>NC_090373.1:105066002-105675773 GCF_036365525.1 Heterodontus francisci | reverse complement strand
AGGGGGGAAGGACCTTTACCGTTAACATTTGTAGTGGCTTGTATATGCTCGAGGCCGTCAGTATTTAAAACTAGGAACCTGTAACTTATACTTTATGAAATTAATAATTTAAACTGGTTAAATTAGTTATTAAAAAAACAAAAATAACAAAGTGAATTAATTACATTAAACTTTAATTAAATATATAAAACAAGGATCGATGGAGATGGGTGTGCAGGTGGTGTGCTGCTTCTGCAGCATGTGGGAGTTTGTGGAGAGCAGCATGATCCCAGGCAACTATATCCCATAACAAGTGTCTGCAACTCAAACTTCGACTCAGTTGTTGAGCTGGTGTCCAAGGTGTAGATATTGTGATGCATCAGGGAGACAGAGAGAGTTACATAGAGGCAGTTACATCCCATAGTGCTTTAGAGTTCCTTTGTTGTCAGGGACAGGAGGATGTTACTGTTACTCAGGCAGGTAAGGGGACTTCAAAAATGGTGGAGTGGAGCAGCCTCAGGCTTTGCCACTGTCCAACAGATACAAGATACTTGCTACTGGTGTAGATGAAATCAAAGATTGCAGGGAGAAGGGGGAAATTGATCACAGCAACATGGAGTCCATTCAATCGGGGGGAATGTAAAGTAAAGTAGTGAGAAACATTAAACCGGACTGAAAAGCTTCTATAGGTATGTAAAAAGGAAAAGACAAATGTGGGCCCATTACAGGCAGAGACAGGAGAATTGATAATGGGGAACAAGGAACGGCAGAGAAACTAAACAAATACTTAGGCCGGGATTTTACCTGGTAGATGGGGTTCCCGACTTCTGGCAAAAGCGCCAACAAGAACCCCGGGTCGCCCCTTCTGTGGGAGGCCCACCAAATCAAGTGCCAATTAGGTACCTAACATGACAGTGGTGGGCCTTCCATTGGATCAAGGACCCCAGCGATAGAAGCCCTGCCCTCTGAGAGCTGCCGGCCAGTCAGAGGCTGGCTCTCTTTAACTGAGCAGCGCCACTGCAGAGGCGATGGCTGCTGCTGGTAGAGCACCGAGCCAAGGCCCAGAAGTGGCGCTGGATCCAGGCCAGGTAGGTCACAGCAGGAGGGGTCTCGCCGGGTGGAGGTCGCAGGGGAGAGGGGTGTAGGGGTTCAGTAGCAAGGGCAGGGTGGTGGCTCTCAGCAGGCCCCCATCCCCACCGCCTTCCTGATGCCAGGTCCTTCGTTCAGGTACTAAGTGCGTTTAAACGAGGGACCTCACTTCCGGAGCCGGCAGCAACCCGCACAGTTTTTCTTGTCGTGCTTCCCATGAGGCAACAGGCCCACCCGTCACTCGGCTAATTACGGTGGTAGTGGGATAAGGCCCTTAATTGTCCAGTAATTGCCCACTTAAGAGCCTCAATTGGCAGCGGGGTAGGAAGGCCGTTCACAGGCCTTCCCACCCAGGACATAATTTCGGCAGAGCCGGGAAGGTGGTGGGGTCCCACCCCCTGCTAACAACCCATCCGATTATATGCTCTCCCCGCCTCCAAACCTGCCGTGGAGGAGAGAATAAAACCTCCCCCTTTTTGTCTGTCTTCACGGAGAAAGATACAAAAAACCTCCCAGAAATACTAGAGAACCAAGGGAGCAGCGAGAATAGGGAACTGAAAGAAATTTGTATTAATAAAACAGTAGTACTGGAGAAATTAATGGGACTGAAAGTTAGTAAAACAGCTGAACCTGACAATATACATCCCAGAGTGTTGAAAGAGGTGGCTGTAGAATAGTGGACACATTGGTGATCATTGTCCAAAATTCTATAGATTTTGGAACAGTTCCGGTAGATGGAAAGGTAGCAAATGTAACCCCACTATTTAAAAAAGGAGGGAAAGGGAAAATGGGGAACTTTAGACCTGTTAGCCTGACATCAGTAGTAGAGAAAAGGCTAGAAACTATTGTAAAGGATGCGATAACTGGACACTTAGAAAATAATGGTAGGATTGGGCAGAGTCAACATGGATTTATGACAGGGAAATCATATTTGACAAACCTGTTGGGGTTTTTTGAGGATGTAACTAGCAGAATATTTAAGGGGGATCCACTGGATGTGGTGTATTTGGATTTTCAGAAAGCTTTCGATAAGGTCCCACACAAGAGGTTAGTAAACAAAATTACATTACATGGGACTGGGGTAATATACAGGCATGCATTGAAAACAGAGAATGGGAATAAATGCGCCATTCTCAGGTTGGCAGGCTGGGACTAGTGGAGTATCACAAGGATCAGTGCTTGGGCCCCAGCTATTCACGATCTATATCAATGATTTGGATGTGGGGACTAAATGTAATATTCTCAAGTTGCAGATGACACAAAACTAGGTGGGAACGTGAATTGTGGGGAGGATGCAAAGAGGCTTCATGGGGATTTAGACAGGCTAAGTGAGTGGGAAAGAACATGGCAAATGGAATATAATGTGGAAAAATGTGAAGTTATCCACTTTGTTTGGAAAAACAGAAATGCAGAGTATTTTTAAATGGTGAGCGATTGGGAAGTGTTGATGTCCAAAGGGACCTGGGTTTCCTTTTTCATAAGTCACTGAAAGCTAACATGCAGGTGCAACAAGCAATTAGGAACGCAAATGGTATGTTGGCCTTGATTGCAAGAGGATTTGAGTACAGCAGTAAAGAAGTCTTGCTGTAATTGTATAGAGCCTTGGTGAGACCGCACCTGGAGTATTGTGTATAGTTTTGGTCTCCTTACCTAAGGAAGGATACACTTGCCATAGAGGAAGTGCAAAGAGACTGCAAAGACCAGTTAAGTGATTGGGCAAGAAGGTGACAGATGAAGTTTCATGTGGCAAAGTGTAAGGTAGTAAGAATAGAAAAGTGCTGAGTATTACTGTAGCAACGTTAGGAAGGGAGTTCCAGGATTTTGATCCAGCGACAGTGAACTAAGGATGATATAGTTCCAAGTCAGGATGGTTTGTGGCTTGGAGGGAATTTGATGGCGGTGGTGTGCCCATACATCTGCTGCCCTTGTCCTTCTAGATGGTAGAGGTCGCAGGTTTGGAAAGTGCTGTCAAAGGAGCATTGGTGAGCTGTTGCAATGCATCTTGTATATGGTACACACTGCTACCACTATACATCAGTGGTATGGGAGGGAATGTTGAACGTGGTGGATGGGGTTCCAATCAAGCTTGCTGCTTTGTGCTGGATGGTGTTGAGCTTCTTGAGTGTTGTTAGAGCTGCACCCATCCAGGCAAGTGAAAAGTATTCCATCGCATTTCTGACTTGTGCCTTGTAGATGGTGGGAGGCTTTGGGGAGTCAGGAGGTGAGTTACTCACCTCAGAATTCCCAGTTTCTGACCTGTTCTTGAAACCACAATATTTATACGGCTGGTCCAGTTCTGTTTCTGGTCAATGGTAACCCCCAGGATGTTGATAGTGGGGCATTCAGCGATAGTAATGCCATTGAATGTCAAGGGGAGATTGTTAGAATCCCCCTTATTGGAGATGGTCATTGCCAGGCATTTGTGTGGCACAAATGCTACTTGCCACTTATCAGCCCAAGCCTGAATGCTGTCCAGGTCTTGCTGCATATGGACACAGGCTGCTTCAGTACCTGAGGAGTTGCAAGTGGTACTAAACATTGTGCAGTCATCAGTGAACACCCCCACTTCCGACCTTATGATGGAGGGAAGGCCATTGATGAAGCAGCTGAAGATGGTTGGGCCTAGGACACTACCCTGAAGAACTCCTGTTGTGATATCCTGGGACTGAGATGATTGGCCTCCAACAACCACAACCATCTTCCTTTGTGCTAGGTATGATTCCAACCAGTGGAGAATTTTCCCCATGATTCCTGGACTTCAATTTTGCCTGGGCTCCTTGATGCGGTAATTGGCCAATTGGATTTGTCCTGCTTTTTGTGGACGGGACATACCTCTGCAATTTTCCACATTGTTGGGTAGATGCTAGTGTTGTAGCTGTACTGGAACAGATTGGCTAGTGGTGTGGCTAATTCTGGAGCACAAGTCTTCAGTTCTACTATTGGGATGGCATCGGGGTCCATAGCCTTTGCTGTGGAATGAATTGAATTGGTTGAAGACTGGCATGTGTGATGCTGGGAATCTCAGAGGGAGCTTGAGATGAATCATCCACTTGGCACTTCTGGCTGAAGATGGTTGCAAATGCTTCAGCCTTGTCCTTTGCACAGACGTGTTGGACTCCCTCATAATTGAGAATAGGGATGTTTGTGGAGCCTCCTCCAGCTGCTAGTTGTTTAATTGTTTTACAACATTCACGACAGGAAGTGTCAGGCCTGCAGAGCTTTGATCTGATCTGTTGGCTGTGGGATCGCTTAGCTTTCCCTATCACATGCTGCTACCACTGTTTAGCATGCATGTAGTCCTGTGTTGTAGCTTCACCAGATTGGCACCTCATTTTTAGGTGTGCCTGGTGCTGCTCCTGGCATGCTTTCCTGTACTCCTCATTGAATCATGGTTGATTACCTGGCTTGATAGTAATGGTAGAGTGTGAGATATGCTGGGCCATGAGGTGACAGATTGTGGTTGAATACAATTCTTCTGCTGATGCTGATGGCCCACAGAGCCTCATGAATTCCTGGTTTTGAGCCGCTAGATCTGTTCTGAATCTATCCCATTTAGCACAGTGGTCGTGCCACACAATGCAAGGGTGGGTATCCTCAATATGACGATGGGACTTTGTCTTCACAAGGACTGTGCGGTGGTCACTCCTACCAATACTTACATAGACAGATGTATCTGCTACAGGTAGATTGTTGAGGGTGAGATCAAGTGGATTTTTCCCTCTTGTTGGTTCCCTCACCACCTGATGCAGGCCCAGACTGAAAGCTATGTCCTTCAGGACTCAGCCAGCTCAGTCAGTAGTGGTGCTGCTTAGCCACTCTTGGTGATGGGTATTAAAGTCCACACCCAGAGTACATTCTGTGCCCTTGTTACCCTCAGTGCTTCTTCCAAGTGGTGGTCAACACAGAGGAGTAACGATTTACTTGCTGAGGGAGGGCAATAGGTGGTAATCAGCAGGAGGTTTCCTCGTGCATGTTTGACCTGATGTTATGAGCCTTCATAGGGTCCAGAGTCAATGTTGAAGACTCCCAGGGCAACTCCCTCCTGACTGTATACTACTGTGCTGCCACCTCTGGTGGGTCTGTTCTGCCTATGGGACAGGACATACCCAGCGTTGATGAAGGAGGATTCTGGGACGTTGGCTGTAATGTATGATTCAGTGGGTATGACTCATCTGTGGGACAGCTCTCACAATTTTAGCACAACCCCCAGATGTTAGTAAGGAGGACTTTGCAGGGTCGACTAGGCATCGTCATTTCAGGTGCCTAGCTCAATGCTGAGTTGTCCGTCCAGTTTTATTCTTATTCGACTTTTCTCTAGTAGTTTGGTACAACTGAGTGGCTTGCTAGGCCTTTTCAGAGGGCAATTAAAAGTCCACCACATTGCTGTGGACCTGGAGTCACATGTTGGCCAGACTGTGTAAGTATGGCAGATTTCCTTCCCTAAAGCACATTAGTGAACCAAATGGGTTTATATGGCAATCTGGTAGTTTCATGGTCACCGGATTTATTAATTAATTGAATCAAAATTCCACCAGCTGCCATGGTGGGATTTGAACTTATGCTGCCAGAACATTAGTAAGGGACTCTAGATTACTAGGCCAGTAACATTGCCACTATGCCATCGTCCCCTTATTTGACTCACTTTGATCATAATACTTGGAACTGCTAGAGTGACAATTTTGTTTTTGATAATTTGAACTAAGTGAAGGGATATAGATTATGATTGTCCACTTCAGAGTTGTACTTTTGTCTGCCTCTCAACATATGCCCCAACACCAACCTAATTCGCTGTGTTAGAGGTCATCAGAGTTGTATAATGCCATTCCCAAGGCCATGAGGGAGCCTTCCAGTGCAAATTGCAGAATCTCGACAGTTTATAGCACTGGACAATCCAACAAGAGACCGAAAATGGGAAGTACCAAAGGATTGAAATGCATGTCCAACTGCTGGCTTATCCAAAGCCAGGGCTTTCAGCAGGTAGGTGACAGGTGCCAGATTACCAGGAGTGGAGGATACAGTGACCTTCAGGGCCATTGCCACTTCTTTTCAAGCCCACTGCCACCTTCTCCATAGAAGTTCCGAGAAGCAGCAGCAACGCAGGTGGACAGAAGGCAATATACTGGGACCATTTGCAAATGGAAAGGTCACTAGCAATCTCAGTGGGGGCAAGGGAGGAAAATACAAATCAGGGTGGTTATGGTAATAGGCTTAATTCTCTACACAGATCTCACTGATTTTCAGCCATAACCCCTTTGTAAAGGCCAATCCATCGATGAAGTAGTAAAGGAGAAATTACCAACTTACTGTTCCCCAGGAGGCTCATGCAGATGCTTTTACAGCATGGTTCCTGTAGGAAAAACTAACTATGACAGATCTTTCAAAAGGAAATTGGGGAAATGGGTTCTATGATTAAAATACATGATCTCAGTGGTCATCATTTCTGAATTGCTCCCAGTAAAATGAACATACAAACATACATACGAACATACAAATTAGGAGCAGGCATAGGCCACTCGGCCCCTCGAGTCTGCTCCGCCATTAAATAAGATCATGGCTGATCTGATTGTAACCTCGACTCTGCATTCCCACGTATCTCCAATAACATTCCACCCCCTTGCTTATCAAGAATCTAAATATCTCTGCCTTAAAAATATTTAAAGACTCTGTTTCCACTGCCTTTTGAAGAAGAGTTCCAAAGACTCGCAACTCTCTGAGCCAACAATGTTCTCCTCATCTCCGTCTTAAATGGGCCACCCCTTATTTTTAAATTGTGACGCCTAGATTTTCCCACAAGGGGAAACATGCATTGGACTAATTAGGGATATGACAAGATCGATGACATAAGAGGAGAGGTTTCTGATTCTTGAGACATTTGGACATAATGGATCAAAGGTGGGTAAATGGATTTGAGGTACAGCTCTAATGAAGTGGCAGAACAGACTCCAGGGGTTTAATTGCCTACTTCTGATCATAGAACAGAGTTTTGGGGCTGTGGAAAGAACGACGAGTCTTCACTGAGCTCAGTGTTACAATGTCCTTGCAGAGAGGGTAAATGGAGCAGTGGAGGGAAGATTGGATCAGGTGGATACATCCTAGAACTCTCAAGGAATTAAAAAAAGAAAATTATTGCTGCTTTGGTTCAATAAATGCTATCATTGTAATTTAGGTCTGAAGGATAGAATATAAACCTCAACTATTCAAAAAAGGAGCAAGGCATGAGATTGATAATTATAGACTAGTTAGCCTAAAATCTAAAGTAAGAAAAACGCTTGAGGATATTCTACAAATGGGTTTTCAAAATAAATTATCCATACTTTATAAATCTACTAGAATTCTTTGAAGAGGTGATTAAACTAATGGACAAAAGTAATCCAGTAGATGTAGTTTTTGTTTGAATCTTTCAAAGTTCATAGAGTCATAGAGAGATACAGCACCAAAACAGGCCCTTCGGCCCACCGAGTCGGCGGTGTCAGAAGTTGTTTGACAAATTGCCTTGTTAGATGAGTAGAAAGATTAAAGCACATTGAATGGATGCTGAGTTGCCGAGATGGATAACAATTGGTAAAGTAAACAAAGGTTTGGAGTGAGGTTGGAAATAGAGACTTTGGCATTTGAAAGCAAGTTTCTTCAATTTGGCCCTGGGAATCTGCATTGGGAAGAATGCTGATCCTGGTCGAAATGCTGGATGTGCATCCAGTCTTTGTTTCTGACCCTGCCAAGTTTCATAGGGCAGCAGGGAAGGGTCACACCTAGGGGAAATTGGCAGGGTTACTCCAATGTGGCCAGACGTATGGCAGAAGTCTTCAGGTCTAGTGTGTTTGCTGGCTTCTTCCCTCTTCCCCCACCCCCATAAAGAAGCCATAAAGTGTCACTTGAAAAAAGAAACAACAATTTCAGGCCCTCATCTTCAGGGAACCAAGCTCAATCCCAACCTAGACCCCCAGTTGACTTCACATCCATCCCTGTCGACAAGGTGACCAGGTACTGATGAAGGCATGGGATGCAGGAGCTGATGCCTTAGAGAACCCTCATCTCATAAGACCATATAGGAAATGCAGGTACAAATCAAAACTACAGTAGAGGTCCTTCAAAACAGCTGTAGATTTTCAACAACACTGTCTTTAGCTGGACTGGGTGAATGTGAACTCGCACATTTTACTTTTTTCATTTTTGTTGCATTTAATTTGCATCTTGTTTTGCCCTTTTGCACTTAATTTTTGGAACTTAATTTCCTTTATTTTCAACTTGAAGTGAATTTTACTCTCAATTCAAATACTATAAATATATACCAGGATTTTAATTTAATTTAAATAAGGAGTTAGAAGGCAAGGAATTCAGAAATGATCTAACTTGACCGACTCTTGCCCAAGAAGCCAGAACTATAGATACTGTTGGATCTGTGGGCATCCAGATTTAGCATCTGGCTTTGCTATTGATATTTATCAGAGATGCAGGCTCAGAAATTTGCAATTCCTGCATATTAACTGCAAATTTCCACCAGGACTGGGACTGCTGTGGCTATGATGGTGAATGTCACTGCTGCCTTGAACTTTGATGCAATCAACTCCTTTTTATCATACCTTGGGTAACAGTTCTCAGGTTAGCTATTATGCACCACAGTGTGCATCAGGTCACTGATGCCTTGTATGCCTAGGTTAATAACGGAATCACTTTTCTGAGAGAAAGCAGCCTGTAGTAGAAGAATGCTTTTCCAGATGGCTACATTTCTAAGAGTTCAGAGCTTCAGTGATGGAACCATATGGTCATGCAAGCTGCTTTCAACAATAGTATGGGATTTAAAATAGGAAGTGGTTCCATTCAATTGACATGTATGACCATCAGCACATCATGCTGATGGATGGTTGATACCCTAGAAGTGCCATAAAACTGCAATTCTATAGCAGTTCAAACTGCCAAAATTATTTTAATGAACATCAAGATTAGAAGGATGGATCTGTGCTGTGGCTCATGGTACAGCTGAAAGAAAATATAAGAAGCATACAACTTCACTTGGATGCAAATAAAGTACAACATGGGCATTCTAAATCAAAGATTTTCCATGTTGACCAGGCCTGTGTCCTATTTTTCAGTCAGGAAAAGGTATCTAAAATTATTACACTGGTTTGGCCCCAGCTGGAGTATTGTGTCCAATTCTGAGCACCACACTCTAGGAAGATGTAAAATCTTTGGAGAGGATAGAGAAGAGATTTACTAGAATGGTTCCAGGGATGAAGTATTACAATTAAATGGATAGACTGAAGAAGCTGGAATTGTTCCCCTTAGAGCAGAGAAGACTAAGAGGAGATGCGATAGAGATATTTAAAGTCATAAATAGTTTAGGTAGAGTAAATAAAGAGAAACTATTTCCACTGGCTGAAGGGTCGATAACCAGAGGGCGCAGATTTAAGGTTACTTACAAAAGATCCAGAGGAGACATGAGGAAAAACTTCTTTACACAACAAGTGATTAAGATTTGGAAAGCACTGCCTGATGGGGTGGTGGAAACTAATTTAATAGTAGCTCTCAAAATATTTGAAGGAGAAAAATTGCAGAGATACGGGGAAAGAGCTGGGGAGTAGGATTAACTGGATTGCTCTTCGAAAGAGCCTGTACAGACTCGGATGGGCCGAAGGCCTCATTCTGTGCTGCACTAGTCAGTGATTCTATTCTATGAAAAGCTAGTGTTGTGAGATAAGGAAACCGCAGGTAGACAGCTACACTGTTTGCTGAATATCATTTTCCTAAAAATGTGGTCTACAGAAATAAGCTTCATTTTCATAAATGTAATTCTAAAGATCCACTGCAGTTATTATGGGTTATGATGATCACAGAAGGGGAAATGGAGAGTATGATTATTTGAGGTCTTATGCTCTGTTCATTTAGACTGAAGTGGCCTGTCACTGAGCTGTTTTATCTTTCCAGTCTTTACTACATTGCTGCATGCTTTCCGAGTATTCTGTCCTGTACATCGTTCCCTGCAGACACTAAGTACCATATATAGCTAGTACTTTTGCTGCTGTGCTTAATTATGTAACCACATCATTAACAGTGTCTTAAAAACATACTTTAGTTACCATTCTACTGGAAAGTATCATTTCCACTATTGAAATTTAATCATAGATTTTGTAAGACCACTAAGTATTATCATTTACATTAAAAGGCTTCAATGTATGCAGGTGAAGGTTTCGTACACCTTGTGTATAGGTGTGCAGATTATTTCTGTATTCATTCATATATAGAAAGACAATCTATATATATTTATATGTAATTTCTCTTTTGTATCCTGTATGTATAGTAGGAATTTTCATATTGGTCAGATGCAAGGTCAAGCTCTCGTACAGTGTCACGAAAATATTGCTACATAAAACTAAGAATATCTACCACTGCAGTTCTGTACTTTCTCCACTTCTCAATCTGTCATTATGGCTTTAGCAACGGAGCTTGTCAAAATTAATGCATGTTGCAATGAACACAGTTTTGTACTGTGAATACATATCCTTTTAATAGTTTAACGGGATTGCACACACATTTCACAGACATATTGGGCTGAATTTTATAGAGCCCTCGACGTTGGGAATGGTGGCAGGGGTGCATGAAGATTGCTCCGGATGAGGCCCACCACCAACCTCAATGCTGGCAGGGCACATCCCGATCTTGGCGGTAGCGGCAAGTCCTCGTGGTGGCCCCACCTGCCGCTAGGCGATGGGACCACCATTTAAATATTCAAATTAATTTACATACCTGATTTAATTGCCAGCCCGCTTCCGCCTCTGGTCCCGTTGCGATCTTTGTGCCCCTAGCCGGTACTCCCACGCCTTTCGATCCCTGTCCGGGGAATAGAGGTGCGAAACTGGAGGGGGAGGAGGTCAGTTTTCTGTGTGGTGGAGTGGGGGGGAGGGGGAGCTGCGATGAAGTCTTCCCATTGGTGGAGGGGATGGTGGGAAGTGTATTTACTATTCATTTACTGAAGTCCATACAGACAACACCCACTGCCCTTCCTTCATCAATCATCTTTGCCCCTTCCTCAAAAAACTCAATCAAATTAGTGAGACACGACCTCCCCTTCTGAAAACCATGCTGCCTCTCGCGAATAAGTTTGTTTGTTTGCAAATGGGAGTAAATCCGGTCCCGAAGAATCCTCTCTAATAATTTCCCTACCACTGACGTAAGGCTCACCGGACTATAATTTCCTGGATTATCCTTGCTACCCTTCTTAAACAAAGGAACAACATTGGCTATTCTCCAGTCCTCTGGGACCTCACCTGCAGCCAATGAGGATGCAAAGATTTCTGTCAAGGCCCCAGCAATTTCTTCCCTTGCCTCCCTCAGTATTCTGGGGTAGATCCCATCAGGCCCTGGGGACTTATCTACCTTAATGCTTTGCAAGACACCCAGCACCTCCTCCTTTTTGATAATGAGATGACTGAGATTATCTACACTCCCTTCCCTAGGCTCATCATTCACCAAGTCCTTCTCTTTGGTGAATACTGATGCAAAGTACTCATTTAGTACCTCACCCATTTCCTCTGGCTCCACACATAGATTCCCTTCTCTGTCCTTGAGTGGGCCAACCCTTTCCCTAGTTACCCTCTTGCTCTTTATATATGTATAAAAAGCCTTGGGATTTTCCTTAATCCTGTTTGCCAATGACTTTTCATGATCCCTTATAGCCCTCCTGACTAATAATCGTTTGCAGTATTAAGTTTTAAATTTATTGTTCATGGTACCTATTTGAAATAAAGGATAATATATCCTCTAGAAGAAATCAGATATTGGTTGCAGCATAAGCACAGCACTAGTTAAAAACGATATTCCATCTGCATAGAAATTGCAACATGTTAACAGACTATTTGGCCTAATCAAATGTTGGTGTTAATCCTCCACTTGGACAGTAGTCCTAATCCTAGGTGCCTGCTCTGTTCCTATATTTCTTATTCCTCATTTCTTTAACTGCCTATCTAGCCTGTTCTTAAATGTTGAGATGGTCTCTGTTTTAATCAGAACCTTCTATGTAAAATAGTTTCTCCTGCTTTTCTCCTGCTAAATATCTTACATTTAATGTATATCTGTTATTTGTGTACTTTGCCCCAAGAATATTCTCCATTAGAGCAGGGTTGCGGCATGGTAGGACTTCAGTCACTTCTTTGAATTTCTCCCAATGTTGACCCATGTCCCTGGTTTGGGGGTCAGTAGTGACACAGGACAAACTCATGGTGTGATACCTGCTGAAGAGGGAACCCATCGCTCTTGCTCCTGAACAGTGGGTATTGCTGCAATAGGACCACCACTGCAGCACCCAAAGTGATGAAACAGTAGGTGGATGGATAGAAGAGCTCCAGTGAAGAATCTCAGTTGCAATTGTAGTCCTCAGCCAAGAATGGTAGGTGTCTGGGCCAAAATGGAAGAAGTGGTATCCTCTTTCAAGCAAAATAGAATTGAGCATTTATAGTGTGCCAAGCACACTAGGGGAAGGGAGTTGAATAAAGTGGGCTGCCGATCCTGGTTTGTTGGTGGGGAAGGGGGGGGAGGTTAGAATCTCGGTGAGGGAGGTTGCTGGGTGGGATTGGAGGCCTGTGGGTGGGGCGGTCAGAGGCCCGTGGTGGTGGGGGAGGCCAGGTACCAGTCGGGGTGGATTGGAGGAGGAGGGGGAAGGTCAGGGGCCTGGTGGCCGATAGGGGAGGAGTCAGGGAGGGGTTGGAGGGGATATCGAATTCCTGGGGGGATGCTGGGTTTGAAGACCTCATAGGGATAGACAGTTGGGGGCGGAGGTGTAGTACCAGATCATTGGGGTTGCTCAGGCAATCACACTGGTTCCAGGAATTAGATGTAAAGACACTTAGCTCCTGGTTCCATCAAGCCCTTGCCTGGATGTAGCTGTCGGCAAAGTTCCCTATAAGCTGCACGGCTGGGCAGCAATCTGGAAGTACCTGCACAGGCCACGCACATGTCTGTCCATTTAAGTTACTATGCAAAAAGCATTCAAGGGGCTGTGCACTTAAATAAATCACCAGCATACTCCCAAAAATCATTTGACGAAACATTGGCTGTCGGGTTTCCCAAAGCTCAGGAAACCCAGCCAACCAGAGTTAAAGTTGAAAAGCTCGCAGCCTCATTATCATATTTAAAGTGCCACCCACCTCCGGCCTCAGTTAAAGCAGGAAATGGGCGGGTTGGAGGCAGGTTTGGGTCAGGAAAATGATTTTTAAGACTTTACCTGACCCCACCCGCACCCCTCCCCCAACCATAAAACTCCCCCCATAATCTCTAACGTACCCTTCATTTTATTATTTAAGTATTGGAATATAAATTAAATTACAAAAATGGCAGAATGTCCAGCAAAACCAAGACATGCATGGGGGAAAAAATGCAATTGCAGATGCCAAAAGAAAAACTCTTTTACCAATAAATGAAACAATAATCTTCCTTTAAAAAGCCTACTTGAGCAGGCCAGGACCCATGATTTGAAAACAGCAATTTAAATGAGTAAGATGTGCACTGTGAGTGGAACCTTACTTAAAGGCCTGAAATTTCTTGTAGGTCCTAATTTTTATAAAAACTGTGTTCGTGAATCTCACACTAACCTGTAATGCAACATCATTCTGCCCCTCAAAATCATGCATTGCAAATTGTTGCAATCTTGCACACCTGATTTTACATTTCAAGACCACCACCAATAAGGCTGCACACTGCCAGCAGAGCCTTGTAAAATTTATTCTAATAAACACCAGCACTGCTGACACTTCAAGGGAGAGAAATTTGTCTGCTATGCAGACTTATGTCAATTTCCCGGGGCAGGCAGTGCCGCTAGCCAGTATCTGTGCTGCATTCTCCAATGATATCAGTGATCAATAGAAGTGACGCCAAACAAGTTTCTCACGCCAGATCTTGGCCTTTCTCTATAAACAGCCCAAGTTAAGAAAGTTAGTTCAGGACTCATTTTTTATTTACTTCCTCTGAAATTCCATAATTGTTTACAGGTCTCAAAAGTTTTTATTTTTTTCCATCTTTTTAGGACAGAAGCAAAACTCAAAGCAGTGGTAATGGACATAAGGTTCATTGTGGGTGTGTTCCTGTCTTTTTTGCCTGTTTACTCACGGCATCTTTTAATTAAACTTAATGTACAGAGGAATATATACCTGTATAGTTCTCTCCAAATTTCCTTTACTTTCATTGACTCCTTAATAGTGATTTTCCCAATTCTCTTTCTCAAAATTTTCCCTAACCAAACGATTGATCTGTGTAAATTTCCTGCTGCTACACTGTTACAACTCAGAAGCTTAGCCTTATAATAGAAAAATGTTAATTTTATTTTACTATATTCACCTCCCTCCTGATTGAGGATTCTCTGTGACTACAAATCAATTGCTGTCATCTTATTGTTCCACTTCCTTTTTCTCCTCTTTTTTTGGCAGAAACTGTGTTTATACTGTCACTGTCTGTCACATTCAGTTTTCCATTTCTTCTCCTGGGCTTTATTGCAATGCTTCTGGCATGTGTCAGCTTCCCTTTTTTATAAACACTTCTCAGATAGAAGCTTTTCTTTCACATGATGAATTTATGTGTTTCCATGTGCTGTGTCGTGAAGATCAGATTACAGTGGGCAAGTCTCATGCATAATTATGTCAGTTTGGTTAACCTCTGTCACATAAGCTTGTGGGTTCAAGCCCCACTATAAAATTTAAGCACACTATCTCAACTGACACTTGAGAGTGGTACTGAAGGAGCACAACATTACTGAAGGTGTTATTTTTAGGATCAGACATCAAAGTGACTCCAATTATGTCTGCTTGGGTGAATGTAAAAGATCCTGTGGTATTGTACAAAGATGAGCAGACCAGCCACACTGAAAGTTCTGGAGGTTCTCACTGACAGGAGTGCAAGAGATTCATTAAGCTCTAAAATTTTTTATGAATGCTGTAGACTCACTATGTTTCCAAGATAAATTTCCCAGGAAATTTGCAGCGATCCCCCAAAAATGATCACTCTCTGCCCTGTACCTTTGTCTTACTTAAAACATTGTAGGTTTGAGATTGTTACTCACATTGTTGCATTCTTTTGCATATTTCAGATGTTTTTGTATTTTTACATTTTTGGAGTTTTCTTGCTCATAATTATAACATTTCAGTGAGCTTAAAATACATTTCAATCTCCCTAAGATGTTGTAGTAGACATTCCCTTGAGAATTCCTCATGCTGTCAGTAAACTTGCGGATGATTGTGAGTTGCATAGAAATGGCAAGAGAAAGAACAGCTTGCATATGCAGCACCCTGGACAGACCTTCCATTAAAAGTACATCAATACTAGACCTTGTCATATCTATTTGGGCATGCTAGAAGAGTTGTGGCTTTGCCATCTACTCTTCACCAGACAGGCTTTTCTCCAGGTTGAAATTGTGTATTTTGAATTGACCTCACATTCCTGGTTCTAGCTTTTCATACCAACAGTTCACATCAGAAATCTGGGCATCCACTCTGCACAATTTTCCAACTATTTAAAGTAATGATCAGAAAATTGTGCATAGCATGTGTCCAAATTTCCAATATGCACTTTCAGCAGGCATGGCTCCCAGCTAGAGGAACAATGTCAGAAATTTATCTCTGCATGTCATCTAGTACTACAAGCAACAATATAGCCTTGAGATGCTGTAAGTTGAAGGAGCGCTTGAACAATGACAAACATGCATAGCTTGAGTGTCAGTAAGTGACAGTGCATCATGCAATGACTTGAGGTGTGATTCCCTCAGAGGAAGGAAGTGCGGCAAGGCTGTCAAATATGGTGCATCTTGAATGCGTACTTTACTGTGGTATGGGTATAAATAAAGTACAATGAAAGAGCAATGAGGTTCTTTGAGGACTTGCCATAGTCAAGCAGTAAATGTGGAACATGTTGACAGACAGCATTTTGAGGTATGCAATCTTAGGCTGCCTACCAAATACATGATACTGTCGACAAGTCTTACCTCACTAGATTCCTTGAAGTGCACCATCTTCTTTTGCATCTGTTCTCAATTCCTGCAAGTAATGTACATAGGGTTCAGCCTCGTGCTCATCTGCTGCCAGGAAGAATGCTCTCCAATCCTCTTGGGTGGATGCCCTGGAATGTCAAACAGGCAACCCACCTTGCAACCATCTCCTCCAGTAGTACTTCTATTTTACCAGCCATGGAAAATGATGCTGAGTGCTACAATCCTCCATCAATTACCTACAGACTCAGTTTTATGCCTCCATATCAGGTTTCCACTCATTATAATGTTTTTACCCTTGGCAACTCTTTCACCTCTCACCCTTCAAACTTGACTTAGCTTGCTAAAATGTGAAAGTACATTTAGTATTTATCAAGGTACTTAAGAATGCCAGTATCCTGCATAAAGCCAAAACTGTGCCGACAGCTATGAATAATTATGTAGATGAGTTGAAACTGGAAAAATGCAGGCATTCAGCTCACTGTACTGTTGGTTAGCTTTGGGCCACAGCTAGGCATTCAGTCTACACATAACCTACAAGGCAAAATTGGCCTGATAGGGTTTTTTTTAGAATCAATTTTTAGGTCTGATCCTGTAAGAATATGTTTAGGGTGAAATACTTGGAATTAGTGTTCAACTGAGAAATGAAAATATGCATTTAACAGTGATAATTTGGGCATATTATACAAGGCATATCAGTAACCCAGGAGTTTTACCTATGGCAGCTGCCCAAATGAGTTCATGTCCTCCAGACCTTCACAAACCTGAACTCATCTTATTTGATCTAAATTTAATCTGTTCTCAGTACAAGATAATAGGCCTCAATATTGTGCAGCATTCTACCTCGAGGAGAGGTAAAACAGACACCATAGGGATAATTTTCTGTATTTGTAGTTTGGTCAGAGAGTACATTTTGGAAATCCACGCATATGCTGAATATCATTCTCTGACCATTTAAATTAATGATCAAATAATCATGCACAGAGTATCCTTGAACTTTTGATACACTGTTCAGAGGGTAAGGTTCCCCACCAGGAGCACAAAGTCAGGAGCTTGTCTTGTTTTATTGATTGTTCATCGCGTGTTATTTCCTCTACTGCATGCGATAGACAGTGTCATACAGGCCCCCACCTGCCAAGAATGAGGCACATTAATTTCGCCACATGGACATTAAATTTCAAATTGTTGCTGGGAAGAAGAGAAGGCCTGTTACAAGGGGTTGCCAGGCCCCTGGCTGGCGACATTTTTGCATATTAACAGACAGTGTTGGAACAAAAGAGCTATCCCCTGCACCAATACAATACACAGAACAGACCTGGTCAAACCAGTCAGTCACGTGACTACCCTGCTGGCCAACCTGGGGAGTTTTAAATTATAGAGACAGTTTTTTGAACTGGCAGAAAGTAGAACGCTCCTGGACTAAAGCAGACCTCCTCTCCTGCCTGTTCCCATCTCTTTTTCACGGAACTCTAAAAACTGACTGAAGACACATGAACCCCAAGAGAGAAAAGTCTCCTACAGTGAACAAGGTTTAAGAAGAATACTGGGCCCCAACGAGAAGCAAGATCCACCTACAAACAAACACTCTACAGTGAGCTCAAAGACCCGGAACAAAATCTCTTCGTGTATTGCTTCAAACCTTTCCACTTTATTTTTCTTCTGCTCTTTTCTGTCTCTATTTGCATGTGTGTATCGCTTATGCATGCTAGTGTGGGGCAGAGCGTGTATCCATAGGCATTAACCAAATTAGAGTTTTAAGTTTAAGTTTAATAAAATTACACCTTTCTTCTTTAAACCTAAGAAAACCTGCTTGTGCTTGTTTCTTTGCCTTATAATTGGAAGGCATGGATTCACCAAGGGGGAGCTAAAAACACAATGTGTAAAAAAATAAAACCCTGTTACAGTTAGACCAGGAGAAGGCTCTTTCTCACCTGGTCGTAACAACCGAGTGCAGCGATCCCACAACCAACAGATCAGATCAAAGCTCTGCAATCCTGCCATATTCTGTTGAGAATGGTGGTGGGCAATTAAGCAACTAACAAGAGGAGGAGGCTCCACAAACATCCCCATCTTCAATGATTGTGAAGCCCAGAATGTGAATGCAAAAGACAAGGCCAAAATGTTTGCAATGATCTTCAGCCAGAAGTGCCGAGTGGATGATCCATCTCAACCTTTCCTAAGGTCCTTAACATGATGGATGCCAGTCTTCAGCCAATTTGATTCACTCCACATTGCATCTCCGCTGCAGTTTTGAAGACTTGTGCTCCAGAACTAGCTGCACCCCTACTCAAGCTGTTCCGGTACCGTTACGGTAATGTACACTGGCATTTTCGTGACAAAGGAAAATTTTGCCCTGCTATGTCCAATCCATAAAAAGTCAGGACCACCCATCTCTAAAACCCATCATACCCTTGGAGCAAACATGGAAAAAATAGATGAATTCCAGAAGTGAGATGCCATTGAAATCAAAACAGCATTTCTCCGAGTATGGCATCGAGGAGCCCAAACAAAATAAAGATTAGTGGGAATCAAGGGGAAAATGTTCCACTGACTGGAGTCATACCTAGCTCAAAGGAAGATGATTGTGTTTGTTGGAGGCCAAACATTTCAGCCCCAGGAGATTGCTGCATGAGTTCCTCAGGGGTTCTGTCCTAGGTCCAACCATCTTCAGCTACTTCATCAATCATGTTCCCTCCATCATAAGGTCAGAAGTGGGTTGTTCACTGATGACTGCACAGTGTTCACTTCCATTCGCAACTCCTCAGTGAATGAAGCAGTCTGTGCCCGCATGTAGCAAGACTTGGACAACGTTCAAGTTTGGGCTGACAAATGGCAAGTAGCATTCATGCCACACAAGTGCCAGGCAATTGCCACCTCCAACAAGAGAGAATCTAACATAAGGACATAAGAACATAAGAAATAGGAGCAGGAGTAGGCCATTCAGCCCCTCAAGCCTGCCCCGCCATTCAATAAGATCATGGCTGATCTGTCCCAGGCCTCAACTCCTCTTTTGGGCCTGCTCCGCATAACCCTCAACTCCCCGAGATTTCAAAAATCTATCTACCTCCTCCTTAAATGCATTTAGTGACCTAGTCTCCACAACTCTCTGAGGTAGAGAATTCCAGAGATTCACCACCCTCTGAGAGAAGAAATTCCTTATTCCGTAACTATGCCCCCTAGTTCGAGATTCCCCCTGCAGTGGAAACATATTCTCAACATCTACCCTGTCAAGCCCCCTCAGAAACTTATATGTTTCAATAAGATCCCCTCTCATTCTTCTAAACTTCCATGAATAAAGGCCTAACCTGTTTAGCCGTTCTTAATAAGACAACCCTTTCATCCCAGGAATCAGCCTAGTGAACCTTTTCTGAACTGCCTCCAATGCTAGTATATCCTTTCTTAAATACGGGGACCAAAACTGTAAGCAGTACTTCAGGTGTGGCCTCACCAACACCCTGTACAGTTGTAACAAGAATTCCCTATTTTTAAACTCTAACCCCCTAGCAATAAAGGCCAAAATTCCATTTGCCTTCCTAATTACTTGCTGCACCTGCATGCTAACTTTTTGTGTTTCATGTACTAGAACATCCAGATCCCGCTGTACTGCAGTATTTTGTAGTCTTTCTCCATCTAAATAATAATCTGCCTTTTTATTCTTCCTACCAAAGTGGATGACCTCACACTTTCCCACATTGAACTCCATCTGCCAAGTTTTTGCCCACTCACTTAACCTATTTATATTCCTTTGCAGAGTCGTTGTGTCCTCATCACGACATGCCTTCCCACCTATTTTTGTATCATCAGAAAATTTGGATACACTACACTCTGTCCCTTCCTCCAAGTCATTAATATAGATAGTAAATAGTTGAGGCCCTAGGACCGATTCTTGTGGCACCCCACCAGTTATGGCTTTCCAACCTGAAAAGACCCATTAATGCCGACTCTCTGCCTTCTGTGTATTAGCCAATCCTCAATCGATGCCAACACATTACCCCCAATACCCAGATCTCTTATTTTGTGCAATAACCTTTTATGTGGCACCTTATTGAATGCCTTCTGAAAATCCAAATACACTACATCTACCAGTTCCCCTTTATCCACTCTGCTTGTTATATCCTCAAAGAACTCTAACAAATTTGTCAAAGATGATTTCCCTTTCATAAAACCATGTTGACTCTGTTTGATTGTATTATGTTTTTCCAAATGTCCTGCTATTTCTTCCTTAATAATGGACTCTTCCACCTCCTCTTGACATTCAACGGCGTTACCATCACTGAATCCCTTACCATCAACATGCTGGAGGGGTCACCAGTGACCAGAAAATCAACTGGACGAGCCACATAAATATTGTGACTACAAGGGCAAGTTAGAGGCTGGGTATTCTGCAGTGAGTAACTCAACTCCCAAAGCTGTCCACCATCTACAAGGTACATGTCAGGAGTGTGACGGAATATTTCCACCTGCCTGGATGACTCCACACAAGAAGCTCAATACCAGCCAGGGGCAGAACCAGGCATACCTAAAAATGAGGTGTAAGCCTGGTGGAGCTACAACACAGGACTACTTGCATGCCAAACAACGGAAGCAGCCGGCAATAGACAGGGCTAAGTGATTCCACACCAACAGATCAGATATAAGCCCTGCAGTCCTGCCACATCCAGTCATGAATGGCGGTGGACAATTAAACAACTGATGGATGGAGGAGGTTCCACAAATATCCCCATCATCAATGATGGGGGAGCCCAGCACATCAGTACAAAAGATAAGGCTGAATCATTTGCATCCATCTTCAGCCAGAAGTGACGAATGGATGATCCATCTCAGCCTTCTCCTGAGGTCCCCAGCAGCACAGATACCAGTCTTCAGCCAATCTGATTCACTCCACATGATATCAAGAAACGGCCGAAGGCACTGGATACTGCAAAGGCTATGGGTCCTGACAATATTCTGGCAATAGTATTGAAGACCTGTGTTCCAGACTTGCTGCGCCCCTAGCATAGCTGTTCCAATACTGCTACAACACTGGCTTCAACCCGGCAATGTGGACAATTGCTCCTCTGCACAAAAAGCAGGACAAATCCGACCCGGCCAATTACTGCCTGATCAGTCTTCTCCCGAACATGAGCAAAGTGATGGAAGGGGTCGTTGACTGTGCTACCAAGCGGCACCTGCGCAGCAATAACCTGCTCGCTGACGCACATTTTGGGTTCCACCAGGGCCACTCAGCTCCTGACCTCCTTACAATCTTGGTCCAAACATGCACAAAAGAACTGAACTCCAGAGGTGAGGTGAGAGTGACTGCCCTGGACATCAAGGCAGCAGTTGACCAAGTATGGATCAAGGAGCACTAGCAAAACTGGAAACAATGGGAATCAGGGGGGAAACTCTCTGCTGGTTGAAGTCATACCTAGCACAAAGAAAGATGGTTGTGGTTGTTGGAGGTCAATCATCTCAGTCCCAGGACATTACTGCAGGAGTTCCTCAGGATAGTGTCCTAGACCCAACCATCTTCAGCTGCTTCATCAATGACCTTCCATCATAAGGTCAGAAGTGGAGATATTCGCTGATAACTGCACAATGTTCAGCACCATTTGTGACTATTTTGGGTCAAAATCCTGGAACCCCCTTCTTAACAGCACTGTGGGTGTACCTACACCCCAAGGACTGCAGCGGTTCAAGAAGGCAGCTCAGCACCACCTTCTCACGGGCAATTACAGATGGGTAAAAATGCTGGCCTAGCCAGCGATGCCCACATCCCATGAACAAATATAAAAAAAAACATTCAGGACAAAGCTGCCCATTTGATTAGCACCCCACCACCACCTTAAACATTCACTTCCTCCACCACTGGTGCATCGTGGCTGCAGTGTGTACCATCTACAAATACACTGCAACAATTCACCAAGGCTGCTTCTACAGCACCTCCCATACCTGTGACTTCTACCACCTATAATAACAAGGGCCGCAGATGCATGGGAAAACCAAACTCTACAAGTACCCCTCCAAATCACACACCATCCTGACATGAAAATATATTGCTGTTTCTTCAACGCCACTGGGTCAAGACTCTGGTACTCATTCCCTAAAATCACTGAAGGTACACCCAGAGCACATAATCTGCAGTGGTTCAAGAAGACAGGTCAAGAAGACCTTTTCAAGGACAATTATGGACACCCACATCCGATGAACGAATTATAAAAAATAATCAATATGGAAGTTGGGAGCGGGGGGATCTGGTTGAACATATGAGGGAAATAGATCTAAAAATCTAGCTCAGGGCTTGAGGGCTTTATTTACTGGTCATATCTTATAAATTGATGATGGACAGTATTAAAAAGACACGAACATTTCACAAATGAAGCTTTTACAAGATCTGAAAATAATGGGTAAAATGTTGTCATGTCCTTATATTAATTGTGCTGGCTTGTACAATGCTAATAATAAATAAATACCCTTATTCCAACAAACCTACTGCAATGTACTTTTGATAGAGCAGAATGAAGATGATATACACAAAATTAATCTCTTGCCCACCAACACAAATATCATTAACATGCCACAATGCATTGCAGAGTATTTGTGTCATATCTTTCTTAAGTTAATTTCAATTAAATCATACATGCATCAGATCCAAGCATCCAAATTTTGCAGGATTTTGCCCTTTCCATCTTCTTTTTAACTATATGAAGGAAATGGTCTTCACATTTGTAAGGCCAATTCCTCTGTTCCTCCTCTTCTCCTGAAAACTTCTAAATTAGCTTGTAGAAGAGGCTGTCATCAAAGAAAATAACAAAATTTCTGCTTGCAGGTATTAAGATGTATATTGTATTACACATACATGTCAGTATGGCAATAACAAAAGCTGGTGCCTTATACATCAAAGATAGAATACCATAAATAATATACGTGAGCGAAACAATTGGCCCAAGGTTTGCAGTCAGCAGCAAACAAATGGCACTCGTCATTCAGTAGGCTAACAGCTGCTCACAGACTTTTAGTGGGCTTTTGCATTGCAACCTACAGTAATTTGAGAGCCATTTCAGCATGATGCTCTCTACAGGTGATCTGCAACCTGTGTGAAGAAGGCAACCAACAGCGTGTCTCCTCAACCAATCTGATTGAAAATCTTTACTGAGCTACACAGAGTCAAAACCAGGAAGTGCAAGTTACAATATTAAGTTCAATGTAAAGTCATGTAAAGAAAGCGAAATAAGAGGGGGGAATGCGGTGGGATTAAGAGAGATTGATAAAGAAGACAGAAAGAAAATGTTTTTAAAAGTTTTTTAAAATTCTCCAACAATAATTAAATCTGAAAGAATGAGATTCCATGCCTTTAACAACTAATTTTCATTGCCAGAGAGGTTGTTTGGGAATAATTAAGACTTATCACAACATTAAAAATTCACTTAAAAATGAATGGACAAACCCCAACTTTTTTTGATGTGTTCAGGCTAAGCACTGGGTAATTACTGCAACTTCACACCCTTCATGGCCAGGATTTTACTGTCCCCCCCCAGAGGCAGGGTCAGAGACGGGGGTGGGGGGGGGAGACACAGAAAATTTGACGGGTGACTGGGGGTGGGGGGTGGATGTGGTGCAGCGGGGCGGAGGGCCCGTTGCCTCCCCATCACCCAGCAATCGTCCCGGGGCCAGGATAGGCTGATGACAGCCTTCCTGCCCAGAGGTCAATTGAAGCCCTTAAGTGGCCTATTAAGGGACAAACCCTTTCAAGATGGCTCCTGGGCTGGAAGCTCCCGAGGAAGCTCCCTTGCT
This sequence comes from Heterodontus francisci, assembly GCF_036365525.1. Classification (NCBI taxonomy): domain Eukaryota; kingdom Metazoa; phylum Chordata; class Chondrichthyes; order Heterodontiformes; family Heterodontidae; genus Heterodontus; species Heterodontus francisci. Next base: position 105,651,970 of record NC_090373.1, on the reverse strand, counting down.
GTTCAACTCTATCCATGGCCATCTGCTCCCATCCCTAACGTTTTCTCCCCCAATCTGCCCTCTTAAACTGTTTAAATTCCCCTGGCTCTTTAAATCAGTTCATTTTAGCCCTATCTAAAAGTTAACAGTTAGTTCAGTGGATGTTACCTGGGCCCACTGCCCTCCCCCAGCCACACCTGCTCTTTGTTTTCTCAATGAAATTGATCCGGATGAAACTGACGAGAACAGCTGCCGATACTTTAATCTCCGATCCTGCTGTCTTCACAGTCCAGAGTGTCTGCAGCCACGGCATGCGGTAAGTCCATTGAGGTGAAGAAGGAGCTGCGGGACCCGAGAGAAGTCCTGTGAAAAGGTGCCCCGAACACCCAAAACATCCACGAACGGCCCCCCCGGCCGCTACTTCAAAGCGCCCGCGGGAGATGGCTTGGAGAGCATCTGCAGCGCACTGTCGGCAATGCTGCATGCCTTTATTTAAACCACTGCAAAAAAAAAAACCCTTAGCAAATGTAATCACCTCTAAGTCTGCCAAATGATGCTTCACCTCCCGAAGGACGTGGATGAGCTTTCCGGACGTCGATGGTGGGCACTGAGGAAATGGCTTATTACCTGCACCAGATTCCACCCCCCCTCCCCCCCCCCCCTTTACCCCCCCTTCCACCCCCCTCCCCTTCCCTGCTCCACCCTCTCAGCTCACCCCCTCACAACCCCGTCCCAGCCCGCCCCCCCCTCGCACCATCTTCACCCCGCACCCCCTTCCCCTGCACCCCCCCCCTCCTCCCTCTACCCCTCCCCCTTGCATCCCCTCCTCCCACCGGCACCATCCTACACCTGTGTAGGGGCCCCAACAACCCCACTGCCTTGTGGGCGTCTCGGGAGAGACCAAGGCTAAGGGAGTAAACCCTAACAGAAAATCCGGAGCGGAACCCCGTAGGCGGTCATGTGTCACCTTTGGCATGTTTCCGGCAGTTCCTGCAGCCATACTGGTGCCAAACGTCGTGTCCTGCACTCCTTTGGACCCCACCAGAAAGGCCGAGAGGGGGGTTTTGACGACTGGGCAACTCTCAACCTCCATAAATTTGCCCAGGCATGCGCCATGGAGAGGTCACTCCATAGTTGCCTCACAGCGACTGAAACAACACGGAAGGCAGCAGTTACGGGTTATAAGTCCAGATAAATTGGCGTAGAAACTGGGCGCCACGGGTTGCCTTTGTCGGTGGGAGAGGTCATTGCACCTCACTGGACAGCTACCGCCCGCCTCAAACCGGGCAGCCCCCGGTCAATAAGGTTCTGTCCCGCCACAGTCTGCCTGCTTCAATGGGTGCTTGGAGCTCAGGGTCATTGCCCGAAAGGTGGACTGATACACCGCACCAAACAACATGAAAAAAGGAAAGAAGGTACCAGCCCTTCGCTTTGCAAGCTGGAACGTCAGAACTATGTGTCCTGGCCTGTCGGAAGACCTTACACAAATCAACGATTCTCGGAAGACCGCCATCATTAACAACGAGCTCAGTAGACTCAATGTGGACATTGCAGCACTTCAGGAGACACGCCTCCCCGCGAGTGGCTCTCTAGCAGAGCAAGACTACACCTTCTTCTGGCAGGGCAGGGATCCTGAAGAACCAAGACAGCATGGAGTGGGCTTCGCCATCAGAAACTCCTTGCTCAGCATGATAGAGCCTCCCTCAAATGGCTCGGAACGCATACTGTCCATCCGACTGCTCACCACCTCTGGTCCAGTACACCTACTCAGCATCTATGCTCCAACACTCTGTTCCGCACCTGAAGCTAAAGACCAGTTCTATGAACAACTCCATAACATCATTAGCAGCATCCCCAACACCGAACACCTATTCCTGCTGGGGGACTTTAATGCCAGGGTTGGGGCCGACCATGACTCATGGCCCTCCTGCCTTGGGCGCTATGGCGTTGGAAGGATGAATGAGAACGGGCAGAGACTGCTTGAGTTGTGTACCTATCATAACCTCTGCATCACCAACTCGTTCTTTCACACTAAACCCTGTCACCAGGTTTCATGGAGGCACCCAAGATCACGTCGTTGGCACCAGCTAGACCTCATTGTCACAAGGCGAGCCGCCTTAAACAGTGTTCAAATCACACGCAGCTTCCACAGTGCGGACTGCGACACCGACCACTCCCTGGTGTGCAGCAAGGTTAGACTCAGACCAAAGAAGTTGCATCATTCCAAGCAGAAGGGCCACCCGCGCATCAACACGAGCAGAATTTCTCACCCACAGCTGTTACAAAAATTTCTAAATTCACTTGTAACAGCCCTTCAAAACACTCCCACAGGGGATGCTGAGACCAAGTGGGCCCACATCAGAGACGCCATCTATGAGTCAGCTTTGACCACCTACGGCAAAAGTGCGAAGAGAAATGCAGACTGGTTTCAATCTCATAATGAAGAGCTGGAACCTGTCATAGCCGCTAAGCGCATTGCACTGTTGAACTACAAGAAAGCCCCCAGCGATTTAACATCCGCAGCACTTAAAGCAGCCAGAAGTACTGCACAAAGAACAGCTAGGCGTTGCGCAAACGACTACTGGCAACACCTATGCAGTCATATTCAGCTGGCCTCAGACACCGGAAACATCAGAGGAATGTATGATGGCATGAAGAGAGCTCTTGGGCCAACCATCAAGAAGATCACCCCCCTCAAATCTAAATCGGGGGACATAATCACTGACCAACGCAAACAGATGGACCGCTGGGTTGAGCACTACCTAGAACTGTACTCCAGGGAGAATGCTGTCACTGAGACTGCCCTCAATGCAGCCCAGCCTCTACCAGTCATGGATGAGCTGGACATACAGCCAACCAAATCGGAACTCAGTGATGCCATTGATTCCCTAGCCAGCGGAAAAGCCCCTGGGAAGGACAGCATTACCCCTGAAATAATCAAGAGTGCCAAGCCTGCTATACTCTCAGCACTACATGAACTGCTATGCCTGTGCTGGGACGAGGGAGCAGTACCCCAGGACATGCGCGATGCCAACATCATCACCCTCTATAAAAACAAAGGTGACCGCGGTGACTGCAACAACTACCGTGGAATCTCCCTGCTCAGCATAGTGGGGAAAGTCTTTGCTCGAGTCGCTCTGAACAGGCTCCAGAAGCTGGCCGAGCGCGTCTACCCTGAGGCACAGTGTGGCTTTCGTGCAGAGAGATCGACTATTGACATGCTGTTCTCCCTTCGTCAGATACAGGAGAAATGCCGTGAACAGCAGATGCCCCTCTACATTGCTTTCATTGATCTCACCAAAGCCTTTGACCTCGTCAGCAGACGTGGTCTCTTCAGACTACTAGAAAAGATCGGATGTCCACCAAAGCTACTAAGTATCATCACCTCATTCCATGACAATATGAAAGGCACAATTCAACATGGTGGCTCCTCATCAGAGCCCTTTCCTATCCTGAGTGGTGTGAAACAGGGCTGTGTTCTCGCACCCACACTTGTTGGGATTTTCTTCTCCCTGCTGCTTTCACATGCGTTCAAATCCTCTGAAGAAGGAATTTTCCTCCACACAAGATCAGGGGGCAGGTTGTTCAACCTTGCCCGTCTAAGAGCGAAGTCCAAAGTACGGAAAGTCCTCATCAGAGAACTCCTCTTTGCTGACGATGCTGCTTTAACATCTCACACTGAAGAATGCCTGCAGAGTCTCATCGACAGGTTTGCGTCTGCCTGCAATGAATTTGGCCTAACCATCAGCCTCAAGAAAACGAACATCATGGGGCAGGATGTCAGAAATGCTCCATCCATCAATATTGGCGACCACGCTCTGGAAGTGGTTCAAGAGTTCACCTACCTAGGCTCAACTATCACCAGTAACCTGTCTCTAGATGCAGAAATCAACAAGCGCATGGGTAAGGCTTCCACTGCTATGTTCAGACTGGCCAAGAGAGTGTGGGAAAATGGCGCACTGACACGGAACACAAAAGTCCGAGTGTATCAGGCCTGTGTCCTCAGTACCTTGCTCTACGGCAGCGAGGCCTGGACAACGTATGCCAGCCAAGAGCGACGTCTCAATTCATTCCATCTTCGCTGCCTTCGGAGAATACTTGGCATCAGGTGGCAGGACTATATCTCCAACACAGAAGTCCTTGAAGCGGCCAACATCCCCAGCTTATACACACTACTGAGTCAGCGGCGCTTGAGATGGCTTGGCCATGTGAGCCGCATGGAAGATGGCAGGATCCCCAAAGACACATTGTACAGCGAGCTCGCCACTGGTATCAGACCCACCGGCCGTCCATGTCTCCGTTATAAAGACGTCTGCAAACGCGACATGAAATCGTGTGACATTGATCACAAGTCGTGGGAGTCAGTTGCCAGCATTCGCCAGAGCTGGCGGGCAGCCATAAAGACAGGGCTAAATTGTGGCGAGTCGAAGAGACTTAGTAGTTGGCAGGAAAAAAGACAGAGGCGCAAGGGGAGAGCCAACTGTGCAACAGCCCCAACAAACAAATTTCTCTGCAGCACCTGTGGAAGAGCCTGTTACTCCAGAATTGGCCTTTATAGCCACTCCAGGCGCTGCTTCACAAACCACTGACCACCTCCAGGCGCGTATCCATTGTCTCTCGAGATAAGGAGGCCCAAAAGAAAAAGAAAGAAGAATAAGGGACAATTAAGGGCTTCTTCCTGCCGCCATTGGGCTTTTACCAGCAGCAGGGAGGGGTTTCTGGTGCGGGGAGAGGACACCTTGTAAAATGAAGCGTCCGCCCTGTGGGCTTGTGGAGTGTCCCTCCTTTGTGGGCAATTTGTGGCCCAAGGAGGACGCCCACCAGGAACAACTTTACCCCCCCCGGGACTCTCCCATCCCAGACAGAATGACCATCTCTCCAACACCCTCATCTAGGCCTTCCGGACTGGCCCCGAAGACCGCACCTCACCTACCTCTGTTCCAGTGTTCCACAGCTGGGCCTGGGTCCAAGGCCTCTGCAGTACCAGCAGTGGCTTCTGCTCCCAGTGGCGCTGCTGATACTGCTGAGCTTCCAGCCCTCTGAAAGGCCAGTAACTCTTGCAGGTGGGATCCCCGTGTTTAAAGGGACAAGGATCTCGCCTCCTAAAACTTTGACTAAAAAAGACAAGAGAATCGCTCCGGGAGGCATGAAATGGCAGAGGAGGGGAGGCGGTGGCGTACTGGTATTGTCACTGGACTAGTAACCCAGAGACCCAGGTATTACTCTGGGGACATGGGTTCGAATCCCACCACAGCAGAAGGTGGAATTTGAATTCAATTAATAAATCTGGAATTAAAAACTAGTCTAATGATGGCCATGAAACCATTGTCCATTGTTGTAAAAACCCATCTGGTTCACAAATGTCCTTTTAGGGAAGGAAATCTGCTGTCCTTACCTGGTCTGGCCTACATGTGACTCCAGATCCACAGCAATGTGGTTGACTCTTACATGCCCTCGAAATGGCCTAGCAAGCCACTCAGTTCAAGGGCAATTAGGGATAGGCAATAAATGCTGGCCTGGCCTGCGACGCGTACATCCCATGAATGAATTTTAAAAAAAGGTGGGGTTCCCCCCGCCTTTTCGGCATGGCACTGGGAGCCCCATCTCCAGCACAAAATCCAGCCCCAAGTGTTTGAATGCTGACTCTCTCGGCGAGTGGCCACTGTAGTGAAGCATGTGGAAGAGCAGGGCAAATTGGATAGCAGCTTCCTGATTTCCACGATAAACTGCACATATGCAGAATCTGAAGTTGCTGTCCAATTTACTCAGTAATAATGGTGAGCCCTGATAGCATCATCGTAATTCCTGCTGGGGAATCTGAGACATTGCTTTTGAAATACAAGTCACTGTGATTGAGGTTGTAGAAAAAAATAATGAGAAATGCATTTAATAACTATATTATGGCAGCGAATGACACTTGTAGAGTTCAACCTGTGTTTCCTGATATTAGCTCCCATAAGGAATCATTTTGGTTTGCTCACATGGAATCTGCTATAACTATAATGTACCATTCCTTTAAATAAACTGATTATCTATCTGGTAAAGCTTTGTGGAATCCCTTTCCTAGCCTAGAATGTTATTTAGAGTTGAATGTTTTCAATGATTGACATTTGTTCACTTGCAGCTGGAGTCGACTGCACTGGGCTATTTACAGAACTTCTTGTAGTGAGGGCTTCATGAGTGAAGTAGAATTGTAGATTAACAGCAAAACAAATCAAATCATGCAGGTAACAAAATGGAAATTTGTGTTTGCTTGGAGAATATACTTTTAATTACTATGTTCCGAGGACTATTGGATCACCTGTGCACAGTGAAAAGAGGAAAATTGGGTGTGATCTTTGACTGTGTCCAGGCGATACAATGGCTGAACTTTGTGCAGACATCAGGGACAGGAACAAAGGTGGGTGGGGGCATAAAATTGGGAAGGGGACGTCAGGCAGGAAGTCAGGCGTTGTGATGTCCTATCCCAATTTTGCCCATGGTGGCAAACATGGAGATGGCCACATGCGTGACGCAGATCAGACATCGACATAGCGGGCAGGCAATTAAGGTACTTAAGAGGCCTATTGACAGTGATTTTATTCTTAGTTTTATATTTTATTAATGGCGCATGGGAATCAAGGAGCTTCAGAGCCTCACCTGGTTGATGGAGGTGGCCTGAGAGTGAGAGCTCATTGCTGCCCATTGGGAGAGGCAGCATCGGCTGCCGGGCAGGGTGGAGAAGGAAGGGCATTGGGCATTGTCTCAGGAGTGGGGGCAAAGGTCCCAGAACTGTGGGGATGCCATACCAGGGAGGCAACAGGCAAGTGCCACCTCATCAGATGTGCCAAATGGGGGAAAGGAGGGGGGGCCGTTGACAGTGAAGGCCATGTACTAAAGGACAGGCCACCTATCATGCACCTCATTCATCCAGGCTTTGGAAACCCCATTGAAGATGAGGTGCAGCAGTACGGAAGGGAGGTCCAGGCATTTGTAGCGGCACCACTATGAGCTGTGAGGGTTAGCAGCAACCTCCAGACAGTAATGAAGGCAGCCGAGGGGAAAGACCAGGTGGCTTCCCCATGCAGAAGAAGGGACCCTCCAGAGAGGGTCTTTGGATCAACGCTCAACTAACTGCAGTTCCAACAAAGACTCTGACTCTTCAGGGAGGCCATCACTTTACTATGTGCTGTGATGCAGAATGAGCTGTGCCCCAAGGAACTTGGTGGAAATCCAATGCCAGTAGTCCTGAAGGTCACTGAACTTCTACACCTCTGGATCATTCCAGGGATTCAATGGGGACATGTGTGGGATCTCACAGTCAGCAGTCCATCAAGGAGGTCCCTTTTCTGGAGCGCAGACGACTATATACGCTTTTGCATGGATCCAACTCTCAAGCAGAGAGGTCTATCAGGCTCGGGGTCATTGCTGGACTCCCCCATGTGCAGGGTGTCATTGACTGCACGCATGTGGCCATCAAGGCTCCTGAACACCAGTCAGCAGCCATCATCAACAAGAAGGACTTCCAGTCTCTCAAGGTATAACTGTTTTGCGACCACTGTAAATGGATTTTGTAGGTCTGTGCATGATTCCCTGGAGGTTGTCATGATGCCTACATTTTCAGTTATGTAGATAGACTGGAAAAGTTGGGATTGTTTTCCTTAGAGAAGAGAAGGCAGGGAGATGACTTGATAGAGGTATTTAAAATTATGAGTGGTCTGGATAGAGTAGATAGGGAAAAGCTGTTCCTACTCATGAAAGTATCAAGAACGAGAGGGTACAGATTTAAAGTAATTGGCAAAAGAAGCAAAAGCGACACGACGAAAAAAGGCAACTAGACTGTTATCTGAAAAGGAAGAATGTTCAAGGCTACGGGGAGAAGACGGTGGAATGGCACTAGATGAATTGCTCATTCGTAGAGCCAGTGTGGACACAATGGGCCAAATGGCCTCCTTCTGTGCTGTATCGAATCTATGATTCTGCAATTGTGAGGCAGTCCCAGGTGCCAGAGCTTTTCTGGCCATGCGTGCACATTCAGGGATGGATCCTACCCACTGAGGACATGGCTTCTGATGCCTGTGAGGAGCCCTCGCACAGATGCAGTGGAAAGGTACAACACATGCCATGGGAAAAATGTGAGTGAACATAGAGCAGACTATTGGTCTGCTGAAGATGAAATTCAGGTGCCTAGATCGGTCCGGTGGAGCCCTTTAGTATGCCCTGGCGAGGATCTCACTATCGTGGCGATTTGCTGTGCACTTCACAACCTGGAGCTACAGAAGTGGGAGGCGATGAACAATGATAAATGCGAGGATTGTGCTGCTACCTCGGACGATGAGGATGCGGAGGAAAAAGCTGGCCAAGCATCGGCAGCTGAAGGACCCCAGGGACAACAGGGGAAATGTTATGAGATACATGCAATGGAGGCTCATGATGCTCTTATACATTCCCGTTTCCCTTGATCCTTTCTGCCAGTTGTGTATGTTGACCAATAAAGACTTACCTTTATGCAGCCATGTTGTCACCTTCTTTTCTTCAGGAAACAATCGCTCATTGATCAGTTGCTCAACGCTGAGCTGGCAGGGCTCCAGACTGGACCCTTCACAGCATGATGCCTCACCTCAAGCATTTCACAGAGGCAGGGTTGAAACGAAGCACCAAAAGCCATACAAAATAGGAAGGCGATCTTGTTTGTTGGAAAAAATTCTTTAGGTACCAACAACATAGGCAGGACAAGGAAAGAGGTTCAGCATAGTCAGTATGAGGAGCTAGGCACCAAAATAGGAAGCAAAACCTCAAAGGTAATGGTTTTTGGATTATTACCTGAACCACGTGCAAACTGAAGTAGGGCAAATAAGATCAGAGAAATGAATTCGTGACTCAAAGACTATGATAGAAGTGGGTTCTGGTTCGTGAGGCACTGGCACCTATGTTGGGAAAAGTGGGCGCTGTACCGTTGAGACGGTCTACACCTGAACCATGCTGGGACCGGTGTTCTATCAAGTCGCATAACTAGGGAAGTAGAGAGGGTTATAAACTAAATAGTGGGGGCAAGGGATCAAATTTGGGAAGATGTGGTAAATCAAATATATTGTTATAGAGACAAGGCAAGAGAGAAAGGTATTAAAATGGGATAAGATAAACAGACCATGACAGGAAGGGACAGTGATTACAAATCTAAGAGTAAATCAGCAGACAAGGCGAGAGGTTACAAAAATAATAAAAAGACGACTAAATGTTCTGTATCTGAATGCACGTAGCATTCAGAACAAAACAGATGAACTGCAAGTGCAAATAGAAATAAATAAGTTTGATCTGATGGCCATTAGCTGCAGGATGGCATAGATTGGGACCTGAATATTGAAGGGTGTATGACATTTAGGATGGACAGGAAGCTAGGAAAAGTTGGTGGGGTGACTCTGTTAAATAATGATGGTAATAGCACAATAGAGAGACATGACCTAAGTTCAGGAAACCGTATCTAGAAGTGGTTTGGGTTGAAATGAGAAATAATAAAGCCAAGAAGTCACTTGTGGGAATGGTGTACAGGACCCCTAACAGTAACCACATGGTAGGACAGAATATAAAGGAAGAAATAATGGGTGCTTGTCAGAAAGGTATGGCGATAATCGTGGAGGATTTTAATCTACATATAGATTGGAAAAATCAGATGGGCAAAATTGCCTAGATGAGGAGTTCTAGAATGTTTTCGGGATAGTTTCTTCGAACAGAATATTCTGGAGCCAACCAGAGAGCAGACTATACTAGACCTGGTATTGTGCAACAAGATAGGATTAATTAATGACCTCATAGTGAAGGCGACCCTAGGCAGCAGCGATCATAAAATGATTGAATTTTACATTCAGTTTGAGGGAGAGAAGAGCGGGTCCAAGACTCGTATTTTGAACTTAAGTAAAAACAATCATGAGGGCATGAAAGCAGAGCTAGCAAAAGTGAACTGGCAAAGTAGGTCAAGGGATAGGTCAATAGAAATGCAGTTCCAAAGTGATAGAAAAATTCCAAGGGGAGGACTCACCACCATCTGTGGTTAACTAAAAAATTAAAGATAGTATCAAACTTAAAGAAAAAGCATATAATTGCGCAAAGATGGGTGACAGGTCAGAAGATTGGACAGAATATAAAAAGCAATAATGAACAACTAAAAGATTAATAAGGAGAGAAAGATTAGAGTACGAGAGAGAGCTGGCATGAAATATAAAGACAGATAGTAAAAGTTTCTATAGATAATTTAAAAAAGAGTTAACAAAGTGAGCATTGGTCCTATGGAAAGTGAGTCTGGGGAATTAATAAAGAAACATAAGGAGATGGCAGATGAATTGAACAGGTATTTTGCATCGGTTTTCACGATAGAAGACAAAAGTAACATCAGGAAATGGAAGGGAAAGAGGAACTCAAGAAAATTACATCACCAGGGAAGTGGTACTGAACAAATTGTTGGAGCTGCGGGCTAACAAGTCCCCGGGTCCTGATGGACTTCATCGTAGGGTCTTAAAGGAAGTGGCTAGTGAGATGGTTGATGCGTTGGTTTTGATTTTCCTAACTTCCCTAGATTTGGGGAAGGTTCCATTTGATTGGAAAAAAGCCATTGTAACTCCTTTATTCAAAAAGGGAGGGAGACAGAAAGCAGGAAACTACATGCTAGTTCGCTTAGCATCTGTCATAGGGAAAATGTAAGAAGCTATTATTAAAGACATTATAGCAGGGCACTTAGAAGAATTCAAGGTAATCAGGCAGAGTCAACATGGTTTTGTGAAAGGGAAATCATGTTTAGCCAATTTATTGGAGTTCTTTGAAGAAGTAACATGTGCTGGGAATAAAGAGGAATAAAGAGCTGAACTGTACTTAGATTTCTAGAAGGCATTTGATAAGGTGCCACATCAAAGGTTATTGCAGAAAATTAAAGCTCATGGTGTAGGGGGCAACATTTTGGCATGGATAGAAGATTGGCTAGCTGACAGGAAACAAAGAGTAGGCATAAATGGGTAATTTTCTGTTTGGCAAGATGTAACAAATGGTGTGCCACAGGGATCAGTACAGGGGCCTCAACTTTTTACAATTTATATAAATGACCTGGATGAAGGAACTAAAAGTACGGTTGCAAAATTTGCTGATGACACAAAGATAGGAAGGAAAGTAACTTGTGAAGAGGACATAACTAGGCTACAAAGGAATATAGATAGGCTATGTGAGTGGGCAAAGATCTGGCAAATGGAGTATAATGTGGGAAAATGTGAAATTGTCCATTTTGGCAGGAAGAATAAAAAAGAAGCATATTATCTAAATGGTGAGAGATTGCAGAGCTCTGAGATGCAGAGGGATCTGGGTGTCCTAGTCCATGAATCAGAAAAGGCTAGTATGCAGGTACTGCAAATAATTAGGAACGCGGATCGAATGTTATAATTTATCACAAGGGGAATTGAATACAAAAGTAGGGAGGTTATGCTCTAGGTATACAGGGCATTGGTGAGACCACATCTGGAAAATTGTGTACAGTATTGGTCTCCTTATTTAAGGAAGGATGTAAATGCATTGGAAGCAGTTCAGAGAAGGTTTACTAGACTAATACCTGGAATGGGCGGGTTGTCATATGAGGAAAGGTTGGACAGGCTAGGCTTGTATCTGCTGGAGTTTAAAAGAGTAAGAGGCAACTTGATCGAAACATATACAATTCTGAGGGGTCTCGACAGGGTGGATGTGGAAAGGATGTTTCCCCTTGTGGGAGAATCTCGAACTAGGGGTCACTGTTTAAAAATAAGTGATTGCCCATTTAAGACAGAGATGAGGAGAATTTTTTTCTCTCAGAGTGTCGTGAGTCTTTGGAACTCTCTTCCTCAAAAAGGCGGTGGAAGCAGAGTCTTTGAATATTTTTAAGACAGAGGTAGATAGATTCTTCATAAGCAAGGGGGTGAAAGGTTATCGGGGGTAGGTGGGAATGTGGAGTCGAGGTTACAATCAGATCAGCCATGATCTTATTGAATGGCGGAGCAGGCTCAAAGGGCTGAGTGGCCTACTCCTAATTCATATGTTCGTATGTACTGACCATGAAAGCAAATGCTACCCTTTCCATCTACAATACGCATTCACCCATGAATACCCCGTGCTTCACGGTGGTCTTCTTCATTCTTTTGTGTACACTTCTACAAGGTACTCCATGTGCACTGTCAGCGGAAGTGGAGGAAGGCTGCTGACCTTGCTGGTGCCTGGCTGGGGATGACCTTGGCTGTTGTCCTCTTGCTGCCTTAGGGCTGGCGGGCACCGACAAGTTGGGGGCCTTCCTGTATAGAAGCAGTAGCACCCTCTGTCATCAGGGGTGATGCAGGCCCTGCGTCGCTGGCGGAGGGGCAAAGGAACTGCTGGCCGCAGCACGAGCAACCAGAGAGGAGCCCACAGCAGTGGTGGGCAGCCGTTCCCCCTTCCGTGCAAGACAAATCTGTACCTCCCTGCTGACCTGAGAGGGTAGAGGACCTTGTGGTGACTCCAGGTCCCCTTCCCCCTGCTGCCTTGAGCAAGGAATACAGATCTGCACGAATGTCCTGCAGACACTGAGTGCTCTGCTGGATGTTGCGTTCCAGAACGCTAGGTTTAAGGTGCGAGGGGCAAAATTTAGAGGGGATGTGCGAGGCAAGTTCTTTACACAGAGGGTGGTGAGTGCCTGGAACTTGCTGCCGGGGAGGTGGTGGAAGCAGGTACGATAGCGACGTTTAAGAGGCATCTTGACAAATACATGAATAGGATGGGAATAGAGGGTTACGGTCCCCGGAAGTGCAGAAGGTTTTACTTTAGACAGGTATCAAGATAGGCGCAGGTTTGGAGGGCCGAATGGCCTGTTCCTGTGCTTTATTCTTTGAACCACCGCCAATCTCTCAATAGAGGATGCCACTCATGCACCAGTCAGACACAGTGCAGCACTCAAGGGCTGGATGGACCCCTCCATTTTTATTTATTTATTATTTAGAAATACAGCACTGAAACAGGCCCTTTGGCCCACCAAGTCTGTGCCGACCAACAACCACCCATTTATACTAACCCTACAGTAATCCCATAACCTACCTTCACTAGAGGCAATTTACAATGGCCAATTAACCTATCAACCTTCAAGTCTTTGGCTGTGGGAGGAAACCGGAGCACCCAGCGAAAACCCACGCGGTCACAGGGAGAACTTGCAAACTCCGCACAGGCAGTACCCAGAATCGAACCTGGATCCCTGGAGCTGTGAGGCTGCGCCACTGTGCACTTGGGCATGCATTGCCTCTGGCATCTCTGCCAGATGTTGCCACACTGCTCACTGCAGCTGCAGCATTTCTTGTGAAGCATGTCATAAGCATGGGACTCAGCATGAGCCTGGCCACCTACATTCCTCCGGTTGTCAGAGGCCTGGGTTGTCACAGCCTCTGTCAGCTGCTCGGGTGCGTCTGTGATGTGCTGGCCAGTTTGCGTGCCTGAATCTAACCACAAACGCATACCCGCCAATGTGTGACTATCTGCGATGGTGGAGTGTGCAGGGGGATGAGGAGACGATGCACCCTCTGAGGCTCTGTCCTCCCCCTCAGTGGTTGCAGACTGTCCCACAGTCTCAGATACTCTTCAAGTAGGTTCTATGTGACTTGGTTTTGTGAAAGGGAAATCATGTTTGACACATTTATTAGAGTTCTTTGAGGATGTACAAGCAGGGTGGATAAAAGGGAACCAGTAAATGTAGTGTATTTGGATTTCCAAAAGGCATTCGTTAAGGTGCCACATAAAAGGTTACTACACAAGATAAAAGCTCATAGTGTTGGGGGTAATATATTAGCATGGATAGAGGACTGGCTAACTAACAGGAAACAGAGAGTTGGGATAAACGGGTCATTTTCAGGATAGCAAACCGTAACTGGTAGAGTGCCACAGGGATCGGTGCTGGGGCGTCAACTATTTATGATCTATATTAATGACTTGGATGAAGGGACCAACTGTGTTTTAGCCAAATTTTCTTATGATACAAAGATAGGTAGGAAAGCAAGTCATGAGGAGGATACAATGAGTCTACGAAGGGATACAGAGATGAAGTGAGTTGGCAAAATGTGGCAGATGAAGTACAATGTCAGAAAATGTGAGGTTGTCCACTATGGCAGGAAAAATAGAAAGGCAGAATATTGTTTAAATGGAGAGAGACTGCAGAATGCTGCTGTACAGAGTGTTACAGCCAGGTGAGAAGGGGTTTAGGACTTCCCTCTCAGCCTTTGCCTGGTTTAATCGTAACATGGTTTAATTTTAGAAATGCCATGTTTTTAGCTCCCCCTTCAATGAATCCTTGTTTACTGCTCCAATTGTAAGGCAAAGAAATTGGACAGGTTTCCTTCGGTTTAAACAAGAAAGGTAGAAGTTTATTAATCTTAAACTCTAATCCGGTTCACAACTACGAATATGCAACGTGACCACGCTAGCATGCATACGCAATAAACAGACACGCAGATAGAGACAGAAAAGGTCGAGAAGAATAAAGGGGAAAAGTTTGACGCAATATTTGTTATTTACTGTCCTTTGAGTTCAATATGGAGTCTTTGGTTGCCAGTAAGTCCTGCAGTTCATTGCGGCCCAGTTCATGCTTCAACTTGTTTCAATGTCAGAGTCTTTTCTCTCTTAAGGTGTCTTCCGTGGGTCTGGTGGCTTGGGAGAAAGCAAGAGAGAGACAGCCAGGAGAGGGAGTTCCTTGCTCCAGCTTCAATTGCGAACTGCCTTCTGCTCGTTTCTGTGTGGCACAAATAAAAACCCAAGTTGGCCAGCAGCTCAGTCATGTGACTAACTGGCTTAACCACATCTGAGTTTGTGGATTGTATTGTCTTAGCAGGCCCTGGAATGTGCTTCCTTACACCTTCAATGTCTGGTGATCAAACTCCATTTGGGTTAATTGGATCAGGGAATTGTCCTTTGTCTCCACAAGTAGCATCTCTTAGTATGCAAATGCCTTTCCAGACCAAATGTCTGGTGATCTCTTTAACAAGTCATTTCTTCACTCCAGCAACAGTTTAAAATCAATGTTCCTATGACCAAATTAATATGCCTCATTCTTGGTAGCTGGGGGTCTGCATGACAAGAGGGACCTGGGTGTCCTCGTACATAAATCACAAAATGTCAGCATGCAGGTACAGCAAGTAATTAGGAAGGCAAATGGAATGTTGGCCTTTATTGCAAGGGGGATGGAGTATAAAAGTCGGGAAGTCTGGCTGCAGCTGTACAGAGCATTGGTGAGACCGCACTGTGTACAGTTGTGGTTACCTTATTTATGGAGGGACATACTTGCATTGGAAGCAGTTCAGAGAAAGTCCACTAGGCTAATTCCTGGGATGAGGAGTTTATCTGATGAGGAAATGTTGACCAAGTTGGGTATATATTCACTGGAGTTTAGAAGATTGAGAGGTGATTGTAATATTAATTGTCCCTTGGTGTGTGTGGTCTATTGTTAAATGTCATGGGAATACAAGTAATCCTACAACAGTGATCAAATATATAAGATTCTGAGGGGCTTGACAGGGTAGATGCTGAAAGAATGTTTCCCCTTGTGGGGAAATTTAGAATTTGGAGGCACAGTTTCAAATTAAGGGATCTCCCATTGAAGACGGAGATGAGGAGGATTTTCTTCTCTCAGAGTGTCATTGGTGTTTAGCATTCTCTTCCCAGAGAGCAGTGCATCATTGAATATATTCAAGACTGAGTTACACAGATTGACGAAGGAGTTAAGGGTTATGCAGGGGCAGGCAGGAAATTGGAGTTAAGGCCACAATCAGATCAGCCATGATCTTATTGAATGGCAGAGCAGGCTTTTTTTTTTTGAAGGGCCAAATAGCCTACTCCTGCTCCTAATTCTTATGTTCTTATGCATAAGGGAACAGAGACATTGAAGGGTCAAAGGCTTCCTCTCCCACCATAGCACACACCCCTACAATGCAGACCCCTGTAGGTACTGGATGCTTGATGAACAACATGGCTCCATCCCTGCAGATGCACCCTTGTGCCCCATAATGATCTTATTCACTGTCTTGGGAAGCTGCCCCTGTCTTTCCATCTGCAACGCTTATTCCATCCTCTGGCCTAGCTAGCTCCATGGCCTCCTCCTCCATTGGGCTCAGTATATGGAGAATCAGCAGCCTACCGTGGGTATTGGCCTGCTCTCTGTGATTGTGTGCAATCTTCTCCTGCAGACACAAGCATGAATGCTGTTGGTCTCCACGTGCGAACAATCCCACTACATATGCTGGTGTTTATCCATCGGTTACCGATGGGGGCATCCAGATGCCTCCTGTATCTGGCCCATTTCCAGAATGTTATGACCAGGTGAGAAAGGGACCTAGGGGTTCCCTCTCAGCCCTTGCCTGGTTTGACCAGAACAGGGTTTAATTTTTAAAACACCGTGTTTTTAACTCCCCCTCAGTTCACTGTTCTCCAATTGTAAGGCAAAGAATTCAACCAGACAAGTTTTCTTATTTTAAACAAGAAAGGTGTAAGTTTATTAACCTTAAAACTCTAATTCAGTTAAAACTACTATGAATATGCGAGACAACCATGCTAGCATGCATACGCGATAAACACACACGCAGACAGAGGCAGAAAAGGAGCAAGAATAAAGGGGAAAAGTTTGAAGCAGTAGCTGGAGGTCATTTACTGTCCTTTGAGTTCCATGTAGAGCCTTTGATTGCAGTTAAATCTTGCTGTTTTGTTGGGGCCCAGTGCACACTTTCAAACTTGTTTCGCTATAGGAGTCTTCTCTCTTGAGATTTAAGTGACTTCAGTGGATCTGGAAATTCATGAGAGAGAAAAAGCCAGGCAGGAGAGAGGCGCTTGCTTCAAGTTCAGTTGCAGTCTGACCCAAACTGTTCTGTGAGCAGTTCAAAACCAAACCTGGGCCAGCAGGTTAGTCATGTGACTAGTTGTTTTTTTTTAACAAACTCTCCTGCGTTTTTGTGAATTTCTTTCATCTTAGCAGACACCCGCAGTGGAAGGGGGGCGGGGAGCGGGGATGGAATGCTGGCTTGTTCCACATTCAATATCTGGTGATCAAAATCCATTTAGGTTCATTGGATCAGGAGCAGTTCTATTGTCTCTCCAAGCAACTGTCTCTTAGTTTGCAAATATTTCCAGCCACTGCTGTGATTTCTTTAAACAAGTTATCTTTTCAGTCCAGCAACAGTTTAAAATTAATGTTCATATGACAAAATTGATAATCCTCATTCTTGGCAGGTGGGGTCTTCATGACAAGAGGGTCTCCAGTGACAAATGACCTCCATTTAAGGCCATTTCATTATGCCTCAAGCAGTTTGTCTGCATCCCCTGACCCTTTGCTCACATCTGGGTGGGCACTCCCTGTCCACCCAGCACACCCTCCTGCTTTGCCAGATGCAAGACTTAATAGCTGAAGGCTTTACGAGGTATTCACATTTGCTGCCCGGATGAGGTTATTGAACTGCTTGCAGCACTGTGTCCATGTCTTTAGAGTGACCCCATGGCTGCTGACCCCCTCCGCAATCTGCAACCAGTTTTGCTTGCTCAGGCTCCCAGCTCTCCTCCTTCGGTCCCTGGGGAAGAGAACCTCCTGCCTTACCCTGGCAGCCTGTAAGAGCACCTGAAAGGAGGCATCACTAAAGCATGGCACCATCTGGGGCCTACTCTCCACCGTTACTCTGCAGCCTTTCGACACTCTGCAAATCCTCAGTGCAGACAGCAACATTGAATGCAGGTCAGGCAGCCCTATAAAAATGGCGCCAGCATCTGCCGTGGTGTCAGCTGATGCCAGCATCTCTGCCTCCACCCCCACCACCGTCACATAATTGATTGGCCCTGTGCCTCATTCACCTTAATTGGCTGGCCGCCGCTGGATCGCATGTGGCCAGATGCTTGTGGCCCCAATATAAGCTGCACCTGCTTCCGATCTCGATGGCGGGACCGGCGGCTGCATCACAAAATATGGCCCAACAGACCCGAATACAGGCACAGAAAAATCTATTCAATGTATTTTTTTTTTAAATGAAACATGTATCTCACAAAAAGCAATAAGCCCATTTAATCTTTTTTCTGCTATTGGTTGAAGGAGGACATTTTTTCAAACAGTGTTGTTGGACTTTTTAAAATTCCCCTAAGCAGGCAGAGGTTTTTACACAAAAACAAGAAATGCTGGATTCACTCAGCAGGTCTGGCAGCATCTGTGGAAAGAGAAGCAGAGTTAACGTTTCGGGTCAGTGACCCTTCTTCGGAACTCAATAGCCAGGCGGAGGAGGGTGGTGGTGGATGGGGACTGGTTGGGCCTCTGTTCCAGGAAGAAGCGGAGAGCCCTCAAACCATCCTGGTGGGGGATGGAGGTGTAGAGCGATTGGACGTCCATAGTGAAGAGGAGGCGGTTGGGACCAGGAAACTGGAAATTGTCAAAATGACGTAGGGCGTCAGAAGAGTCACGGATGTAGGTGGGAAGAGACTGGACCAGCGGAGAAAAGATAGAGTCTAGATAGGAAGAAATAAGTTCAGTTGGGCAGGAGCAGGCTGACACAATGGGTCTGCCGGGACAGTCCCGTTTGTGGATTTTGGGAAGGAGATAGAAGCGGGCTGTCCGGGGTTGCGGGACTATGAGGTTGGAAGCTGTAGAGGGAAGATCTCCAGAGGAGATGAGGTCAGTGACAGTCCTTTGGACGGTGGCTTGATGTTCGGTGGTGGGGTCATGGTCCAGAGGGAGGTAGGAAGAGGTGTCTGTGAGTTGGCGTTGAGCTTCTGCAAGGTAGAGGTCGGTACGCCATACAACAACAGCACCACCCTTGTCTGCAGGTTTGATGACCATGTCGGGGTTAGACCTGAGAGAACGGAGTGCCTCAAGTTCAGAGGGGGACAGGTTAGAGTGAGTGAGGGGGGCAGAGAAATTGAGACGACCAATGTCTCGCCGACAGTTTTCAATGAAGAGATCAAGAGCGGGTAAGAGGCCAGGGTGAGGGGTCCAGGTAGAGGGAGAATGCTGGAGGCGGGTGAATGGGTCTGCTGGTCGGGGGGAGGACTCCTGGTCAAAGAAGTGAGCCCGGAGGCGGAGGCGACGGAAGAAGAGCTCAACGTCATGCCGAGCGCGAAATTCATTGAGGTGGGGGCGTAAGGGGATAAAACTGAGTCCTTTGCTGAGTACAGAACGCTCAGCATCAGAGAGGGGGAGGTCAGAGGGTATAGTGAATACACGGCAAGGGGTCAGATCAGAAGGGGTGGGGTCAGAGGGAAGTGAAGCGGAAGGAGGATCTGGAGGGGCATTAGTCCCCATCAGCTGCTGGAGCTTGCGTTCCTTAACACCTGAAAGGAAGAAAAAAAGTTTTTTGTTAATGCGTCGGATGAGACGTAAGATGAGATGAAACTGCGGAGTAGAACAGATTTGAGATAAGGTGAGACGGTGCTGCTGGAGAGAGAGGTCCAGTGTGTGCATATGGCGGCGCATAGCACTGAGTGTAGATCTCAGGATGCGGCGAGAGTAGCAGTCCGAGGAACGTTGTATTTCTCGGAGATACCTGTGATCCTGGGTGGTTTCAAAGCATGATGGGTGAAACTGCAGTTGGAATCCACGTGGAATCAGTCGGAGCCGGAGACAGTCACTGAGGAAGGAGATGTGGCTGTGAAAACGAGTTTTGGTAGATACCTTATCAAACACCAGGAGGGAAATAGAAAGCAATGAAGGTGAACAAGGTAAAAGAGACAAACGAAAATCCCGTCGGAGAGAAGAGCAGAACTTCTTCAAGGTAGGCATTCCTGGAAGAGAAGTGGCAGTGAATTAAACACTAAAATAAAAGCAAAATACTGCGGATGCTGGAAATCTGAAACAAAAACAAGAAATGCTGGATTCACTCAGCAGGTCTGGCAGCATCTGTGGAAAGAGAAGCAGAGTTAACGTTTCGGGTCAGTGACCCTTCTTCGGAACCGTTTTTACATCTCATTTGAAAAATGGCACCTCTGACAATGCAGCATTCACTTGTTACTTCCCTGAAGTGTAGAGTTCAGGCCCTGGTGTGGGACTTGAATCCACAACCAACCCACCCAGAGGTATGAGCATGAATGCAATCAACTGATTGAAGTTGCCATCCTCAACCATCTGATTAGTTGGAATTCACACATAATTTATCATTGCCTACAAATATGTTGGGCTGGATTTTAAAGGGTCCCCGATGCCAGGAACGGTGGCGGTGGGGGGGGCGGGCATGAAGATCACTATGGATGAGGCCTGCCACCGACCCCGATGCCAGCAGGGCCCGGCCTGATTCAACAGAGGTAGAGAGGCCTCATGGCGGCCCCCTCATCGCTTGGCGACAGGACCATGATTTCCATATGTAAACAAATTAACCTACCTGAATTAATGAAGGTCCCATCGCCTCCTTATTTACTGCACCGCTCTTCATTCTGACATGCCGTGCCTTCGAATCCCCTTCCGGCGAAACAAGGCATGACTCCTGTGGGGAGGAAGAGGAGGTACTTTTCTAAGAGCGGGAGCGGGGTACCAGGGTCAAATTCTTCAGATTGTTTGGGGGGGTGGTGGTGGGGGTGATGGGAAGGGGTAAAGGACAAAGCTTCTGAACTTTGTGGGGGAAGGTCCTATATTTGCAGTAGGTATTCCGGGAGGTGGCGGGGGGGGGGAAGAGCAGAATGACGTGTAATGCCATTTGCGGGGGGCGGTGGGAGAGGGCATGGAAAGATTTTTTCATTCATTTTTATTGCCTTTACATTCACTGTGTCTTTAAAAACTTAAATGATCATTTAGGCTATAAGCCCTTTAAAAATGGCACCGGTGCCTACGCATTGGCGCCAGACGCCGTTGCCGGGGACAGCTTGCCCATCCCTTCCACATCATTGGGGGGGTGGTCGCCCCAGCTATGCAAATGAGCCGCCACGTTTGGAATCGCGGCGGCTCCGCAACTTGCACCCCGTGTGTGCGGGCCACCATTTTTTTGCCCGCTGCCTATTTCAGCGGCGGGCATTTAGAATCCAGCCCATGGTGTTTTCTACTTGTAGTTTAAACTTCCTTTTGATGAATTTCCACATTTTTCTTGCCCCATGTAAAATGCAAATAGAAGTATCTTGACAGATGAACAAATTTTTTATTTTTCCATAAGTAATGCTGTTAACAGATTAATTTGAATTCATTTTTAATTTTCTGGTCTCATTGCAGCCTGGAGAAATGCCAAATGCAGATCCACTATGCACTACCAGTTTATGTTGCTTTGGTAACATTTCATCTGAACTTGCCTAATTGAGAGTGACAGCAGAATTCACCATGCAAAATCCATACCAGCTTTATTTGTTAGTTGGTATTTCAACTGAATAATCTTTCCAGTCAATCAATCAAGTTTCAACATGATGCTGATAATTTGTTATGTTTTTAAAAGTTTATTTTATTAATTTTCTATAATAAAATACGCTAAGTGCATATTTATGTTTACCATTCAGAAATATATAACAGTAGAATTGGTCTCGTCAATTACATGGCAAGAATACTTATAATGCCCCAGTTGCAACCAGTTCCCTGAAAATGTCCTCAGCACCATATCTAAATAAAACATATCATAAATCACTATTCAAAATTTTGCAAAGAAACTGAAGACATTGACATTTAGAATTTTTACCACTTCTGAAAAGGATTCTGGATGTGGATGCAGTAGACATAATGGAAGATGGTGAGCTCATTGATCCCTTAAGCACATGATGAATATCATTCTTTGTTTTTCATGTTTTCTTCCCTCATTCGCTTCCTCACTCATTATAATTTGGTACTTGTGGTTATACACCAGCTGAACATTCACAGTATCAAGCTAAAATAAAATGTCTGCACAAATGCAAGGTAAAGTGGGAATCGAGCAGGCTGGGAAAGCTATAGAAAGCAACAAGGGGATTACAAAAAACTATTAAGAAGTACAAAAGGGAATACAAAAAAAAACTTGCAAGGAATATGAAAGCTAATGTTGAAAGCTTTTATAAATGTATTAAAAGAAAGACAGTGGTAAGAGGGAATGTGGGCCCATTCAAGACAAATGCAGGTGAGATTATAATGGACAGTATAGAAATGATTTATTGAATGAACACTTTCGATCTATTTTTGCGGTAGAGGAAGAGGACAAAATACTTGTTATACGAAAGAGTCAAGGAGAGAAAATTACTGGATTTAACATAAGTTTTTTAAAAATGGTAATGGAGATAATAATGAAACTTATGATCGGCAAATCTCCAGGACCTAATGGTTTTCACCCAACGGTATTCAAGAAAATAAGTGAGGAAATTGCAGGTGCATTATTCATAATTTTCTAAATAACAACAACTTGCATTTATATAGTGCCTTTAGTGTAGTAAAATATCTTAAGGCACTTCACTGGATATTAATTAGACAAAAATTAACATTGAGCCAAAAAAGGTGGCATTAGGACAGGTGGCCAAAAGCTTGGTTGAAGAGGTAAGTTTAAAGACCATCTTAAAGGTGGAGAGATTTAGGGAGGGAATTTCAAAGCTTAGGGCCTAGACAGCTGAAGGCACAGCAGCCAATGGTAGGATGAAGGAAGTCAGGCATGCTAGAATTGGAGGAATGCAGAGTTCTCAGAGGGTTGTAGGTGGTCATGGAAATAGGTAGCAGTGAGGCCATGGAGGGATTTGAACACATGGATGAGAATTTTAAATTGGAGATGTTGGCAAACCAGGAGCCAATGTAGGTCAGTGAGTGCAGGGGTGATGGGTGAGTCAAATGTGGTGCGAATTAGAACATAAACAGCAATGCTTTGGATAAGCTTAAGTTTAGGAAGACTGGGAAATGGGAGGCTGGCCAAAAGAACATTGTTCAAGTCTGAAGGGGACAAAAGCATGGATGAGAGTTTCAGCAGCAGCTGAGCTGAACTAATGCAGGGACAGCAGCAGGAGATATGACAGAGGTGAAATTAGATGGTCTTGCTAATGGAGAGGATTTGAATTTGGAATATCAGCTTGGTGTCAAATGGTGTCAAAAAGTCTGGTTCAGCCTGAGACAGTGAGCAAGGAGAGGGGTGGAGTCAATTCCTAAGGAAGAAAGTTTGTGGCGGAGGTAAATGAATATTTCTTAGCTCATCCTAATATTTAATTGGAGGAAATTCCAGCTCATTCAGGACTGTATGGTGGCAAGCAGTCTAACAACACAGAGGCAATGAAGGAGTCGAGACAGGTGATGGTGAAGTAGAGCTGGGTGTCGTTAATGTGCATGTGAAATTTGATGTTGTGTTTTCAGATGATGTCACCGAGTGGGAAGCATGTAGATAAGAATTAGGAGAGAGTCAAGGCTCGACCCTTGTGGGACTTGTGGTGTGAGAGTGAGAAGTGAAGCCATTGCAGGAGATTCTCTGGTTACAACTGGAAAGATAAGAAAAGAAACACTATTATTTAAAATAAAAGCAAAATACTGCGGATGCTGGAAATCTGAAACAAAAACAAGAAATGCTGGATTCACTCAGCAGGTCTGGCAGCATCTGTGGAAAGAGAAGCAGAGTTAACGTTTCGGGTCAGTGACCCTTCTTCGGAACTGACAAATATTAGAAAAGTCACAGATTATAAACAAGTGAGGTGGGGGTGGGGCAAGAGATAACAAAGGAGAAGGTGCAGATTGGACCAGGCCACATAGCTGACCAAAAGGTCACGGAGAAAAGGCAAACAATATGTTAATGGTGTGTTGAAAGACAAAGCATTAGTACAGATTAGGTGTGAATACACTGAATATTGAACAGCAGCAAGTGCAAACCTGAAGAAAAACAACCTGAAAAAAACAGTGGGTAAGCAAACTGAACAAACTAAGATGAAATGAAATAAATTGCAAAAAAGGAATGTAAAAAAAAGGAAGAAAATAACTAAAAACTAATAACTATTATTTAAAAGTTGCGTATGAAGAGTTGCTTGTACACTTGGAGTTGGGTGGAAGGATGTATTGACTAAACATATATATTAAACACAAGTAAACTAAGTCTACTATCTATTTGCTAATTGGTATTTTGCAAAATAAATGTTCTTGCTGCTTTACAACAGAGCTAGTTAAAAATTTAATGTTCTGTCACTTGTGATGGCAGGTATTAGAACTTGCGGAGGCATAGGTTAAGTTTAATAGCTCATGACAATAACCGTATGGGGGTTTGCTGTTCTTTTCCCCAATCGCAATGCTAAAGTTTGCCTAAATTTTAAGGCAAGGATAAAAACTCTCAAAAGTGTAGGGAGTTGGGACTGACTTAAGAGAGTGATCTAAAATATAAGAGCTAACTTTTTCTGGCATAAGGAAAGATGGATGCATGCAAATACATAAAATAAATGCAGCTATTCAAACCATTTTGAGTGCATTACAAAATATATAAGTATTGAGCAATGACATTTCAGATACACTGTACTTGCTCAATAAATAACTGCCTGAATATAACTAAAATACAGTCAATTTAAAAGTTGCCTTAGATAAATATTCAAAGTTTATAATTTAACACTGTTTCAATAATTTTATATTAAAAAAAATTCGAATTACCTTACGTTCTTCTAATGATGGGAGGAATTTTAACTTACTGGATCCTTTGGAAGCTGGGGTGCTGGTACAGCATGGAGAACACAAAAGTTGGGGTTGCCCAGCATGTTGTGAAGTTTGAACTCCACAGCATGTGTGCAGCACACCGATTGGTTCCCTACCCGGAGTCCGATCCCAGCCTCCGGGCACAGTGGTAGGGTGGGTATTGAGGGCCTGAGTGGAGGGTGCCAGAGGACTGGTCAGTTGGTGGAGGTTGGAGGTCTCGAGGGGGATCGGAGGCCTGGGTGGAGTGGTCAGTGGCTGCAGTTGGAGGGAGGTGGAGGAGATTGGAGGCCTTATGTTTGGGGGTGTGTTAGTGGGGGAGATCAGAGACCTCGGTGTGGAGAGAGATGGGAGACCTTGTGAAGGGATTAGAGGCCTTGGAAAGGCAGGGGGGGGAAGGTTGGAGACTCTGGGCTGAATTTAGTGCAGCGGTTTGGAGCAGGAATGGAGACATGAAGGGCGGGGGCAAAGAATAGCATCAGGCGCGTCCGCCCGGAAATCCAATGTTGTGACATTGATTCCAGATTTAGTCAGCAGCAAGAAAGCACCAAGGTGGCATCGCCGCCCCGACATGATGGGACGGCAATTTAAATTGCAGAATATATAGGTATAATGCATTAGCATGTAATTGTAAATGATTCAATGGAGGGCTTGGAATTAGGCACACGGCAGACTTCACGTGTCTTCGGATTCCCAGCCATTAAAAGCTGGTGGCACCAAGGTGAAGCCTCAGTTCTGCAACATGTAGGCAGCCATGACCAGCACTGCATAGGGGAAGATGGAGGAGCAGAGGCCATTGTCGGCCTGCAGTGCAGTGCTGTCTGCATGGGTGGGCTGGGTCTCGGGTGTGAGTCCCGGGTGAGTTGGGTCTCTTGTGGGAGTACCTGGTGAGCTGAGTCTTGGGTAGAAGTACTGAGTGGGTTCGGCCTCGGGTGGTCTGCAAAGGGGGCCTGGTTTTGGGTGGCCAAACTGTTGGGTGAGAGAGTTTGGTGCCCATGCTGCTGAGTGAGAGGGTCAGCTATCAGCAAGGATGGGCATTAAGGGCCATCAGGGAGTCTTCTGGGAGAAATAACAAAGGCACAGCAGCCAAGACAGGGTCTTCTCTGCAAGGACAGTGCTCTGATCACCTGGCATGGTCTGATGCACCCTTTCTTTTCAGACCCCTATGGTATGATGCAGCGCCTCCAATGGAAGGAGGGCCAGGAGGCAGCTGTGCCTGCCCGTGTAGCTTCACGATGAGAGCAACAGCAGCCGGCCATGCCAAGCAGGGCCCACCTGCGCCAGAGTGTTTACTGGACTCGACTCAGCTACCTCCAAATGTCTAAGCGGCATTGTCAGCGAAGGCTACATTTCTCCAGGCAGGCTGTCACTGACTTATGTGCCCTGCTGCAGGTCACCCTATTCCAGTGGCCTTGAAGATCATAGTGACACTTAACTTTTATGCATCTGCATCGTTCAATGGATCCACCGGGAACATGTATGGAATCTCCCAGGCAGCGAGCTACTGCTGGAACAAGGTAGTGACCTTGCCCTGTTCAAGAGGGCTGCGACTACCTACGATACTAGACTGACCCTGGCAGTCAGGCCAACAGGGCCATTGGATTCAGGGCCATCGCTGGATTCCCCCAAGTACAAGGTGTCATCAATTGCACGTATGTGGCCATCAAGACTCCAAAGGACCAGCCAGCTGCCTTCATCACAGGAAGGGCTTCCATTGCACCAACGTTCAGCTGGTCTGTGACCATCAAAAGTGTTTCCTGCAGGTGTGCGCCTGCTTCCCGGGGAGCAACCACAACAGCTATATGCCAGGGATAGGCACCGACATGTTGCAACTTGGACATTTGACAAAATTATTGACTCAGCCATAGACATGGGGGCAATTAATCTGTATATAAAGTATATAGCCAATCTAATGCCATCAAAACACAGTTCTCTTTGAAACACATTTATCCCTTTAAATAAAGTAGCTAAGCATACAGACATCAATGGAGAGCACCACAACTGTATTAGCTAGCTAGCAAGCAAATTAGTATGCAGCGCTGATGTGAATTAATTTTGTTGACAGAGTAGAGCTAGCCTACACCATGTCACGGGGTGGTAGATGGACCTTATCAGATAACCTCTGTGGATTCACAATGTGTGCAAGTTCATCCAATAAACCATAAAACTCAAGGGGATGATTGTTTTTGTGGTTATTGAGGTGAGGCGGTGGGAACATCAGCAACAGGAAGATGGACCATTTCTCACACTGCCATTGTCACAAGACAATTTAACCTGCGGTCAATGTTTGTTCAACTTCACCACTGCTTGTAATATGTGCCTGAAGACAGGGCAGCCAACAAAAGGGCATTGATCTCCAAATCAGGAGAATTTTATAGGATGAATCTGATAGTACTTCAGAAGAGTCATGTAAAACAGAAAAGCAGCCTGGGACAGCAAGGGACAGAGATTAAATGGTAGGTAGCCAAGACTAGTTTATTCATCTTGACAGGCTGTGAAACTGGGTCCGGGATTCTAAAATACAGAAACAACAGAATCTCTCATGGACAAAATGTCATTTGCTCAACAAAGCTAGTGACACAGTTAGATAAACCAAATTACAAATAAAGAGCATCCATCAGTTCCTCCAATAAAGCAATTATCTTAAATTCACTTATGTCTATATCTCAGTCTATCACAGTTGACTCCAATTCAGCTCTGACATGAAAATTATTAACAAAAAGCTTTTCTGCAAAAAGTTGAGCAGTTGTTGCTACATGTATTATTCAGTTACAATATATTTAGTCACTATCTGTAAAATTGTTACTCCAGACTAACCAATTTACATCCAAGCCAAATCTCTTACCTGTTAGCAAAGGTGTACTTGTAATGGAATTATATGATACAGACAACTTTCAAATGACATTGGCCACTCAGGTTATCTGCCCTCAAACTGGATAGTAAATAATGCACATTGCAGTTACTGATTTTTGACATACTTCTGAAACTTGTCCTTTAGTCCTATTTGCAGCAAAAAAAAAAATCAGTTAATGACTTTCTAACATGGTTATTGAAACATAATACATTTTTACTATGTCTTCCTTGACAGCTTTTAAAACTGCAAATGCAGCATAGATTTTGTTAAGGAGTCGTAGACAGTTCATCATAGATGAAGGTTTAATAAAGCTATCCTTTACATTGTATTTACAAACTATTGTAGCATCTTGTTTTTGCCACTATCACTCAGGCCCATTAAACGTACCTTGTATTCATGAGGAACATTCAATGCTGACTTCTGGAGATTCCTTGGATTTTCGTGCCTGGTTTCCCCTTAATATAAGTTCTGGAACAATGTGATTCAAAATGGATAGCAGGGGAATTGTGACATTTATATAGAAATAAAAGTCCAGTAACTTTGAACATGTCACTGAGCTTGTGTCCCAAGTAAAAGTAATGCATGCCAGAGCGTAGAAATTGAGACATTTGTTAAGTGACTTTTGCCATTTTAAAATGAGTTTACATAACACCAGCCTTTAAACTTGTGTTTTAAAATAACTTAGCTGTTAAGTTATTTTAAAACACCAGGTTAAAGACTTGGAGCAGGGATGTCCAAACTTTTTGCATAGGGGGCCACATTACAATTTTTATCTTACATAGGGGGCCAGTGAAACAATTTCAGGAAGATAAAGGCATTAAAAAATTATCTTACTATGAATCAAAACAACAACAAATATGCATTTTGTGAAGAAGCTTTAAATGAGAAGACGAATTGATTGACTTACTTTCTCATCATTATGTTGGATACTGGTTTAGTGAGATGCCTGAAATTTCTTTGCTTGCACAAATCTGTCAGGAGGGATCTTGACTGGTCTTTCTCCCTCCTCTCAGTCTGTGTCTGTCTGTCAGTCTCTGTCTCTCTCTGTGCCTCTCTCTCCCCCTCCTTGTGTCCTCCCACTCTATGTTCTCCCTCCCTGTGTTGTCCCCCCCGTGTTGTCACCCCCTCTCTTTGCTGCCCCCTCTGTGTTGTCCCCCTCCCGTGTTGCTCCCTCCCCTCACTGTCTTGCTTCCCACTCATGTCATTCCCCCCTCCCCATGTTGTTCCCCCATTGCTGTGTTGTCCCCCCTCTTTGTGTCATCCCCGTGCTTTCTACCCCCCCCATCTCTCTCTCTCTCGCTGTCCGCCCCCGTCTCCCTCTCCTCTCTCTCTGTCCCACCCACCTTTCTCTCCTCTCGCTCTGTCCCCACCTCTCTCTCTCTGTCCCCACCTCTTTCTCTCTGTACCCCTCTCTATGTCTGTAGCCTCCTCCCCTTTCTCTATACTCCTGTCTCTCTGTACCCCTTTCTCCCTCTCTCTCTGTACCCTCCTCTCTGTGCACCCCACTCCCTCTCCCTGTGTACCCCCATTCTCTCTCTCTGTACCCCCCATTCTCTCTTTCCATACTCCCACTCCCTCTCTCTCTCTCTTCCAACTTTCTCTCTCTCTCTCTGTACTCCCCGCAGTCTCTCTCTCCCATTCTCTCTCTATACCCCCACTCTCTCTCTCTCACCCACTCTCTTTCTGTACCCCCTCACTCTTTCTCTCTCCCACTTTCTCTCTCTGTAACCCTCCACCCGTCTCCCTCTCCCTCTCTCCTTTTGTATGCTCACTCTCTTTTCCACTCACTCTGTCTGTATTCCTCTCTCTCTGTACCCCCTTTCTCTCGCTGTACCCTCCTCTCTCTCTGTACGCCCCCACTCTCTCTCTGTACCACCTCACTCTCTCTCTTTCTCCCACTTTCTCTCTCTGTACACCCACACTCTCTCTCTCTCTCCCACGTTCTGTGAACCCACCCCACCCCCCCCCCCCACTCTTACTGTCTCCCACTCTCTTTTTCTGTAACCCCCCCAGTCTCTCTCTCTCCCACTCTCTCTCTTTCTCTGTACTCTCCTCCCTCTCTGTACCCTCTTTCTCTCTCTGTACCCCCTTCTGTCTCTGTATGCCCCCACTCTCTCTCTGTACACCCCACTCCCTTTGTCTCTGTATCCCCCACTCTCTCTCTCTCTCTGTAACCCCCATTCTCTCTCTCTCTCTGTAGTCCCCACTTTCTCTCTGTATCCCCCACTCCCTCCCTCTGTACCCCCCTCACTCTGTACCCCCCACTCTCCCTCTCTCTCCCCCCCAACTCTCTCTCTCTCTCCCCAAATCTCTCTCTCTGTACCCTCCCACTCTCTCTCTCCCCCATTTTCTCTCTCTGTACCCCCACTCTCTCTCTCCCCCACTTTCTCTGTCTGTACACCCCATTCTCTCTCTCACGTTCTCTCTGTACCCTCCACTCTCTCTCCCCCACTCTCTCTCTCCCCCACTCTTTCTCTCTGTACCCACCCCACACTCTCTCTATGTGCCCACCACCCCACTCTCTTTCTCCCCCACTCTCTCTATGATCATTGCTGAGAGCAGGAACAGCGCTTTTGAACTTGAGACAACTTTGTGATTTTCTGGCGTACTTTTAAAGCAAAATCGGAACCCGCAGGAAAACCCTGAATCTGTCTGAATTTCAAAAGCGCTGTTCTGTTTCAGCACCTGTCAGCTGTGAAACTGACACTTGTGATTTTTGAAAAAGCCAGTCTGAAAAGCCAATGGGAAATTTCTCATCCGAAATGACCAGTCAAGGACCCCAAAATTGTTTACCACGGACAATGATATCTGTGTACGGACACGTTGCTGACTCCTGGTCAGGACATGTAGCTTGAAGTCTCTATAGCATCTGAGTTGTCTAATCACCCCAATGTGGCCAGCTTGCATGTAGGTTGTTCCATCCAAGCATTATTTTGCACAGCTTGGAATGAATGTTATAGAGAAGATCACAATTGAGAAAAAATCCTCTTGCCTAGTACACCCACCATCCTTGCCACCTTTATCACCTCTGCCCATTGCTTTATCTACCTAGTGCCCCTGCCATTCCTACTATATCTTGCACTCTGTCACTGCTGTCATATACCCCTCCTACCTGTGCCAGGAAATCCTCCTGGCATGTGGCTCACAGGTGGCACCTGAAATTCAAGCCTTTGTCTCACTTCTTTGTCATCTGAAGTTGATTATGAGCAACATTTCTGAGGCTCCAGGAAGCTGTATGACCTTGTGCTATTGGATCAGTTCAGGTCTTCCTTCACAGATGCATGGAATGCCTGAGCAGCACTGTCAGCGACATTTTTCCATGAAAACTATCAATCAACAGCCTTGACTCTTGCTGTTTTACTTAGGGTTGAATTTTCTTCTTCTGCCACCGGGATCAGCAGCTGGTGAAAAAAATGGGGCTGTGTGCCACCATGCCACCGCGATCTTCCTCACAGTGGCCCAGGATAATAAGCCAGTTGGGCCGCACCCCACCCACCCCCCAAATCACATGGAAGGGGCGGGCTCTCTGATGCCGGCAATGGCGCAGCTGCCTGTGCATAGGCGCTGGTGCCGTTTTTAAAGGGCAGCTAGCCCTGCCGGGTCATTTACATTTTTAAAGGGTTATCCCCACATGTACTGCTAATAAATCTATCGCCCCTTCCCCCCCCAACAATAACAATTAAATTCAACATTTGCCCTCTCCCCCAAAAAACATTTACCTTAAACACTTGACCTTCCCCACCCCCCTCAAACTGATCAAAGTGCAGAGGTCTCCCCTACCCACCATCGTCTACACTAGTAATTTCCTTTAGAGCCCATTCCCTGCCCTACTACACCACCACCCCACACCCCTCAACACGCTAAAAGTTATAAGCTCCCCCCTTCCCCACCACGGTGGCGCCTTCTTTCCCTGGATGGGAAAGTGAAGGCGTGTGAGTGCTGGCCGATGTGTGGAAGATAAGGTAAGATCACTGTTGACTTTATTTAAATATATTCATTTCATTCATTTAAATATGTTAATCTGCGTCCCGTCACCCAGCAGCAGGGGGCAGCCTTGGAGCCTCGCTGCCGCCGGGAAGATCGAGCCCGGAACTCCTGGCATCGGGCTCCGTAGCAGGCCGCTGCCAGAGTGATCTTCCAGCACCCATGCCATGGAGCCCGACGTCGGGAGCTCAGTAAAATCCCGGCCCTAGTTTCTGAATTTTTATCTTTTGTCCTTTTTAAAGCCCAGGATACACTATAAGCTGAGAGTCAATATCTACCAGGTTGGTGGTATTTGTTATATGTTTTTGAGTTCTGTATGCTGTCACCGAACTGAGTCTACCAGAGAGGTTCTTAGACTGTAGTATTTAAACATTAATATTTATTTCTATAAAAACTACATGCACTCCACACTAGCCTGTGTGTCTCCTTCAAAAGCTACGCTGTATCCATTCTCAAATTGCACCCACATGATCTCTTACATCATCATGGTGGATGGTAATCTTTACACTCTCTCAAGATTAACCCTTTCATATTCTTACACTACAGTATTTACCTGGTGTTTAGTAGTATTGAGAAAGGGAGACGGTAGTTTAGCAGTATTGGTAAGGTCCTGGCCTTTGGTAGTACTGGCTGGTAGTATCCAGGTTTGACTAACACTATAGTGAGTGAAGTTCTGCAATCTGGCTTAACTGTAATGGGGTCCTGGAGAATTTTGAGGTTAAGCAGAATGGCACAAGTCTATAGACCTGGCAGCATGAAGGACGTCATTTTGGGATTTGGCACCACTGTGGTGGGAGGACCTGGGATTTAGAAAAATTGAAGGTGAAATGTATGATTTGGCAGCATGAGTGGAAAAATGTCCAGGTTTTGTAGGACTGGGAAGGGAACAGTTTGGAGTGATCTTATAGATAGCTTAAGTGACAGGGATGTAAATAACTTTTGAATGGTTATTAGTTGTTTATAATAAATATTAATTGCATGTGTAACAACCTCTACTAATACACTGCAGCTGTAATTTATAGGACATTTTGCTGGTATCCCACCATAACTCCAGGGAGAAACCAGAGGAATCAACTGGAAAATGGCAGAAGCCTATTTGTGTGGAGACTCTGCCATTTCTGGGAGTTTCTGATTTGCTTTGTAAGGGATGGAACCTCCTCCCACTTCTAGCAAAACAATTATCATCTTGCTCCAGTTGTTCATTCAAGGACTGTAGTGGTTGGTAAGTCCAGTGAGGTGAAGTGTACCAGCCTTCACGTGGTTAGATGTGGTCACCACCAGTGGCTTCTAGGCCAGGGTAGTGGCCTGGAATAAAAATAAAAACAAGAAATGCTGGAAATACTCAGCAGGTCTGGCAGCATTTGTGGAGAGAGATGCAGAGTTAACGTTTCAGGTCAGTGACCCTTTTTCTTTATTTTAGTGGCCTGAAACCCTGAAGAAGTGGTTGTATTAAATTTTCAAGGCTATTCTCTTTGCTCAAGCGGCTGAGGGGAATATGGTCTGAGTCAGGGAAGAGTTCTGGGAAATATGTTACTTTCCATTCGCTGGTAGGTACCAGACGTCCTGCCGATGTGGGGTAGGCATATGCCAGAGACACACTCATCGTGGTACTCACACATGCCCCCTAACTAAGTGCGCAGTCACTGACCCACCCAATTCTAACAGGATCAGGAGCAGAGGGCACCAGGAAGTACAATCCTAGCGTAACCACTGGGATCAAGTCTGCAAATGTTTTTCCACAATATCTTTTGTATCAGAGATTACCTTGCAAAACCTTCAGTAGTTAATTTGCTACATGGTATCTACTCATTGTTGTATGTAGGATCGGTGCAAATATGTGCTGAAGGTACAGAATGTCTATTTACACCATTGCATCAGTCAATCCATTGGGGACAGGGTACTTGCAGAGGGAGTAATAGCAAACAGTCTATTTTACAGCAAACAACGTTTATTTACTCAGCAAACAGTAAACATAATCTAAACATAATCTATTTGAGCAGCTCACTCGTGAAAACTGTGGGCTGGATTTTCTTCTTCCGTTGTCCAGGCGAAGAAAATGGTGGCCCGCATCATGCGTCGTGATCTTCCTCGCAGCAGCCCAGGATAATGAGCCAGTCGGGTGCTCCCCACTAACCCCCACCCCACCCCCACAATGACGTGGAGGGACGGGCTCTCTGACGTGGGCAATGGCGTCAGCTGCTTGTGTGCAGGCACTGGCGCCATTTGTAAAGGGCATTCAGCCCTGCCAGGTCATTTAATTTTTTAAAGTGCTACCGCCACAATGTACTGCCAATAAATCTATCACCCCTTCCCCCCCATAATAATTAAATTCAACATTTGCCCTCTCCTATTCCCAAAACACTTACCTTCAACACTTGACCTTACCCCCCAAATCTATCAAAGTGCAGAGATCTGCCCTTGCCACCCTCCCCTATACTAGTAATTTGCATTCGAGTCTGCTGCACCCAACCATTGCACTAAAAATCATAAGTTTCTCACTTCCTCACCACGGTGGCGCCTGCTTTCTCTGGACGGGAAAGTGGAGGCACATGAGTGCCGGCTGCCGCTCAAAACATCGTGGCTCAAAGGTAAAATCGCTGTTGATTTTATTTAAATGTATTCATTTCATAAGTTTAAATATGTTAATCCGGGTTCTGTCACCCAACGGCGGGAGGGCCGCTCCGAAGCCTCGCCATCAGGCCCAGCACTCCCGGCGTTGGGCTCCATAGCAGGCCGCTGCCAGAACGAACTTCCAACACGCCTGCCCCGCCGCCATGGAGCCCGATGTCTGGAGCTCAGTAAAATCCCCATCAGTATATTTAGTCAGCAAACAGAATCTATTTAGAAAGAGACTCTACAGACTACATTAACCAGAATTCATGACCAAAACTGCAGCAATCAGAATGATTTTGCCAGAAAAATGCAGTGAGTGGAGGGTAGTTACACAATACAAATTATTTGTGTAAAATCAATCCCAGCCACTTACAGCAGTGCTATCTCCAGACGTGTTGGATGGGGAAGTTAATCATCTCCATTCTGGCCAGAATAGTGGTGTCACTATATGTAGCTGTAAAAATGTTAATGGAATCACAACAAAATAGGACTTCATCCGAGGGTCTTAAAAGAGGTGGCTAATGAAGTAGTAGATGCATTGGTGTTAATTTCTCAAAACTTGCATGATTCTGAAAAAGTTCCATCAGACTGGAAAGTAGCAAATATAACCCCCCTATTCAATAAGGAGGGGGGCAGAAAACAGGTAACTATAGGCCTGTTAGCTTGACGTTTGTCGTAGGGAAAGTGTTAGAATCAATCATTAAGGAGGCTACAGCTGGGCACTAAGAAAAACTCAAGGTAATCGGAAATAGTCAACATGGTTTTGTGAAAGGGAAATTATATTTAAGCAATTTATTGGAGTTCTTTGAAGGAGTAACATGCACTGTGGATAAAGAGGAGCCCGCTAACATACTGTACTTGGATTTCCAGAAGGCATTTGACACGGTGCCACATAAAAGGTTATTGCGCAAAGTAGAAGCTCATGGTGTAGGGGGTAACATATGAGCATGGATAGAAGATTGGCTGACTGGTAGAAAACAGAGAGTATGCATAAATGGGTCCTTTCCTGATTGGCAGGATGTGATGAGTGGAGTCCTGCAGGGATCTATGCTGGAGTCTCAACTTTTTGCAAGTCATATCAATGGACTTAGATAGCAGGTTGCTCAGACTTAAATGAGGGGAGTGATGGCATGGTAGCTAAATTTGCACATGACACAAAGATAGATTTTTTAGATTTAGAGATACAGCACGGAAACAGGCCCTTCGGCCCACCGAGTCTGTGCCGACCATTAACCACCCATTTATACTAATCCTACACTAATCCCATATTCCTACCACATCCCCACCTGTCCCTATATTCCCCTACCAACTACCTATACTCGTGACAATTTATAATGGCCAATTCACCTATCAACCTGCAAGTCTTTTGGCTGTGGGAGGAAACCAGAGCACTCAGAGAAAACCCACGCAGACACAGGGAGAACTTGCAAACTCCACACAGGCAGTACCCAGAATTGAACCCAGGTCGCTGGAGCTGTGAGGCTGCGGTGCTAACCACTGCGCCACTGTGCCGTAGGAACATATGTTGTGAAGAAGACATAAGGAAGTTGCAGACCAATATAGATAGGTTGAGTGACAGGGCACAAATCTGGCAAATGGAGTATAATGTGGGAAAATGTGAAGTTGTTCACTTTAGCAGGAAGAATAAAAAAGCAGAGTATTACTTAAACGGAGAATGACTGCAGAATTCCGTGATGCAGAGGAATCCAGGTGTCCTAGTGCATGAGTCACAAAAAGTTAGTATGCAGGTACAGCAAGTAATGAAGAAGGCTAATGGAATGCTATTCTTTATTATGACAAAGTGATTCCTGACAATGCAGTGGCCCACTGATGTCATCAGAGCGCTCCAAGCTGCGTACATGCGCAAAGGGTCTCCTGCACTCTGAGGTGCTGCGCGTGCGTAGCCTACGTCTTGCTTTGCCAAGACTGTCAAGCACATGCACAGAAAAACGCTCTCCCCCATCGGCCACTCACTCCAGGCTGCTCGCTCCTCGCTTCCCCCCCATCACCATCCCCACCACCCCCCCACTCCAGCTCTCCGGTCGCTTCCCCCCGCCCCTCCCCACCCCGCTAACCTGGAATAAAGCTGCCCGTAAAAACTTAGCAAGTTCTAAAGCATCAGTTGCCTCTATTCCAACATGACTTTGAACTGGAACCATCTATAGTGAATCAGTGGTGTCCAGCAACAGTGAATTCATTCCGCGGGTTGCTCAGATTGAAGAATTCTCACAGGGAGCAAACCAGGATGTAAAATGTGCAGTTTATAATTCACACATTTTAGCATTCTACAGAAAGCAAAATAAAGATTGGGACATACAAATGGAATTAAGGTGTAAGCATCTCTATTATGAATTTAAAACATACTAAAAACGTATTATTTCAAAAATCAGGGAATTTTTAAATGTTATTCTGAGAGACTGAGGTTTAGATTTTACCAGCTCACCGATGTCAGGGATCGTGGCAGGAATATTCTGCCCGGAAAATTCTGTCGAGAGAGGCCTGCCTCAACCCCCGACGCCGAGAAGGCCCCGTCGCATTTTGTCGGCAGCGGTGAGGCCTCGATGCGGCCCCCTGCCGCCAAGCAGCAGGTCCTTCATTTGCATTGCAAAATGTATTCAAATAAATGTAAATAAACCTATCTAAACCAGCTGTCCATCCCATGCCAATATTCCGGCCAATGGCCAGATCCCCATTTGGGGAACCATGCGAGACACTGCTGGGGAAGGGGGAGGAATGTAATTCTCAGGGCGGGGTGGGGGGGGGGGTGGAGAAGCGGGGAACAGTCTTTTGATTGGTGGGGGGGATGGTGGGAAGGGGTTAAGGTTTAAAGTTAATAACGGTCAAGGGGGGACTGGTCAGAATATGCATAAAGTGTTTTTGGGGGGGAAATGGGCATTTAGTAAATCAATTCTTCGATGGGGGTGTGGGTGAGGGGGGTGAAACTTCCCTCCGTAACTTTAATGTGTAACTTTAATTTTGAACTTTTGTTCCTTTTAAAAATGCAAATGCGAGTGAAGGGCTTAAAGCCCTTTAGAAATGGCGCTGGTGCCTGCGCGGTGCCGCCAGAGGCCATTGCCAGGTATGGATCAGCTGCCCCCTCTATGTCATCAGGGGTGCCGCTCCGCACCTTCTATTTAAATGTGCCCCTGCACGAAATATCGTGGGGGCTCAGCAGTGGCCGTTGCATGTGGATGGACCGCCGACCTCAAAGCGCGCCATCGCGAGTTGCGGCACAAAAGTAAAATCCAGTCCTGACACTTCACACTTGTCAAATTAGTTTTCAGGACCAGAGAGATTGTTCATTAGTAATTATAGTATTGTACACCATTAACAACTGACCTCATTCAACAAGGCTTAACATTTTCAAAGGCTTTTCAGGGAGAATATTGCATAAAACTCTGAAGTTCACATTAATTCACTGATTCTGTGTGGATTGCATCTTCAAAGATTGCAACAGTGCACCCTGTGGAGGAGCAAGGTATCACTGACACCAACTTCCAGATTTAACTGTGTTTAACTGTGCATTTGCGGATGCCAGAAGTTAATACCAGTTTTGTGCAATAATGAGGCCGAACACTGACAATTTTGTCATCGTTACAACCACAAATTCCAGGCTATTTTGTATCCTGATGTTGTGGCATTGCAGCGTGCATTGATTTCTGAGGCATTGTGCTAACCTCAACTGTAGGACTTGAGCCAACACAAAGCTGCTTCATCCTTGAACCACCTGCTTGGTCTTTCTGCCTGGAAAATCAGAAGCCAGATAAAAATGTAATTTGAATGCTCTGTGATAGGATTTTCATTCCATTATATAGAAAGTCACCATGAGAAGTTTGGCTTAACATCTCCCTTTCTCTCTCTCTCTCCTTGGGAGAGTTGTGCATCAATTTACAATATGATAAATAGCTGCACAAATCCTAAAATTAGTCATTTCTTTTAACAGTTGTTGTACTGCAGGTGGTATTTATGGAAAGACTTCTTTAATTCTGTAGAGTCTGTATGATGAGTGTAAGATTAACAGGTGTGAAATTTGAAATTAGATGCAAGTTACTGCCACTGATTATCATCATTTTCCAGAGTGAGTGACAATGATTTTTTTTTATCTACACTTGTCTTCTAGGTATACCAGCTATTATTGCAACTGAATGATACAGGAACTACAGATTTGGAGGAACAAAAATGTGACTGAAAATCCTGTACTATCATAAAAACAGCAGATCAGGATGTCCATTTCACTTTGTGCCTCGCCCATCAGAATTTTTGGCTTCAAACAGTAGGGATATAGTAGCCAGGTGCTGGTTGGTATAGTTGGAGTACTTTTTAAGTGGGAGGCAGAACAGGAATCTGCCACAGAAGATGGTGGAGATGAACAAAATTACCCCGTTTCCAGGACAGCCTGATTCCTTACAGCACCTGGTTGTTTTGCAACTGCTTGGGGTAAGGAGGTAGCCTATCAGTATCTGATGAGTGCCATTTGCCACTGGTTTTGACTGCTGTACGCCACCTTCCTACAGGCGTGCGGTACACTGTGGACAGGACTACCTGAATTCCAGCATGTGATATTGTCATGCTCCAGGATTCTTATTGACTATTTTTCTTTGGAAAAGACTTGTATATTAGTAATTATTTTGGTTTCTCTGGACTACCCCATACTGATTTGTGGAAGCGTAGGCAGATGAAAAGTATTTAAAATATAGAATGGCCATTTGTTTTGCACAGATCTCAAACCATTTCTCTCAAGCCTCACACCCACATCTTACAGCTTGAACACACGACCAGCTATTTAACCATGACAGCCACATTACCCAAACAGACTGCACCACACTCACTGACACACTCCCCCTCTCTTACAGGACAAGATGGCACACAACCGATGACAGCATGTCCTTACCCCCATGGAGTTGGCATTGAAGCGCCCATTGCTGAGGATGTTGCATGCGGTGTGGCTCAAACCATCGAAAATGATGGCATATCTTCCTACGACTCCTCCTTCTCACGTATCCATTTGTCCCTCATCCCGCAATATCTTCTGATTTAAAAGCCAGAGATGGTGTAAGCATTCATTGTTCCAATAAAGCTCAATGCAAGCTAAAGGAACAGAACCACATCTTTCAACTGGGACTTCATAGCCTTCTGCACCCAACATTGGGTTCAGCAATTTTAGATCATAACTTCTGCCAATATTTTGTTTCCTTTTCCTTTGCTGGTTTATTTCTTTTCTCTCTTTTTTCTTTTGTCATGCAGACCCCCACCTGCCAAGAATAAGGCTTATTAATTTTGTCATATGAACATTGATTTTAAACTGTTGCTGGAGTGAAGAAATGACTTGTTTGAAGATCACCAGAAACTTGGTTGGAAGAACATTTGCATACTAAGAGACAGTGCTTGGAGAGACAAAAGAATTGCTCACTGATTCAATTAACAGAGATTGGGCTGGGAAATGGTGATCCACATCTTGTCGGGGTAAGAGGCAGTCCTACACCAACCACCCCCCTTCCTCCCCCACTGAGAGCTTTGAAATCTACAAACGCAGGAGTGGTTAAACCAGTTAGTCACATAACTAACCTGTTGACCAACTTGGTGCTTTGAATTGCTCAGAAAGGAACAGAAGGCAGTTTACAACTGAAGCTGGAACAAGGAAGCCTCTCTCCTGGCGGTCTCTCTCTAGCTTTCTCCCAAGTCACTGGACCCACGGAAGACACGTAAACCTCAAGAGCGAAAAGACACCAACATCAAAGCAAGATGAAACAGGAACTGGGCCCTGGCGAACAGCAGGATTTACCGGCAACCAAAGACTCCACTTTGAACTTAAAGGACTGTAATTATAATCCCGATATTGCCTCAAACTTTTCCCCATTATTCTTTTCTACTTTCTCTGTCTCTATCTGCGTGTGTGTTTTTTACATGTGCATGCTAGCATGGTCGCGTTGCATATTCGTAGTCATTAACCGGATTAGAGTTTAAGATTAATAAACTTCCACCTTTCTTGTTTAAAGCTAAGAAAACCTATCTTGATTGATTTCTTTGCCTTACAATTGGAAAGCGGTGAACAAGGATTCACTGAGAGGGAGCTAAAACACGTTTTTAAAATTAAACCCTGTTACGGTTAAACCATGCAAAGGCTGAGAGGGAACCCCTAGGCCCCTTCTTACCTGATCGTAACACTTTCCTTTGCTTTCAGATGGCAGCTATTCATAATTCTACAATTCAGACTCCCTCCAGAAACATCTTTTGATTCTTTACCACTTCCTTTTGCATTTTGTAATTTAATCTCTCCTATCCTCCATCCTCTCACAGACTTTCCCTTTTGTTATTTTTCCCAGCCTCGCCCCTTTCACTTGCTCAAAAACTATTACATTTCTAACTTTTCTCAGTTCTGATGAAAAGTCATGGACCTGAAATGTTAACTCTGTTTCACTCTCCACAGATGCTGTCAGACCTGCTGAGTATTTCCAGCATTTTCTGGTTTTATTACAGAAAAAGGCTGATGGGTATGCACAATGAAATGCTTGGCTCATTGTGAAGCCTGCCATAAAGTTTGCGTGCTATGTCAAGGAGCATGGAGGAGTCCAGCACCAATTTTGCGCAGATTATGGAACCCATCCTCTCCAGCGGTGGAAGTTGTGGCCAACTCCATTCGCACACTTGCAGACCCAACCATGACACAGCATCTGATGGCCAATATCTCAGCTTCTATTGCAGCACAAGCAAGAGTTACCCAACATCTGGGTGCTGCAGCAGAAGCTCAGACTGAAGTCATGCAAGGTCAGCGTGCAGTCATGCAAGCTCAGACTGCTGCCATCATGACTGTGAATACCAATGTTCAAAGGGGCTTGCAGAGTGTCACAGCAGTCCAGCAATCTGTGCTCCAACAGGTTACTAGGATTGATGAAGTGCCATCCCAGGGGAGTGGTGCTGGCTTCATGGAGCACAAACCTACTGTGCTTGCTCAGGATGAGAACATTCATGCTTCTATTACTGTCACTCCACCAGTGCCCTTGCTGATGCCTGTCAAGCAACCAGCCCAGACTGTTTCTTCTGGGCTTCTAGGCACAGAGCTGTGTTACAACAATGTGTTTTGTTGAATGATAATTTTCTTTGGTCCACTGACTGGAAATTTGAATTTATATTTGTTTGAAGAAATTTAATAAGAATATTTAAAACAGGATGACTGCTGGTAGCTGAAGATGATCACCTTGTTTGCTACACTGTATCCGACATTGCAAAGGACTGTGAAGAGGGAGAAGAAATGGTGATTAAGCCCATAGTCATACTTAGGGATATAGGGGCCACCCAATCCCTTCTGCTGGGAAAAGGAAAAACCTTTCCCCCAGAGAGTGCATTGAATGCTAGAGTGCTAGTAAACAGTATCAGAGGAAAGTATATGCCCATACCTTTATACAGGATGCACATGGAATGCGGCCTTGTTTCAGGACCAGTAATCGCGGGGATTGTCCCTAGCTTACCTGTGTCGATGGTGTCGACCTGCTCCTGGGTAATGATCTGGCAGGGGTGAAGGTGGTAGCTTCCCCAGTGGTTTTAGAGAGACCAAAAGAGGTTAGGAAGACAGAGCAGTTACTGGAAAAGGTCCCTGGCATTTTCCCTGACTGTGTGGTGACCCAGTCCATGACCAAACAAGCTCCGTCAGAGAAGGCTGAACTGAAACCTTCTTTGGGAAGTGAAAGGACCCAAAGGATGGGTTAAACTGGTCTTCCTTGGTCGAGGCTCAGCAAGCCGACCCAGGGTTAAAAAAGTTAGCATAGACTGCCCAACTCAAGCTGAAGCATAGGGAGTTCCAGACTGCTACTAATTAAAGGATGAGGTGCTGATGAGGAAGTGGAGACCTCCTCACAGACCTGCAGATGAAGAGTGGTTCAACAGGCAGCGGTGCCGCTGAGGTACCGTATGGAAATATCGAGAATAGCCCACGATATTCCAATGGCTGGACATGTCGGTATCAGAAAAACCCAATCCCGCATCAGACAACATTTTCACTGGCCACAACTCCCCAAGGATGTGGTGGAGTTCTGTAAGATTTGCCACACGTGTCAGGTTGTGGAATAGACTCAAACTGCAATAAAACCTGCACCTTTAATTCCTATGCTGGCTTTTGGGGGAACCATTCAGCAGAGTGCTGGTAGATTGTGTGGGGCCCCTGCCAAAAACAAAAGGGGGCTACCAGTATCTTCACACCATTATGGATGTGGCTACTCAACTTCCAGAGGCTATTCCTCTAAGAACTATCTCTGCCAAGGTAGTGGTGGAGGGCCTAACACAATTCTTCACCTGATATGGGCTGCCTGCTGAGATCCAGTTGGATCAGGACACAAATTGCATGTCCAGTATTTTTCAAAAGGTCATGGGTAATCTCGGCATAACCCAGCTAAAGTCCTCATCCTACCACCCACAGTCACAGGGGGCTTTGGAGCAGTACCACAAGACCCTAAAGACAATGATCAGGGCATACTGCTATGAGTACTCCCATGACTGAGACAAAGGGCTGGGATTTCTTCTGTTTGTTACCAGGGACTCACCCAATGGGTCCACTGGCTTTAGTCCCTTTGATTTAGTTTATGGACAGGAGGTGAGTGGTCCTGTAAAACTAATCAAGGAGACGAATCTTCCCTGTTAGACTACATCTCCATGTTCCGAGAAGGACTCACAAGAGCCTGTGCGGTGGCTCAGGAACACCTAAAAACCTCCCAGACAGCTATGAAAAGGCAGGTGGATAAACATGCCATGGTCAGATCATTTCAACCCGGAGACCATGGGCTGAATTTTACTGGCCCCCGACGTTGGGGGTCATGGTGGGAGAGACCTGCCGTGCTCCCCGATGCTGGGAAGGCCTCGCCACATATTCCTGGCAGCGACGAGGCCTCGTGGTGGTCCCCCACCACTCGGTGATGGGAGCCGAATCTACATATGTAAATTGCTACTTACTTTGCCTCATTATGCATCCGGCTGCCACTTTGGAAACACTTTCTAATATTCAGCTGAATGGCCGTAGCTCACGTGCCTTCCCGTTCCTGACAGATAAAGGCCAGCAGGACAGAAGTTGCAGTGCTCGGAGCCTGTGGCGAGACGGGGGCACAACTCTGCATACGTGTAGGGAGATGGGACGAGGATGGTATTACTGGGGCGCAACTCTACATACATGTATGAGGGAGGAGGGGGAGTGCATTAAAGGGGGCACAACTCTGCATACGTATGGGGAGGTGGGTGGGGGAGTGCATTATAGGGTGCACAACTCTGCAGGCATGAAGGGAGCTACTGCATACCCTCCCTCCGTAAAGGGGGGCACTCTGCGCCATTGAATATTTGTGTGCGTGAAGGAGAAATGGCACTCCAGTCACGCTGTGTGTTGGAAGGGTGCCAGAAACGGTACGCATTTAAAGGTAATCTGGCGGGTGGGCCAATCGATGCAACTGCTACAATCTGAATGTGGTAATGCTGTGCCACTTTTCATGGAAGCTAAGACGGCCAATGCAATGCCACGCCACATAGTTGATGCTTGAAAGCACCTGATGTACCAGTCAACATCATTCTTTGCCCTGTTGAGTACCTTCGAAGAACTTAGGGACCGAGTTTA
Source organism: Heterodontus francisci (assembly GCF_036365525.1). Classification (NCBI taxonomy): domain Eukaryota; kingdom Metazoa; phylum Chordata; class Chondrichthyes; order Heterodontiformes; family Heterodontidae; genus Heterodontus; species Heterodontus francisci. The sequence continues at coordinate 105,608,419 of NC_090373.1, read as the reverse complement.
ATTGCAACTTGGAGATGGGGATGGTTCACCCAATATTCATTGATCCGTTTGTCATGAGGAGCCATATGCGCCGCAGGCAAAACCAACAAGAAGGTGCAGCCCATGTAGAGGCTCCCAGTCATGAGAGCAGCACCCAAGGAGAGCTGTCCACTACAGATCGCCGTGCATCTACAGGTCCCGAATGACATACCTGAAGGTGTCTGAGCACCAGTGTTAGAGGCGACTGTGGATGTCGAGAGAGGTGGTAACACATCTCTGTGCCATGCTCAATGATGACCTGCAACTGATGGGTGGACATCCTATACCTGTGGCCCTCGAAGTGTCAGCTCTTAACTTCTATGCCTCTGCATCATTTTAGGGACCCACCGGCAACCTTTGTGGGATCACACAGTCAGAAGTGCACCGCTGCATCAGGGAGGTCACTGAAGTCCTCTACCAGAGGGCTGGTGACTATGTCCGCTTCAGGAGGGATACTGAGAGCCAGGCCGAGAGGGCCATCAGTTTTGGCTCCATCGTGGTATTTCCACAGGTGCAAAGGGGCATAGACTGCACCCATGTGGCCATCAAGGCTCCCGCTGGGTGACCAGCTGCATTCGTAAACCGAATTGGCTTCTACTCACTCAATGTGCAGCTAGTATGTGATCACCATAAATGCTTCATGCAAATCTATGCCCGCTTTCCAGGCAGCTGCCATGAAACCTTCATCCTGCGTCAGTCCCAGCTGCCGTTGCTGTTCAATGAACTGGCTCACATCAAGGGGTGGCTTCTTGGAGACAAGGGCTACCCTTTGAAGACCTGGTTCCTGATGCCGGTGAGAAACCCCACTAGTGATGCAGAGGAGAGATACAACTCCAGCCACAGCACTGCAAGAGCCACCATTGAGCAGGCAATCGGCATGCTGAAAATGTGTTTCTGCTGCCTGGATAGATCGGGTGGTGCCCTGCAGTACAAACTGGAAACGGTAGCTTGTATGTTAGCTGTTTGCTGTGCTCTGCACAACTATGCAATCAATATGGGAGAGGCCTTGCAGGATGAGAAGAGATGTGAGCAGGACTCCTCTTCGGACGATGAGGATGCAGAGGACTTACAGCAGGAAACGTGGATGGGAGGACAGAGAGCATCCAGGCACCACATGCAGGGCGAACAGTGAGCAAGGGATGCACAGCAACGCCTTATTGATCAAAGGTTCTCCACACCAGTTGTTGGATCCCATTAGTTACACAAAGAGAGACGAAGTCCGACTGTAACTTTAAGAAACTTTATTGCAGTACTTCTTGGTTACATCATCAGCAAAGCAAACAACAACAACACCTGGGCTCTTCTCTCCTCTCCTTCTCTCCTCTCCTGCCTGAGCAGGGAAATCAAGCATTTCTTATAGTTCTTCATACACATCAGTGATACCCCCTTTATGTTCCCAATTAGTTTACAAACTTTGCAGTTTCTTGGTGTCATGGCCTGATTGGGGTACTGCCTTGTCACCTTCCCCTCTAGCAGTTTCTCATCCCCCTTATCTCCTTGGACCGTTAGGCTGATTGCTATACAATGGGCTACTATGAAGCAGCTTGCAGCTGTCCTGTTAGTTTTTGCTTGTTATTCTACTTCTACTGATAAGCTGTCTGTGCAGCCATGAAGCTATGAAGTCATTTCTGATAAGCTGTCTCTGCAGCTCCGAGGTTAGTTTGTTAGTAGTACATGATTGATTAATTATTTCACCTTAAATTCCCCATATTATTCAGTTCTCGAAAATTCTGTTCCCACATCCACACCATAAAAACCACCATATTCCCTGGCAGCCGCACAGCACCTTTGTTCACCTGTTGTGCAGAAATCTATATCTGCAACATCTTTGTCTCCACCAGCAGACTAAGCCATTGTCCATGTTACTGCATCCATGGAGATGCAAGTGTGGAGTGCTGGCATATAATGATGTTATTCCATACATTGGCAGTTCTGAAAGGCCAATGATGTGATGGGAGGAGACATGATCAGTACATACTGGCACTCATCATTCACACAGTAAAAATGTGATTTAACTTTGTTCACAAAATAATGATTTAACTTTTTACAGTTCAGTGTCATCAGTGCAGACCGCTTTGTGTCACGGTGTTTTTTAAAAACTCTTGTGGGTGCTCCTTCACGGTGCCACCTCTGCGCAAACAGCCTGACTGGAGGAAGGCTGCTGATCGGATTGCCCATTGGCTGTGGATGACATTGGCGGTCGTCCTCTGTGCACACAAGGCCCCGGCTGGCTGGGCGAATCCTGCATCAGTATAGAACTCTCCTCAGACGTTGTGGCTGCTGGAGCTTGACTCACCAGTGGAGGGGCGGAAGGGTCGGCGTCCACATTGGAATCACCTTGCGGGGCGACCCCAGATATGGCATGCAGGCTCACCTCCTCCATCTCAGGGCTCGTTTGAACCCCTCTGCTTTCCCAGGAAGGACCTGGGACAGGGACAGTTTCCATGCCCCTGGTCCCTTTTTCGCCGAGCCACTGCTGAATGGATCTGATGGCCTCAGCGAGGGATTGCAGGTCAGCGCATATTTGTGGAATCTGGCTCACCAAGACGGCCATCGCCGTCTCCATGGATGAAGCCATGCGCTCAAATGCCTCGGATATGGCAGTTGTCATGGCCTGGATGGACTCTTCCATCATTCGCTGAAGGCTGCACATGGCCAGTAGCATTAGCACCAGATGTTACCACGACTGCTGCTGCAGCTCCAGCATGCCCTGTACTGTCGAAAACAGAGGGTCATTAGTAGCCTAGGGCTCAGCATGGACCTGGCCACTCACAGCCCTCCAACTGTCAGGGGCCTCGGCTGTCTCAGCCTCAGTCAGCTACTCAGGTGCGTGTGCAGTGCTCTCACCAGCTTGTGACCCAGACTCTATGTCCGATTGCATTCCCACCGAGGTGACTGTATCTGCGCTGGTGGATGGTGCGGGAGTGTCATGCGATGCTGCGTCCTCTGAGGATGTCTCTTCCTCACAGGTGCAGGAGGAGTCCTGGACCGCCGGGGTCGATTCAGAAGGTTGATCTGCAAGATACAATGAGAAGAGCACACTGTAAGTCTTAATGGTGCACATGTAATGGTTATGACGGCATCGTCTCAAACGATAAGATTTTCACAGTGATCATTCTGTATATAAAATGGCTGTATGTTCACCCAGGATCCTGAGCTCTACATTACTGACTGAACGGTCCACATGTATCGTGCCAGTTCCAGTGCATCCCCCTCAGTCTGTGTGAGCGCCCGCAGATCTGGCACTTCTCCACCAGTCCGACTCGCCACCTGAGCATTGTGGGCCCTCTTTGTCTGGAGGAGCAAACAGGCAGATATTAAGCATGGCAAGTCAACAACACGACACATGTTACAAGAGGGGTGCTGGGCCCAAAGGTGGGCAATGCTCGGTGTGCACTACTGAGTGAGCCACTCATGTAGATGCCATGCTCTGAGCAGCAGACAAAAGTGAACTCTTTCATACATTCATCCATTGATGTCACGTCATTCCTCCCTGCCCAACTTTTCTGTCTTTGGCATGGCATTGGCACACATGTGCCACTCTGTGTAGGAACACCTTGGTTCAGTGGAGCCATGATACAAAGTGCCATTTACTTTTGCAGTGCAAAGCAAATCATTCATCCTCTTGTGGCATTGGACCCAGTCACGCCGGATGGTCCCACGGCTACTAACCTCCTCTGCCACCTCCAGCCAGTCTGCCTTGGTCAGGCGGGAGGGCCTCTTTTTACAATCACTGGGGGAAAGGACCTCCCACCTTGCCTTCACAATCTGGAGAATGAGCAGGGAGGGATCGCTGAACCTTGCGGCCACCCTGGAATACCCCTCTGCCATCTTCCGATTTTTATCTGGTGCTTTAAATGCACAAGTTTGGTTCCACAATCTAACTGCTCTAACTTCTGGCTGCAAGGTTGTTTTTTCAGCTTTTTATGCTAATGCAGGACTGGCTGTCCTTCAAATAGAGTCCCAGCACCTGTGCCTCATGTGACCCGATGCCGATCACAGCGGTGTCAATCCTGCCCCCTCCACAATTTTGGGAGGGTGGCGTGTCATGGGTATGTTAATGAGCAGCCACACTGAATATCGTGGCGGCTGCGCAACAAGCGGTCCGAGTGAGTGGACCGCGATCTTTGAAGCTCTCCGACAATCTCAGTGGTGAGCTGATAAAATTCAGCACCATGTGTTAGTGCTATTAGCAGTACAGGGAGAACTGTTGAAAGCCCGGTTCAGTGCGTAGTAAAGAGAATTAGCAAGGTGAATTATATATTTGACACCCAAGATCATAGGAAAAAGCAAAGGCCGTGCCACATCAATCTGTTAAAACAGTTTTACAGCCGGGAAGGGGACAAATAAGCACAGTCTGTCAAGCAGTCAGTCCTATTTAAATGCAGAACAGAGATGAGACCTAACAAGGCTGCTCACAGTATTTAAAGGGATCAGCAGGGACAGGCCAGGGTGCACAACCCTAACCCGACACCACGTGAATGTAGAAAAGACCCCTCCCATAAAACAAAATGCCTATCGCCTAGGTCCCAGAAAACTGACCCAGGTTCGGGAAGAAATTCAGACTGAAGACCTATAAATTAAAGATTTAAATTCTGAAGGGAGGCACAGAAAAGTTCATGAGCCAAGGGAAAACCCTAGGCCCAAAAAGGTTTTTGTGGCAGATTTGGAGGGTGGCGATGGTGGTGGTGACTGCAAGTCAAGCATCCTAACTGAGGAGAATTGTGGGCCAGGCTGGATGAGCTGGAACAACAGGAAGAGATGCAGGATGAAATTAATAGATGGTCTGAAGCTGCAAGGGAAAAAATTCCAGCACTTGGCTACAGTACAAAATGATTATGAAGCACTTCAAGACAGGCTTAAAACTTTGCCTGACAAAGTGTCTTATGGGGCTGAATTTTACAGATCCCCTGATGGCAGGGGTTGTGGCGGGGGGCGTTGGGGCCTGCCGGAAAATGCCTCCGGGAGAGGGCCACCATGCACCCTGACGCCGGGAGGGCCTGGCCTGATATTGCCGGCAGCAGCGAGGCCTCGTGGCGGCTCCCTCTGCTGCTCGGCGATGGGACCGCCAAAAATTCAGCCCATGATGGTTTTTTTTTGGTGGCTTTTATTTTTTTATTGTATTTACAGAGGGAAGGTAAGGTGTGTAATTGTTGGTGAATGGGGAACTGGAGATCATGCTTACTAGTATCGCAGTTGAATGAGTTGTTCATGGAAATCCCAGGCAGAAAGGCACTGTCTAGGTTGACTGCTGCCTTTCTGTTGCTCTTCTTTCTCCTCCACAGCTGCTGGCTATATAGCTGGTGGCAAGGGCTGTGCCCTCATGATCCCGAGGTTGTGCAACATACAGTAGACCACAATGAATCCTGACACCCATTTGCTCTGCCAAGTGCTTCAAGGCTGCTCCAGAGCAGTCCAGGCAGCAGAAGCATTGTTTCAACATGCCAAAGTTCTGCTTGATCACATTTTATATGTCCGCATGACTTTCATTGTATGGATGCTCAGTATGTGTGCATGGGATGCACACCAAAATTATAAGCCACGTCGCCAAACGATAGCTCTTGTCACACATTAGCCACACTCTGGTTTGTCGTGTTAGCTCAAATGTAAATGGCACAGCAGACTGTCACAGAATTAAGGCATCATGACTGTTGCCAGGATACTGGACATCTACCTGCATGATTCGTTACGTATGATTGCACACCAGCTGGACGTTGATAGAGTGGAATCACTTTCGGTTAAGCTACATCTTAGAGGTGACATGCGGTGCCTGAAAGGTGATGTGCATGCAGTCAATGCAACATGGGGAAGCCTGAAATCCTTGTGAAGCCACATGCTCACTATGCCTGCTGCTCTCTGGCAAGAGATAATGAAATATGTCAATTCCCTTTGAATAGAAAGCATCAGAGACCTCCTTGATGCAACATTGGGTGGCAAACTGCAAGATGTTGCAAATATCTACAACTCCAGCCTGGAAGGAACCTGTGCATAAAAGTTCACGGTCACAGGCACCTCCACAGCCAGTGGCAATGCTGTCCTTGCTGTGCTGTGAGGTTGCAGTTGTGGCTGCAGCAGGTGGCACATTTCAGTGAGGATGTCCTTACTGAACACCTGATGTCTGGCACATTGTTTCTCACTGAGGTCAGGTAGCAGAATCACCCCGTGAACACCCTTGGCAGATAAAGCCTTCTACTGAGAGCCCTCCTCCCTCCTGCCTCATCCCTCTTCTAGTAGCTTTCCTTGCTCTGTGTGCCCTCTGCTCATTCTCCAGTCATGCTATAGTCCAAAGCCAATGCTTACTACAGTGCCCACATCTGAGAACAACTGGTTTGTGCAGAATTCTTGAATTCAGGACTAACTCCTTCAGCACCTACCACATCACCCCCTGTAGACTTTAACAATTTCAAAGAATTCTGGAAAGCACCAAACTCTTGTACAATTGTTGCAAAAACCAGTAGCGCAGTGGCTAGCACTGCAGCCTCACAGCTCCAGCGACCCAGGTTCAATTCTGGGTACTGCCTGTGTGGGGTTTGCAAATTCTCCCTGTGTCTGCATGGGTTTCCTCCGGGTGCTCCGGTTTCCTTACACAGCCAAAAGACTTGCAGGTTGATAGGTAAATTGGCCATTATAAATTGCCCCTAGTATAGGTAGGTGGTAGGGGAATATAGGGACAGTTGGTAGGAATATGGGATTAGTGTAGGAGTACTATAAATGGGTGGTTAATGGTCGGCACAGACTCAGTGGGCCGAAGGGCCTGTTTCAGTGCTGTATCTCTAAATCTAAATCTAAAATCTAAAAATCAATCAGTAATTAATTTGAATATAGGTGATGATCCCTTTAAATAACACTGCTAGTGTGTTCTTTCTACTGCTTAACACGTGCTCAGCCATTTGTGATTAAGAGTCTGTGTTAACTGGAGTACTGATCTCCAAAATGGCAGTGTTGGCATCAAGTCAGCAATGCACACTGATTTGATGCCAGTGCCGCCATTTCGGAGATGCACGCAGATTGACATTATGATCTGTCTGCTCTGCATTCTTCCAACATACGCTAACTTTGCACGTGCTAATGCTCTTCCCAGTATGGCATCCAGTGCGCACACTGCAGGCACCATTTTGTACCTCCAAAGCAGCTCCAGCACACTGCCTATGTGTTTTCAACTTCATGGCGTTTCACAGCCACTTACAATTGTTATAGATACATATTTGATTTATTTTGTTTCAGGTTGAACTTCAAAAGGTTTGAAAGTATATCTTAGACAATTTTTCGCCAATTCATTACTCTTGCAGCCATTAAAGAGAGTGAAGCTGTAGGAAATCACATAATGCCAAAAGCAAAATACCACAGATGCTGGAAATCTAAAATAAAAATAGAAAATATGGAAACACACAGCAGGTCGGGGAGCATCTGTGGCAAGAGAGAGAGAGAGTTAACTTTTCAGGTCGATAACCTTTCATCTGAATGGGATAAAGTTAGAGATTTAACAGTTTATGAACAATACAGAACCAGGAAGAAACTTGAGTTGGGGAGAGGTGGGGAGAGGAGGAACAAAAGGGAAAGGTCTCTGATAGGGGGGGATTGAAGTGATTGAATGAAAAAAAGGATAGTGCAAGGCAAAAGCAGGGATGGTAAATGTACAACAACGAAACAAAATATGGGTCCAGAGGAAGAGTAAATAGCACAAGCAGAACCATTAATTGTTGTTTGAGAGAATCATAGCAATGGTCATGATCTGACACTGTTGAACTTAATGTTGAGGCCAGAAGTTGTCACTGAGGGGCAATATCTTGAACTGAATTTTATGAGGTCTCCGAGGTCGGGGTCGTGGTGTGGGGGGACCTGGAAAATTCTTCCGGGAGAGGCCCCGCCACGACTCCTGATGGCAGGAAGGCCTCGCCGCACTTTACTGGTGGCGGCGAGGCCTCAGTGCGGCCCCCCCAGCCACTCAGTGGCAGGGCCTTCATTTTCATATGCAAATGATATTAAAATTAAATAATAATTACTTATCTGGTAGCGATGGCCGTCCCACGCTGATATTCCAGTCGTTAGCTGGAACTCCTGCGCCTTCGGAATTCCGTTTGGACTTCCGAGGTGTGACAGTGGTGGGGAGGGGGGGCGGAGTGCAATTTTCAGGGCAGAGGAGGGGGAACGGCAGAATCCTATTAGATTGGTGGGGGGATGCTGTGAAGGGGTCAAAGGGTAAAGTGGTGCAAGGTCGGGTGCGCGGGGGGGGGAAGGTTGGCATCTAATCTTTAATATTTTTGAATGTAAAGGGCTGTTCAGATATAGTGTTCTCATTGGGGGGGAGGGGAGTGGGAGAGGGGATTTGCACTGATAATAAAGCTTAAACTTTAATGTTTTAACACCTATCCCTTTAAAAATGGTAATTAAACTGCAGGGCTTGAGGCCCTTTAAAAATGGCACAGGAGCCTGCTCTGCGCCGCCAGACTTTGTTGTCAGGGATGGAGCGGCCGCACCTTCTATGTCATTGGGGGCAGCCACTCCACCCCCTCCATTTAAATGAGCCCCCGCGCGAAATATCTTTTAAGTTTTATTATTTTCTATAATTGGGAGGAATAGCTAAATACCATAAGCTACTGGTAATCTGCTGAATTGTCATTGTTACTGCTTCTGTATCTATTTATTGTTGGTAAACCTGTGCTGTAGCTTATAACATAAGCAAATTTATTCTACTGTTTTCTGATATACCCAGTCAGCTTAAGACAGCGATAAAGGTTTCTATTTGACCGCCGGCTGTGATACCTTACCGGATGTTGCACAGATAAAAACACAATCACTTACTGTTACAAGGAGTACCTATGGAAATGAACTTTAGTCCTGAGCATAAGGAAAATATCTGTGTGAAATTCTGATAAATTTAGTTGGAGTTACATATCAGTTTTTAAATACATCATTTATTAAAGTCTTCAAAATTCTAAGATTGATTATATCTATAACTCACTGTTTTAAGAAAGGTATTGAAATCTGATTGTTCCATCCATAAGGCCAGTTATATAATCATTTATGAAGTAATTGTTATATACTATAATATTGCCAACTTATTCTAAATGTAAGTTTTATACACTGAAATTCTAACACCTAATGTACGTGATCAGAGTTACATGCATCAGAATCTTTATTTTGTTTAAAGTAAGGCATCTTCAAATCAGTCATTTTACAAGCTGTTTTTCTCTTTTCTTCCCCTCCCCCAAAGTATGCCATCTGGATGGTCCTCTGGGTCACGTGGAATGTGTTTATTATCTGCTTCTACTTGGAGGTTGGAGGCCTTGCAAAGGTAATTTGCCACCTGATGTTCCAAAGCTGTTCACCCTCTAATAATGCAAGCTATTAAACAAGTCTTGATTTATGTGAAACATTCTTGATCCTGAGATATTTTTTAAGATTATCACGTCATTCTGAATAGGTAGGACACAACTGTGGCTATATCTGTCCTGTGCAAAATTTATTATGACAAACAAATGTAAAATGCTGTAAGTCCATTGATGTCGGGAAAGCTGCAGGCAAATAGTGTTTATTCCAGCAGCAATTGCATCAGCCTCTGATATATCTAAATGTTTCTCTGCACTGAAGAAGTTACAATTATATGTAATTCTTTTTCCTCAAGGGAAAAGAACTCCTTTGGTTGTTCTATATAATGTTGTTATGTTCACGCATTGATTATTGCTATCTCTAGAGGAATAAGTGCCACCAGGGGTTTGAGGTACTGCTGATGGAAATACAAAACAGTACAATGAGATAGTGCAGTGCAACCATTTCACCCAACTAACATGAGATGAAAATTAGTCGTCTAGACCTTAAAACATGAATTAAGCAATAGAAAGTCCAGCATTTAAAATATAGCCAAAGCAAGTTAAGAGATAGTTGTACAGTTGTGGTCAAAATGATTTGTCACATGAGGTTGATTGCGGCTCTCAAGATCATATTTTTTGGTCAGAACAGTCATTGCTAGATATCTGTCTGTGATGAAGCATTCTTCTTTGGGAAGCAAAAAAGCTGTTAGCTCACCCTGCTACAAGAACACTTTCTCAGGACTACAAGCAGCACATTGCTCAGAGCGACTGTATTGAAGCCTAATCTCAAATGAATTCTTTATCAACTGACAGAGCAGTGGCTGATTGCTGTGAGATGTTACATACTGAGGACAAATAAAAATGTGGTTTGTGTATTTAAGCACCGATCTCTACTTTGTCAGTTTGTTGGAAGTCTGCATCTATCACACACGTCATCATAGCCCTTTTAATCTCACCCGTCGTCGAGGTATGTTTTTCTAAATTCCATCCTGCTCGTTGGATTTTTTTGTTGTTGTTGTCTTTCACCTGAAGTTTATGTTTTGTAAGTGCTGTTCCTGGTAATTGTGTACTTTTTAATGTTGTCCCCAATCTTTCTGTTTTTAAGTATAATTCTGCGTTTTTCTTTTAATTTCTGCTTTTTTAAAATCAAAACTGTTTGTCTTTAGTCCCACTCTCTGTATTTATGAAGGGGAGATGGATAACCAAGGAGCCACCTTTTTTCATCACTGTTTTCAGTATTTTGGCATTTTGTTTTAGTACTTTTTTTCTGTTTTTAACCACATCTATTGTTTCCTTTTAAGTCCTAGTCTCAGGGTAGATGCTCAGATTCTGGTGCAGGGGGCATCCATTCATGATGAGCCCCCTACCACCCTCACTGACCCCACCCTCACCCCACAACCTGGCCTTTGAAGTCAATGGAAAAGAAAATTGGGTTACCGGTTCATTATGAACCCATTTCACACTACTGGTGTAGACCAATTCCACCCCAACAAGATTTTCTCAGTACTACTATGGAAACCCTTTCAAGAAATTCCCCTTGTCCCAACCTGCCACAACTGGGTTTAAAAAAATGTAAGGGGTAAAAGGATTTACTTACAAATATGCACATAATTATAGAAATACAGTCCAAAATATCATTAACATTCCTCCAACAAAAACAGAATCTAGATAATTTAAATGCTTTAAATCAGTAGCCCTGATGATATATGTTAAGTCACATGGCATGAAAATTACCCTCCAACTCACTGTGAACAATGCCACAGGAGATCTGCTAATTATTCAATCTAAAAGCTCTCAGTGAGCACCCTTGAAAGCAAATTCACACTTTACATTTACTGCTGGAATGAAGGGTTAGAAAATACAAAGAGTGCAGAATATAGATACAACAAACAACCTCTTAGCCTGAAAGAATTTTTTTTTTATTATACGCTGAATCATACAATGTTTATCTTCATTTTTTTGGTTTGCTTGCAGTAACATATTTTATAGTATTTATATGATTTACTTGGTGACTATGCAGAGGACATGTAGTTATGAAAGGTCTTCAAATCACTAATGCATGATTCTTCATTTACATAAGTACATATTTTTTGAAGTAAGTAGTGGCCCCAAACAAAATAGTAATGGGTGGGATTGCAGCGGGGGGGTGTTGGTAAATGCAGTACTCCAATTTTAGACTACTATTGCTCCTGTGAATTGAGAATTTCACCATTTCTTGGTCAGCCAGGATATTGACCCCACCTGTGGAGCCTGGGCAGATGCATCCTCCGAGGGGCAGAATAGCAGTGGCAGGCAAAAGCAGAAGACCTAAGGCTGGAAGAAAATCTAATGGTTGGTTGGTCATTGACTAAGGAGCCATTTTGCAGGCATGACTAAAGTGTATAATTCTTTAGAAATGTGCAGATTTAAATTAATTTAAACAATATTAAATAAGATAGGCAATGAATTTAAATAATGTTCCATTCTACTATTTCAAACTGGACTTTGTAAGATGTATAACAATGGACATCTATTTTGAATACAAAACAGTCGTACGAACTCCAATTTCCAAAATTCATGTTGTCAACGTGAATTTTTATGAAATTAATGTTTGGATACTAAATAATTTTGTTCTTTCATTATTTCCCTTGCATAATTATTCAATTGCAAAATCTGCCACTTTCATGGAAATCTCTTCTATTTCTACAACTACTGCAATCTGAGATCCAAAAGGTGTAAGGAGCCATAACTCTCATAAAAAGTGTTAACTGGCCACTTACGCAGTTTTTAAAAATTATCAACATTCTTAGTTATCATCCTAGCTCCGGGACTCATTATTGTAGTGTATTTGCTTTGAACTAAGATATATATTTACCCTGTGAATTTCGTCCTTGCTAGGGAATTTTTAGTTGCTCAGCCAACTTCAAAGCATGAATTTCTGGTCCCTTATGCTGTCTTGAACAGACATCCACAACAAGTGCAGAATACTTCCTTGTGTTAGTTCCTTCGCCACCTATTAAAGGCCAAGTCAAGAAGCTAGTTCCATGAGGATTTAGCCAGCTTGGTCAGTGTCGGTACGATTGAACCACTCATGATGGTGAAAATTGATGTTCCCCACACTGATTCCATGATACTTCATTGGCATTCTATATTTTATAGATCATACTGGGTACAATAATATCACTCAAAGGGAAATAGAAATTATGGTCCTTCACCATAGTACTTGGAGTACTTGAACACTAATCCAGATGCTAAGCATTTAAAGGAAGCAGGACAAGAAAAATAAAACCTCACCTTGGTGAACCTCTCTTTGACATATCACCAAAACATTTTTTGCTGAAATGTTTCAATATTATGGTTCATATATGAAATTCCACAACTTTACCGGCCATGTAGGTTGTGCAAAAATTATTATCCCATTAAACACAAATGAGCATGAGGGCTGGCACAATGGTGGTTGCAACTAACATATTAACCAATCAAAAAGATAAGCAATGCAGCCTTCTGTTTCCTCTCAGGACCTTTGCTTGTTAAGTATGATCTGTGCTGAAACTTTTCAACTCATTAACATATTTAACTAGCGCTCATGGTTATAGCACATGACTGGGTCCGCCACATAGAATCTCAAGCACCAGAAGGCATCAAAGGGCCATTCGTTGCTTTAAAATATCAGCACTATCTTTTTTTAAATGTGAAGATTTAAGTCTCTTTGCAAGGTATGGCTGTTTGGAGGAAAAAAAGGACCAGAAAATGACCCACACCTCAGTCCTCATAAAGACAAGTCTTGACTCCACTAAGTGAGTATCCTCCATTGTGTAGTGTGGCTCTAGATCAGGGATTTCTCCAGGGAAATTCCACCCCATATGTCTTTTGACTTTGAGAGTCAGAGAATTCGAGCAATAGTGTTATAGTCCTATTGCGGACTTACATTTCCATCCAGTGAACTCCATTTATGACATTTAGAAGACTAATGTAATTCTTCCTCTCAAATGAAAATTAATTTCTCATGAGGCTACAAATATTTTAAATATGAAAAATGTAGTTGTGGGGACTTTATTTTCAATGGGCTCTTAACCTTTATACATCATGGGCTGAATTTTATAGGTTAATGGTGGTGAGCTTCAAAAACGGCATGGCGCACATTGATGGGGCTGAATCTTATGAGTGTGCCGCAGTTTGCTTCCCATGCGGATGCACCGTCCCTAAGCCCCCGTGATATTACATGCGGGGGCTCATTTAAATAGAGGAGGTGAAGCGGCCGCCCCGATGACGTAGAAGGGGTGGCCTCCGCATCCCTGGCAACGACAACTGGCGCCACCACACCGGTGCCATTTTTAAAGGGCTTTAAGCCCACACAAGTAAGTTTAATTTTTAAAGGGACAATGTAAAGGATTTTTATGACATTTGAAAATAGGTGATGGAGGCCCTTCCCCGAATGGTCATTTCAGGCAATGAAATTACCATCAATTAATTTATGTAATACCCGAACTTTGCCCCCCAATCTTCAATCTTCTGTCCTTCAACCCCTTCGCACCATCCCCACATTCAATTAAAATTTATTTCCCCGCTCCTCCACCCCTCCTGCCCTGAAAATTTTATTACTCCCCCCTCCCCACCAGGTTCTCACCCGGAACTCCGTATGGAGTTCCGAAGGCATGCAAAGGTCGAACGGCGGCCGTAATACCGGAGTGGGACAGCTGCCGCCTGCAGGTAAGTTTATTTGCATACTTTAATTGTTCATTTCCATATCCTGATGAAGGGCCCGCCGCCAGGCGGCCGGGGGGCCGCACCAAGGTCCCGCCAACACCGGTAATATGTGGCGGGCCCTTCTTGACGTCGCAGGTCGAGGCAGGCCTCTCCCTGCAGCATTTTACCAGCCCCCGCGCCCAACCCACGGCATCGAGGGGCCGGTAAAATTCAGCCCGTGATGTGTGCCGCTGAGCTGGAGGGGGCAGAATGCCCATCCCCGATGACAGAGAAGGGGCGGGCGCTCCATCTCCGGCAATGCTGTCCGGCACCACCGCACAGGTGCCTGCGCCATTTTTAAAGGACTTGAAGCCCTTTCATTAGATTGAAAGTTTTAAAGGTCCTGGTCTTCAAAAAATAAAATTACAATTTTAGTTGCACTTTGAATGCCCTCTTCCAATGAATAATCAATATATAAATTGCCCTCTCCCCCCAAAAAAAATTTATGCAATCCCGAACATCCCTCTAAACTTTATAAACTTTGACCCACATCCCCTTCCCACCATCCCTGCAACCAATAGGAACTGTTTTCCCCGCAGCAACCCCCCCACCGGCCCTGAAAACTTTACTCCTCCCTCCTCCCCACCAGTGATACACCTTGGATCTCTGAACAGAGATCCGAAAGCGCGTGAGTTCCAACATCCAGCCAGAATATCGGCATGGGATGGTCGTCTGGACAAGGTAAATGATTCTTCATTCATTAACATTTATCTGACTATTTAAATTAAGCTTCCGTCGCCAAGTGGCAGGGGGTGCCACCATGAGGCCTCACCGCCACCGGTAAAATGGAGCGGGGCCTTCCCGTCATCTCGGCCCGTGGCGGGCCTCTCCCGGAGTTTCTTTCCGGGCCCCCCACCTTGACCCCCAATGTTGGGGGGGCTGATATAATCTAGCCCCTTGTTAGTTTATCATGAACATAAAATAATCCAAATCAGCAGCGCATGTTACAGACACAAGACAAAATTTCCTCACTATCACATTTGTCCCATCTCAGACCTTGGGCAGCCTGTAGATGGGCAATTGATTACTTGGATTGAAGGACGAAGTATAATAGCCCCAGGAGGACTGTGGGTGTTCCAATATCAATGAAGTAAAATCTTGGAACCAAGTCCTGATGAGGGGTCACATTCCAATATTCACCTGTCTTTTCCTCATTTAATTGCCCATCAAACTGCTGTGCATTTTAAATATTTTCTGATTTTAAAATCTTAATACACAAGACTAAGAATTAATATTAGCAATAAAAACTTAATGTAGGCAATCTGGACAATGCCCTTGAATTGGGCTGCACTTATGAGGCGGCAGCTGCCTATGATTTACTGCCCCTTAGCCATGCAAATATCCCAGCAGGACTCCAGGCATAGGCTCCCCTTGGACTGAGCTGTGCACCAAAAAATTGCAGGACCAAATCTGAGGGCTTCTGCAGGGCTGATGATCAGAGCCTTATGATCAACCTGAGGGAATGCATAATAAAAATTGTAAGCATTCCTCTTGAGTCTTAGGCCTGCCTCCAGAACACCCAGAGCCCATGTGTGTTTGGGAGCAGGACTATGCATCAGATATCTTTAGGCACTGCCCAGCAGGGTTGCCCAACAATCGCAGCCAGACTGAAATTGAGGCTGCAGGCCAAGAACAATCCCTCCCATCTTACTGAAATGCTAAACCTGCACCTACGACAAGTTTAAGTCCATTTGCATGGTTGGAGGGGTCCAAGGAAATCCAGTGGTAATGCAGAAATAATAGGGACTTGATGTAACAATGTCAGTGGCTGGTGAGTATTGATTTTCCGGGTACAGATCAAAGGAAAATATACCCTGGCATGTTTGTATGATATTCGTCTGTTCACTGTTTATTTTAAGTAGGTTAATGCTGCTCTTAGAATAGCAGAGAGAAGTATGCCTCTGAAATGGTACATCTGTTACATTCTGCTAAAGAAAGAGAGAAAGTCTGGTTATTGTGAGATTAGTTTACAAGTGAACCTTCAAAAGAGAATTTGCTCATAATTTTGATGTATTAAATACCTACTTTGCTGATATCATTAAAATTGATTTGTCATCATTATTCTTGCTCAAAACAAATATAATGCATTTCCATCATCATTAATCCTCTCTGAAAAGATCAATTCATTTATACATGCAATGATACCCGAACACAGTTGCACACACATGCACAACCATTTTTAGCCATTTTAACTGTATCTTTTTGTTTAAGATGAAAGACAGTCTGACACATTTGAGGTTGAAGGTTGTGTACATCAGGAAGCTTCTGGGGTGTTTAGCTGCCTGGATGAATAATGTCAAGGGCAGAGCTGTCAACTGATACCCTGCTTATTTTGATGGTAAAATATGATTAGCATGAAAGGAAGCCTTAGGGGCCAGAGAAACAGCATATCGGTGCAATACCCTCTCAGCTGTCTTTAGGTTTCTGCACGCATCAATGACTGAGACAGCCATCAGAATATAGATCTACCTCTGGAATCATGGAATTAGGCACAGTGGGATTTATGTTTTAATATAAATAGACTGCACAAAGAGGAAGACATTTGTTTTTAAAGAAAATGTCACACAAATGATGTTGTGTGTTTTATTTAAATAAGCTTGTGCTATCATTGCTGTAAATTTTATTCATCAAGTTACATGCAGTAAAATATTATTAGCTTAAAGCTTGTATTGCTACAAAATTTAATGGTTTATGCCCAAAACGGGAAACAATCACAACTCTGTAACATGTTATTACAGAGTTCAGGTTCACTGATAACTATGAAGAGTTTGGTTTGATAAGCCACTGGTCAATGTTGCCTTTATTGTTGGTTTCGGGGCAAAAATAGAATTGAAGTAAGATACCAGGTGGTCAAAAATCCATTAATTTGTACGTATCTGAGATGCTATTGAGACAGAGGAGTAGTTAGTGGTAGATCAGATTATCCCATTGGACATATGCCAGGCTATTTTCAGACAGTGGAGAGGGTGCTTCTTGCATCTACCTCCTTCACTCATAACATTCAGAGGAAGGGGCCAGCAAGATTACATCATTTGTCAGAATTCTCATGTGGTTGGCCTCGGCTTTCCTCAATGTAAAGTCGACCTACATGAAGCAGAAGTACATCACTTGCCAGGATTGTATCTTGCAGGATCAATTGGATTTTGAAAAGGCAATTTGCTGACAGCAGCCAATGACTGTTGTAGGGATACTCACCTTTTTTTGAAAAGGTTGAACTTTTTTATAAAAGAAGCATCTTCATCTGGGCCCCTTGCACTGGCGATCTGGCCCATGAAGTGGTAATGCCAAACCTATAAAAATGATATAGGCCAGAGTTGTAATATTGTTTCCAGCTTTCGGCATAAAAAAATTAATTCAGAAAAGTTAAACTCCACAAGGCTTGGTTTTGTATTGTCACAAAACTTTTTATTTTCTCCTCTGATTAAAACAGTGTGCCTTTAAAAACTAAGAGGCACAGTGTGCCACAGCTGCACCTGAATCCTAGGCCACAGCAGGAGAGAGCAGTCACATGGTGTAATGTTTCAATTTGACTGTGTGCAGGGACTGGCTGAAATGAGTTTTGAGAGAGACACCAGCAAAGCGTGCTTGCTTTGAAGGAAGAGAATTCTCTCAGCAGAAATTCGACAATGAGCTACAGGCTGTGCTAATTGCCTAAGGAGAAAAAAAGAAACCTTTTGGAAGAGACATTTGTATTGCTGGAGGCAGAAAAATTCTTTTTCTTTACTTCCAATCTAAGAGTCTTTGCTTCAAGATTGACTCTCTCTTGACTGATTGTGTTTGCTGGAATTCACAGTTAAGTTTTGAGTGCAATCTACCAATTTTAAAATCCAAATAATAGACATGTTTTATACTCTGTATTGAAAGAACTGTGTGACGCCTGCTGCAGTTGAAGTGCTTTCAATGTCTATTAAGTAAAGACTGTTCATCAAATTCGTGTGGAAACTTCGAGTGGCATCTGATTATTTTTACACCGGGATACCTCATCCATCAGGAACATAACCCACAAAGACCTAGGGCTGAATTTACAAGGCCTCCGCCCTATTGATTGTGTAGTTGTGCAGAGTACAGCAAACAGCAACGATGCAAGCTACCCTTTCCAGCCCGTACTGCAGGGCACCACCCCAGCTATCCAGGCAGTGGAATCGCATTTTATGCATGCCGATCGCCTGCTCAATGGTGGCTCTTGTAGTTCCATAGCGGGCATTGTATCGTTCTTCTGCAGCAGTGCTGCGGTATCTCACTGGTGTCAGCAACCATGTCTGCAAGGGGTAGCCCTTGACTCCAAGAAGCCACCCCTCCATCTGAGCCATTTCAGTGAACAGCAACGGCAACTGCGACTGGTGCAGGATGAAGGTGTCATGGCAGCTGCCTGGAAAGCAGGCACAGAAATGCATGCCTCGCTTCCAGTGATCACATATGAGCTGCACATTGATTGAGTGGAAGCCCTTACGGCTTACATATTCAGCTGGTTGCCCGGCGGGAGCCTTGATGGCCACATGGGTGCAGTCTATGACCCCTTGCACCTGTGGGAATCGCGCAATGGAGCAGAAACCGGTGGCCCTCTCGGCTTGGCTTCCAGGGTCTGTCATGAAGCGGATATAGTCACCAGCCCTCCGGAACAGGGCATCGGTGACCTCCCTGATGCAGCCGTGCACTTCTGACTGTGTGACCCCACAAAGGTGAGCCCCTGAAATGATGCAGAGGCATAAAAATTGAGAGCTGCTGTCACTTTGAGGGCCACAGGCATAGGATGTCCCCCGAAGCCCCTGGGCTGCAAGTCATCATGAAGCAGGCAACAGAGATGTGTCACCGCCTCTCTCGATATCTGCAGTCACCTCTGACACTGGTGCTCTGACATCTGCATGTATGTCATGCGGGACCTTGTCTTGTTTGCACTGGATTGCTGAATTGGGTTGTATTAGAGTTGTATTAAAGTGGAAGTTTGGTGAGTGAGAGTAATGACGGGTTAATTTTATCTTAAGTTTATTCTGTCTTTTATTTAGCAGATTAACTTAACAGTTGCTGTTTGGGTTGGAGAAGGTGAGTTTTAAACCAGCTTGAAACAGGGTTCACTCAGGCTTTGCTTGCAGCTGCACCTTGTTAATTAGAGAATTGGCTTAAACCAGTTTTCAGGGGCTAGAGTCAGTCAGTATAAAAGTGGGCCATCTTACAGTGCTGATCTTGTTTGCACTAGAGTGCTGACTTGGGTTGCATTAGAGTGTTAAAGTGGAAGTTTGGTGAGTGAAGAAGTTCAGTGAGGAGGGAGCGAGGAGCTCCTTTCATTTCCCCCCTGTCCTCAGAGTGAGGGCAGCCAAGAGTTTCCAAAGAGCACAGCTAACTGGTGAGTAAGTCCTGGTGGATATTTTTCAAACTGGATTGAATTGTTAGTCATTGTTTTAGCAAGACTTAGTTGTTTTTTTTAAATTATAATAATCTTCTAAATTTTTAAATTTAAAGGGTTTAGTCATGGCAGGAGAGCTTGAAGCCATGATTTGCTCCTCTTGCTGCATGTGGGAATCCGGGAACATTTCCAGTCCCCGGGACCAGCATGTGTGCAGGAAGTGTGTCCAGCTGCAGCTCCTGTAAGCTCAGGTTTCAGAGCTGGAAACACTGTGGAGCATCCGCGAGTCTGAGAGCATTGTGGATACCATGTATAGAGAGGTGGTCACACCGCAGCTGAAGGGACTTGAGGAAGGAAGGGAATGGGTGACCACCAGGCAGTCCAAGAGAAACAGGCAGGTAGTTCAGGAGTCCCCTGGGTCCCACTTGCAAATCAGTATTCCATTTTGGAGGCTGATGAGGCTGGTTCCTCCAGGGAGTGCGGACAAAGCCAAGCTTCTGGCACCACAAGCAGCCTGTCAGCACAGGAAAGGGGAAAGAGAGGAAGAGCAATAGTAATAGGGGATTCTATAGTCAGGGGAACAGATAGGCGCTACTGTGGCTGTCAACATGACTCCAGGATGGTGTGTTGCCTCCCTGGTGCCAGGGTCTGGGATGTCACTGAGCATCCTGAATGGGGAGGGTGATGAGGCAGAGGTCATGGTACATGTAGGTACCAATGACATAGGTAGAAAGAGGGATGAGGTCTTGCATCAAGAATTCAGGGAGATAGGCAGTAGACTAAAAAGCAGGATCTCTCGGGTTGTAATCTCTGGATTACTCCCAGTGCCACGTGCTAGCGAGTATAGAAATAGGAGAGTAGCACAGATGAACGCGTGGCTTGAGAGTTGGTGCAGGAGGGAGGGTTTTAGATTCCTGGACCACTGAGACTGTTTCTGGGGAAGGTGCGACCTGTACAAGCAGGACGGTCTACATCTGAACCAGAGGGGGACTAACATCCTTGCTGACGGGTTTGCTAGTGCTGTTGGAAGAGTTTAAACTAATTTGGCAGGGGGAGGGGATGCAGACTCCTAGCAGAATAGGGACACAGCTAAACACAGGAAAGCGAACAAGTCAGGAATACAGTGGAAGTAAGTTTCAAGGGAGTAAGACCAGGATGGAAGGCCTCTACTTTAATGCCAAGAGTATTGCAGGTAAAACAGATGAGTTAAGGGCAAGGATTGACATGTGGAATTGCGATATAGTAGCCATCACGGAGACATGGTTGAGGATTGGCAGCTCAATATCCTGGGATATAGAATCTTCAGGCGAGAAAGAGGAGGGGGCATTGCAATATTAGTTAAGGAGTCAGTTGCTGCAGTAAGATGATATCTTGGAGGGGGCATCAAATGAAGCTTTATGGGTAGAGTTTAGGAATAAAAAAGGGACAGCCACATTGTTAGGTGTTTATTATAGACCCCCAGATAGTCAGCGGGAAATTGAGGAGCACATATGTGCGCAATTCGCAGAGGTGTGGAAAAATAATAGGGTAATTATATTAGGTGATTTCAACTTTCCCAACATTAATTGGGATAGTCATCGTGTTAAGGGCTTAGATGGAGTGGAGTTCTTAAAACGTATACAGGAGAACCTTTTAGCTCAATATGTAGAGGATCCAACAAGGAAGGGTGCAGTGCTGGACCTAATTCTGGAAAATGAAGCCGGACAGGTGGTTGATGTGTTGGTGGGGGTGCATTTTGGTGACCACAACATCGTACAATTTAAGCTTGTTATGGAGAAAGAAATAAACAAGTTGCAAAAAAAGGTTTTGGATTGGGGGAGAGCGAATTTTAGTAAAATAAGGCAGGATCTGGCCAAGGTAGACTGGAAAGAGTTACTTGTCGGGAAATCTACAGAAGAGCAGTGGGGGGCATTCAAAAAGGAAATGGGGAGGGTACTGGCCCAACATGTTCCCTCTAGGGTAATAGGTCGGAGCAACAGCCCAGAGAACCATGGGTGACCAGAAACATTCAGGGTACGATGAGAAAGAAAAGAGGCTTTTTGCAAATACAAGGAGAGCAAATCAATGGAAGCATTAGTGGAATACAGAAAGTGTAGGATGGAGCTTAAGAAAGCAATTAGGAGAGCAAAGAGGGGATATGAGAAAGCTCTGGTTGGTAAAAGTAGGGAAAATCCCAAGATATTCTGGTATATTAATGGGAAGAGGATAACCAGGGAAAGAGTAGGACCCATTCGGGACCGAGAGGGAAATTTGTGGGTGGAGCCAGAGGACATTGGTAGGGTGTTGAACGAATACTTCACATCTGTCTTCACCCAAGAGAATGAGGATGCAGATATGGAACTTAGAGAGAGAGACTGTGAGGTTCTTGAGCAAATTGTCATCGGGAGTGACAGGTATCGGAGGTTTTGGCAGGCTTAAAAGTGGACAAATCTCCAGGTCCGGACAATTTGTGTCCCAGGATGCTGTGGGAGGCGAGGGTGGAGATTGCAGGGACTCTGACCCTAATTGTTCAGTCTTCTGGCGCCTCCCCTGTGGCCAGAGAGGAATTGAGAACAGCTAATGTGGTCCCACTATTTAAGAAAGGTTGTAGAGATAAGCCAGGGAACTACAGACCAGTGAGTCTCACGTCAGTGGGCGGGAAACTATTGGAAAAAATTCCGAAGGGGAGAATCTGAATTCCGAATGGGCGGCACAGTGGCGCAGTGGTTAGCACCGCAGCCTCGCAGCTCCAAGGACCCGGGTTCGATTCCGGGTACTGCCTGTGTGGAGTTTGCAAGTTCTCCCTGTGTCTGCGTGGGTTTTCTCCGGGTGCTCCGGTTTCCTCCCACAAGCCAAAAGACTTGCAGGTTGATAGGTAAATTGGCCATTATAAATTGTCACTAGTATAGGTAGGTGGTAGGGAAATATAGGAACAGGTGGGGGTGTTTGGTAGTAATATGGGACTAGTGTAGGATTAGTATAAATGGGTGGTTGATGTTCGGCACAGACTCGGTGGGCCGAAGGGCCTGTTTCAGTGCTGTATCTCTAATCTAATCTAATCTATCTCCACTTGGAGAGGCAAAATTTGATTAGGAATAGTCAGCATAGCTTTGTCAGAGGGAGGTCATGCATAACAAATTTGATTGAATTTTTTTGAGCATGTGTAGATGAGGGTAGTGCAGTTGATGTAGTTGACATGGATTTCAGCAAAGCCTTTGACAAGGTCCCACATGGGAGACTTATCAAGAGAGCAAATGCACATGGGATACAAGGTAACTTGATAAGGCGGATTCAAAATTGGCTTGTCTGTAGGAGACAGTGATGACAGATGGCTGTTTTAGTGACTGGAAGCCAGTGTCCAGTGGCGTACCACAGGGATCTGTGCTGGGTCCCCTATTGTTTGTCATTTATATAAATGACATAGATGACTAGGTGGGGGGTAGGATCAGTAAGTTTGCGGATGACACAAAGATTGGCCGAGTGGTTAACAGTGAGGTGGAGTGTCTTAGGTTACAGGAAGATATAGACGGGATGGTCAAATGGGCAGAAAAGTGGCGATGGAATTTAATGCTGAGAAGTGTGAGGTGATACACTTTGGAAGGAGTAATGTGACACGGAAGTATTCAATGAATGGCCTGACACTGGGAAGTTCTGAGGAACAAACGGACCTTGGCGTGTTTGTCCATAGATCTCTGAAGGCAGAAGGGCAGGTTAATAGGGTGGTGAAAAAGGCAGAGGGACACTTGCCTTTATCAATCGAGGCATAGATTACAAAAGCAGGGAGGTCATGTTGGAGTTGTACAGAACTTTGGTAAGGCCACAGCTGGAGTACTGTGTGCAATTCTGTTTGCCACATTATAGGAAGGATGTGATTGCATTGGAGGGGGTGCAGAGGCAATTCACCAGGATGTTGCCTGGGATGGAACATTTAAGCTATGAAGAGAGGTTGGATAGGCTTGGGTTGTTTTTGCTGGAGCAGAGAAGACTGAGGGGTGACCGGATCGAGGTGTACAAGATTATGGGGGGCATGGACAGGGTGGATAGGGAGCAGCTGTTGCCCTTAGTTGAAGGGTCAGTTAAGAGGGGTCACAAGTTTAAGGTGAGGGGTGGGAGGTTTAAGGGGGATTTGAGAAAGAACTTTTTAACTCAGAGGGTGGTGACGGTCTGGAATGCCCTGCCTGGGAGGGTGGTAGAGGCGGGTTGCCTCACATCCTTTAAAAAGTACCTGAATGAGCACTTGGCACGTCAGAACATTCAAGGCTATGGGCCAAGTGCTGGCAAATGGGATTAGGTAGACAGGTCAGGTGTCTTTAATGCATCGGTGCAGACTCGATGGGCCGAAGGGCCTCTTCTGCACTGTATTATTCTGTGATTCTGTGACCTGTAGATGCGTGGCAATCTGTAGTGGCAATCTCCTTGGGTACTGCTGCTGACGACTGGGAGCTTCTATGTGGGCTGCATCTACCTGTTGGTATTGCCTGCAGTGCATTTGGATCCTCTCAAGCAGCACATCAATGAATAAGGGTGAACCATCCCCATCTTCAAGTTGCAATTCAACTCTGTTCCTTCAATGCTTTGAAGGTTCCTGACAGGGCAGAGATTGATGTTGAGTGGAACATCAGGTGCTTTCATGCAGCAACTGTGTGGTTTCTAACATTGCCTGGCATAACTCCCACTAAGAGTGGCACTGCATGACCACATAGAGATTGAACATGCTGCAGAGATTGACCCACAAGACATATAAGCTTCACATACCTACTGTCTGTGGCACCCTCTCCACATACAGGGTGACTCGAGTGCCATTGCTCCTTCAATGACAGAGGCAGTCGATGGCCCAGTCAACCATTACGGAGTGTGAAATGCAGTGGCTCCCTTGCAGAATGCAGAGTTAGACCCCTTTATATCCCCCCCTCCCGTAATGCAGAGTGAGACCCCTGAATAACACAACTTACCTTAACTGGTGACAACTTCTGCCTCTGAGGACCCGCCGGCTTTTCAAATCATGAACGGGATGGCACATGACAGCTGCCCCTTCAACGGAAAGTCCGGAGGTGTCGGTGCAGAGGCAGTGGGCTGCATAATCAGCATAGGTAAGTAATCATTACCATCTTCTAATTATGGTGCTGCCACCATGCAGCGGGGGGGGAGGGGGGGGTCGCAGCAAGGCCCCCCCCTGCCGGTAAAATGCAAAGCAAGCCTCTCCCTGCAGCATTTTACTGGCCCCTGCACCGTGACCCGCGGCAGCAATCCTGGCTGTTATGTTGGGATCACATCCACCAGGGACCCCCAGCATGGACCCTGCTGCAGTATGAAGGATCAAGAGTAGGTCCCCTAATATAAAAATCCATGGCAAGTGCCTACACCACGAGAGGTACCAGTCAACATAGCCCTTTCACTGCATTCTTACCTGCGTTCTGGGAGTGCACTGAAAGGGCTGTGGAATATCAGCACCATTCGGTGAAATTTTACTGGCCCCATTGGGATAGACTTTGTGACAGGGGGTGCTGGGAAAATGGTGGGAGAGTGTGTAGGAGTGGATATCTGATGTCTTTCCATTGCTGCCAGATTTCCCAGGGGCATCCAGGCAACAGGATTGGGAACGCACAGGCAGACGGTGGGCATCCAATTGAACCCACTAAGTTGTCAATTGACAATATTCCAGCGAGTTTAGAATTTTCCATGCAGCACACAGGTCCCATGGAGCTTCAGCAGCTCGCAAGCTTATAGGAGGTGAGAGCTGAGTGGCAGGTGAATGTTGGCTGTAACTAACAGCCATTCATTTCTGCTGTGTTTACAAACAGGAAGGCTCAGGGCAGAGATAGAAAGGCAGGGATCTTTAGAAGGATTG
Organism: Heterodontus francisci; assembly: GCF_036365525.1. Taxonomy (NCBI): domain Eukaryota; kingdom Metazoa; phylum Chordata; class Chondrichthyes; order Heterodontiformes; family Heterodontidae; genus Heterodontus; species Heterodontus francisci. The sequence goes on along the minus strand of NC_090373.1, from coordinate 105,583,197 downwards.
TTGTAGAGAAGACCAGTATCGAGGGCTGTAACTGGAAAGGTGTCTCCCAGGTCTACTGCAGCAAGCACAGACAGCACAAGGGGGTGAGAGCCATTGCACCATGAAGGCTCCAAAGGGAGATGGGTGCTATGCACTGAGTTTGACTCCTCCAGTCAAAAATAAAGGGGAGAGAGAGACTGCATCAGTCGCAAGGCATTCCACAGGGCTCAGTGTTGGGTCCCTTGCTGTTTGTGGTATATATTAATGTTTTGGACTTAAATGTGGAAGGCAGATGGCATAAATTGGCTGTGTAGTTTATAGTGAAGAGGATAGCTGTAGACTCCAGAATTATATCAATGGTTTTTTTGAGTGGGCAGTAAGGTGGCAAATGAAATTTAATCTGGAACCGTGTGAAGGGCAAACAAAGAGTGGAAGGCAAACAAAGCAAGGGGATACACAATAAACAGGAAAATATTGAGAGGAGTAAAGGAAGTGAGACATTGGAGTGCATGTACAGGACAGGTAGATAAAATGGTGAAGAAGGCATATGGAATGCTTTCCTTTGTTGGCTGAGGTATAGAATACAAAAGCAGGATATAATGCCTGAACTGGATAAAATGCAGGTTAGGCCACAGCTGGAGTATTGTGTACAGTTCTGGTTACCACACTACAGGAAGGACATAATTGCTCTGGAGAGAGTACATAAGAGATTTACAAGAATGTTGCCAGGGCTAGAAAATTGCAGCTATGAAGAAAGATTGGGTAGGCTAGCTTCAGAGGAGGCTGAGGAGTGACTTAATTGAGGTATGCAAAATTGAGGGGCCTAGATAGAGTAGACAGGAAGGACCTATTTCCCCAAGAGGATAGGTCAATTACCAGGGGGCACAGATTTAACGTGATTGGTAGAAGGCTTAGAGAGGACATGAGGAAAGACTTTTTCAGCCGGAGACTGGTGGTTACCTGGAATTTGCTGCCCAAATCAGTGGTGGAGGCAAAAACCCTCAACTCATTTAAAAGGTACCTGGACCTGCACCTGAAGTGCTGTAACCTGCAAGGCTACGGACCAGGTGCTGAAAGGTGAAATTAGATTGGGCAGATAGTTTTTTTTTCAGCCGCGCAGACACAATGGGCTGAATGGCCTCTTTCTGTGCCGTAACTTTTCTGATTCTATGGTTCTATGGGAGGGGTAGCAGCAGGCAGAAGAGCACCAGTGGTTGTAATGGGCCACAGTTATGGAGGACGTATGGGCCAGTAAGCCAATCGAATGTTGGCAGAAGGTGGCACCCAGCGCAAAGGGTGTACAGACAGAGACTAAATTTCATGAAGATGTCGGAGCACCAGCGTATCCGAAAACTCTCTGTCAAGACAAGCGGTCACTGACCGATGTGGAATGCTGGAGGAGTAGTTCAGGCCGATGGGAAGTAGTGGGCTCCCATTGCCTGTGACGGTGAAGGTGACTGTAGCAATCAACTTTTTCACTATGGGATCCTTTCAGGGATCGTCTGGAGACAATTGTGAGATCTCTCAGTCTGTGGCCATTGCTGCATCAAGCAGGTGACAGATGCTTGGTTCGAGAGTAGTCAGGCTGAGCACATGATCGAATTTGGCGCCATGGCAGGATTCCCTCAGGTCCAGAGGTTATAGACTGCACGCATGTGACCAAGTCTCCCTCAGAGCAGCCAGGCATGTTTGTGAACAGGAAGGGGATCTACTCGCTCAATGTTTAAATTGCCTGCGACCATCACAAAAGGATCCTCCAGGTGTGCTCAGGGGTTCTCAGGAAACTGCCATGATTCATTAATCCTGAGACAGTCCCAGTTCCTCAACTGTTCACAGCACTAGAATAACTTTGTAGATGGATCCTGGGTGACTAGGGTTATCCACTAAAGACATGACTACTTACAACTGTGCGGAACCCCAACAGAGGCAAAGGAAGCACACAACTGCTGCCCTGCGACTACGAAGGCGACCATCGAGCAGGCAATCGGGCTTCTAAAACTCCAGTTCAGCTGCTTAGACCATTCTGGGGGAGCCCTCCAGTATGGCCCCTCAAGGCTCTCCTGTAGTGTGATGGTATGCTACGCTCCGCACAACCTGGTGTACAAGAGAGAAGTTGAACTGGTGACAGATGACAGCATTAAGCATGCTGCCTCCTCCCCTGTGGAGGAGAAGGATGAGGGAATGCACATCTAGACCTGATATGCATAGCAATTGCCCATGAGGTGATGATGAGCATGGCCATTGACATGTGTGTCAGGGTCACATGATTCCCTCATCCGTACACAATTCAACTGTGAATCCCTGTCGTCCTACTGGATATGAGACAGGAGTCTCCCTGTGGATGCCATGGTGACATGTGATGAAGTTCCATCATGTGGTCCAGTGCCCTGTAATGAGTCCACCCTAAGTGCTTCTTTCACAGTAGCCCTACATTCAGTGGCCACCATTTCATGGGCACCATCTCAATGCCTCAAAATCTGATCACAGGCCACTGGGGTAGAAAGAAACACGAGCTATCTAAGATTGGATTTCAACAAATGCTAGATTGCACAAAGCAAATACACAGTGGCATACAGGAAATAAATATCTCTCAGTGAGACTCATGTGCAACTAGGTGCCTTTAAGTGACAGCTTCCACGTGCTCCTACATTGTGCTGTCCTGGCAGTTGGAGCTGATATGGAGGCAGGCTGCTGGCCTTGCTGCTTCGGTGCATGAGATGCCCACGGTGGACAACCTCTGGATTGCGGAGCCCATGAGCCTGGCACAGCTGTACTGCAGCATCTAAACAAGGGCTGCTTCTGCCAATGGGGCTGGCTGCAGCATTCATGTCACCTTCTAAGGGGCCGAAGGGTTATCATCAACACCAGGAGCACCTTGAGCAGAGATCCCATAGCCTTCAGCCAAATGGTCCTCGACCCTTTCATGGCCCACCTGTACTCCTCTGCTTACCAGGAATGGGATGACAGCTGGTAACAGGTCCATACGTCTCTGAGCCATATCGCCAAGCCACTGCGCTACACTGCTCAAGGATGAGACCATACTGTGGAGGATGGTGTGCATCTCCTGCATGGTGGTCTGCTGCATGTGACTCTCCATGAAGATCGTCACTTTTCCGTTGGAGGAGGCCATGAACTCGTCCACCTGAGATATAATGCCACTCATGGCATTGATGGACTCCTCCATTGTCCTCTGGGAACTCTGACAGATATCTAGATATTTCACACTGCTGTTCTAGTATCAGCTGCTTCGCTGATGACCCCCCCAAAGTTTGGCATCTGTGTGAAGCTGAGCATTGCTGGGCCTGTTCTCAATTCTCTGACGGGGACTGGAGGCAGCTGTCAATAGCTCTGTTACCCGCTCCAGCACGTTTGTGCTGTGTTCACCAGCTGGTGCCACTTGAAGGCAGAATACTGGCCTTAAAAACTGGCTTTAACCTCCCTGCAAGCTCTACCTCCTGCTCACCACCCATTACTGGCCAGCTTTAACGCTGCCCAGATGCTAATTGGCCACATAGTGGAAAATAGCCACAGAAGTCCTGCCACCCGCCAGTGCGATTACACAACAAGCAAATGACCCCAGTGACAGGTAAACTCCAGCCCATTGTTTCTGGTGCTGCAACCATGTAAATTCTACTCTTTTTATTTCAAATTTTCTACAAATTCAAGATGTCTTTAGTACGGTGCTAGATTCCCCTTTTGATGCATTTTATAATCCATGCTAGAAGATAATGCAAATTTTTAATACAAAAAATGGTTCAATGTGAAATAGTGATAATTTATTTAAATAAGTATTGTCACCATTTAATTTAAAATTAAACATTCAAATTTAAAAATATGCACAAATGTTAGGTTCAGTTTTGTAACAGAGAAAATGTTGGATATGCACAGATCAGTCAAAATCCTTGGAAAGAACAGATAAATTAATGCTTTGAGTTAATTAACCCAGGAAAATCTCGCTTCATATCTAATTCTGCAATATCATGTTTGTTTTTAAGTTAGTTGAAGCTCTTCATTTTCATCAAGGATTTTACATTAAAAATTAATTAAACTGCACGCATTTTCTGTTTTGCTTCACATTTCTAACATCTGCAGTAGTTTAAAAAAAAAATAGAAATGTTCTACATATTAACCAGACATTGGCTGGAATTTTACATCCCCCAAATGAGCAGGCTGGTTGCGGGGGTGGGGGGAGTAAAATTCAGTGGGAGGTTGGGGGGGAGGTCAGTGCAGTTCCCAACTCCCTCCCTGCCCTGTTGCAAATTTACGCAGGGCGATGGCAGCAAGAAACAACTTGCCCACCCCAGGCCAATTAAGGCCCTTAAGTGGCCAATTAACTGGTATTTTACCCTTGGTTGATGGACTGCTGAGGCCTCAGAAACCCCACTTGGTGAAAACAGATGGCCTTCTTGCAGGCTGGTGGAGGGCCTTCATGATTGGGCACCCTGTGTCCCACGGAGGGCCATCCCCGAAACCCCAAACACCCCCAATGCACAACACTCCCCTTAACCTCCTAACTAACCCCACTTGCTTCAGAGGCCCGACCGATTGGCCTGGAAAGGCCCTAAAAACATACCTTTTTTCTTGGGCCGTCCTTCATCTTCTTCCAATGCTGGATATAGTCCCAGCAGCGACCACTGCTCCCAGTGGTGCTGCTGGGGCTAAGAGCTGCTGGCCCACTGGCTGGCAGCTCCATTAGGTGGGACTTCTTGCTTCAAGGAGGTGTAAGTCCTGCCCAAGACCAATTAAAGGCCTGGGGAGTGAAAAATCCCAGTCTGGCTCCCCAGGCTCAGCGGAGGTGGGCTTGCCACTGACCTTTCAGCCAGTGGATCGGCCATCCCGCCCAACGAAAAATTCCAGCCATTATCTTGTTAGATACTGAAGTGTTTTTTCATCCTAAATTGCAATCAGAACTGTAATTTCTAATTAACAAGCACTTCTGGATTGTGTTTTGGTTCATTGGAGGAAAAACTCATTCACATAGTGCTGCTTCAAGCAACACTACTATAAGACCCTCGATCTGATCTAAAGCTTCTGGCCTTTACTCTGGGTATCAAAGGCACATAGCAATTTGGATACTGTTCCACTAGCTCTTGTATACCTTTATTTATACCACTAAGCAACAGTATATAATCACAATAATACTGGTTGATCAGCAGTCCTGCGAGCCTGAGTCCATCTCAGTGGTCAATCCGCCGATGAATCTTCCATGTGTGACTTCCAGATGGCTGGCCACAGCACCCTAACCGCTTCAGCAAAGATACTGATGTGAGGTCTTTCTTTATACTTTTTTTTTTCTATAGCCCTGTTCCATAGAAGGCAAGACCTGTCTTTAACCTCTTCAGTTGGTCTGCAGTTACCTCGCTGTCTTTTTCAAAACAAGGCACTTACTTCTCCAGATGGTGGCCAAATTGGACATGATGCAGGAATTTCAATGCCCACTACTTCACATAACAAAGACAGTTTCTCTGCTATTTTATCTCTGGCACTGTTATCAACCTTCAGGCTGGTACAGACAGACATTTTTTTTTGCTCTTAACAAGCAAAGCCTAGATATCTTCCCTGATGTTAGCACTTTTGCAGTTTAATTGATTTTGCAGAACTTGCTAATTCTGGCAAGGCTCTGTCATGACCAAAATTGATCATCCTGCCTTGCACCTTCAGGCCCACAATACAGTTCATTAGATGTCTTGGATCTGGGTACTTCGATGCTCCATGTTGCCACCATGAGACAGACTCCACACACACAGGACTCCACCAAAACCGTTCTACATTCATTAATACAAAAGGAAATAAAGGAACAGTTACATGGTTAAAAAGTGATTGGCTTACACTGTGCAGACTACGTCAATTCCTTAGGGGCAGGCAACACAGCAGGCCACCGTCTGCTCAACTCAGTGTTGTTCAATGATATCAAAGGAGTAAATATGGGCAAAATAGGCTGTGATGTTATTATTTCGCAAAGTGAAAACTTTGATGAAGAATAACAGTTTCCACGAGCTGCTGAAAGAAGCATAATACTGTCTCATTAGACGTATGGAGAGAGATTTCCTACGCTTGGACTCGGATGCATTGGATCATGCGGTGCAGTGAATACAGAACAATTGAACAATCATTTATAGATACGCACTCCAACCTGTCCACTTTTCTAATAGCTGAAGGACCTGGGCTCAGACCCAGGAAAATCTCTCCTATTATCTTTATTATATTTAAAATGTGTCTGCATTTGATATAGGATTAAAAGGTGTTATAGTTAGTAGATGTAGTTCTGAAAGTGAATATATAAATATGTATATCCCCGAGGTATGTGGGACATTTGAGACTTGTGACTGTCATTGTCTTATCAAAATGAATGATCAAATGATGAATGCATTATATCTGAATTGCAAGTTATTAAGGAAAAAAAGAATAATTCTAGAATCAAACTTAAGATGTGTGCCAAAAAGCTTACTTCACAGAAAAGGCAGTACAGACACCTTTGTGGTTTTTACAAATTAGCATTTTATAGGAAGTGAGACGATTAGAAGAATTTCTTCAGTACACTGCTGGTAAATGAATCCTGACTATTAAAGTACACTTCAAACATTTCTGGGAGGAATTTGTATTCATAGCAACTTTACACAGTTTTCCACAATGCTGCAGTAGTGCAGTCTTCTCTCTATTCTCCTCGACCTAAAATAACAGTAAATCCAAGTGCCAGTGATGGGAGCTGATGAGAAATGATAGCCATATTGAGCTGCTTCTTGGACTGTATCTCATTTGTTTTTGAGACCTATGGTGACGGCACTCCATTTCTACCTTCCAGCAAGATTGAGTATAAGACACTTTATCATTTTCACACTGATGCTTTATCAAAATGCTCCACTTTATATGCCATTTGAGAACTACTGACAGAAGATGCATTTAAAATTCAGGCTGGCAAATCATAAGGTAGGCATTAACAAACTCTTCTGAGGTTTAAACAATGATGTCATATGGGTCAGTAATATCATAGTCTTTCAGAGGTTATGTGTAAGTGAGCTCATTCAATTTTCCAGCAATAATTTAACTGGATAGAAAATCAGGTGGGCTCCCTTGTAATCCTCCCCACCTGATTTTCCACTATGAAATGTGCCCTGCTAAACCAATACACAATAACAGGAAAACCTGCTCCAATCATTTTAAACATTTAGAACTCCTCCAGTAATTAAAAAATGAAGTATAGATTGTGATTCATATCAATAAATGTTGACAATACTGATGTTTAATTGATTTTAAATAACATTTTAACATGTCTTCTCTTAAGGACTTTTTTAACATTTCCCTCTTGAATAAAGCAATGGCATGTCATGGTCTCCACACTTCTGTTCTTAATGCTATTTATACGTAAACTTTTATTTCTAATTTAGGGATAAATATATGAGACAAAGTGTCATCACTCTATTTAGTTTGATGACCAAAGCAAGCAGTTACACATATGATATACATTGAGGGTAAAAAAAGAAAGATTTGCATTTATATAGTACCTTCTCAAAGCGCTTTACAGCTAATGAAGTACCTTTGAAGTGCATTCACCAGCATAAGAATCATAGGGCTGAATTTTATTAGTGCCCTGCACGTCGCAGCGGCACGCTTTGAACTTGGCGCCTTCTGACACGGAATATTTCGCGGGGGGGTTCATTTAAATTGAGGGGGTGGAGTGGGCGCCCACAATGACATAAAGAGGGCAGTCCCATCGTACCCAGCAATCGCATCCAGCACCCAAAACCTTTAATCTGTGTCCTCTAGTCCTTGTACCATCAGCTAATGGGTTTGGCTTTTACCTTATTTAAACTTGACATAATCTTGCATACCTCTATCAAATCTCCCCTCAATTGCCTTTTGCTCCAAGGAGAACAACCTTAGCTTTGCTAGAATCTAACTTGCAGCCAAAATCCCTCAGGCTGAATTTTATGTGCCAGCCACCAATTTTGGCAGCGGGTGAAAAAAACAGTGGCCCGCCCATGCTGGTCACATGTTGCAGAGCCTCCGCAATCTTCCGTGCAGCGGCTCATTTAAATAGTCAGGGCGGGCCACCCCAATCATGTGGAGGGGGCGGGCTGTCCGTCCCCAGCAATGGCGTTAGCTGCCTAAGCGCAGGCACTGATGCATTTCTAAAGGGCTGTCAGCCCTATCGGGAAATTTAAATATTTAAAGGGAAATGGAATTTTTAGAAAATAAGTATATCTCTTTTGGCCCTCTACCACCCCCCAATAACAATTAAATTAATTATTTTCCCTTCCCCCCAAAAAAACACCTACCTTTACCATCTAACCTTCCCTCCTTAAAGTGCACAAACTTTCACCTACAACCCTTCCCACCATCCCCTCCACCCATGATGCTAACTTGATAAACTTACTTCGTCCACCCTCCCCACCAGTGTGGCACCTCATTTCCTCGGTCACGTGCCCAAAGGCATGGGAGTGCCAGCCACCGGGCCAAAGATCGCAGTGGGACATCAGGTGGCGATGTGAGTGTCATTAATTCGTTCATAATTGGGGTCCCATCGCCGAGTGGCAGGAGGGGTGGGGGCCGCCATGAGAACTCACCTCAACTGGAGATATCGGGCCAGGCCCCCGGCATCGGTTTGCGTGGTAGCCTTTTCCTGGAGGCATCTTCAGGCCCCATCCCACCAAGGAACTCGACACCTGGGTGAGAACAAAATCCAACCCCTCATCTCTGGAACCATTCTGTAAATCTCCTCTGAACACTCTCATCCTTCCTAAACTGCGGTGACCAGAATTGGGTGCAATACTCTTCTTGTGGCCTAAACAGAGCTTTATAAAGATTCAGCAAAACATCCTGCTTTTGTACTCAGTACCTCTATTTATGAAGCCCAAGGTCCCATATGTTTTGCTAACTACTCTCTCAATATGCTCTGCCACCTTTAAGGATCCCTCTGTCTCTGTACACTCTTTAGAATTGTACCATTTAATCTATATTGCCTCTCCCTGTCCCTTCTGCCAAAATGCATCACCTCACATTTCTTTGTATTAAATTCCATCTACCACTTGTCTGCCCATTCTGCTCGCCTATCTATGTCCTGTTGCAGTCAATTAGTATCATCCTCGCCGTTTGGCACACCTGAAAGTTTGGTATCATTGGCAAATTTTGAAATTATAATCTGTATTTCAATATTCATGTCATTATATATATATATATATATATATATATACATACATACATACATACATACAGTGGACCTCGCACTGACACTTGGGGAACCCCACTGCCACAACCATTTACCACGACATGCTGTTTTCAGTCCTTCAGCCAATATTTTATCCAAGCTGACACTGACCCTCCTATTCCATGAGCCTCAATTTTGTAGGAAACATAGCAGTCAATTTGTGCACAGTATTTCCCACAAATAACAATATGATAATGACTAGATAATCTGTTCTTGTAATGTTGATTCAGGGATAAATGTTAGCCAGGACAACAGGGATAACTCCCCTGCTCCTCTTTGAAATAGCATCACGGGATGTTTTACATCCACCTGAGAGAAGGCCTCAGTTTACCATCTCATCCAAAAGACAGCATTGTTGGCAATCCCTAAATACTGCACTGGAGTGTCAGCTTTGATTTTTTTGTTCGAGTCCTAGAGTGGAACTGGAAATCCACAATCTTCAGACTCGGAGAGAAGACTAAGCCACGGCTGACACACCGAGCAAAGACGCAAGTAGCTTCCCAGAATAGAGGGTAACCAATAGTTATTGTGACAGCAGGTTGCATTCCAGTATTTTAGAAAGATTATCATATCAGAACCTTAAAGATAGTCCAGAATTTGAAAAGGAAAAGTAAGACCTAACAAGATAATTAACAATCTGTACCACAGACATTTTTGGGAACGAGTCACATACATCTCAGTCTGCCCTGTGAATTAAAGTCAGTGATGGCTGATGGATTAAGGGGCCCATGGAGAGGAGAGTTCGTCTGAGTGAGACATAGTCAGAGTGTGAGGTGGGAATTTGGTTCACATGGGAATTTGGTGTGGAGGGGGAAGAGGTGCTCCTTTTTCAGCTTCCAGTAGCTGTAGAAGATGCAAGTAGCTTCCCAGAATAGAGGGTAACCTAGACATGTTGGCGAGAGTTTGAAGAGTTAGGGTGGTGAGTCTGTGGGTTCAGAGCATTCCAAAGAAAATTGGCGTGTGACATTACAGCAAAGAAGGTAAGTGATTGGTTGGTGAACATTTTCTCTTTTTCTCTTATCTAAACTAAAGAATTTTCATTGTGGTTAGTATAACATTAATTGAAACAATAAGAATCTTCTGAAACTCAGGGAATTTATTGGTAAGGTTTTAATAGTAGTAAGATTCAACAGCAGTAGTAAAGCTTTTCGTACGAATAGGGCTTGGTAGTAGTGGGGTTTATTAATTATAAATTAACTAAGGAAAATAAATTAATTAACACATAATAAAGATAGCAGGGTAGGTGATGTGCTGCGGCTGCAGTATGTGGAAGCTGGTGGATTCCAGTGTGATCCATGGCTAACACGTCTGCAGCCAGTGTCTGTGACTAGAGGAGCGTCACAATGTACTATAAATATCGTGCATTATTTCTTTCTGTTTGTCATTTTATCATGGAACATAATTGGGGGAATAGAGAGAGTTACATTTAAGGGTTTTATTTTAAAACAAAGTGCATGCATACAAGAATGAAAAGACACTGAGATGAAAGTAGATTAAAATGCTAATGAGCTAAACTTGATGTTGTTTCTGCCAGGAATGTAAATGATAAATGATTGGTTTGTCTGTCACAGGCAATAATAAATCAGTTCAGTTTGGTGCTCCCAGGTGCTAGACGGGGGTTGGCTGGCATTGGCTCGCTTACTAGGTTGCAAATTTAGTGACATAAAAGGACATAGACATAGGGGCCAGGATTTTACTGAGCACCCCACATGGGCTCCATGCTGCGGGGGTGTGGGGGGGTGGGGGGGTGGTTGCGGAAGATTGTTCCAGCAGCGGCCCGCCACGGAGCCGGCGCCGGGAGTGCCGGGCCTGATCTTCCTGGCGGCGGTGAGACTCCGTGGCAGCCACCTCCCCCCCCCACCCTGCTGCTGAGCGATGGGACCCTGATTAACATATTTAAATTAATAAAATGAAAACATTTAATAAAATCAACAGAAATCTTATCTTTGGGCCATGATCTTCTGAGCGGTGGCTGGTACTCATGTGCCTTAACTTTCCCGTCCAGGGAAAGCATGCACCACTGTGGTGGGGAAGGGGGAAATTTTTGATTTTTAGTGCAGTGGACCGGTTGGGGGGGGTGAGGGGTGGTGGTGTGGAGTATGGACTCCAATGCAAATTACTAGTGTAGGGAAGGGTGGGAAAGGGAGACATCTGCATTTTGATCGGTTTGGGCAGGGGGAAGGTCAAGTGTTGAAGATAAGTGTTTTGAGGGGCGAGAGGGCAAATGCTGAATTTAATTGTTATTGGGGGGAAGGGGAGATAGATTTATCGGCGGTACATTTAATGGAGGGGGATAGCACTTTAAAAATTTAAATGACCCGGCAGGGCTGGCTGCCCTTTAAAAAGGGCGCCAGCACCTGCACATAGGCAGCTGATTCCACTGCTGGTGTTGGAGAGCCCGCCTCCTCCACGTGATTGGGGAGGGCAGCCCAACCGGCTCATTATCCTGGACCACAAGCCCCAGGGCTGTTCATTTTTCTGTCACTTAACACCCGCTCTATACTAATGCTTTGTCTTTCACCACACCATTAATATACAGTTTGCCTTTGCTCCATGACCTTCTGGTCAGTTATTCTCTGTGACTTTGTCCTATCAACACCTTCTCTTTTATTATCTCTTGCCTCATCCCCGCTTTACTTGCTTAAAACCTATTACATTTCTAATATTTGCCAGTTCTGATGAAGGGTCACTGACCTGAAATGTTAACTCTGCTTCTCTCTCCACAGATGCTACCAGACCGGCTGAGTATTTGCAGCATTTCTTGTTTTTATTTCATATTTCCAGCATCTTCAGTATTTTGCTTTTATTTATCCACCCATATCCTACCTGAATCTCACCGAGGAGCAATATGTGAGTCATCTGAACTTCAATAAGGACATTCTCACTGAAATCTGCCATCTGCTGCAGCCATAACTCCATACTCAGAGCAGGGCAAGGTTGGCAATTGTCAGTGGCTGTGACAGTGACTGTGTCTGTGAACTTTTATGCATTTGGCTGCTTCTAGACTGGAGCTGGAGATATTTGCAATAGCTTGCAATTTGCCAGCCACTCTTGTGTAAGGCCACTGAGACTCTATTTCAATCTCTCTTGCAAGAGTCCAGCAGGCGGAGCAACACATAGCTTTGCCAGGATTGCAGGCTTCCCCATGGTACAGGGTGTCATTGGCTTCACGCATATCACTTAGTGGGTGCTGCATGTCAACTCTGCTATATACCAAAACCAAGAGAGATTTCACTCCCGCAGTGAAATGATGGTGGGCGACCACAGGAAATGAATCATGCAGGTCAATGCCCGGTATCCTGGCAGCAGTCATGATAACTTCATTCTATAGCAGTCCACTCTGCCATCTGCATTTGAGCAAACTCAAAGAGTAGCTACGAAGCAGCAAGGGCTATCCGCTGACGACATGCCTCATGACTCTAGTGCACAACACAAGTGCATGTGCTTAGCATGCATACAATGTAAGCCATGCTGCCATACAGAAGTGATAAAACACATCATTGGCATGCTGAAACAATGCTTCCACTGCCTGGACTGCTCTGGAGGAGACCTGTAGGACTTGGAAGAGCAGATGTCAAGATGTTGTGGTGGTCTGCTTCATGCTGCATAACCCACTGTCATGAGAGGACACGCCTTGCCACCAGCTATACAATGAATAGCTAAGGAGAAAGAGTATAAGGAAGAGGAAGTGGAGAAGGACGAAGGGAGGAGGCAGTACCTTTCTGCTCGAGCTATACGTGAAGAACTAATTCAAATACGATATCAGTAACTACAATCCCAATTATCCATTCAGAACCGACCACACCTTACCTTCCTTCTGTAGCTGACCATCACAGTGTCCAAATAGCCACAATTCAAAGAAAAGCTACCACAAGATAAACATTCCAAACCAAATTTGTAAATGAAACCATGCCAATATTACATACAAAAGTCAACTAATTTCTCTTGTTCATTTCCTTAGTGCCTGCCTTGCATGTGCCTTTGCCTGTCTCAGTGCTCCAATGCAGTGCCACCCGAGTAGCTGCAGCATAGCTAGTGGAAGGCTACTGACTTTCAGTGGAGAGGTCCTGATGGCCTTGGAGGATGACCTCAAGTTGTTCAGGGCCTAGAAGGTCTGGCTTTGAACTGCACCGCCTTGGCATGGGTGGCAGCTTTCTCGGCTGGCTGGTGAACAGGCAATAGCAAGGGCACTGATGAACTGACGGAGATGAAAGAATGAATGCTGTCATCCTGAGAGAGGAATGTATTTTCATATTCCATGGAGCCACTGCCACGCCCCCAGGGTGGCTTCAACAAACCCAATAATCTATTGGAGGACAGGTTTATGAGCTGCAAACCCTTTGCACACTGTAATCCACAGCCATGATGGCAGCAGGCTGAGCATGCATGGCAATAAGCTGACCTTGCATGATGGCAGTCTGAGCTCCTAATGCAGCTCTCAGATTTTGAATGGCTGCTTCTTTTGTTGCAATAGAAGTTGTGGCCATCAGTGCTGCATTATGTTTGCGTCCACATGTGTATGAATGGAGTTGACCACTACGTCTATGCTAGGAAGGATGAACTCCAAGCTCTGTGCAAAGCCATATCCCAAGTTGGTCTCGGACTCTTCTATGCTTCTTGATATTGAACACAGGCTTTCTGACAGGCTTCACAATGCAGCAAGCATGTTGTTGTGCATACCTGTTATGACCAGGTGAGAAAAGTGTCCCTCTCAGCCTTCACCTGGTCTTACCATAACAGGGTTTAATTTTAAACACACCGTGTTTTTAGCTCCCCCTTGGTGAATCCTTGTTCACCACTTTCTAATTATAAGGCAAAAAAAACAGCACAAACAGGCTTTCTTAGGTTTAAAGAAGAAAAGTTGAAATTTATTAAACTTAAACACTAATTCGGTTAACACCTACGGATACATGCCGCGCCCCATGCTAGCATGCAAACGCGATACACACATGCAAATAGAGACAGAAAAGAGTAGAAGAAAAATACAGTGGAAACATTTGAGGCAATATCTGAAGAGTTTTTGTTACAGGTCTTCGAGCTTACTGTAGAGTCCTTGATTGTAAGTGATTTTGCTTTTCGTTGGGGCCCAGTATTCTTCTTAAACCTTGTTAGCTGTAGGAGACTTTTCTCACTTGGGGTTCATGTGTCTTCAGTGGATTCAGAGGCTTGTGAGAAAGAGACGGAAGCAGGCAGACAGAAGAGGCTGTGGTGAGCTAGCCAGCAGAGATCTTCTCTGTCCAGGAGCATTCTGCTTTTTGCCCAAACTGTACAAATTCAAAAAACTCAAGTTGCCCAGCAGGTTAGTCATGTGACTAGCTGGTTTGACCATGTCTGTTTGTGTATTCAGCCATCTTAGCAGTCAACCTGGAATGCAAGCTCCCTCACCTTCAACGTCTGGTGATCAAAAGTCCATTGTGGGTTGAGTGTATCAGGAAATGGCTGCTTTCTCCTTCCAAACACTGTCTGTTAATATGCAAATGTCTTTTCCAGCCACGGCTGATCTGTTTAACAAGTCCTTTCTTCACTCCAGTAACTGTTCAAAAATCAATATTCATGACACAATTAATGTGCCTCATTCTTGGCAGATGGGGGCAAAGCATGACAATACCCATCAACATTCTTCTGTAGGCTTCCCCATCAAAGTGCTCACCTGAGTTTTCTGCAGCAGAACCTGTGTGCCACAGTGGCGCAGTGGTTAGCACTGCAGCCTCACAGCTCCAGGGACCCGGGTTCGATTCCGGGTACTGCCTGTGTGGAGTTTGCAAGTTCTCCCTGTGTCTGCGTGGGTTTTCTCCGGGTGCTCCGGTTTCCTCCCACAAGCCAAAAGACTTGCAGGTTGATAGGTAAATTGGCCAACATATAAATTGTCACGAGTATAGGTAGGTGGTAGGGAAATATAGGGACAGGTGGGGATGTTTGGTAAGAATAGGGGATTAGTGTAGGATTAGTATAAATGGGTGGTTGATGTTCGGCACAGACTCGGTGGGCCGAAGGGCCTGTTTCAGTGCTGTATCTCTAATCTAATCTAATCTAATCATTCTCTGGTGAGCTGGTAGCTGCACTATCCTTGCCCCATGCAGCCCACTCATGTCCACTGACTCACCATGTGCAGATTCCTGCTCTAATCTCTCCCCTAAGATATGTGCAGAGTCAGTATCCAAGCTGGTGGCTGCAAGTGTGAAATCAAGTGACGGTGCTGTATCTTCATCAATCTCTTGTTGGTGTTCCTCCACTGCCTGGCCAGGTTGAACCTCTTGGATATCTGAAAGGAGAATGACACATGAGTAAGATTGTGGTGAAGGGAAGGGGGGAAAGTAAGAGGTGCATGTTCACATTATCTGCAGCTGGTAAATGAGAAAAGATTGTGGTACGAGAGGGAAGTGGGATGTGTGAAGTAAGATTAGGTGTGGAGATACCATCATCTTCAATGGTTTCAGCCCTGCCACTAGCCACAGCCTCAGTAATGGCCATTACAATAAGGGCCAGCAATGTTTTCTTCATAGGGGTTAGGACATGCAGGGTGAGCCTGTCCCCCTCCAGTTAATTCCTTCTACCTACAGTTATACACCACCTTGTCCTGCAAGAGAGAGGGAAGTGTCAGTGAATGTCATGCAATCTGTTTTGGGGTAAGGCTGTAATGGTTGAATAGCTGGCAGTGTGTGCAACCCATGAGATGTGAGTGTGAGGGTTACAACAATGCTAAATATGTGAGGGTGACATGAAGCTATGATTGTAAGGTATGAGTCAAATTTGATAGAGAGTGTTGGTAGATAAGTGATGGGGTGTGGTCAACTGAACAGCGGCTGAGGCCAGTCGTGCAGTTGGTTGGATATGGCATTTAAAGATGCATTCATTGTCCTTGACCGCACCAAGAGGTCATTGAACTTCTTGCGGTCAGTTTGCCATTAAGTTTCAGTCACACTCAGAAAGACAACACATTTCTAAAATGAGAGATGGAAGTGAGATAGTACTGTAGTAGGGGGTACTATTTCAACATTTTTTTATTGTATAGAAAACAGGTAAACAGCCATAGTTCAGGATGCTGCTAAGGTTAAAAAGAGTAAGAATGATGGTGTAAGTTAAAAAGTAGCAATTAGATGATGCCAAACTTGAGCTATAAATACTCATAGTCGTGTGAAGGAGGAAGACAACAACGGATGTTAATAAACTCCTCTTCAATTGATTAAAAAAGCTTTGCATACAGCGCTTGGGACCTGAGATTGACAAGAAAATTAAGAAAATGCAATTTCAAGGCAGACAAGACTCATAGCTATGATGTTTTACAATGTGAAATGAGATATACTTGACATTGGCAGCCACACACTCCTTATGGAAACATGCTTGACTAGCCTTACATTGAAAATTTTGACAGCACGAATGCTGGATCGCAACAGCTGTCAAAAAATACAATTATTTTAATATTCTATGCAGCTTTTGTTATCAGTAATGATGTTGCTGCTGTCCTGATTTTAAGTCAAAACCTCTCATTTTTTTTTGTAACTGATGTATAAACCCCCTGTTTTCAAGGAAGTTCTGATCCACAATTAAATCTGGGCAAAATATTTTTGCACTTGCGACTTTATTTCACCATCTTTCACACATTCTGGCTTCAACATTAGTCAGGGTCCAGACCTGGTGCTGCAAAATAATTTTGCATCCAAACCAGGAGGCCCAAGGGTCGCTGGAAATTGTCCTTAGGCCTCATCAGCATACTTGGTGTCAGCTGATGATACTGCTGCCAGAGGCAGCTTGTCCATGTGAGGACATCAATTTCGAACCTGCTGCCTTACTGATGGGTCAGTCTTGGGGCTCCGGCAATGGGGTACAGAGATTTTCTCATTGCAGCTCCTATGGAGTCAGAGGAGGAATCCTGGTTCTGCAATATGGATTGTTTTACACAACAGTTTTTAAAAACTTACATGGAATTAGCACTCACAGGGGTAGCTGAAAAATCCTGAGGAATCAGCCTTCCTCCTGAGTGAGGCAGACCCTACACCTGACATGATGATTGCTGACTAATTTCTCATTGGAATCTTTCAAAAGGTAGTTTCTTTTGGGCCTCCTTATCTCTAGAGACAATGGATACGCGCCTGGAGGTGGTCAGTGGTTTGTGAAGCAGCGCCTGGAGTGGCTATAAAGGCCAATTCTAGAGTGACAGGCTTTTCCACAGGTGCTGCAGAGAAATTTGTTTGTCGGGGCTGTTGCACAGTTGGCTCTCCCCTTGCGCCTCTGTCTTTTTTCCTGCCAACTACTAATTCTCTTCGACTCGCCACATTTTAGCCCCGTCTTTATGGCTGCCCGCCAGCTCTGGCGAACGCTGGCAACTGACTCCCACGACTTGTGATCAATGTCACAGGATTTCATGTCGCGTTTGCAGACGTCTTTATAGCGGAGACATGGACGGCCGGTGGGTCTGATACCAGTGGCGAGCTCGCTGTACAATGTGTCTTTGGGGATCCTGCCATCTTCCATGCGGCTCACATGGCCAAGCCATCTCAAGCGCCGCTGACTCAGTAGTGTGTACAAGCTGGGGATGTTGGCCGCCTCGAGGACTTCTGTGTTGGAGATACGGTCCTGCCACCTGATGCCAAGTATTCTCCGGAGGCAGCGAAGATGGAATGAATTGAGACGTCGCTCTTGGCTGACATACGTTGTCCAGGCCTCGCTGCCATAGAGCAAGGTACTGAGGACACAGGCCTGATACACTCGGACTTTTGTGTTCCGTGTCAGTGCGCCATTTTCCCACACTCGCTTGGCCAGTCTGGACATAGCAGTGGAAGCCTTTCCCATGCGCTTGTTGATTTCTGCATCTAGAGACAAGTTACTGGTGATAGTTGAGCCTAGGTAGGTGAACTCTTGAACCACTTCCAAAGCATGGTCGCCAATATTGATGGATGGAGCATTTCTGACATCCTGCCCCATGATGTTTGTTTTCTTGAGGCTGATGGTTAGGCCAAATTCATTGCAGGCAGCCGCAAACCTGTCGATGAGACTCTGCAGGCACTCTTCAGTGTGAGATGTTAAAGCAGCATCATCAGCAAAGAGGAGTTCCCTGATGAGGACTTTCCGTACTTTGGACATGATGATTGCTGACTAATTTCTCATTGGAATCTTTCAAAAGGTAGTAGACCGCTGATTTGCATATTTAAAAGGATTAATGCCTGCGTTAGGCATCCACTTGGTCTACAAAAAGACCCTATGAATTTAGCAGTGAGACAAATGGCAGCACAGATTGGGCACAGGCCATCCCACTACCAAGCTGGTATGCTTTGTGCCCAATTTATGCCCAAATTATGGGCACAATGCTTTGGAATTTGGTACCCCTCTGTATGTATTCGTGAAAGTACCACCAACACTTCCAAATATGAAAATTCAGCAACTTGTCATTTAGAAAGTGATTAACATGCTAATAGGCTGGTGTAAAAGAAACATAATTTTCAATAAGGGAATTTTTTACTTCACAAGGCACGTTTATATGATTTTTGTCGAAGGCACAAGAATTGACCAGAGATAGGCATTGACATGTTGCACCGCAGACATTTGACAACATTTTTGACACAGCCACGGATATGGGGGCAATTAAGCTGTATATAAAGTGTATAGCCAATCTACTGCCATCAAAACCACAGTCCGATTTAAAACACATTTCTCCCTATAAATAAAGTAGCTAAGCATACAAACATCAATGGAGAGCTGCATAACTGTATTAGCTAGCTAGCAAGCAAAATAGTATGCAGTGTCAATGCAAATTACTTTAGTTGACAGAATAGAGCTAGCTACATCATGTCACAGGGTATAGATGGATCATATCAGATGACCTCTGTGGATTCACATTATGTCAGGAGTACAGATTCATCCAATAAACTATGAAACCCAATGAGAGGATTGCTATTGTGGTCATTGAGGTGAGGCAGTCGAAAAATCAGCAATAGGAAGACGGACCATTTCTCACACTGCTGTTGTCACAAGACAATTTAACTCGTGACGTTCTCTGTATAACTTCTCCACATGCTTGTAATGTCTATCTGAAGACAGGGCAGCCAACAAAAGGGCAGTGATTTCCAAATCAGGAGGATATTATAGGGTGAAGCAGATAAAACTTCAGTAGAATCATGCTTAAGCAGAAAAGCAGAGTGGAACAGCAAGGGACAGAGAGAATAGCGGTAGATCGCTAAGACTAGTTTATTCATCTTGACAGGCTGTGAAACCAGGTCCTGGATTCTAAATTACAGAAACAACAGCATCTCTCATGGACAGAATGTCATTTGCTCACCAAAGCTAGTGACACAGTTAGATAAACCGAATTACAAATAAAGAGCACCCTTCAGTTCTTCCAATAAAGTGATTTTCTGAAATTCACTTATGTCTATATCTCTGTCTAACACTGTCGATTTTGATTCAGCTCTGACAAGATAATTATTAACAAAAAGTTGAGCAGTTGTTACTACATGTATTATTCAGTTCAAACTGTTCAGTCACTATCTGTAAGATTGTACTCCAGGCTAACCAATTTATGTCCAAGCCAAATCTCTTACCTATTCGCAAAGGTGCACTTTTAACATAATGTAATTATCTGAGACAAACAACTTTCAAATTACATTGGCCACTCAGGTTGTCTGCCCTCAAACTGGATAGTAAATAGTGCACATTGCAGTTACTGATCTTTGATATACTTGTAAAACGTGTCCTTTAATCTAATTAGCAGCAAAAAAAAGTTTGTGACTGCTTCTAACATGGTCATTGAAACATAATAAATTTTTACTATGTCTTCGCTGACAGTTTTTATAACTGCAAATGCAGCATAGATTTTGTTAAGGAATTGTAGAGAGTTCATCATAGATTAAGGTTTATTAAAGCTATCCATTACGTTGTGTTTACTAACTATTGTATATGGATCAGCAGAATCCTGTTTTTGCCAATGTCACTCAGCCGCATTACGTCATACTGTTGTATTCATAATGAACTTACAGTGCTGACTTCTGGAGATTCCTTGGATTTTCTTGTCTGTTTTCCCCTCAATAAAAGTTCTGGAATAATGTGATTCCAAATCTATAGCAGTGGAATTGTGGCATTTAGATAGAAGTAAAAGTCCAGCAACTTTCAACATGTCACTGAGCTTGTGTTCCAAGTGAAAGTAATGCGTGCCAGGGAACAGAAATCGAGACATTCCCTAAGTGACTTTTACCATTTTAAAATTAGTTTACATAACAGGAGCCTTTAAACTTTTGTTTTAAAATAACCAAGCAGCTAGGTTATTTTATTTTAAAACACAAGGTTAAAGGTTTGAAGCAGCAGTGTCCAACCTTTTCGCACGGGGGCCACATTACAATTTCTGTCTTACAGAGGGGGCCAGTGAGACAATTTTCAAAAGATAAAGGAATTAAAAAATCTTCTCACTATTAATTCCAAGCATGGAAGCATTGTAAACTGTGGGGAGGATAGTGTAGAAATACAAAAGGGCATAAACAAGTTGGTGGAATGGGCAGACAGGTGGCAGTTGAAGTTCAATGCGGAGAAATGTGAAGTGCGTCATTTTGGTTAGGAGGAACACGGAGAGACAATAAAAAATAAAAGGTACAATTCTAAAGGGGGTGCAGGAGCAGAGGGACCTAGCTGTATATGTGTATAAGTCATTGAAGGTGACAGGACAGGTCGAGAAAGCGGTTAATAAAGCATACAGTATCCTGGGCTTTATTAATAGGGGCATAGAGTACAAGAGCAAGGAAGTTATGTTGAACTTGTATAAGACACTAGTTCAGCCTCAGCTGGAGTATTGCATCCAGTTCTGGGTGCTGTACTTGAGGAAAGACATGAGGGTATTGGAGAGAATACAGAAAAGGTTCACGGGAATGGTTCCAGGGATGAGGAACTTCAGTTATGAATATAGATTGAATATAGGACTGTTTTCCTTGGAGAAGAGAAGGCTGAGAGGTGATGTGATAGAGGTATTCAAAGTCATGAGGGGTCTGGACAGAGTAGATAGAGAGAAACTGTTCCTGCTCATGAAAGAATCAAGAACGAGAGGCCATAGATTTAAAGTATTTGGTAAGCGAAGCAAAAGTGACATGAGGAAAAACTTTTTCATGCAGCGAGTAATTAAGGTCTGGAATGCGCGGGCTGAGAACATGGGGGAGGCAGGTTCAATTGAAGTATTCAAAAGGGAATTAGACAGTTATATGAAAAGGAAGGATGTGCAGGGTTAAGGGGAGAAGACGGGGGATGGAACTGAGGGACATGCTCTTTCAGAGAGCCAGTGTGGACACGATGGACTGAATGGCCTCCTTCTGCACTGTAACAATTCTGTGATTCTGTAATCAAAACAACAAATGTACATTTTTTTCAAGATGCTTTACACGAGAAGACTAATTTATTGACTTATTTTCATGTCACGATGTTGGACATTGATTTAGTGAGATACCTGGCATTTGTTTTGCTTGGACAAGTCGTCAATATTTACCCGCACACTTGTTGTAGCGATGCAGAGTTTTCCAGCTAGATGTCGATCCGTTAGGATTCAGCTTGATCGCGCTCTCTCCCTTCTCTCTATCTGTCTGTCTGTCTCTCTCTCTCCCCGTGTCTCTATGTGTCCCCCTTTCTGTGTTATCTCCCCTTCGCTCTACCCCCTCTTTCCCTCTCTGCCCTCTCTCCCTCTCTGCCTCCTATCTCTCTCTCTCCCCCCTCTCTGTGCCTTCTCTGCCTCTTTTTGCCTCCTCCCTCTCTCTGCCCCCTCTTTCTCTCTGCCCCCCACCCCCCACCGCTTTCTCTCTCTCTCTGACAGTTGCAGAGAGCAGGAACTCACCCCAGAGCAGCTTTCTGGTTGGTCAGTTTTGAAAAAATTTGCAGCCATCAGTTTTACAGCTGGCAGGTGCTTTGAGCAGAGACAGCACTTCCGAACCTTGGACATGTTCGTGGTTTTCCATCTAGCTTTTTTTTTTAAATTGGAACCCGCTTTTTAAAGTCAGACTGTTCTGGGAGAAGCAACCAATGAGAAATTTGTCATCCCTGAAATTACCAGTCACGGAGCTCAAAATGCTTTACCATGGACACTGGTGTCCATGTAGGAAATGTTGCCGACCCCTGAAAATGACCTAGATGAGTGTTATTTCCAACAATTATTAATGTTTTGTGATCTGGCCAATATATTGTATTTTCTATACTTTCATGAAAAGATTTATCCATTTTGCTTTTGCCGCCATGATTTTAGCAAGATTTGTTTTAAATTCCGTCAAATCCCATAAATATGTATGGTATTGCTGTGGAATATTATCCAAATGCAATGGATCCCGCAATCCCACAAGTGGAATATTTCAAACTTAATATATGCACTTTTTTTTTCTAGTCAACTAAATAGGCATTGTGTTTAAGCCTGACATCTTATCGAGCCCTATGAAAAACAGCCCAATATCAGAATATTAGCCAAAACATAACATTTGGTAGCAATCTATTGGAAATTCCTAGTTTTTAGAGGGATACGTTTTCTTTCACTATAACTATATGAAAGGCTTATAAATATGCCCCTCTTGATCATACAAATTCTATTCCTTGCTCTCCTGTGCTCATTATATTGGTTATTTCTTTTATAATGCACTTCCACCATAGGATAATTGAGAACAGTTATGTAATTGTACAATCACATTGTATTGACTTTTATTGTTTCTATACAGCAGCAGCTCTAAAACAAATCACAGACTTCACACAGTCTCATGGTAGCAGAGAGCATTAAATTAAAATAAATGTTTTGTCTTAGTAGCAATACTATACATCAATAAAAAAATAAGAGAATAAACTATAATTATGGTGATGATCTATTGGTCTTGTTATCCTTTGATTTGTTAGTTACTTTGATGCAAGAAAGGCATAAATGCAATAAACTATGGGACCCAAGGAGGCTGCTTAGGAAAAAAAAATTGTCTCATCACTTGGCACTGCCTTTCTGTATGTAGCAGTTACTCATAATTCTTTGCCATGTATGTTCTTTAGATGCCAGTAAATAAATAATAGACAATTGGCTTGAAATGAATTTGAAGACAAGTCAAACACACTTGTGCTCTTTTAGGACTGGTAACCTGAATGGTTTTCGGCTGCACTCCAGGGATCCATTTTTTAACTGTCAATTTTTTATTAAGTTGTGCAAAGCTTGCATGGTTCTCGAGTCCTCGTAAATCACTAAGGATACAGAACTTATAGATATGTATATGAAGAATTTTAGACAGTTATGTGTATTTGAGTGGAGTTTACACATTGATAGGGCTTCTCTTGGTGTGAGGCTGAGATCAAATGGGTGTAGTGGGTGGGGTGGATTGGTGGAATTGAATCTATAATGTTTAAATTGCAGTAGTTTCTACACTTCTGAATTTCAATCATGCAGTTACTGAATGGGAACTACGGCTGTTCATCAAGTTACAATACAGCTGACATTTGTTGCCTCAGGGCACAATAAGGAGTTGAAAACCTTCCAGTACTGTGAAACAATCTGTGTTTACATGGTTATATTATGGCCTGAAATTGTTGGATGGAAGGATGAACTATGATACTGATAAAATGGAATTGCACTACCACAATTCTACTGTGAACTGTATTGATATGGAGACAAATTTTCATTTTGGTGCAAGGAAGTAACAGGGGGAATTTTAACCTGCCAGGGTAGGTGGATGTTTGTACATGAGGGAGGTTAAAGCAACAAAAAATTGCAGCGTGTTGGGAAACCGGCAGGAGCCTGCCAAATTCCACATTTAACTAGACTGATTTCGCAGGCACATGGGAAACTCCTGTGGGACAGACGGGTCTGCGATTAACTCATGCTGAAAGGTAATTGACTGCATCTTTAACCTTGGATTCTGGCTTTAACTGTCAGCACATGAGTTTCTTGGGCTTCCTGGACCTCGCCAGGTTGAACAAGTCGAAAAGACAGCAGGAATTGACGGCGATGAAACCAACAGGCTCAAAAGCCTATAAATACTGAGATCTGACAGTCGCTACTTTATCTATGTGAAAGGCTTTTGCTCACAGGACTTGTTCTGAGAATGTGCTTTCACTGCCTTGGAGGTGCTTTCTAAAAATTTGGAAGACATTTCTGCTACCTTGAACTTTTTTCCCTTTGATTGTACTTGCCAGCTGTCAGCTTTCTCTACATCATGGGAGCAGTTCATGCCACTGTACCTTGATTCTTTTATGAGGAACAGAAGGACCAGTACCAGCAACACCATCAACAGCAGGGACAGCACCATCAGGAGCTTTCTCCTCATCCACAGAACAAAGCTCCAGCTCACAGTTGTTGATACCCCCAGCACAGGATATGCAGGCAGAGGATGAGCTTTTCTGGACATGACAGAGCACCAATGCCTCAGGAGACTCAGACTCTCATGTCAGGTCATTGCTGGCATTTTCAGCCTCCTGGCAGAAGACCTCCTGCCAAGTGTACCAAGTGAAAATGAATTACCAGTGACGGTCAAAGTCATTACAGCCCTGAATTTCTTCACCTTCGGCTCCTTCCAGGGATCTGCGAATGACATCTGTAGAATCTGACAGTCTGCTGTGCATACATGCATCTCCCAGGTGATGGTTGCAATGTTTGCCAAGGCCACCACTTAGTCCACTTCATTGCTTATGAGACCAGTCAGAATGAGAGGGCCCTTGGATATATTGCTCCGGCTGGATTGCGGAAAGTACAGGGAGTCATAGATTGCACACATAGAGTCATAGAGTTATACAGCACTGAAACAGGCCCATCAGCCCATCATGTCTGTGCTGGCCATCAAGAACCTAACTATTCTAATCCCATTTTCCAGCATTTGGCCCATAGTCTTGTATGCTATGACTTTTCAAGTGCTCATCTAAATACTTCTTAAATGTTGTGAGGGTTCCTGCCTCTACCACCTCTTCAAGCAGTGCGTTCCAGATTCCAACCACCCTCTGGGTGCAAAACATTTTCCTCAAATCCTCTCTAAACCTCCTGCCCCTTACCTTACATCAATGCCCCCTGGTTAATGACTCCTCCGCTAAGGAAAACGTTTCTTCCTACCTAACCCATCAATGCCCCTCATAATTTTGTATACCTCAATCATGTCCCCCCTCAGCCTTCTCTACTAAAAGGAAAATAACCCAAGCCTTTTCAGTCTTTCATAGCTGAAATGCTCCAGCCCAGGCAACATCCTGGTGAATCTCCTCTGCACCCTCTCCAGTGCAATCACATCCTTCCTATAGTGTGGTGCCCAGAACTGTACACAGTACGCCAGCTGTGGCCTAACTAGCATTTTATACAACTCCATCATAACCTCCCTGCTCTGATATTCTATGCCTTGGCTAATAAAGGCAAGTATCCCATATGCCTTCCTAACCACCTTATCTACCTGTGCTGCTGCATTCAGTGATCTATGGATAAGTGCACCAAGGTCCCTCTGACTTTCTGTACTTCCTAGGGTCCTACCATCCATTGTATATTCCCTTGCCTTGTTAGTCCTCCCAAAATGCATCATCTCACACTTCTCAGGATTAAATTCCATTTGCCACTGCTCCGCCCATCTTACCAGCCCATCTTTATCATCCTATAATCTAAGTCTTTCCTCCTCACTATTTATGACACCACCAATTTTTGTGTCATCTGCATACTTACTTATCATGCCTCCTATATTCATGTCTAAATCATTAATGTACACTGCTAACAGCAAGGGTCCCAGCACCGATCCCTGTGGTACACCACTGGTCACAGGCTTCCACTCACAAAAACAACCCTCAACCATCACCCTCTGCCTCCTGCCACTAAGCCAATTTTGGATCCACTTTGCCTAATTGCCCTGGATCCCATGGGCTCCTACCTTCTTAACCAATCTCCCATGCGGTACCTTATCAAAAGCCTTACTGAAGTCCATGTAGACTACATCAACTGCTTTACCCTCATCTATACATCTAGTTACTACCTCGAAAAATTCAATCAAGTCAGTTAGACATGATCTCCCCCTGAGATGACACTAAGGTTGGTGGAGTTGTGGATAGAGTCGAAGGATGTTGTAGGGTACAGTGGGACATAGATAGGCTGCAGAGCTGGGCTGAGAGATGGCAAATGGAGTTTAATGCGGAAAAGTGTGAGGTGATTCACTTTGGAAGGAGTAACAGGAATGCAGAGTACTGGGCTAATGGGAAGATTCTTGGTAGTGTAGATGAACAGAGAGATCTTGGTGTCCAGGTGCATAAATCCCTGAAGGTTGCTACCCAGGTTAATAGGGCTGATAAGAAGGCATATGGTGTGTTAGCTTTTATTAGTAGGGGGATCGAGTTTCGGAGCCACGAGGTCATGCTGCAGCTGTACAAAACTCTGGTGAGACCGCACCTGGAGTATTGCGTGCAGTTCTGGTCACCGCATTATAGGAAGGATGTGGAAGCTATGGAAAGGGTGCAGAGGAGATTTACTTGGATGTTGCCTGGTATGGAGGGAAGGTCTTACGAGGAAAGGCTGAGGGACTTGAGGTTGTTTTCGTTGGAGAGAAGGAGGAGGAGAGGTGACTTAATAGAGACATATAAGATAATCAGAGGGTTAGATAGAGTGGATAGTGAGCATCTTTTTCCTCGGATGGTGATGGCAAACACGAGGGGACATAGCTTCAAGTTGAGGGGTGATAGATATAGGACAGATGTGAGAGGTAGTTTCTTTACTCAGAGAGTAGTAAGGGCGTGGAACGCCCTGCCTGCAGCAGTAGTAGATTCGCCAACTTTAAGGGCATTTAAGTGGTCATTGGATAGACATATGGATGAAAATGGAATAGTGTAGGTCAGATGGTTTCACAGGTCGGCGCAACATCGAGGGCCGAAGGGCCTGTACTGCGCTGTAATGTTCTAATTCTAATTCTAATTCAAAGCCATGCTGACTATCCCTGATTAATCCCTGCCCCTCCAAGTGGAGATTAATCCTGTCCCTCAGAATTGTTTCAATATTTTCCCAACCACTGATGTTAGACTCACTGACCTGGTTTATCCCTGCTACCCTTCTTGAATAATGGCACCACATTCGCTGTCTTCCAGTCCTCTGGTACCTCTCCTGTGGCCAGAGAGGATTTGAAAATTTTTGTCAGAGCCGCTGCCATCTCCTCCCTTGCCTCACATAACAGCCTGGGATACATCTCATCTGGGCCTGGGGATTTATCCACTTGTAAGCCCGTTGAAACAACTAATAGTTCCTGCCTTTCAATACTGATGTGTTCAAGTATATCACAATCCCCCTCCCTGATCTCTACACCTACCTCGTCCTTCTCCACAGTGAACACAGATGCAAAGTAATCATTTAAAACCTCACCTGTGTCCTCCGGCTCCACACACAGATTGCCACTTTGGTCCCTAATGGGCCCTACTCTTTCCCTGGTTATCTTCTTGTCCTTAATATACTTATAAAACGCCTTAGGATTATCCTTTATCTTGCCCGCCAGTGTTTTTTCATGTCCCCTCTTCGCTCTACTAATTACTTTTTTCAATCCCCCCATACACTTTCTCTACTCCTCTAGTGCCTCCACTGTTTTCAGCACTCCGAATCTGCCATAAGCCTCCTTTGTTTTCCTGATCCAATCCTCTATATCCCTTGACATCCAGGGTTCCCTGGACTTGGTGGTCCTACCCTTCACCTTAACAGGTGCATGTTGGCTCTGAACTCTCACTATTTCCTCTTTGAATGACTCCCACTGGTCTGATGTAGACTTTCCTACAAATAGCTGCTCCCTTCCACTTTGGCCAGATCCTGTTTTATCACATTGAAATTGGCCATCCCCCAAATCAGTACTTTTATTTCCGGTCCATCTTTGTCCTTTTCCATCACTACCTTAAATCCTACAGAGTTATGGTCACTATCCCCGAAATGCTCCCCCACTGACACTTCTACCACTTGTCCAGCTTCATTCCCTAAGATTAGGTCCTGTACTGCCCCTTCTCTTGTCGGACTTTCTACGTACTGGCTTAAAAAGCTCTCCTGTATGCATTTTAAGAATTCTGCCCCCTTTAAGCCTTTTTTTAAAAATGCATTCAGGGAGGTGGGTGTCGCTAGCTAGGCCAGTATTGATTGCCCATCCCTAATTGCCCTTGAGAAGGTGGTGGTGAGCTGCCTTCTTGAACCCCTGCAGTCCATTAGGGGTAGGTATACCCACAGTGCTGTTAGGGAGGGAGTTCCAGGATTTTGACCCAGCGGCAGTGAAGGAACGGCCATATAGTTCCAAGTCAGGATGGTGTGTGACTTGGACCGGAACGTGCAGGTGGTGGTGTTCCCATGCATTTGTTGCCCTTGTCCTTCTTGTTGGTAGAGGTCGCGGGCTTGGAAGTTGCTGTCTAAGGAGCCTTGGTGCATTGCTGCAGTGCATTTTGTAGATGGTACACACTGCTGCCACTGTGCGTCGGTGGTGGAGGGAGTGATTGTTTGTAGATGGGGTGCCAATCAAGCGGGCTGCTTTGTCCTGGATGGTGTCGAGCTTCTTGAGTGTTGTTGGAGCTGCACCCGTCCAGGCAACTGGAGAGTATTCCATCACACTCCTGACTTGTGCCTTGTAGATGGTGGACAGGCTTTGGGGAGTCAGGAGGTGAGTTACTCGCCTCAGGATTCCTAGCCTCTGACTTGCTTTTGTAGCCATGGTATTTATATGGCTACTCCAGTTCAGTTTCTGGTCAATGGTAGCCCCTAGGATGTTGATAGTGGGGGATTCAGCGATGGTAATGCCGTTGAATGTCAAGGGGAGATTGTTAGATTCTCTCTTGTTGGAGATGGTCATTGCCTGGCACTGGTGTGGTGTGAATGTTACTTGCCACTTATCAGCCCAAGCCTGGATATTGTCCAGGTCTTGCTGCATTTCTACGCGGACTGCTTCAGTATCTGAGGAGTCACGAATGGTGCTGAACATTGTGCAATCATCAGCGAACATCCCCACTTCTGACCTTATGATTGAAGGTAGGTCATTGATGAAGCAGCTGAAGATGGTTGGGCCGAGGACACTACCCTGAGGAACTCCTGCAGTGCTAGGTATGACTCCAGCCAACGGAGGGTTTTCCCCCTGATTCCCATTGACCTCAGTTTTGCTAGGGCTCCTTGATGCCTTACTCAGTCAAATGCTGCCTTGATGTCAAGGGCAGTCGCTCTCACCTCACCTCTTGAGTTCAGCTCTTTTGTCCATGTTTGAACCAAGGCTGTAATGAGGTCAGGAGCTGAGTGGCCCTGGCGGAACCCAAAGTGAGCGTCACTGAGCATGTTATTGCTAAGCAAGTGCCGCTTCATGGCACTGTTGATGACACCTTCCATCACTTTACTGATGATTGAGAGTAGGCTGATGGGGCGGTAATTGGCTGGCTTGGACTTGTCCTGCTTTTTGTGTACAGGACATACCTGGACAATTTTCCACATTGCAGGGTAGATGCCAGTGTTGTAGCTGTACTGGAATAGCTTGGCTAGGGGCGCGGCAAGTTCTGGAGCACAGGTCTTCAGTACTATTGTCAGAATATTGTCAGGGCCCATCGCTTTTGCCGTATCCAATGCCTTCAGTCATTTCTTGATATCACATGGAGTGAATCGAATTGGCTGAAGTCTGGCATCTGTGATGCTGGGGACTTCAGGAGGAGGCCGAGATGGATCATCAACTCGGCACTTCTGGCTGCAGATTGTTGCAAATGCTTCAGCCTTATCTTTCGCACTGATGTGCTGGGCTCCCGCATCATTGAGGATGGGGATATTTGTGGAGCCACCTCCTCCAGTTAGTTGTTTAATTGTCCACCACCATTCACGGCTGGATGTGGCAGGACTGCAGAGCTTAGATCTGATCCGTTGGTTATGGGATCGCTTAGCCCTGTCTATCGCATGCTGCTTACGTAGTTTGGCATGCAGATAGTCCTGTGTTGTAGCTTCACCAGGTTGACACCTCATTTTGAGGTATGTCTGGTGCTGCTCCTTCATTCTGGTGGGTCTGTCCCGACAGTGGGACAGGACTTACCCGGGGATGGTGATGGCAGTGTCTGGGACATTGTCTGTCAAGTATGATTCCGTGAGTATGACTATGTCAGGCTGTTGCTTGACTAGTCTGTGGGACAGCTCTCCCAAATTGACACAAGCCCCCAGATGTTAGTAAGGAGGACTTTGCAGGGTCGACAGGGCTGGGTTTGCCGTTGTCGTTTCTGGTGCCTAGGTCGATGCCGGGTGGTCTGTCCGGTTTGATTCCTTTTTATTGACTTTGTAGCAGTTAGGTACAACTGAGTGGCTTGCTAGGCCATTTCAGAGGGCATGTAAGAGTTAACCACATTGCTGTGGGTCTGGAGTCACATGTAGGTCAGACCAGGTAAGGACAGCAGATTTCCTTGCCTGAAGGACATTAGTGAACCAGATGGGTTTTTTCAACAATCGACAATGATTTCATGGCCATCATTAGACTAGCTTTTCTAAATTCCAGATTTATTAATTAAATTCAAATTCCACCTTCTTCTGTGGTGGGATTCGAACCCATGGCCCCAGAGAAATATCCTGGGTCTCTGGGTTACTAGTCCAGTGATAATACCACTACGCCACTCTCTACCCTTTTACACTAAGACTACCCCAGTTGATATTAGGTCAGTAGAAATCCCGTATTATTTCCCTATTATTTTTACACCCGAGATTTGCCTGCATATCTGCTCCTCTATCTCTCTCTGACTGTTTGAACACTCCCAGCCAAGTGATTGGCCCCTTTTTGTTTTTAAGTTCCACCCATATGGCCTAATTTGAAGAACCTTCTAGAATATCATCCCTGCTTACCGCAGTAATTGACTCCTTGATCAACAGTGCAATGCCAACTCCTCTTTTATCCCCTCCCCTGTCACACCTGAGGATTCTATACCCTGGAATATTGAGCTGCCAGTCCTGCCTCTCCCTCAACCATGTCTCTGTGATAGCAATAGTATCATAATCCCATGTGCTAATCAATGCCCTCAATTCATCTGTCTTACTAGTAAGACTCCTTGCATTAAATAGATGCAATCCAGCCTTGCGTTTTTCACTTGTGCCTTAACAGGTCTATATTTGCTCTGCCTTCCAGACTGACTCAGTTTCTCTTCTATATTGGACTGTGCATCACCCCCTACTGTACCTCCACTCTGTATCCCATTCCCCTGCCAAATTAGTTTAAACCCCACACCCCCCCAACAACACTAGCAAACCTTCAAGCAAGGATGTTAGTCCTGTTCCAGTTCAGGTACAACCTGTCCAACTTGTACAGGTCCCACCTTTGCCAGAAACAGACCCAGTGATCCAGGAAACTAAAGCCCTCTCTCCTGCACCATCTCTTCAACCATGCATTCATCTGCTCTATCCTGCAATTCCTATACTCACTAGTACATGGCACCGGGAGTAATCCAGAGATTACAACCTTTGAGGTCCTGCTTTTTAATCTGCTGCCTAGCTCCCTAAATTCTTGTTTCAGGACCTCATCCCTCTTTTTACCTATGTCATTGGTACCAATGTGTACCATGACCTCTGACTGTTCACCCCCCACTTCAGAATGCCCTGCAGCTGCTCCATGACATCCTTGAACCTAGTACCAGGGAGGCAACATACCATCCTGGAGTCACGTTTGTGGCCACAAAAATGCCTATCTGTACCCCTTACAATAGAATTACTACAGTTCTTCCACTCCTTTTCCTTCCCTGCTGTGCAGCAGAGCCATCCGTGGTGCCACAAACTTGGCTGTTGCTGCATTCCCCTGGGAGGCCATTCCCCCCCCAACAGTGTCCAAAGCGGTCTATCCGTTTGAGAGGGGAATGGCCACAGGGGACTCCTGAACTACCTGCCTGCGGCTACTACTCCACCTGGTGGTCACACATCCGTTTTCTGCCGTTGCAGCCATTACCTGCGGTGAGATCACCTCGCTAAATGTGCTATCCACAACATCCTCAGCATCGCGGATGCTCCACAGTGAATCCACCCGCAGCTCCATCTCCGTAATGCGGGTAGCCAGTAGCTGCAGCTGGCTACACTTCCTGCACACATGGTCACCAGGGACACTGGAAGCGTCCCTTATTTCCCACATAGCACAGGAGGAGCATATCACGGGTGCGAGCTCTCCTGCCATGACTTACCTTTAGATTAATTAGTTACTCCCTTTCAAAAATACTAATTACACTAGGGGCCTAGTTCTACTCCAAACACTACCCACTACAATTTAAATTGCACTAATTTGAAAAAAAAAACACACTAGTAGTACTCACCTTATTACTTGTGGTCTTTTTTCAAACAAAAAAAAAGCAACTTTCCCCTTTTTGTTCAAAGCTATTTAAATTGACTAACAACCAATCACCTTGCAGATTTCCTATGATGTCACTGTATGTCTTTTTTTTTCCTTTTTCAAGTCTCAGTGCGCGCGGAGAGACACAGGGAGCCTGCTGCCACTCCGGATCAGCTTCCTCCCAGGTCCGCCAGTCACCGCTCCGTTCCCAGGTAAGTAAGGGCCTCGAGCCCCGCTCTTTATTTATAGCCGCCGCTCCAGATCAGCTTCCTCCCAGGTCCGCCAGTCACCGCTCCGTTCCCAGGTAAGTAAGGGCCTCGAGCCCCGCTCTTTATTTATAGCCGCCGCTCCGGATCAGCTTCCTTGCAGGTCCGCCAGTCGCCGCTCCGCTCCTAGGTAATTAAGGGCCTCATGCCCCGCTCTTTATTTATAGCCGCCGCTCCAGATCAGCTTCTTCGCAGGTCCGCCAGTCGCTGCTCCACTCCCATGTGGAAATCAAGGCATTTTCAGGTTAGCCAGCAGTATTCATCATCTAAAGGGATTTCACTCCATTCATGTTCAACTGGTATGTAACCACCAAAAGATTACTATGCATGTCAGTATAAAATTCTCAGGAAGCTCCAATTAAGTCTCCCACAGATATTCAGACCTCCAAACAGAGTCAGCAGATGGCTCTTGAGAGACAAGAGCTCCCCTCTATAGACGGGGCTGATGACACCTGTGAGGAGCTTCATCACTGATGCGCAGGAAAGGTACAAAAGAAGCCACATGAACACAAGAGTGGTTATTGAGTAAACACCAGGATGCTGATGACGCAATTCCAGTGCTTGGACCGATCTGGGAGAGCCTTTCAGTATGCACCTGAAAGGGTTTCCAGAATGATGGTGGTGTGCTCCGTCTTGCACTACATAGCAAGTGGAGAGGACTGGAGCTGCAGGAGAAGGAGTGTGAAGACCACTCTGCATCTTTGGAGGAGGAGAGGGAGCCTGATGTGGCCAGTGTACCTGCAGCCACACATTTAGCTGCCATAGGACAGACTCGTTCTGGCAATGTTTCAGCTGACCTAAGGCAGTGCAACCATCTGGCACACCAATTCTGAACCCCACTGTGCCCAATCCGAGCTCCCAAAACAAAGCCATCCCACAGTCAACAATCCATTCCTCTCACTGACGCCCATTGCTCATCCTTTGCTCTTGTTATTCCATTTTCCTCAAAGCTGATGGCCATTTGGCAGGTGACAGGCAGCAATGTGGATAACAGGACAATGGAGCTTTGAAATAAAGTTTATGGATCATAAACATTGACAATAAAAGTGACAATTTAGCCTTTAAACATCCATGTCTTTCTCTTACATTTCCTATTGCTCCTATGTGGCTTCAGCAGAGTTAGAGGCAGACTGCTCTTTCTCCTGCTCTGACTGCTGAGATGCTCATGACCAACATATTCTGGGTTTTGGAGCCTGTGAAGACCCTGCCAAAGATTGCACCTGGAGGTGGACTCAGCCATCGGGGCAGGAGGCAGCATGTAGAGCTGGCTGAGTGGTCAGCAAGGTGTGGCGGGGTGGTGTGGGAGGAGTTCCCCACTTCTTTGTCCCCTTTCTCCATCTTCCCTCTCATGGCCCTCCCGGGAGAACCCATCCACCATCCGAAATGGCTATGCATTCCAAGGCTCTGCTTATCTCTGGTGCAACGTCCTTCGAAGCGGTCAGGGTGGCTATGACTGGAGGTCAAAAAGAGAGACACCCCAGCAGGAGGAGAAGGCAGCATCCAGAAGCTTGTTTTCCAGCAAACCAGAAGGCATGTGCCCTGCTGTGAAATTCTGCATCTACACTGAACAGCAGTGAACTGAAAGTGATCCACTGACTTCAACTGAACTTTCAACCAAGAGAGAAATCTGCAATCACCTCAGGCCTGCAACCAACGAGAACTCAATTTCCAAGAGAATTCACAAGAGAATTTACCATGATCTCACCCCCAAAACCTATCCCCCACTTATGCATGATTGGATGCGGTTGTGACAATTTTGGGATAAGGCATATTGAACAATAAACAATTCATTTTCTGTTTTTATACCTATACAAGAAAACCTGTAGCTGTCTGTTTATTTGATAAATAAAACACCAAGGGATTAAACTCTAATAACAAAGCACACTTGCTGTGGTCAGGTGGGAGTTGACTAGTGGGAACCACCCTAACTAACCAAGTGGCATAACAATGTGTTTTAAAACAGAATTCAATTCTTGTGGCTGAGGTATAGAGGCTGATGATGTGCTCCCAGTACAGAATTTGGTTTGTCCTTCACGTCTCTGAACATTAATATATGTGAACTTTCAAGCGCATGTCAAACACTTCGGAGTGATGTTTGATGGCTCCTTGAGGCGCTAAAGAGCTTTGAGGTAGCCAAGATGGGATCCTGAGATTAAATACTGGTTCAGTTCGCTCTTAGCGTAAGATATCAAGGTAAAAACGTTGGAGCTTGCATTGCAAATAACTGCTCAGAGAATCGTTAAGGGGCTGATTGCCACTTAAGTTGCCTCATTAATGAGGTTGCATGGCATTTTGGTGGATAACGCTTGACCTACTGCCCTTTCCTAACAGCAATCAACTGACAAGTCGTTGCTGAAGATTTTGAGCACTACTTAAAGGTATATCATCTTTTACTGTTCACTTGTAACTGAAGGTTTGAAGGAGAATTTTGAAGCACATCAGGAGTCTTTCTGGGACATCGTGTCAAGACTTCACCAACATATTTTTAACATTTATTCCAGAAATTCTCTGAGAACTTCACCTAAAAAGAGTGAGTGCTGAGCTACTTCATCATATTGGACACCTCACAGGAGACACGAGGAGTAAGGGATGCTTGGTCATCGGCATCTTGGTAGGGGTTCCTCTTGGTGTGCACGAAGAATGGGGGAAACGACATGAGGCCAGGTGGAGCAGCATTATCTTCTGCAGAAGAGAAGGAGAGGAAGGACAGGAGAGCAAGGAGGACTCCTTCGCCCATCCAGATATAAAACATCCCTCCTTATCTACACCTTATCCACCAGGACTTGCAGTGCTGTGTCTGAGAACCTGTGCTCCCTCTTACTTGGTTCTTGAGCTGTCTGCAAACTTGCTGCTGTGTCTCAGCCAGCGCACTCCAAACCTTCAGTGAAAAAGGGTGTAAGGAGCCCACATATAGGCCGGAATTTTACGCCACCACAGCGAGCCAGATGGTGGCGAGGAGGTGGCATAAAACTAAGCGGGAGGTTCCAGGAAGCCTTCCCGACCCGCTCCCGCCTCCGGCCCACTTTACGTGGGCCAGGGCTGGGGGCGGGGGGGGGGCGGAAAGAAACATGCTGTCCGTCCCAGGCCAATCAAGGCCCTTTGCCCACCTCCACGGGGATTTTGCCCATGGCAAGTGGGCGTCCTGGAGATGTGAAAGGCTGCCCAATGAAAGCTGGCAGCCTCTCAGCACTCTGGGCTGAGCCCTGAGAAACGGGCACAGGGTGCCCGATTAAGCGCCACCCCTGCTTCCCCAACCACCCCCAAGACCAGAGACTCCCCCTTCTCCCCAAACGACCACCCGTGCCTCGCTGGGATGCGACCGATTTCCCTGGTGTGGCAAACCAAACTTACCTGCACTCTGGCTAGTCCCAGCAGTAGCCACCGCACCCGGTGGTCCCGTAAAATGCAGGACGGATCCCCAGGCCAGGCAGAAGCGGGTTCGCCACCAACTTTTATGTCGGCGGCCAGCTCCTGTCTGCCCTATGTAAAATCCAACCCATGGAGTTCCACAAAAATGGCAACTAATCACCGCTTGAGAGTTAAACTTGCATGTGTTTGTTTTAGCACCTCCAGCAAGTTCAATGATGGTAATTAGCAATGATGACAAAAATTGCATGCTAAAAGCAGATTTTCAAACAGGCATTTCTTATTCGCACAGCGCCCATTTAGCGGCCTTTTTCACCCTTTCATCAAAATAGAATGGTTTCTCTTATCGCCCGACATCCACAGCAAATCATTCAACTGGCAACCAGTAGACTGCTGCTTGTCTTTAACCAACTGAGCAGTAGAAATATTTTTAAAAAGCATGGTAAAATGCAAGAGGATGATGTTTCCTTCATGTTTTGTATTGGCAAGGGAGTAAATCCGTATGATTCAACCGTTCCGAAAAATGATTGCACTTGTTTGTGAATTCGACATAATGCCATTTACATTTCAGAAGTGTCTAAAACAATACATTTATTCTATACATATGTATAAAGCATTCCCATGATAACTAATTTCAGAAGTGCAGCTAATCAAATCATTCAGATGATTTTATTTACATGCTGCACTGCTGCAATATTTGCCTCTGAAATATTTTAGCAAATGTGCTCTGCACCACACTAACAGCATAATAGGAATTATGCAATGCAGATTATACTTGCCGTGAATTTGTAATAAACTTTTCTTGAGAACATATTTCACTGTTGAGGAGATTCTGAAATAATTCTATTGAACATGACAAGTCTTAATTTGTTTCTCAGTCTTTAAAGACTGTGGGAGATATTTTCACCTTCACCTTTCAGCTCAGGCAGTAAACTGGTGGAGCAGATCACCCACCTTGCATAGAACCCACTGATTTTCATTTCTAAAATGGTTGATCCAATCCACCAATTTGGTGTTCATGTGGTGAAAGTGGAAATTGCCCCTTACATGATTAAAATGCTTGAGACTTTGCGCAACCATTTGTCATGCACATTTCCTTTGCCAATCTTGAGGCATTTTTCTAAATTCTGTGGAAGTGAAATGTTGGATTATGCAAGAATGCTTTGGTTCTGTCTGATTGCCTGTCAGGCATCTAGTTGTGGATAAGGAAGAAATTCTTCCAATTAAATGCTGGCAATACTGAAGCCATCTTTTTTGGACCTTGGAAAAATTTCCATCGCCTTGCTTCTTGCCATGTTGGTTAGACTAAATATTAGAGTGGGTAACCTCAGCATCCTGCTCAGCCCTAAGCTGAGCTGCAAATCCCACATCCTGTCCATTACCAAGACTGCTTATTATTTCACCTTTCAAATATCCCCTCATCTCTTCATCTCTGCAAGATGGATGCAGAACAGGCTCGGTCAGCAAGATGGATACAGAACTGGCTCGGTCAGCAAGATGGATACAGAACTGGCTCGGTCATAGAAGACAGAGGGTAGCAGTGGAAGGGTGCTTTTCTGAATGGAGGGCTGTGACTAGTGGTGTTCCGCAGGGGTCAGTGCTGGGACCTTTGTTGTTTGTAGTATATATAAATGATTTGGAGGAAAATGTAGCTGGTCTGATTAGTAAGTTTGCGGACGACACAAAGGTTGGTGGAGTTGCGGACAGTGATGAGGATTGTCAGAGGATACAGCAGGATATAGATCGGTTGGAGACTTGGGCGGAGAAATGGCAGATGGAGTTTAATCCGGACAAATGTGAGGTAATGCATTTTGGAAGGTCTAATGCAGGTGGGAAGTATACAGTAAATGGCAGAACCCTTAGGAGTATTGACAGGCAGAGAGATCTGGGCGTACAAGTCCACAGGTCACTGAAAGTGGCAACGCAGGTGGATAAGGTGGTCAAGAAGGCATACGGAATGCTTGCCTTCATCGGTCAGGGCATAGAGTATAAAAATTGGCAAGTCATGCTGCAGCTGTACAGAACTTTAGTTAGGCCACACTTAGAATATTGTGTGCAATTCTGGTCGCCACACTACCAGAAGGATCTGGAGGCTTTGGAGAGGGTACAGAAGAGGTTTACCAGGATGTTGCCTGGTCTGGAGGGCATTAGCTATGAGGAGAGGTTGGATAAACTCGGATTGTTTTCACTGGAACGACGGAGCTGGAGGGGTGACATGATAGAGGTTTACAAAGTTATGAGTGGCATGGACAGAGTGGAAGCTTTTTCCCAGGGTGGAAGAGTCAGTTACTAGAGGACATAGGTTTAAGGTGTGAGGGACAAAGTTTAGAGGGGATGTGCGAGGCAAGTTCTTTACACAGAGGTAGGTGAGTGCCTGGAACTTGCTGCCGGGGGAGGTGGTGGAAGCAGGTACGTTAGTGACGTTTAAGAGGCATCTTGACAAATACATGAATAGGATGGGAAGAGAGGGATATGGTCCCCGGAAGTGCAGAAAGTTTTAGTTTAGGCAGGCATCAAGATCGGCGCAGGCTTGGAGGGCCGAATGGCCTGTTCCTGTGCTGTACTGTTCTTTGTTCTTCCCTAACTCACGTTAAACACTGTTGAAACCCTAAAATTATACCTTTGTAACTGCTAGGCTCAACTTTCATTATACCCTAATATAAAAACAGAAAATTCTGGAAATACCCAGCATGTCTGGCAACATCGGTGAAGAGAGAAAGGGTGTGAGTACTGCTGAGGCAGGTTGGGGACTGCGAGGGCATCGCAACTAGGAAGTGCCCTCAGAGGCATGCAATTAAAGGTAAAATGTTTAGGGCCCTCGAAGTGAAAGGGAAACCCTTCCAGTTGGTTCATTTGGGCCAGAGGTGTGGCCTTTCCTGGCTCCAATGTCACCAACCAGCCTGCTGCAGGGAGTCTGCCTCCATTGTGATGGCAGCTCCCGCTCATGGTGGGGGCAGGGGGCCACTTTGCAGGCAATAAAATTCCTGTGCACCTGTAAAATCAGATCTAATTGGGTCCATAATCTGCTGCCCACTTCTGTGGTGCGGGCAGCCGATCTGGGACCTGCCTACGCATGGGAAATTTCCCTGGTGGCAGGAATGCATCGGGGAACCATCCCAATGTGGCTCACCCCTATTTTCCCAGCTCCCCCACCTCCAAGCCCACCATCACAGGACTAGGGAAATTCAGCCCATGTAAATTCTTGTTCAAGATCTGGGAGTACTGGGAATTGCGTCCCGGTAACAGGGAACATGAGGAAACATGTCCCAGGGTCTTATGTTGCCAGACCATCCCACCCTCGCAGTTCTGTTTCTCCCAGGAATCTCTCTGTGCTCGATACCCCAGCATGCTACCCAATGATTTTACCTCCGC
Organism: Heterodontus francisci; assembly: GCF_036365525.1. Classification (NCBI taxonomy): domain Eukaryota; kingdom Metazoa; phylum Chordata; class Chondrichthyes; order Heterodontiformes; family Heterodontidae; genus Heterodontus; species Heterodontus francisci. Next base: position 105,543,802 of record NC_090373.1, on the reverse strand, counting down.
TTCCTGCATCCCTATTGCTGCCACTGCTGCTGTAGCCATACCTACCAATCACTTTATAAATGTTGAATTATTCGACCACTTCTAATGCCCTGCATGGTGCCTCCTGCATGTGGGTTATGCTCAAACCACTGGGTGGGTTGGAGGCTTCAGGCTTTCTGATCTGACAATACAAGGAAATGGCATACAAAACACTTCAGTCCATCCGACTCCTGCCATAACATTATCAGCCTCTTTATATACAATCAATTTCTCTTCAGAACAAGTTGTTTTGCAACAAAAGCATGTTCTTAATCAAATTTGCTCTTATCATTGATTTATTAGTTTATTTAATGAGACTTCTATAAGAAGCATGGGGCCAACAATTCTCTAAAAGTCCAATGGGAATGCAGAAGAAGAACTGTCCATGATGGTCAATGCCAGTCATGCCAATGGGCAAAGTATTGAGATGTTTCAGTGAGAGGATCCCTGGCATCCCTCATCCCCAGTACCAGCACAAGTTCCAAATAGGTGCTTTAAATACTCCCCTTGTGATACAGATGCCGGCTAGTTGAAAGAGGCGACCATCACATACCCCATACACTTTAGCACGATTAGTGCTGGAGGTGACTGGTGAGCAGATTGTGGCATTGATGGCAGGAAATAAAGACCAGTAGGTTTCTGACCCTAATGCTTGCTTTGCTAATTAATTCAAAACCTGGTGCTTAAAAGTAAAGAGTTCTTTGTGCAAATACATAATTTTGTAAATTAATATGTAAAACACTATAGTTATCTAGAAAAATACATAGACTTTAAATAGCTAGCTGACAGATAGGCCCTTGCAAAACTTATTGTGTGTTGTTGTTGTAGTTGCAGCGTAGCTAGGGTTTATTGAGAAAGTCTCAGAGTCTGGATAAGGTCAATTAATAGCTCATTATTTACACATCCCTATTTACACTCTCCTTGTGCCTCTTTAGCTCGCATCCTTCGAGCTGCCACTCTCTTCTTTTTCAGCCCATTACCCTGTGCCTGTTACATCATCACCCTTACAGTGGGAGGGGTTGCTCTCATTGCCTCCAGCATTATCCCTTACATATCCTTATACTACACCTATCGACAAAACCCTGATGTGAGCTGCCACATATGTTTAGTCTTGCCTTGTGATGCTTTCTCCCCCCCATGGAATTAAGATCATTAAAGGATGATTAATGGTAAAGAATGCAAAAATAGCTTAGTTCATTTGGACATACTGCAACTGAAGAAAACATGCTTAGAAATTCATCTGGAGCATTTGGAGAAGTGCAAAATGGCAATTCACTATCACCTGTTTTGTGCTGCCACTCAAAACTAATTTCTACCCATTTAACAATAAAACTGTGATCACTTAAGACATAATGACATAGAATTGACTAAATTTACAATTAATTTGAACTCTGGCTCAAACACGCCAATCCATAACAATACCTAAACAAGCCAGAGGTGCCAAAATATATTGCAGTGAGTTGAAAATAACCTTTTTCAATTGAAGTCCACAAGCAGAAAGAATGATCTGAGAGTTGACATTTCACAAAAGTAGTTTTTTGACTTCTATCTCCCAGCTTAGATTTTCACCCACCATCAGTGCTTATTGGAAATATGGGTGGGTGCTGCATATTGTGTTTTCTACTTTACACAAACACACCAATTTCACAAAGAGGACTGGTAATTCAATTAGGTGGGTTCTTTATTTGAAGAGATGAAACTATATATAACAATAACTGGAAGGTTAATTGACACTTCTGGGCTCTAGGACTGCCTCTATATTCTGCCAGATGATTACATGAGTATATATATCACAGCCTGTCTGGTGATGGACAGTGGTTTTAGATATACCCCTTAAAGGTATACCACAACATCCCCCTATTTTCTAACTTAAAGTTGTACCCTTAAACGATCAGAACTATTTACATTACATCAAGAGAAAACTGTTATGTGTTTAAACATACACTTATGAGTCTCTGAAGTAGTGGTGGTTTGCTGATACACCCAGACTTGGTCACTGTGAAGTTGGTTTAAGATCGCTGTATATTCTCACAATTCTGGTTATCTGTCAGAGGTTGTGCTTGGATCATGTCTTAAATCGTGTTCTACTTGCGATTGTTCACAATGTGAATACTGGCAGAGGCTTCAAAAGATACAATGAGTCAGCAAATTCTATGATGCTGACTCACTGCGTGTGTCAACGCTCTGGTCATCCTCATCATTCAAATTTTGCCATCTGGTCATTTTGTGGATTTGCCACTTGTGATATCTGGTGCGCTCCTTTTGTTTGCTGAAATGCTATACTTGTCTTGCATCCGACTATGGCGTGTCCTGGTGTTGAGCCACCTGTTCTGGCTTTGGCTTCCTGCATTTGGCACTTCCAGTGTCCTCTGGTGCCACATGCCTTGCATATGTCATGGAAAGTGGGACAGTTTCTGGGTACATGCATGAAACTGCACTGCTTGCATGGCTTACCAGATCTGTTTGAATTGGCTACCTGCCAATGGTGGAGGTAGTGCACAGAGCCTTTAAACTCTGTCTACCTATATGGATAGCTTCATACTTCCCTCTGCTTTTAAGCAACGCTTCCAAGCTGTAACCTTTAGGTTGTTCCAAAAGATCATTTTGAATTCCTCGAGAGGTGTAGAAGCTATCATGAGCTTGATAATTCTGTCAGCCAGCTCTGCCTCTAAAAAGTCGCAATCACGTTCCTTACGTCTGCATCGGCTCACAAACTGATCTATCGTCTCCTTGGGTTACTGTCTGAAAGACATAAATTCAAGGCAGTGTATGTGGAAATTGAGATTAACTCTTAACTGGTCTTCCAGTGTAGACTATATTTGCCTTAGGTCTTTGAGGTAATCCTCCAACAGTTCTGACATGTTTAGTCTGTGGAGACAATTGTTTCCGATGGCTAATTTTACTTTGATGGCCTGTCTGTCTGGTTTGGTGATAGCTAGGTCCAGAAAGCATAGTTCCATCCATTCCCTGAACAATTTGAATTCAGTAAGGAGAATGGCCACCTTCCAATTCAAGGATGGGAATTTTATAGTCATCCTGTCAGTGTTCACAGGAGTTTTATTTATATCTGAGGCAGGAACAAACAACCAGGCTTGCACAGCTCTTCAGTGGTTAAATTCTGTGGCTCCACTGACTTGCAGCACCTTGGTTAGCCACACCCTGTTGTTGGACTTAGGATTGATGGCACTATTGCTGCTTTCGCATGTTTTTGCTAGGCCCCACCCAGGAAGCTGCATTTCAGCAGTAAATTTTTTTTAAAGGCAATTAAGGTCTTTTCAACCTTCTTTAAGCTGCTCAATGGACTTTTTTCTGGCCCTGCCTCAAACGTTTGGTCCCACCCACCCCAGTACTCCTGATCTGGTGCCCTGCGGAAGAAGTAGTTGAGCACATTAATGGAGTCCAGACCTGTGTCACACCTAATGGAGTCGGTTCAAAACAGTTTTTTTCTGCACAAGCTGTAGCAGCAGTTGAACTCAGACTAACACTCCCCCGATTAGCAGTTGGTTTACCAGGACATGAAACTTACCTGTTGAAGCAAAGGAGTGGTGTCCCAACCATGCAGCTCTGCTGTTTAATGGTTGCCTACTCGGTTGCAGAATCACTTACACAGAGATTTCCATGCTGCTGTAAGTACTGAAGATGTACTCGTTAGGACCTCAAACTTCCTGTTGTGTGTGGAGGAATTCAGTGTTGCAGGTTCTGCAAAATCTTCAATTCAAATTTTCAAACACCACCAGCTGCCACCATATTGTGTTTTCTGCTTTACACAAACACACCAAGTACAAAAAGAGGAGTGATAACTCAATTAGTTGGGTTCTTTATTTGAAGAGATGAAACTATATACAATAATAACTAGGAGGTTAGTTAACATGTCTCGTCTCTCGGACTGCTCCTATCTTCTGCCTGATGATTACAATAGTAGATACATCACATCCTGTCTGGTGATGGACAGCATTTTTAGATATGCCCTTTAAAGGTATACCACAACACTGCACACAATTTTCTGACCTTTAATTTTAAGTTTGCACGTCTGGAGGGCAAAGCTGCCATCAGGAGTACAAATTCAGAACATTTACCTTTCTGTTTCTGCTATTGTTAGCAAAATGGTTGCCATGAGTAATGCTGCAGAATGTCAGGAGAAACCCCGGCAGACAATCTATCTGCTGTGAAAATTTCTATAACTCAAGTAAATGAGTGAAATAATTTGCAAAAATGACCAAAGAGAAAAAACAATTTATTTAGTCGTGGAAAATTGCATCGGACCAAGTTCAATTTTTTTAAGAGGCTAAAAGGTAGGTTTGTAGCCATGTAGAAATGCCTCATTGTGCCCAGTGAAATTGCCCATTGGAAAATCAGAATGGGAAAAACATAAAGTGGAGAAGAGCCCTGGATTTTAGCTATTAGCTGATATTGTTAAAAGTTCTCTCTCTTCAGGTGCTATCCTTTTCTTCAAATCTGCCATCACCACCCTCCTTCTCAAACAAAAAATCCTTGATCCCACTGGCTTTGCAAACTGCTGTCCCCAACTCCAACCTCCCTTTGCTATCCAAAGTCCTTGAACATGCTGTCATCTCCCAAACAGGTGCCCATTTTTTCCAGAACTCCCTGTTTGAATCCCTCAAATAAAGTTTCCAAACCCTGCCACAGTACCAAAATGGTTCTTATCAAAGTCATAAATGACATCCAAGGTGACTGTGACGAAGGTAAACTTTCCCTCCTCATCCTACTCAACCTGTCTGCAGCCTTTCACACAGTTGACCATACCATCTTCCTCCAATGCCTCTCCACTGTCATCCAACTGAGTGGGACTGCACTCGTCTGGTTTCGTTCTTATCTATCCAGTAGTAATCAGAGTTTCACTTGCAGTGGCTTTTCTTCCCACTCCCACACCATTAACCTCTGGTGACCCCGAAAGTTTTATCCTTGGCTCCTCTTATTTCTCATCCACATGCTGCCCCTTGATGACATCATCCGAAAACATAGCCTTAATTTTCACATATACACTGACGACACCCAGATCTACCTCACCACCCCCTGTCTCAACTACTCCATTGTCACTAAATCATCAGACTGCTGTCTGACATCCAGTACCAGATGAGCAGAAATTTCCTCCAATACAAATATTGGGAAGATTGAAGCCATTATCTTCAGTCCTCACTACAACCTCCCTTCCCTAGCCACTGACTTGATCCCTCTCCCAGGCAACAGTCTGAGGCTGTACCAGGCTGCTTGCTACCTTGGTGTCATATTTGATCCTGAGATAAGCCTCTGATCACATATTCATGCCAACACTAAGACCGTCCATTCCACCTCTGTAACACTGCCCAACTCTGCTCCCGCCACAGCTCACGCACTGCTGAAACCCTCATCTATGCCTTTGTTACCTCTAGTCTTGACTATTCCAATGCACTTCTGACTGGCCTCCCACTTTCTACCTTCCATAAACTGGCCATCATCCAAATTCTGCTGCCTGTGTTCTTACTCATAACAAGTCCCATTTACCCATCATTCCTGTGCTTGCAAACCAACATTGGCTCCCAGTTGAGCAACACCTCAATTTTAAAATTTTCATCCTTGTTTTCAAATCCCTCCATAGCCTTGCCTTTCACTATCTCTGTAACCTCCTCCAGCCCTACAACCTCCCCAAGACATCATGCTCCTCCAATTCTGGCCTCATGGCCCTCCCCCATTGAAATCACTCCACCTTCGGTGGCCATGTCTTCATCTGCTAAGACTCTCAGCTGTGGAATTCTCTCCCTAAACCTCTCCACCTCTCTACCTCTCTTTCCTCCTTTAAGACACCATCTACTCTAATATCTCCTTATGTGGCTCGATGTCAAATTTTGCTTTATAATGCTCCTGTGAAGTGACATGGGGCATTTTATTATGTTAAATGTGCTATATAAATACAAGCAGTTGTTGTTGTTAAACCCATGCAAGTCCACTAGTAAGGTTCCTGCTGTGTGCACAGCCTTGGAAAATTCCTGCTGATATGTTGATCACTCTGTGAAGAAGAGCTTCCTAATATCAGTAGTGTATTGTTCATTTATTGTTCATTTGATAGTGTATTGTTCATTTGAGGCCACTGTATATGCTTGGTGTAGCATGCAAAGTGTATCACTAGATGGAGTTGATAATAAAGGTTTAGTTTACAGCAGCAATTGAGAAGGTAGTGCTGTGTTTCGTCCAGTGATTTACTGTAGCAGATCTACAATGTGATATTATACAATATCAATCCTAGTTTGCATACTATTCCTTTGAATGTGTAGCCTCTTGGCCTAGCATCACAAATTAAATAATGTTGCACATTTATCATTTTTTAACTGTTTATTTTCTTACATACCTTGACAAAGTCATCTCTCAGTCACTTCCTTTCCAAGCCTAAAAGCTCAGGTTTCTCGAATATTATCTCATAAGTCAATCCTCTGATAATGGAGATCGGTTGTGTGACTCAAACTTGTCTCCAGGGTTTGAATGTCTCCCTTGTGTCTTGATGAACAGAACATGGCAGAATACTAAAGATGCAGTCTGAAGAGAGCACAACGCAGGTTTAACATGCTTTCACAGAATCACAGAATTGTTACAGCGCAGAAGGAGGCCATTCAACCCATCGTGTCTGTACCAACTCTCCGAATGAACAATTCACCGAATGCCATTTCCCCACCTTCTGCCCATAACCCTGTATGTTCTTCCTTATCAGATAATAGTCTCATTCCCTTTTGAATGCCTCGATTGAACCTGCCTCCACCGCACTGACAGGGAGTGCATTCCAGACTCTAATCACTTGCTGCATGAAAAAGTTTTTCCTCATATTGCTTTTGCTTCTTTTGCCATTCACTTTAAAACTGTGCCCTTTCATTATCGATCATGAGTGAGAACAGTTTCTCCCTACCTACTCTGTCCAGACCCATCATGATTTTGAAAACCTCTATCAAATCTCCTCTCAGCCTTTTCTCTTCCATGTAAAACAGTCCCAACTTCTCTAATCTATCTTCATAACTGAGGTTCCTCATCCCTGGAACCATTCTCGTGAATCTTTTCTGCACTGTCTCCAGTGCCTTAATATCTTTCCTAAAATGCAGTGTCCAGAACTAGACACAATATTTCAGCTAGGGCCAAACTAGTGTTTTATACAAATTCAATATAACCTCTTTGCTCTTGTACGCTATGCCCCTATTAATAAAGCCTAAGATACTGTATGCTTTATTAACTGCTCTCTCAACCTTTCCTGCCACCTTCAACGACTTATGCATTTATACACCCAGGTCCCTCTGCTCCTGCACCCCCTTTAGAGTTGTACCCTTTTTGTTATATTTTCTCTCCATGTTCTTCCTATCAAAATGAATCACTTCACATTTCTCCATATTGAACTTCATCCATCACTTGTTGGCCTATTCCACCAACTTGTCTATATCCATTTGAAGTTCTACACTATCCATTTCATAGTTCACAATGCTTCCAAGTTTTGTATCATCCATAAATTTTGAAATTGCGCCCTGTACACCAAGGTCTAAGTCATTAATATATATCAGGAAGAGTAAGGGTCCCAACACTGATGCCTGCAGAACTCCACTACTAACCTTCCTCCAGCCCAAAAAACATCTATTAATTACTACTCGTTGTTCCCTGTCACACAACCAATTTCATATCCATTTTGCTACTGTCCCTTTTATTCCATGAGCTATAATTTTGCTCACATATCTGTTATGTGGCACTGTATCAAATGCCTTTTGGAAGTCCATGTACACCACATCAACAGCATTGCCCTCATCAACCCTTTCTGTTATCTCTTCAAAAAACTCCAGCAAGTTAATTAGACATGATTTTCCCTTAACAAATCTGTGCTGAATTTCTTTAATTAACCTGCACTTGACCATGTAACTATTAATTTTGTCCCCGAATTATTGTTTCTAGATGTTTCCCCACCACCAAAGTTAAACTGACTGGCCTGTAGTTGCTGGGTTTATCTTTACATCCTTTTTTGAACAAGGGTGTAACATTTGCAATTCTTCAATCCTCTGGCACAAGGAAGACTGGAAAATTATGGCCAGTGCCTCTGCAATTTCCATCCTCAGTTCCCTCAGTATCCTTGGATGCATTTCATCCGGCCGTGGTGCTTTATTAAATTTAAGTTATAGACAGCCTGTCTAATACCTCCTTATCAATTTAAAATCCTTCTACTGTATTAGCGGTGGTGGAAGCGGAGACGATCAATAACTTCAAGAGGACGTTGGATGGCCACCTGAGAGAAATAGACTTGCAGAGAAATGGGAATCAAGCCAGGGTGTGCATTTGACTGCATAGCTCCATGGAGATGGATGGGCCGAATGGCCTCCTTCAGTGCTGTAAATAAAAAAAATTAAGTACCTCTTCTTTCACCATGGCCTGGGTAGCATCTTCTTCCTTGGTAAAGACAGATGCAAAGTATTCATTTAATACCTCAGCTATGCCCCCTTTGCTCTCTGATCGGCCCTACTCCACCTTTTATTACCTTTTTACTACTTATATGCCTATAGAAGACTTTGGGGATTCCCTTTTATGTTAGCTGCCAGTCTCTTTTCATACTCTCTCCTTGCTTCTCTTATTTGCTTTTACACTTCCCCTCTGAACCTTCTACATTTAACCTGGTTCTCCATTGTATTTTCTACCTGGCATCTGCCATAAGCACATTTTTTCTACTTCATCTTCATCTCTATCTCTTTTGTCATCCAGGGAGCTCTGGATTTATTTGCCCTACCTTTCCCCTTCAAGGAATATACTTTGACTGTGCCCGAAGTATCTCTTCTTCAATGGTAGCCCATTGTTCAGCTACCATTTTTCCTGCCAACCTTTGATTCCAATTTATTCGGCCCAAATTGATTCTTACCCCATTGAAGTTGGCTTTCCCCCAGTTAATTATTCTTACTCTAGATTGTTATTTGTCCTTTCCCATAGCCAACCTGGACCTTATAATACAATGATCACTGTCCCCTAAATGTTCTTATACTGATATTTGATCTACTTGGCCCACCTCATTCATTCAATGTTAACTCTAACATTTTAGCTATATAGCTCTGAATTCAATTAGCTTTTTTTGGTTGCTGCTCCATAATGATTGAACATGTTGAGTGTCAGGTTTACTCAACCTTAAATATCATTCAACCTCATCTTCAGCTATTTCAACATTATTCATGAAATAAAATATCAATTTTTCCTTCCTATGTGCTGTACTTTATACTTAACAATATCAAATTTCATTTGACATTGTTCTACCAACTTGCAAGTATTGTACAACTCATTTTGTAGTTCTCAAGTTGCCTCCTTAGATTCAACAGCTCTTCCTAGTTTGATATTATTTGCACATCTAGGACTAAATTTTATCTGGTCAGCCAGAGTGGAATTCAAGGTGTGGGGGCCAAAAAATTGGAAGCGGATGTGCTTCCCTGGAAACCCAACATCGTTGCATCAGTTGCAGATTTTGTCAGCATCAGGAAAGGTTCAAGGCTGGGTTGCTGCTACGACGCGGTGGGACTATAATTTGAATTGCTGAGCTGGTACTGAACATGCATTTACATGGACCTTACTTCAATTTTATGAAGTGTTACGACGAAGCCTTTTCCTGGTTTGGCTGTAGCAGGGTTTAATTTTTAAAACACCATGTTTTTAGCTTCCCCTCTGTGAGTCCTTGCTCACTGCTCTCTAATTATAATTGCAAAGAAATCAACCACAGATTTTCTCAGATTTAAACAGAAAGGTATAAGTTTGTTAACCTTAAAGCTCTAACTCAGTTAAAACTACTAAGAATATGTGACACAACCACGCTAGCATGCATCTGCAATAAACACACATACAGATACTGAAGTTGAGAAAGAATTAAGGGGGAAAGGTTTTAAGTAATAGATGGAATTCAGTTACTGGTTTTGGTTGAATGTAAAGTCTTTGATTGAAGTTAAGTCTTGCAGTTCTCGTTGAGGCCCAGTGCACACTTTTAAACTTATTTAGCTGCTACCAGAAGGCTGCAGGAGTCTCTGGCTTGAGGCTTGAATTACTTCAATGGGTCACTGGAACTTTATGTGAGAGACAGAGAGAGGGAGTGCTCCCTTCTTGAAGTTCAGTTGCAGTCTCTTCTAAAAACTGTTCTGCGAGCACATTTCAATTAATTCCAGGTTGGCCAGCAGGTTAGCCATGTGACTAGCTTTTTTCTTGAGACAGCCTTGCCTATGAGGTTTGTGGATGTGGATTCCTCACAGCTTACCAGACACTCTCAGTGGGGGGGGGGGGGGGGCCGTTGAATGCTGGCTCTTACACTTTCAATGACCCTCAATGTCATCATCACTATTGACTAGACCCATCTGGCTAATTGGATCAGGGAGTGCTCCCATTGGCTCTCTATGCAACTGCCCTTTAGTATGCAAATGTGCAGCCATGTTTTCAGCCACTGTTCTGTGGTCTTTTAAAACAAGTTATTTCAATGTCCAGTAAACATTCAAATAATAATGTTCCATATGACGAAATTAATATGTCTCATTTTGCCAAGTGTGGTTTCCATCACTGAAGGGTTTCAAATTTAACCAACAACGCATGGGATCACCTGCCTTCCGTTTCCCACTTGGTTAAAGGTGGCAGTACTGAGGCAAGGCCTCAGTGCCCCCCATTGAAAGTAGCCATGGGAAGCGTTGGATGATTGTAGGAAGGGGAACAGGTGGGGAGCTGTGGCCATTGCCTAACAGTGATGCAGCCCTCACGACAAGGGTGGACTTTGTCTCAGGTGGTGGACTGTCTGCAAGAGTTGGTGTTGAGGAGCATTGGCCTGTATTCAGAGGGGAGTGGCAAGGTGAAGTTTCCAAAGGCAAGGACCTCTCACCAAGGACAGTGCACAGGAGGGAAGCAACCAGCTGGCATGGGTCTCATGCACCCAGTCTTTGTAGACCCCCATGCTGCGCAGCAGAGACTCAGAGGGAGGCAGGGTCAGGTGATGGCTGGACAAGTCGGTGAAGATTGACCAGGGCAGCCATAACAGCTGGCCATGCCAAGAAGGGCCTATCTGCGGCAGAAAGTGTACCAGACTCCCCTCAACTACCTCTAAATGTCTGACCAGCAGTGTCAGTGAAGACTGCGGCTCTCCAGGGAGGCTGTCACTGACTTATCCACCATGCTATAGGATGAGCTGTGGCCCATGAGCTTTGGTAAACATCCAATGCCCGTGAACCTGAAGATCACTGTGACACTCAACTTTTAAGTCGCAGGAACTTTCCAAGGGTCCACTGGGGATGTGTGTGGGGTCTCCCAGGCAGCAGCCACTGCTGCTTCAAGGAGGTGACCAATGCCTTTTCAAGAGGGCCAGCAACTATGTGCAGTACCAGAGTGACTCTGACTGTTAGGTGAAGAGGGCCATCAGCTTCAGACCCAGGTGCAAGGTGTCATCGATTGCATCCATGTGGCCATCAAAGCTCCATGGAGCAGCCAGCAATCTTCATCAACTGGAAAGGTTTCCATTCCATCCACGTCCAACAGGCCCTTGACCATGAAAGCATTTGCAGCAGTTGTGTGCCCACTTCCCAGGAAGCAGCCTTGACGCCCACATACTGAGGCAGTCTCAGGTACTACAGTTTTTCTAGCCCCCTGCTTGTCTTCAGGGATGGATTCTTGGGGACAACGGGTACCCATTGAAGACATAGCTACTTATGCCTGTGAGGAACCCTTGCAATGCAGGAGTGGAAAGGTGCAACAACTGCCACAAGTCCACCCAGTCGACGATCGAGCAGGCCATTGGGTGCTGAAGATGAGTTCCGGTGCCTGAATCAATCCACTGGAGACTTGCAGTATGCCCCAGCCAGGGTTTTGCATATCGTGGTCGTTTGCTGTGCTCTGCATAATCTAGCACTGCAGAAGGTGGAGGGGGGGGAGGACTTGCATCAAGAGGACATGATTGAATGCCACTCCTCATCTGATAAGGAAGATGTGGAGGAAGATGCTGAGTAGGCAGCATGGGATGATGAAGTCCTTGTATGGGAGGGGAGGGCCATTGAGAGACATGCAAGGGAGGCTTGGACCAATCTCATACATACCCGTTTTCTGCCACCATGGTGCCCATTCCAAGTGAACGCAATAAGGACTCACCTGACTGTATTCTGTATGTCGCCTCTTTCCTATCACACCTCCATGCCTTGCACCCAGACTCACCAGGCTCACGCACATTGTTGAGACGGTGCCCATATGCAGCCTGCCCCTGCACAGGCAGCCATGGAGGGAGCAAGGGTGAAGATGGCATCTGACCAGGCAGCAGGGAAAGCATGAGAGATTCTCAACAATGAAAGTGATTTCCATTTATTTAAATGTTCACAATACATAATAACAAGATCAAGTTGCACACACCCTTGAAGCCCCTAGTGAGTCTAGGTGCTCTTCTTCCCGCGCTTCCTTGAGCTTCTATGAAGCACTGCCTCAGTGCTGGTAGCTGAAGTGGAGACAGGCTGCTGAACTTGCTGTCCCATGGCCTAGGATGACTTTGGCAGGCATTCTCTCATTGCCTGAGGCCTGGAGTGGGGAGGGGGGGTGCGGGTGGTTCACAGGTGCAGGACTTTCTTCAGTCATCACAGCTATTGGAGATGGGCTCACTGGTGGAGGGACAGAGGAGATGTTGTTCACATTCGGAGCGCCCTGAGGGGAGCCCCCAGATGTGGAGGTCAGCCTGTCCTCCTCCCTTTCAAGGCTCACTTGAACCTTCCTGCTGTCCATAGAATGACGTGGACCTGGAGAAGACCCCAGATGCTTCATCTCCATCTTGCCTTGCCACTGGTGGGTTAAGCTCATGGCCAAGGCATGGGTATGCAGGTCTTCGCGTATCTCTGAGATCTGGCTCACTAGGAGGGAGATGGAGGAAGCCATGCGCTCACACGTCTGAGACATGGCAGCATTCATGACGTGGATGGACTCCTCTATCATCTGCGCATGACTGCTCATTGCCTCTGGTAGCTCTGCCAGATGTTTCCTTGCCTCTCTCTGCAACTCCAGCATGTTCTGTGCTGTTGACACCAGAGGCTCATCATCAGCCTCTGACTCAGCATGAGCCAGGCCACCCACAGTCCCCTGACTATCAGTGGCCTCACCTATCACAGCCTCTGTCAACTGCTTGGATGTGTGTGTGGTGCTGGTTTGATCAGGAAGGAGGGTCTCTTCCTATCATCCCTTGGGAAGAGGAGCTTCCACCTTTCCCTTACTGCCTTGAGGAGCATCAGCAGGGAGGCATTCCTGAACCGTGGGGCCACTCAGTGTCTCCGCCTGACATGGTCCCTCTTGGCTGCCGGTCAGCTCCTAGCCTTATGAGGCCTTAGTCAACAGAACAGCAGCAAAGGGTCTCCAGCACAGGAGGTGGGGGGTGGAGGGTTGATGGTCAGCGGCACAGCAGCATAGCAGCACAAAGGCAAACCAGCATCAAATTCAAGTGAAGCAGCAATTCCAGCAGGGTTGACAGCCCTTTAAATATGGCACCAGCACTTGCATTCATCTCAGTTGGTGGTGCTATCTGCATCTTGTTGCCCACTCCCGTCCTCCAAGGGGATGGTTCCTGCACCTCCTGCATTCAAATGAGCCAGCTGCTGCATGATCGCGATCGGCCAGTCGAACACATGATGTGCGGTGACGGTGCCCACTTCCAATGCTGCTGCAGGGGCCCACGACATGCTGATAAAATTCAGCCCATAGTCACTGCTGGTGCATTTTGATTGGTGAGTGGGTTTCTTTTCAGCTGGTCCATGAGTTAATCGAGCATTGTTTTTGTCAGTGCCCAAAGTAGCTGAATCAACCTGCAGACATTTTGAGCCAGTTTCTTGTATTTAGTATTGAAACATAGTTCAATATAAATGTAGTATTTATCAAGGATATATTCAGTTGAGAGCAATACATTTCCAGCTCAGATTATAATAAATTGAGATAGTTTTCTTTAAGAGTCCTACTTCAAATTAACTTCGCTAAAGAAGTTTATACATATATATATCAACAAAATGATTTCAGTTGAAAACTGCTATTTACAATCTTCATCTAGAGTAGGTTAATGAAACATCAGTCTGAGTAACTTAGTGATCAAAGTTGCACAGGTATCCATGTTTCATACTGACTCATTCTGAACTGAAGTACAATTGCCTTTTGCCAAGTTCATTTCCCAATGACAATTGTCTTAAGTCTCAATGTAGCTTCTGTCAGAAGTCACATCTTGTCCTTTGCATCTTTTTTATTTGTGTGCAACTTTGAGAATGGAAATTATTTTTCAATGGGCTGGATTTTACTGAGCCCAAGAAGTCGAGCTCCGTGGCGGGGGGTCTGGAAGATGGTCACGGCAGAGGTTCGTCACAGATCTCAACACCAGGAGGGCCCAGCCTAATCCTCCCAGTGGTGGCGAGGCTCTGTGGCGGCAACCCCCCCCCCTCACCAGCTGCTGGGCAAGGGGACCTGCAACCACATATTTAAATCAATGAAATGAATAAATTTAAATGAACTTACCCGCAATCTACCAGGCCCACCATGATCCTCAGTGCGGCGGCCAGCACTCCCGCGCCTTCAATTCCCCATTTGGGGAAAGCAGCATAACACTGGCGGGCAGGGGTTAAGATTTCCAGTGCGGGGGGCAAGGGAAGGGGTGACAGGGTCAAATAAACGCAATGAGTGTAGAGGATGGTGGGAAGGGGTGAACTTTAAACTTTGTGCAGTTGTGCAGTTTGGGGGCAGGGAAGGTCAGATTTAAAAGGTAAGTGTTTTGGGAGGGAGGGGGAAAATAGGGAAAGGGGCGGTAAAATTTTATTTAATTAATTTTGGGGGGATTTATCTTTAAAAATTTAAATATGCCGGCAGGGCAGGCGGCCCTTTAAAAATGGCACCACTGCGAGTGCACGGACAGCTGACACCATTCCTGGCATCAGACAGCCTGCCCCCTCCACGTGATTTGGAGGGCAGCTATTTAAATAAGTTGTCACATGGGAGATCGCATCGGCTCTTTGGCATGCAGCCCACTCGTGCAGGCTGCCATTTTTTGAGCAATGGTGGGCTCTTAAAATCTAGCCAATAGTGTTTAAAATCAAAATCTGAAAGAGAACTTTGGCACTATTTTCTTGATTTATGAGCACTCTTTTTCCATTGGTCCCTTGGTAGTGGAATGTCTAAATTGGCCACATTTAAGTTATTGGCAGGAATTTTACGCCTTCCCAAAGAGTGGGGTGGTGGTGGGGGTGGGGGGAGGGGTGGGGGCATAAAATGGAGTGGGAGGCTCGGGGGGGCCTTCCTGATCTGCTCCCACCTCCACACCATTTTACATGGGGCGGTGGCAGTGAAAAACGGCCTGTCTATCCCAGGCCAATCAAGGCCAGTAAACGGACACTTAAGGGCCACTGCCCGCCACCATGGAGATTTTACCATTCGCAGGCGAGCGGCCCAGGCCTGAGAAAAGCCACCTGTAAAAGGTAACCGGACTTCTGACAGCCTGTGGGGGGGGAGGGGTCTTCCTGATTGAGCACCATGTGACAACAGATGGGAACAACGCCGAAGCAGTGGGGGCAGGCATGCTTTCAGCCCCTGAGCCTGACAGAAATGGTGCTTCGCCTCATGGGGCTGGCTGTGACAGAGCACACAGCATCACCAAGATCATTCAGGATGACAGCCTTATGGCTGTTCTCAACTCCCACCTCACTCTCATCCTGCTATCTAGAATGATGTGCCATAACAAGGACACCATCTGCAAGTTCCCCTCCAAGCCACATACCATCCTGACTTGCAACTATATCACCGTTCCACCACTGCTTCTGGGTCGAAACCCGGAACTCCCTCCCGAACAGAACTGTGGGTGTACTTACACCACATGGACTGCAGCTGTTCAAGAAGGAGGCTGATCACCACATTCTCAAGGGCAACTAGGGATGGGAAACAGATGCTGGCTTTGCCAGCAATGCGCACATCCCATAAAAGAATGGAAAAAAGCTGTAGATGATGTGACCACGGTAAAGGTCTGCAAAGGAAACCTGACCCGAGCCCGAATGCCGGATCCGGAAGTCCGACCAGACCCAAACCCGACACACGTCTTTGGGTCCCGACGGAGTCGGGTTGGGCAACAGGCCTTTACCCATAAAGGCCTGCTACCCAAGCTGACCCTGACGGGTCCCGACGACATGTGTCAAGTTCCGGTCGGGTTGGGTTGGACTTCTGGGTTCGGCATTCAGGCTCGGGTCGAGTTTCCTTTGCAGACCTTTAGACCATGAACCCATTTACACCCCACACATCTCCCCACCTCATACCAACCATATTATGCTTTCAGATACCCAAGAACTGTGCCTGGCCAGCCATAGCAGTCCCAGGTGGAAGTGAGACAGCAACACCACATCAGTGATAAGAAAGCAACATCAGTTGATCTGACACTCACAAACAACTGCTCAGATACTGGCTCTGCACAAACTTTAGGGGGTAATATAGAGTTGGTTCTGCATGTCGTGAATCACTGGGCATGAGTGGACTGTGGCAGGATCGGGGGAAAGAATGGCTCATATGCCAGCTCACCAGAGGGCATTTGAAAAAAAGACGTAGCTGAGATACTGGACGGGCTAAAAGAAGTCAATACTGGATAGGTTGGCTGTACTTAAAAGTAGATAAGTCAGCCGGTACAGGTGGGATGCATCCTAAGTTGCTGAGGGAAGTAAGGGGGAAATTGCAGAGGCAATAGATAAGGGGGTGATGCCAGAGAACTGGAGAATTGCATATTTTACACCCTTGTTCAAAAAAGGGTGTAAGGATAAGCCCAGCAACAATAGGCCAATCAGTTTAACCTCAGTGGTCTGGAAGCTTTTAGAAATGATAATAGAGACACGATTAAGTCACTTGGACAAGTGTGGATTTATTGAGGAAAGCAGCATGGATTTGTTAAAGGCAAATCGTGTTTAACTAACTTGATTGAGTTTTTTGAAGAGGTAACAGAGAGGGTTAATGAGGGCAATGTGGTTGATGTGGTGTACATGGACTTCCAAAAGGCATTCGGTAAAGTGTCACATAATAAGCCTTTCAGAAAGGTTGATTAAAGGGGCAGTGGCAACATGGATTTGAAATTGTCTAAAGGATAGGAAACAGAGTAGTGGTGAACAGTTGTTTCTTGGACTGAAGGAAGGTATACAGTGGGGTTCCCCAGGGTCTGTTACTAGGACCACTGCTTTTTGTTATATATATTAATGACCTAGACTTACAGGGCACAATCTCAAAATTTGAAGTGCAGTGAACAGACAGGCTGGTGGAATGGGCGGACACATGGCGGATGAAATTTAGCATTTTCTTTCTTTTGGGCCTCCTTATCTCGAGAGACAATGGATACGCGCCTGGAGGTGGTCAGTGGTTTGTGAAGCAGCGCCTGGAGTGGCTATAAAGGCCAATTCTGGAGTGACAGGCTCTTCCACAGGTGCTGCAGAGAAATTTGTTTGTTGGGGCTGTTGCACAGTTGGCTCTCCCCTTGCGCCTCTGTCTTTTTTCCTGCCAACTACTAAGTCTCTTCGACTCGCCACAATTTAGCCCTGTCTTTATGGCTGCCCGCCAGCTCTGGCGAATGCTGGCAACTGACTCCCACGACTTGTGATCAATGTCACACGATTTCATGTCGCGTTTGCAGACGTCTTTATAACGGAGACATGGACGGCCGGTGGGTCTGATACCAGTGGCGAGCTCGCTGTACAATGTGTCTTTGGGGATCCTGCCATCTTCCATGCGGCTCACATGGCCAAGCCATCTCAAGCGCCGCTGACTCAGTAGTGTGTATAAGCTGGGGATGTTGGCCGCTTCAAGGACTTCTGTGTTGGAGATATAGTCCTGCCACCTGATGCCAAGTATTCTCCGAAGGCAGCGAAGATGGAATGAATTGAGACGTCGCTCTTGGCTGGCATACGTTGTCCAGGCCTCGCTGCCGTAGAGCAAGGTACTGAGGACACAGGCCTGATACACTCGGACTTTTGTGTTCCGTGTCAGTGCGCCATTTTCCCACACTCTCTTGGCCAGTCTGAACATAGCAGTGGAAGCCTTACCCATGCGCTTGTTGATTTCTGCATCTAGAGACAGGTTACTGGTGATAGTTGAGCCTAGGTAGGTGAACTCTTGAACCACTTCCAGAGCGTGGTCGCCAATATTGATGGATGGAGCATTTCTGACATCCTGCCCCATGATGTTCGTTTTCTTGAGGCTGATGGTTAGGCCAAATTCATTGCAGGCAGACGCAAACCTGTCGATGAGACTCTGCAGGCATTCTTCAGTGTGAGATGTTAAAGCAGCATCGTCAGCAAAGAGGAGTTCTCTGATGAGGACTTTCCGTACTTTGGACTTCGCTCTTAGACGGGCAAGGTTGAACAACCTGCCCCCTGATCTTGTGTGGAGGAAAATTCCTTCTTCAGAGGATTTGAACGCATGTGAAAGCAGCAGGGAGAAGAAAATCCCAAAAAGTGTGGGTGCGAGAACACAGCCCTGTTTCACACCACTCAGGATAGGAAAGGGCTCTGATGAGGAGCCACCATGTTGAATTGTGCCTTTCATATTGTCATGGAATGAGGTGATGATACTTAGTAGCTTTGGTGGACATCCGATCTTTTCTAGTAGTCTGAAGAGACCACGTCTGCTGACGAGGTCAAAGGCTTTGGTGAGATCAATGAAAGCAATGTAGAGGGGCATCTGTTGTTCACGGCATTTCTCCTGTATCTGACGAAGGGAGAACAGCATGTCAATAGTCGATCTCTCTGCACGAAAGCCACACTGTGCCTCAGGGTAGACGCGCTCGGCCAGCTTCTGGAGCCTGTTCAGAGCGACTCGAGCAAAGACTTTCCCCACTATGCTGAGCAGGGAGATTCCACGGTAGTTGTTGCAGTCACCGCGGTCACCTTTGTTTTTATAGAGGGTGATGATGTTGGCATCGCGCATGTCCTGGGGTACTGCTCCCTCGTCCCAGCACAGGCATAGCAGTTCATGTAGTGCTGAGAGTATAGCAGGCTTGGCACTCTTGATTATTTCAGGGGTAATGCTGTCCTTCCCAGGGGCTTTTCCGCTGGCTAGGGAATCAATGGCATCACTGAGTTCCGATTTGGTTGGCTGTATGTCCAGCTCATCCATGGAGAGGTGCAAAGTAATACATTTTCTAGGGATCTAGACAGAGCATTAGGAGAACAACTGTTCCCATTAGTGGAAGGGTCAAGAACCTGAGGACACAGATTTAAATTAATTGGCAAAAGAACAAAAGGCGGCATGAGGAAAAGTTTTTTAACGTAGTGAGTGATTATGATCTGGAATGCACTACCAGAAAGGGTGGTGCAGGCAGATTCAATTTTGGCTTTCAAAACAGAATTAGATAGGTAATTGAAGGGAAACATTTGAGGGGTACAAAGAAAGGGCAGGGGAATGGGACTAGCTGGATTGCTCTTGCAGATATCCAGTATGGACTCAAAGGGCTGAATAGCCTCCTTCTGTGCTGTAATAATTCTATGATTCTATGGAAGAGAAGAGGGACAAAGGTAAGGTTATGCTGAGGGGAGAGGGGAAAGTAAAAAGTGCATACTTACACTATCTGCTGCTTGTAAATCAGAAGAGATTGTGGGATGAGCGGGAAGTGAGATGTGAGAAGGAAAAAGAAAGGAAGACTCGGAGTTAGAAAGTTGTGGGTTCAAGTCCCACTCCAAGACTTGAGCACAAAGCCAAAAGTGGACACTCTAGTGCAGTACTAAAGAGTGCTGCACTGTTGGAGGATCCATTCAGATAAGACGTTAAACGAAAGCCCTGTCTGCCCTCTCAGGTGGATGTAAAAGATCCCATGGTATTAATTTGGAGAAGAGCTGGGGAATGCTTTCTAGTGTCCTGGCCAATATTTATCCCTCAATCAACACCCCAAAACAAATCATCTGGTCTTTATCATAATGTTGTTTGTGGGATTTTGCTGTGCATTTCCTATATTGCAACAGTGACTACACTTAGAAATGGCTGTAAAACACTTTGGTACATGCTGAGATAGTGAAAGGCACTATATAACTGTAAGTTTTTTCTTTCGGACTAGCTTTAAGCAGTACCGGCTAGGTTTAAGCAGTGCTGGCGGGCCCCCTACTGATGTGTACAGTCAGTGAACGGTGCAGTTAGCCCAGGCTCCACACAGCAATCATTCCAATGAACAGGCAGCATGAAGATGCCACTCTGCATCACATTCATTGGGTGCAAGGCAATCTCGCATCATGAACCCCACGCCTGCTATCCAGTTTTGCCCCCCATCTGTTTTTAGTGATCTTGCTTGAGGGAAAAATGTTGGCCAGGACACCAAAACTGCTGTGCTTTTATAAAAATGTGTCATAGGATCTTCTGAGAGAGCAGATTAAGCCTTGGTTTAATACCTCATCCAAAATTAATTATATCTAACGGTGCAGTACCCTCTGATTATTGTCATGAAGTGTTTACCTAGATTATGTGCTTAAGGGCAATTAGGGATGGGCAATAAATGATGTCCTCGACTGCGATGCCCACATCCCATGAACGAATAAAAAAAGCCTGGAGTGGAGCTCAAATCTACCACCTTCTGACTCACAGGTGAGAGTGCTGACACCAGGAAAGAGAAACAAATTAGAGGAAAGTAACTTCTCCAAAGCTGGTATGGTGTGGCAGGTAATTCTGCCTTATAGAAGATTTAATACAATAGGTTAGTCTCAATGCTGGAAGCAGATGGCTTTTTAATCTCGTGTACTAGACTTTGGCATCTGTTCTAAACTCACACCACTAAAGCTGATCATTGAACTGTATCTGTCGGCTTTTTTTCTCAATATGACTTCATTTGGAGCTTTGCTTTCTGTCTATTTGGTTGCCCGGCCTTTCTCATCTACCAAAGCATTTCTATGTTTTTTTGGCTAAGCTAATGCTCTAGGACCTCTTATTTACACCAGGACTGTGATCTAATTCTAATGTTTAGCTTCTGAACTCTAATATGGTGCTCTGCAGGATTAGATGTGAACTAATTAATGAGAATTTAAATGAAGACTGGATCATTTGACTGTTAGATAGAGTCTATGTTGGAGTTAGCCACTTCCTGTTTAAGCAAACCCTGTATTTTTTTCAACATACTAACTAAAAATACTTGGGTGCAGAGCCAGTGTTATACTAATTTTTGCTTCAATATATATGCTAGATCATTGTGGACATATAGGCCAGAATTTTCCCAGCACCTTAGAGTCAGTTTTGGAGACAGTGGGGTGGGGGGAAAAACACATCAGGCTGGTTCCCTAATGTGTTTCTGCCTCTGCGCACTTTTACTGTGGGTGGCATCGCAGTGCTGATGGCTACTTGCCGGCAGGTGCATGACTGAAATGTGCAGAGTGGGACCTGGAAATGGCCTCGACATCTGGTTTCCAAACTTGTGGCAAAATTCAGCCCACAGTTCCAACCAGATGGCAAACCTGCTAGGTGAGATTGTTAGTGACTGTAAAGGGAGTGCAGCATATCCATGCTCATGCTTTATTGCTGTCTATCCAGTCCTAATGGTGCTGCCTTTCATTTAGCTTTATATCAACAACTGGCATGATGAGAAGAGAATTTGCAGTGAGATAAGCCAAATGATGGGGCAGGAACATTTGCCACTCTCTGTTGACTCTCTTACGGAGTAGGCTAGTTTAAACTAGTATTAATTTGGTGTTCTGAATAACACCCTGAACAGGATGAGTAAAACGAACTTCAGGTTGAGAATTCAAGTCAACATTAAGGCTACCAAATGCTAAAAAGAGGAGACTGTCATCTGGCCTGTCAAGATATCTTTTATTATCAGTACGACATTTAACTTAGGCAATTGCTAAACCTTGCCAGACAAGCAAACCACTATCAGGCCCATAAGGTTTTATATTATGGTGATATTGAAGACTCATCTGGGAACAGTTAAGATCTTAAATAGCACTATAAAAACAATCAGATAATCACGGCAAATTGATACCAATCTCATATCCGTATACAACCTGTAGCCTAGAATAGTAAAGTGTATAACCGTTTTGTTATGGAATTGTTAGATTTCTTTCAAAATAATGTGTGTGTTAAACTAATCTTCCATTTGTCTATCTCACTAAACAATTGAAAATCAACAGAGAGCAGTTGAAACAGCCATTTCTGCCTCAATAGAGAAATACATCACAAATGCTTCAGGGTTGACTGCTGATTATCCAAGCATGCTGGTTGCCCTGTGAAACTGCCAGAAATCTAAAAGCAAGCACAGTTAATGCAATACATACCAAAGAGACCAGTGGCCCACAACCATCAGTCTGTAGGGTAGTGCAAATGCAACAATTGCCATGTGGGGTCAAAAAAGAATGCTAACAGTCATCCTGAAATCAAGTTATAATAGACACTGAAAATACTAAAAACAGGGCATCTTTATTAATTCACAGTAGAGAGATTATAAGAGTATCAGCAGCAGCATGAGGAATCTAAATGCAGAATCTCCTCTGCAATTCATTGACAAGCAACCCCAAGGATGTTTATGGTCAAGGCCCTCAATGAGTAACCTGAAAAGTCCAACCATGTCAATTAGATCAGATGAAAAAGAAATTTGTCAGCCTAAGAAAATCTTCCAAGAAAAGATTACCCTATTAGATAGGCAAAGCGTGAATGTCATAAAAGTGTTTCCCCTAACCTATTATACCATGATTGCACCACATGCAATGCACAGTCAGTCTTGCAACTCTTTCATAGCTTAACATTTATGTCAATCTGCAGTGGAGCACATAAGCTCATTTATTCAAGGACATATTCTGGTATGCAGAATGTACATCTGATGTTGCTGGTTGGGTTGTCTTCGAACTTCTAATATCTCAAAATTACTTCTCTGCTTACAGAACAAGGCAGCACATAACAGGAGTAAGTAAATCCACACAGAAGGTGGGCCTGCAATTTCAAGGCCTTGAGTGCACTGAAAATGTTCAGTGTAGAAGACTGGCACCAGCAAAAGTATAGTTTATTATAGTGTCTGAAATGTTATCACATCAGCAAAGTTGCCAAAATAGATACTATTCTGAGACTGAACCAGTATGAAACCTTTCCAGTGATTACAGTTCTTTAAAATAAATGAATCCTTAACTAGGTGCAATGTTCCTTAAGCATCACTTTGTTTCAGTTGGTAAAACCCTTGCCTTTGAGTCCAAAGATTGTGGATTTAATCACTCTGATGGACTTGAACACATAACATAAACAGACAGTTCAGTGCAATACTGAGGGATTTCTGCACTATCAGAGGTGCAATCTTTGGCATGAGATGTGAAACCCATTCAAGTGGAAGAACAAGATTCAATTGCACTAGCTAAAGAAGAGTAGAGGAGTTCTCCTGAGGTACCTAATATTCTTCCCTCAGCCCACATCACCAAAAGAAACAGACTAACTGGTGATTTATTTTGTGTGCTGTTTTCAGGACCTAACTATGCACTCGAATGCTGTTGTGTTTGCCTACATAACAACAGTGGGCAGAATTTTGTGCAGCCGTTTGAAGTGGGAATGGTGGCGTGAGAGGACAGAGAATCACGTCGGGAGCGTCCACCCGGATATCTAGCGTCATGATGTTGGTTCCGGATTTAGTCAGCGGCAGGAAAGCACCAAGGTGGACTCGTGCCCCAAAGCGCCGGGAATTTATTTTAAATTGCTGAGCAACAATTTTAATGCATTTGCATCTAATTTGCTGCGCTTCAATTGGGGACTTGGGATTAAGTGGATGGCGGGCGGCACTCACGTGCCTTCGGGTTCACAATCAGTAAAAGCTGGCAGCACCGAGGTGAGGATTCAGTGCCGTACCAGAGGCAGTTATAACCAGCACTGCATAGGGGAAGAGGGGGATGCGGAGGCCATTTTTGGACTTTAATGCTGTGCTCTCTGTAAGGGGGGTCATGGTCTCAGGAGCTCTGCAAGGCAGGGAATCAGTGTCTCGAGAGCTCTGCAATGGGGGAATCAAGGTCTTGGGGGTTCTGCAAGGGGGGAGCTTGGGTTTGGCTGTATCTGGTGAACAAACTGTTGGGTGAGATGTGTGGTTGCCAGTACTGCTGGATGACAGAGTTGGCCATCAGCAAGGATGAGCACTGAGGGCCATCAAAGAATCTGCCAGGAAAAGTAGCAAAAGCTTGGTTGCCAGGGCTGGGTCATCTCTGCATCAACAGCACTCTGTAGGCCCACTGGTCACCTGCACGGGGCGCATAGACCCTGTCCTTTTGGACCCCTGTGGCGTGATGCAGCGCCTCAGACAGAGGGAGGGCCAAGAGGCAGCTGCGCCTGCCCGTGAAGCTCCATGATGACAGCGACAGCAGTAGGCTATGTCAAAAAGAGCCCACCTGCGCCAGACAGTGTACCAAACTCGAAACAGCGACCTCCAAATGTCCAAACGGCATTGTCAGCGAAGACTACGGCTCTCCAGGGAGGCTGTCACCGACTTATGTACTGTGCTGCAGCACGAGTTGCAACCTATGGGATTTGGGGGTCACCTTATGCCAGTGGCCCCAAAGATCACTGTGGCACTGAACTTTTCTGTGTCTGGATCATTCCAAGGATCCACCGGGGACATGCGTGGAGTTTCACAGGCAGCAGCTCACCGCTGCATTAACGAGGTAACCTGTTCAAGAGGGCTGACGACTATGTGTGCTACTGGACTGATCATGACAGTCAGGCCAAGAGGGCCATTGGATTCGGGGCCATTGCTGGATTTCCCCAGGTGCAAGGTATGATTCCACGCATGTAGCCATCAAGGCTCTAATGGATCAGCCAGTTGCCTTCATCAACAAGAAGGGCTTTCAGGCCATCAATGTTCAACTAGTCTGCGACAACCAAAAGCATTTTCTACAGGTGTGTGACTGCTGCCCGGGAAGCAGCTACAACCCCTACATACTTCGACAGTCCCAGGTGCCACAGCTTTTCAGGCCCCCACTCGCCTTCAGGGATGGATTCATGGGGACAAGGACTACCCATTGAAAACTTGGTTACTGACGCCTGTGAGGAACCGTCACAATGCAGTGGAGGAGAGGTACCAACAATTGCCACAGCACCATCCGAGTGACCATCGAGCAGGCCATTCGGCTGCTGAAGATGAGAGTGTGCTGCCTAGATCAATCTGGTGGAGCCTTGCAGTATGCTCCAGTAAGGGTTTTGCATGTTGCGGTCATCTGCAGTGCTCTGCACAATCTAGCACTGCAGAGGGGGGAGGCTTTGCATGGCGATGGGATGCCTGAGTGACACTCCTCCACCGGAGAGGAGGACACAGAGGAGGGAGATGAGCAAGCAGCACTTGATGTTGAAGCCTTTGCGCAAGAGGCCAGGCACATTGAGCGACGTGCCAAGGAGGCAAGAGACAATCTCATTATTACCCGCTTCCAGCTTAGAGGTGTGAACCCAGTGCTAGCAGCTGGTATGGAGGCAGGCTGCTGATCAGGTTGCTCCTTGGCCTGTGATGATGTCGGCGGATGTCCTCTGGCTGCCTGAGCCCTGGAAGGCACCAGCTACCTGAAAGTTTCCTGCACTTGTGCAGGACTGTTCTCAGGCGTTGTGGCTACATGAGCTGAGCTCACTGGCAGAGTGGCTGAGGAGCCGGTGTCCACACTGAGTGCCCTGAGGGGAACCCCCAGCTGTGCAGGCCAGCCTCTCCTTCTCCTCATTTTCAAGGCTGACATGTACCTCTCTCTTCACCAGAGAAGAACAGGGAGCTGGAGAAGACTCCAGGCTCTTGTTCCTTCTCCCTCCTTGCCACTGCTGCATTGAGGTCATGACCAAGGCAATGGTGTGCAGGTCTGTGTGCTCCTGTGGGATTTGGCTCTCCATGAAGGTCAACAACCTCTCAATGAAGGAAGCCATGCGCTTACATGGCTGAGATATGCAGCACTCATGGCATGGATGGACTCCTCCATCATCTGCTCATGGCTGTGCATGGTCGCTGGCAGCTCCACCAGATGTTGCCTTACCTCTCTCCAACTCCAGCACACCCTGTGCTGTTGACAGAGTATCGTCATCAGCCTGGGGCTCAGCATGGCCCTAGCCACCCGCAGTCCTCCGACTGTCAGGGGCCTCGGCCATCTCAGCCTCAGCCAGCTGCTCGGGAGCGCGTATGGTGCTCTCACCAGCTTGTGACCCTGATTCTACAGCTGAGCAGTTGCCTACCCAAGTGAAAGTATCTGAGCTGGTGGAAGGTGCAGGAGAGTTATGGGAAGGTTCATCCTCTGAGTGCTCCTCTTCCTTAGAGGTGGACAGCGGTTCTGCTTCTGGTTGAGTCTCCTGAGGATGCTGACCTGCATGAGAGAACAAAAACATGTAGTTTAGGCTGTGCAGATCTCCTTATGGTGACCATATGTGATGGGGGTCTCCAGAAGGGATCTGTATGTTGATGGAAGCCAATCCTCATTCTGTTGCACAGGAAGAAGTGGGAGATGGGGAGGGTGACACCACAACTGCAATGGCAGAGGAGTTTGGGCATCACCTTATGCTGACAGATGCATGGTTGCATCTCGGCCACAGGCCACCTTCCTTCACAGCTCACCCCCATTAACTTCCCGGAGAACGGATGGCAGCATGAGCTATGTGTGAAAGCCCAGTAGGGCACGAGAGGCTAACACAAGCAGAACTGTCATGTTGATCTCTCTGCCCACAATAGGAGGGAGACAGCCCAAACAGGCGGAGACCTTCCGGATCTTCCTGCTGCGTAGCCACTTGCAACCACTGAAAAAGAGAAGAGTGGAGCACTCACCTTTGCAGAATGCAGGAAGTCGTTGACCCTCTTGCAGCACTGTATCCAGTTCCGGAGGATGACCCCATGGCTACTGAGCTCCTCGGCTATGACCATCCAGGCTTGCTTGGTCAGGCAGGAGGACCTCTTCTTGTCATCATTGGGGAAGAGGACTTTCTCTTGCAGCCTGAGAAGAATCCGGAGGGGGACATCACTAAACTGTGGGGACACCACTAAACCGTGGGGCCACCCTGTGTCTTGGCTCAGCCATCCTGCAGGGTCTGCCTCAGGGAGTGGGGTGGTCCAGAGTCACTGCAACATTTGTGTCAGTTTTGAGCAGCTAGTAGCAAATGAATGCAAGGAAGCAATGCAAGTAGGGCTGTAAGGGCTTTAAATATGGTGCCAGCACTTGCTCTGGAGTCATTTGATGCCATATTCGGTGTCTTGCCTCCCACCCCCACCGTGTGATTGGGGGGCCCTGTGCCTCCATTATGCAAAATGGCTGCCCGCTGCATGATCACAGTGGGGCGGCCACCCACATGACAAATGGGAACAAAGCCGATCTCTTGGTCAGCAGCCGGCACTCATAGCGGGCTCACTAAATTCAGCCCAGTGACTGCACTTCTAATTTGCTGGCTGTGTAGTGCTATCAAAATGTACCAGGATACCATCAAAAAGCATCAGAAAACTCACTAAATTCCATAAAGAAGCTGTGAAAGACACTGAAGATATGATAAGATGCTATAACAAATGTGGTTTCATTCTTTAATCTGCAGTTTAAGTAATTTCACAGGAAAGAGCATCTTGTGATATTTTTCACCCTTTTTTAATGTTGTGTAAAAATAGGTCAATAGGAAGCTAATGAAAATGGAAACAAGGAAATTGAATAAGGCAGAGCTAGCCAGCTGTCATTTCATCTGTGATTATTTTCAACACCTCAATTTGATCACTCCTCAAACTTCCGAAGTCAAAAGAATACAACCAATTTTGCATATCATGGCCTCAAAATGTAACCCTTTTAGCCAGTATCATTTGAATAAATCAGTACTGTACTCTGTCTATGGCAATATATCCTTCCTAAGGTGTGGTGCCCAGCATTGAAAGCAATACTGTAGATGAGATCTGACCAAGGCTCTTCACAACTGAAGCATAACTTCCCCTTTTTTGTACTCCAACCCTCTTGCTATAAAGACTAACATTTCATTAACTTTTTACATTATTTTTTGTACGTGTGCATTAGCTTTTAGTGATCTGTGTACCTGGACAACACAAATCCCTTTGCTCCTCCAGTTTTTAAGTCTCTCACCATTTAGAAAGTATTCCAATTTACTTCCACACTTCCACACATCGAACTCCATCTGCCACAGATTTGCCATTCACTTAAACTGTCTATGTCCTTTTGTAACTTTCTTGTCCTGTCTACTCAATTTACTGTCACTCCTAACTTAGTGTTAACCACAAACTTGAATATATAACTCTCTATTTGTTCACTCAAGTCATTGATATATTTTGGTGAAAAGCTGTTATCCCAGCACAAATCCCTGTGGAACATGACTTGTCACATTTAATCAATCAGAGCGCATTCCCTTTATCCAAACTCTCCATCTCCTATCTCCCAACCAATTTCCAATCCATGTCTGAAGATTACCTCCAGTTCATACAGATAATACCCATAATGCATCCGCTTATATGTCTTGTTAGTGCCCTCCTCAAAAAATCCAACCAGAATAATTAAGCATGAAATACCCTTCTTAAATTCATGCTGACTCTCTTTAATCAACTCATAATTGTTCAAAAGCTCTGTCATCGAGTCATAGAGTCAAACAACACAGAAACAGACCCTTCGTGTCTGTGCCAGCCATCAAGGACAGCACTTGGCCCGTAGCCTTGTATGCTATGGGTTTCAAGTGCTCATCTAAATACTTCTTAAATGTTGTGAGGGTTCCTACATCCACCATCTCTTCAGGCAGTGCATTCCAGATTCCAATCACCCTCTGGGTGAAAACATTTTCCTCAAATCCCCTCTAAACCTCCTGCCCCTTACCTTAAATCTATGCCCCCTGGTTATTGACACCTCCACTAAGGGAAAAAGTTTCTTCCTATCTAAGCTATCAATGCCCCTCATAATTTTGTATACCTCAATCATGTCCCCCCTCAGCCTCCTCTGCTCTAAGGAAAGCAACCCTAGCCTTTTCAGTCTCTCTTCATAGCTGAAACGCTCCAACCCGGGCAACATCCTGGTGAATCTCCTCTGTACCCTCTCCAGTGCAATCACATCCTTCCTATAGTGTGGTGTCCAGAACTGTACACAGTACTCCAGCTGTGGCCTAACTAGCTCCATCATAACCTCCCTGCTCTGATATTCTATGCCTTGGCTAATAAAGGCAAGTATCCCATATGCCTTCCTAACACCTTATCTACCTGTGCTGCTGCCTTCTGTGATATATGGACAAGTACAGCAAGGTCCCTCTGACCTTCTGTACTTCCTAGGGTCCTACCATCCATTGTATATTCCCTTGCCTTGTTAGTCCTCCCGAGATGCATCACCTCGCATTTTTCAGGATTAAATTCCATTTGCCACTCCTCTGCTCATCTTACCAGCCCATCCATATCGTCCTGTAATCTAAGGCTTTCCTCCTCACTATTTACGACACCATCAATTTTTGTGTCATCTGCGTACTTACTTATCATGCCTCCTATATTCATGTCTAAATCATTAATGTACACTGCTAACAGCAAGGGTCCCAGCACCGATCCCTGTGGTACACCACTGGTCACAGGCTTCCACTCGCAAAAACAACCCTCAACCATCACCCTCTGCCTCCTGCCACTAAGCCAATTTTGGATCCATTTTGCCTAATTGCCCTGGATCCCATGGGCTCTTACCTTCTTAACCAATCTCCCATGCGGTACCTTATCAAAAGCCTTACTGAAGTCCATGTAGACTACATCAACTACTTTACCCTCATCTACACATCTAGTCACCGCCTTGAAAATTCATTCAAGTTAGTTAGACACGATCTCTCCCTGACAAAGCCATGCTAACTATCACTGATTAATCCCTGCCTCTCCAAGTGGAGATTAATCCTGTCCCTCAGAATTTTTTCCAATAGTTTCCCAAACACTGATGTTAGACTCACCGGCCTGTAATTACCTGGTTAATCCCTGCTACCCTTCTTGAATAATGGTACCACATTCACTGCCCTCCAATCCTCTGGTACCTCTCCTGTGGCCAGAGAGGATCTGAAAATTTATGTCAGAGCCCCTAATCTCTCCTCCCTT
Source organism: Heterodontus francisci (assembly GCF_036365525.1). Lineage (NCBI taxonomy): Eukaryota > Metazoa > Chordata > Chondrichthyes > Heterodontiformes > Heterodontidae > Heterodontus > Heterodontus francisci. Next base: position 105,513,822 of record NC_090373.1, on the reverse strand, counting down.
GCCTCACGTAACAGCCTGGGATACATCTCATCTGGGCCTGGGGATTTATCCACTTTGAAGCCCACTAAAACAGCTAATACTTCCTCCCTTTCACTGCTAATATGTTCAAGTATATCACACTCCCCCGCCCTGATCTCTGCACCTACATCGTCCTTCTCCATAGTGAACACAGATGAAAAGTAATTATTTAAAACCTCACCTATGTCCTCCGGCTCCACACACAGATTGCCACTTTGGTCCCTAATGGGCCCTACTCTTTCCCTGGTTATCCTCTTGCCCTTAATATACTTATAGAACATCTTAGGATTTTCCTTTATCTTTTTTTTAGAGATACAGCACTGAAACAGGCCCTTCGGCCCACCGAGTCTGTGCCGACCAACAACTACCCATTTATACTAACACTACAGTAATCCCATATTCCCTATCACCTCTCCACACTAGGGGCAATTTACAACGGCCAATTTACCTATCACCTGCAAGTTTTTTTGGATGTGGGAGGAAACCAGAGCACCCGGCGAAAACCCATGCAGACACAGGGAGAACTTGCAAACTCCGCACAGGCAGTACCCAGAATCGAACACGGGTCCCTGGAGCTGTGAGGCTGCGGTGCTAACCACTGCGCCACTGTGCCGCCCACCAGTGTTTTTTCATGTCCCTTCTTCGCTCTCCTAATTACTTTTTTAAATACCCCCCTACACTTCCTATACTCCTCTAGTGCCTCCACTGTTTTCAGCACTCTGAATCTGCCATAAGCCTCCTTTTTTACCCTTATCCAATCCTCTATATCCCTTGACATCCAGGGTTCCCTGGACTTGTTGGTCCTACCCTTCACCTTAATGGGTACATGTTGGCTCTGAACTCTCACTACTTCCTCTTTGAATGACTCCCACTGTCTAATGTAGACTTTCCTACAAGTAGCTGCTCCCAGTCCACTTTGGCCAGATCCTGTTTTATCATATTGAAATCAGCCTTTCCCCAATTCAGTACCTTTATTTCCGTTCCATCTTTGTCCTTTTCCATAACTACCCTAAATCCTACAGAGTTATGGTCACGATCCCTGAAATGCTCCCCCACTGACACTTCTACCACTTGTCCAGCTTCATTCCCTAGGATTAGGTCCAGTACTGCCCCTTCTTTTGTAGGATTTTCTCCGTACTGGCTCAAAAAGCTCTCCTGTATGCATTTTAAGAATTACGCCCCCTTTAAGCCTTTTGCACTAAGACTATCCCAGTTGATATTGGGGAAGTTGAAATCCCCTACTATTATTACCCTATTATTTTTACACTTCTCTGAGATTTGCCTATCTGCTCCTCTATCTCTCCCTAACTGTTTGGAGGCGTGTAGTACACTCTCAGCCAAGTGATCGCCCCCTTTTTGTTTTTAAGTTCTATCCATATGGCCTCATTTGAGGAACCTTCCAAGATATCATCCTTCCTTCCTGCAGTAATTGACACCTCGATCAACAGTGCTATGCCACCTCCTATTTTACCCCCTCCCCTGTCATGCCTGAAGACTCTATACCCTGGAATATTGAGCTGCCAGTCTTGTCCCTCCCTCAACCATGTCTCTGTGATAGCAATAATATCATATTCCCATGTGCTAATCAACGCCCTCAATTCATCTGCCTTACTAGTAAGACTCCTTGTATTAAAATAGATGCAATCCAGCCTTGCATTGTTCGCTTGTGCCTTTACAGGTCTGTATTTGCTCTGCCTTCCAGACTGACTCAGTTTCTCTTCTATATTTGACTGTGCATCACCCCCTACTGTACCTCCACTCTGTATCCCATCCCCTTGCCAAATTAGTTTAACCCCACCCCCCCCCCCCCCCAACCCCACCCCACCAAAAGCACTAGCAAACCTCCCAGCAAGGATGTTGGTCCCCTTCCAGTTCAGGTGCAACCCGTCCAACTTGTACAGGTCTCACCTTTGCCAGAAATCCCAGTAACGTCCCTACAACTGACAATAACTTCACGGATCCATAGGTTCATGGGTTTTTTCATCCTGTCTTAAATAATGGTTAACATTTGTAATTTGCCAATCCAAGGGCACAATTCCTGAATCTAGAGAGCTTTGGAAAAATATTACAATTGCATTTGCAATTTCTTCACCTGTTTCTATTAATACCCCAGAGTGGAAACCACGGTTCCTGGAGATTTATCAACTACAAGTTCCATTATTCTCTTCATTACCTTGTTATTTTACTTACATTAAATCCATTAAGTTCCTCCCCTTGACTTATTTCTAGGTTCTACCTCAAGTTTGTGTACAATTAACAGTGGGGGAAAGCAGCATCTGATTGGTTGATAGCTTCTGGTAGCCTTCAAACCCTCTCAAAACCCAATGGAAAAAATGTGATATATTTTGTAAAACACGGACAAGCTGACACAAGGGTTCAAATGTTGACTGTCAGCTGAAAAATCTGATAGTTGGCATGTTTGGTCAAATAGAATAAAGCTGTTGTTACAAACAGACATTAAATTGATCTTATTTAATAGCAGAGAAGGCTCTAGAGACTGTATGAAGTACTGTGGCTCCCATTTCTTATGTTCTTATATCAACTTTACACATAATAGCCACCAAAATAACTTGTTCTGCAAATGGAAACACTCACATTCATGGAATAGAAGATGAATTTCTAAAGATGGGAAACTGGTACATTACTTGGCAGAGCAGAGAAAGCTTTATTCTGCATCGAGGATTGCATTATGCTGGCACAGTTTCCAAAGTGCACCATATTCCATCCCCAACATGAACATCTCTCACTTCCACAAACAAACAAAAAAATCTCTATTTACTTTAATTTTCCAACACATTTCAATAAATGTAATCATCACCGTTAGAATTATTTTAAAAAATAATTGACAAGGTGTGCGTGTAATTGATTGGACCGTGATTATTTTTTCAAGCTGTTTCATTGGGCAGGATCTTGATTTAAATACAAAGGCAGGAACAGAGGCAGGTGGTCGCTTAAACCTGCTCCTCGGGTTGGCGTACCGGTTTCCTGACGCGAAACCGACACACTCAAAGTTTGAAAGTTCTGAGGAGAGCAGGAAATGGCAACACTCCCAAAATGGATAAATGAACAGTTAAGACTCTTTAATGAGCTTGTTGTCAGCTTGTTGAGGGCCAGTTTGAAATTATTTCTGTAAGGCACAGGATCCAAGCAGGGTCGCATCCACGACAGGGAGGAAGAGGCAGTAACACAGTGGGGAGCATGTTAGAACGGCAGGGCAGCGGCAAGAGGCACCATTGGAGAGGGTAGGCTTGGAGAAGGCCCTCATTCACAGGCAACCAGTTGTACAGCATCAGGAGAATTATTTGTAATATCTCTTCACTCTTGACAAGGGAATTTGGGGAGGTGGCTTTGGGAAGTGGACGGTCCTTCTGCATACAGGCCTCAGGGTGTTCAGGAAGTCTCCACATTCCAAATGAAAGGCAGGAAATGGGATTAAGCTACTCTGACATTGGATCAACTAGCAATGAGGAGGAGCAGCATCTGCAGGAGGAAAGGCGGACCCTTGAGCAACAGGGCGCAGGGGTGAGGAATGAGGGGCAGGAAGGTAACAAAATCAATGCCTCAGCATACCGCCAAAGGAGAAGCTACCTGAGCATGTCGAAGCGTCAGAGCTGCAGAAGGCTGTACCTGTCCAGGCAGATGGTTGCTAACCTGTGTGCCCTCATTGATCGTCATCCTGGGGTTCGTAATATTTCACATGGCTGTGAAAGTGATAGTGGCCTTGCACTTTTTTCCAACCAGTTCCTTCCAAGCAGCAGCAGACATTTATGGCATCTTGCAGGCAGCAGCATCATGGAGGTAATGTATGCTCTGTTCGAGAGGGCAGGAGATTACATTGAATTCAAGGTGGATAGCAGCATTCAAGCTCAAAGGGCAATGAGATTTCCCTCAGTCGCCAGATTCCTTCAGGTACAGGGGATCATCGTTTGTTCACATGTGGCCATCAAGGCACTGACTGACTCGCCAGGGAGATTCCTCAATAGGAAGGGATTCCACTCCCTAACTGTTCAGCTGGTATGCAACCACAGAAAGTGCTTTATGCAGGTGTGTGCATGCTATTGTGGAAGCTGTCATGATGTCTTCATCCTTTGGCTATTGCAGTTTCTATAGATATTTAAGAAAAAGTTAACAAAGTGGGCATTAGTCCTAGAGAAAGTGAATCTGAGGAATTAATAATGGAAAATAAGCTGATGGCAGATGAATTGGACAGGTATTTTTCATCGGTCTTCACTATAGAAGATACAAGTAACATCCCAGAAACAGCTGTAAAACAGGAAATGGAAGGGAGGGAGGAACTGAAGAAAATTACAATCACCAGGGATGTGGTACTAAGCAAATTGTTGGAGCTGCGGGCTGACTAGTCTCCGGTCCTGATGGACTTCATCCTAGGATCCTAAAAGAAGTGGCTAGTGAGATAGTTGATGTGTTGGTTTTAATTTTCCAAAATTCCCTAGATTCGGGGAGGGTTGCATTAAATTGGAAAATAGTGAATGTAACTCCTTTATTCAAAAAGGGAGGGAGACACAAAGTAGGAAACTGTTAGCTTAGCATCTGTCTTAGGGAAAATGTTAGAAGCTATTATTAAAGACATTATAGCAGGGCACTTAAAAAAATTCAAGGTAATCAGGCAGAGTCAACATGGTTTTGTGAAAGGGAAACCATGTTGAACCAATTTATTGGAGTTCTTTGAAGAAGTAACATGTGCTGTGGATAAAGGGGAATCGGTAGATGTATTGTACTTATATTTCCAAAAGGCATTTGATAAGATGCCACATCAAAGGTTATTGTGGAAAATAAAAGCTCATGGTGTAGGGGGTAACATATTGGCATGGATAGAAGATTGGCTAGCTAACAGGAAACAGAGAGTAGGCATAAATGGGTCTTTTTCTGGTTGGCAAGATGTAGCGAGTGGTGTGCCACAGGGATCAGTGCAGGTGCCTCAACCTTTTATAATTTATATAAATGACTTAGATGAAGGGACCGAAGGTATGGTTGCAAAATTTTCTGATGACACAAAGACAGGAAGGAAAATTAGTTGTGAAGATGATATAAGGAGGTTACAAAGGGATACAGATAGGTTAAGTGAGTTGGCAAAGATCTGACAAATGGAGTACAATGTGGGAAAATGTGAAATTGTCCATTTTGGCAAGAAGAATAAAAAAGAAACATATTATCTAAAAGGTGAGAGATTGCAGACCTCTGAGATGCAGAGGGATCTGGGTGTCTTAGTGCATGAATTGCAAAAGGTTAGTATGCAGGTTCAGCACATAATTAGGAAAGCGAATAGAATGCTATGGTTTATTGTAAGGGCTATTGAATACAAAAGTAGGGAGGTTATGCTTCAGTTATACAGGGCATTGCTGAGACCACATCTGGAGTGCGGTGTACAGTATTGGTCTCCTTATTTAAGGAAGTATGTAAATGCGTTAGAAGCAGTTCAGAGAAGGTTTACTGGACTAATACCTGGCATGAGCGGGTTGTCTTATGAGGAAAGGTTGGACAGCCTAGGCTTGTATCCGCTGGAGTTTAGAAGAGTAAGAGGCAACCTGATTGAAATACATAAGATCTTGAGTCTTGACAGGATGGATGTGGAAAGGATGTTTCCCCTTGTGGGAGAATCTAGAACTAAGGGTCACTATTTAAATATAAAGGGTCGCCCATTTAAGGCAGAGATGAGGAGAAAGTATTTCTCTTAAAGGGTTGTGAGTCTTTGGAATTCTCTTCCTCAAAAGGCGGTGGAAGCAGAGTCTTTAAATATTTTTAAGGCAGAGGTAGATAGATTCTTGATAAGCAAGGGGGTGAAAGGTTATCAGCGGTAGGCGGGAATGTGGAGTTCAGGTTACAGTCAGATCAGTCATGATCTTATTGCGTGGCGGAGCAGGCTGGAGGGGCCAAGTGGCCTGGGGTCCTGCTCCTAATTCATATGTTCGTATGTGCCATGGCTCTTCGTAGAGCCATCAGAAATCTGTGGATGGTTGTTAGCAGATAAAGCTTATCTCTCAAAGATAAAAGCAAAACACTGCCGGTGCTGAAAATCTGATATAAAAACAAGAAACACTGGAAATACTCAGCAGGTTTGGCAGCATCGGTGGAGAGAGAAGCAGAGTTAAAGTTTCAGGTCAGTGACCCTTCATCAGAACTGTCAAAGGTTAGAAATGTAATAGGTTTTAAGCAAGTAAAGTGCAGGTGGGCGAGAGATAACAAAACTGAAGCTGTTGATAGGACCCTGTCCTGTCAACACCTTCACTTTTGTTATCTCGTGCCTCACCCCCGCTTTATTTGCTTAAAGCCTATTACATTTCTAACCTTTGACAGTTCTGATGAAGGGTCACTGACCTGAAACTTTAACTCTGCTTCTCTCTCCACCGATGCCGCCAAACCTGCTGAGTATTTCCAGCATTTCTTGTTTTTATCTCTTGAAGAGATGGCTGATGACTCCAGTGTGTAACCCTGCCTTGGAGGCTGAGACATTACAACCCTGAGCACAAGGGTCATCATTAAGCAAACCATCAGCCTCCTGAAGATGAGGTTCGGGTACACTCCCTCGAGGGTTTTGGGCATTGTTGTGGTCCGCTGTGCTCTCCATAACGTGACCCTCCACAAAGGTGTGGACCTCGAAGATGGAGAAATGCTGGAATGGCACAGCTCCTGAGTGGAGGAAGACGAAGATAAGGATGAGGCTGAAGGAGAACGAGAGAATGGTCCCCAAGCTTTGCAGGATGTCACCGTGGCAGGCTCAGGAGGCGGAGCACTCATCAGGATGGCAGGGACGCCAGGGCCGCTCTGATCCAGACCCGTTTCACCAGAGAAGGACTCAATCTGCAGGACATTTGGTGAGAAGAGTCTCCTTTATTTGAGTGAGAGAGCAAGCATCCCTTAACAACAAAAGTCAGCAACCTTCCAAAGGCACAAACACTGCAAGGATCCAGCGTCTCCACCTGACACACTCTTCTCCATCACATTCCTTTATTCTGCAAACCCATATTTTCCATTCTGCTGCCTTTTGCCATGATGAAATGGAAACACACAAGTCTGCCTTAGTGCAACAACATGCCCAGCACTTTATAGCATAACAGTTTGATGTCATATACGACAGAAACACCCAAGAGACCCACAAAGTGACATCACCGATGCAGTGGCCTGCATTCATGGCTACTCCTACAAATTGCTCCCCCTGTGGCTTAGGATGAGGTGGAGGCAGACTGCTCACTAGTGCCTGTCCAACACTGAGAAGCCCATGGTGTTCGGCCTCGTCATGGAGATGCCGTGGGGGGGGGCCTCCAAAGGCTGCTGCACCCGGATTTACTGCAGGGGTAGCCTCTGTCACAGGGCGTGTCTGTACAGATACCTTGACTGCCAGACGAGCCATAGATGCAGATGATGTCGAAGCCTGTGCGGGGTGGCCCCCTCATCACCATCTGTCGCCTCCTCAGGCCTTTCATGGCCCCCTTGATTACTAGAGGGAAGTACCAGCTGGATCCCAGCTGGCATCCACTCCATGCTTCTTTGTGCCATTTACACCACTGACTATCAATGCTACTCACTGCAGCATGCATTCTGAGCATGTCAGTGTACTGTTCCTGCATCCACTCTGAGTGATGCCGCATACGGCTCTCCATGAAGTTGCCCACTCTCAATGGAGGAGCTCATGTGCTCAAAGCATTGCAACATCATGGAGCACATGAGATGAATGGACTCCTCCATTCTCATCCTATGACTCCGCAGTGTCTTAGGTAACTCCAAAATGTGGTCACACATTTTACGCTGATTCTCCAGGTAGAGCCGCCTGTTTCATGACTCCCTAGGCTCTGCATCTCCCCTGCTAAGCAGGGCTGCACTGTCCTCCATCCTCCGAGGGGGATTGGCCACAGCAATGCTGCCTCCCCCATCTCCTCCTGCTCCAAAGTGCTGTGCACTTCACCCTGTGCCACCAACTCTAATAGCACACAAGGACCCACTGAGGTGCGAGTGTCTGCACTGGTTCTGGGTGCACAAGAAAGATGAGACAGCGCAGGCTTGGAGATGTCTTCCTCCTCTGACTCCTCCACAACACGGTCTGGGCTCCTGCCCCTCTGCAGCTGGTCCTGTGGGAGACATAAGAGAAAGTGGTTATGAGAAATTGGCACAATCAGCAGACGCCTCTGCTGTTTTAAATAATGAGGTGACAGCTTATGCATTGACAGCTTGTTGCGCAGGAAGGATTACCATGGAAATGTTGAGAACTTTTCACCCTGTCTCTGTTGGACTCCCATTTTTCCATCTCCAACGTCCCAGTGGCTTGCCACTCTGGCCAGATCAAGGGCAAGTTTCTGAAAATGCATCAGTGAAGTGAGCTGGGGAATCCCATGGCCCAAACGTACCTTCTCGCTCTCCCTGGCTTTTTTCTCTCATTTGGCCTGCAAAGTGAAGAAAAATGCCATTATGACAATGTCTCTTTCCCTCACCACTTGCAGCTTTTCAGTTACATAAGATGTTGCAGTCTTCACTGTAGCCTACTGTCCAATAGTGCTTGAGTTATGAACTATGCTTATGGGTCATCAATGTTGCACGCATCTCTTCTATGATTAGGAGATCTTTATGTACCCTCAGGATGCCGCTCAGTTTTGCACTCCTGGTGACTGCTGACCAGGAGACATGAAATCTGGGTCTATCATTGGACTCACCTTGCCAGACCTAAACAAGTCATTGAAATGTTTCCTGCACTGGACCTAGTTCCTCCTCACTATTCCTCTGCTGCTGACCTCATTAGCCATCTCCAGCCGGGCCTTCTGTTTCAGCCTTGCAGGCCTTCTCATGCTGCTGGCAAGGAAAAGGAATATATCTCCGTGAGGTCACCCTTCCAGCAGCACCTCAAGTGAGACGTCAGAAAAACACAGGGGGCTGCCCTGGCACGGGGGCCCTCCCTACCCAATGCCCTTTGCTTAGGACCTCCTTCCATCATTGAGACAAACAGCAACCACAGCAATGGCTGCCACTCGCCCTTTAGTCGAGCATGTAGATTCCTGTGTCCCGCCTCCTTCACATGCTCCCTGCCGCTCATTGAATGCAACTCTGGGACAATTAAGTTGATTTTCAAATAAAATAGCAATGTGCCTGCGGTGCAGGGTCGGGACCTGGAAATGAATGCAACGCCACAGTCCCGACCCTGGAACTGAAATCCTGCCTATTGTCTCTGAAGCAGATCAGAAATTATACAGCTCTAAGTCAAGCAGTTCATTATCTTATCCTGTTGTTGTCTTTCCCCATCTTTTGTTTATATTTATCTGTTTCCGTTTCTCAATGGAGGGTAGCAGTGGCAGGGAGAGGGATTAGCAATTGAAGAGTCTGGTGATGATGATCATGAGGGAAGTGGGAAGGCAGCCAAAGGCCATCAGTGGCCTGCCATTGTAATGTCGACTGCTCCTCCCAGCTTCATATTCATATTCAGTCCTGCCACATCCAGCTGTGAATGGTGGTGGACAATTAAACAGCTAATAGGTGGAGGACACTGCACATCTATCCCCATCCTCAATGATGTGGGAGCAGATTAGTGCAAAAAAAGAGACTGAAGCATTCACAGCCATCTTCAGCCAGAAGTGCCAGGTGGATGATCCATCTCAACCTCCTGCTGAAGTCTCCGGCATCACAGATACCAGTCTTCAGCCATTCTGACTAATTCCACGTGATATCAAGAAATGGCTGAAGGCACTGGATACTGCAAAGGCTACAGGTCCTGTGTCCTTGTTAAGTGAGGTTTAACCGAGAGAGAGCTCAAAAGTATGTTCAGATCATCTGCCTCTATGTTGGCTCTCACCTTTTTGAAATGGTACACATATGTGGCACCCTTCTGTTGGTATTGGTTTTAATAGTTGATTTTTCTGATGAGCAACAAACACAAGTAAAGTGGTTAGGTACCACAGGTTTTACGCTGTTTACCAGCAGCAGGACATTCTATCTGGTATGGGTAAGCACCGCCACAGTGGATAAGTCACAGTTCTGTTTGTGAGACAGCTGTTGTTACTTTTCAGGTGATTTTCTGGCACATGAGTGATGAATAGTGTTCACAGGAGTTGAACTTGGAGTGTGGTAGTTACCATTAGCAGCCTCAATTCAGTAGCTCTGGACTCTGAGAGTGATAGTAATCTTGCTAACTCCAACAGCTCTGACAGCTTTCTGTCTTCCTCGAGTGCTTTCCGGCACATTTGACTAGAGAGACAGCCTTCAATTATTTGTGTTTTGAATTCCCGTTCGACATGTTCAACATCACTGAGTCACATTTGGTTGCTAGATGCCTGACTCGCGTGCAATATTGGTCAATTGTCTCATTTGCTTCTTGCTTAGTGCATCGGAAGACAATGGTTTCGTATAAGGTGTTTTTCTTGGGCATGAAGTAGGTCGTTAGTGTATTTTTTGCTCAGGCATAAATGCCTCAAAGATATCCTCTAATTCTTCATCTCTGTAGTGTAGAAGCAAGGCCTTTTTCTTTGTGCTGTCTTTGATTGCGAAACCTGCCATCACGTCTTCGAAATGCTGCAGCCACTTTTGCCAACATGGGGATACAGATGATGGCTCTGAATGTACATCAAAAGGTGGCAGGTTGAGCATAGACAATGCCATATTGATCAACAACGCAGTGATAAAGGATATGGGATGAAGCTCCTTTCAGGGGAAATTTCTCTGCAGTGATCCGAGATTATACACTTTTTTAGGGGATTATTTTAGAGAGATCAGTGTCTCAATGTACACTGTGCAAACTTCCTGTGTGTCATTCTATAACACAGTTTCCAAAATAAAATGATGTCTGTAAAAGTAGACAAAAACCTTCCCAAATGTTCATACCTGAAAGCAACGTTTCCAGTTTTTCACCAAACATTTCTTTTTATCTCTCGTCATCGTGGGACTTAAGTGAGGTTCAGCCAAGCTTAGTATAAGATATGTGAGACAAAGATTGAGACAGAAGCAGCAAGCTGATGAACACAAAGGCTTCTTCTTTATTCTGTTTTAGTTTCACTTTTCCTTTGCTAGCATGGGTGTTCTACAGGAGCTCCAGTGTACACAAAGCTTGATGCTATTGCAATTTCATAACACTATAACACTACAGGTCCTGACAACATCCCGGCTGTAGTACAGAAGACTTGTGCTCCAGAACTAGCCGCACCCCTAGACAAGCTGCTCCAGTACAGCTACAACACTGGCATCTACCCGACAATGTAGAAAATTGCCCAGGTATGTCCTATCCACAAAAAGCAGGACAATTCCAATCTGGCCAATTACCTTTCCATCAGTCTACTCTGCATCATCAGCAAAGTGATGGAAAATGTCGTTGACAGTTCTATCAAGCGCCACTTGAACAGCAATAAATTGCTCATCGATGCTCATTTTGGGTTCCACCAGGGCCACTCAGCTCCTGACCTCATTACAGCCTTGGTTCAAACATGGACAAAAGAGCTGAACTCCAGAGGTGATGTGAGAGTGACTGCCCTTGACATTAAGGCAGCATTTGACTGACTGTGGCATCAAGGAGCCCTAGTCAAAATGAAGTCATTGGGAATCAAGGAGAAATCTCTCCACTGGTTGGAGTCATACCTAGCACAAAGGAAGATGGTTGTGGCTGTTGGAGGCCAATCATCTCAGCCCAAGGACATCGTCATCACTGCAGGAGTTCCTCAGGGTAGTATCCTAGGCCCAACCATCTTCAGTTGCTTTCTCAATGACCTTCCCTCCATCATGAGGTCAGAAGTGGGGATGTTCACTGATTGTACGATGTTCAGCACCATTCTCAACTCCTCAGATACTGAAGCAATCCATGTCCATATGCAACAAGACCTGGACAACATTCAGACTTGGGCTGATAAGTGGCAAGTAACATACACACCACACAAGTGCCAGGGAATGAGTTTATCCAATAAGAGAGAATCTAACCATCTCCCTTTGACATTCAACAGCATTACCATTACTTAATCTCCCACGATCAACATCCTGGGGATTATCATTGACCAGAAATTGAACTGGAGTAGCCACAGAAATACTGTGGCTACAAGAGCACGTTGGAGGCTAAGAATTCTGTGGTGAGTAACCCACCGCCTGACTCCCCAAAGCCTGTTCACCATCTACAAGGCACAAGTCAGGAGTGATGGAATATTCTCCACTTTCCTGGATGAATGCATCTCAAACAACACTCACGGAGCTCGACACCATCCAGGACAAAACAGCCCGCTGGATCGGCACCCCCTCCACAACCTTAAATATTCATTCCATCCACCACCGACATACGGTGGCAGCAGTGTGTACCATATACAAGATGCAACTCATCACGCCTCCTTTGAGAGCAACTTCCAAACCCACGAGCTCTTCCACCTAGAAGAACAAGGACAGCAGGCACATGGGAACTCCTCCATCTGCAGAATTCCCTCCAAGTCACACACTATCCTCACTTGGAAATATAATGCCATTCCTTCACTGTCACTGGATCAAAATCCTGGAACTTCTTCCCTAACAGCACTGTTAGTATCCCCGCACCAGATGGACTGCAATGGTTCAAAAAGGCACTCACCACCACCTTCTCAATGCAAGGGAAATTAGGGATGGGCAACAAATGTTGGCCTTGCCAGTGACAACCTCATCCCATGAAAGAATAAAGAAAATAAGTATTTTTAAGAAACTTAACACCTTTTTCAAACGCAGGCCTTAGATGCCTATTTTTTGCCTATACCAATATGATGTGTGCACCTTTCCATTTCGTAATGAGCGTGTGCTTCCTATCCTCCATATAGGAGGCATAAGCACCTGTTTAGTGCCCAAAAAACGAGCATGACACCAACAAATTTCTAGGCCATTGTCTCTTCTGTGTGTATCTTCTATCTGGTTCCTACTATTAATCTTTTGGTTTAGGTCTTTTTCTGTCTTTTGTTCTTCTCTTTTTTTCTCCAACAGAAGTTCAGACTTTATGTTTAGATAGCAAGTGGAATTTGACTTCACACCAACTGCTATTGACAACCAGAGCTCTGTGATTCTCACTGACTTTTAGTTAAATTAAGCTTAACAATTATTTTGAAGCAATAAAATGGAATTTCTAGATCAAGGCTCATTTGATAAGAAAATTGCTTTAAGGGAGTATTTTAAAATAAAAATGTTTGAAATGTATTTTTAATTGAATTATAAATAATTAACTATTACATTGTGTTCCAAGGGCCTGTGACTCTAAACCAATATTTATTTTTTTCATGCATTTTAGTGCTGTTAAATAACCAGTTTCCTCCTGTTCCCTTTCCTTTGTTCCACTTTATTCATTTAACATGAAGATTAGTGACAGTTGAAGTGAATCACCACTGGCAGTTGAGTAATCAACCTGGAAATTTCTATCGGTCTAAATTGTAGGTTCCAGAAAAAAGACGCACAAATCCCATCCACCCACATGTTATAAAAAATGCTAATGTTGGCAAGCCAGCGAACATACTGAGCAATATTTTTCTTACTGACAATAAAAAGTTTAATGAACCAAAACTGAGAAATTACTATTAAAGGATCTTTTGAAAATGTTCCCATATCCACACTAGCCAGTAAAACTACATTCAACTAAGTTGATTTCCATGGCATTCACCCTTTTTTAAAAATCCCTAGTACACGTAAAGTGATTGCAATCCTGGAAAATAATGATTGTCTCAATCTGATCCATTTTGAAGCCATAAAGCACTAATGTTTCAATGACTGTATTCAAAAAAACCTGCCTAAATTGGGACTCTGTTACTGGCTAGCAGCTATAGAGGATGATACCCTGTATGTAGTGGATTATAATCCCTCGGATCAGGCATACTTCTCAGATGATCACTGTCAGCCTAAGGTTGAGGAAGACAGATCCTAAAGACACTTGAATGGGTCTGAAGGACTGATCTAACTCTCGCTCAAGGAAAGGAACCAGCTGAGAATATTACCATCCTCCAGATAGCCTTGTTAACAAGTTTCAACCAGATTATAATAACCCGATATTATGAGGGTCCGGGAATCTGTCCTCACCAAAGAGTGTATGGAGACGGGTTCACGAATTAGCAATGCAGAAGACCATGTGAGACAATATAAATTCTAATTTATATAAAAGTTTATTAAAGAACCGAACCTGCAATTAACAGTTGGTGAGACAGTCAATTGCAACGTTAATAGTTCCAGGAAAAGATAAAAAGTACAATCTTGTTTCTAGTAGAGAATCCAATTTTTAAATCTAAGTATTTTTACAGTAAAATATTAAAGTAGAATATCCATCAATTATTAAAGTAACATTTACCTTAAATCTCTTAGTAGAAGACTACAGAGTTAGTGAGATACCTCTGCCCCAGTTAAGGGGGAATAGCATCACCTCACTCCAATAGTCGTACCTTTACCATGAGAGATGTTGGAGCGAGTCCAACAAATCTAAAAATCCAATGTGTGCTTCCAATATTTGTACTGTTCTTAAAATTGCATAACTAATTTCTTACATATAGGGGTGTTACCTCAATTGTAAGTAAGTTTATCCTGCCTTTTACCCAAAAAAGGTTGTATAACTGTTAATTAACTGTTATTTTCCAGGTAAGGTCCATCCTCTTTGATTCCTGAAAGATTGTATAGCTATTAATTTCTAGGTAAAGTCCGAGCCTCTGATTTCTAAGAAAGCTAAGCTACGAGCTTCGTGATAGTCATTTTTTTCATTAGTCATCCAACTGTGTTTCAAGACTTTGGCCGGAATTTTACAGTGGGCAGGGGGATCCGTCCACCCGCCGAAAGGCCGGTGGCAAGCCCACCTCCGCCGGGCCTGGGAATCCAGACCAGATTTTATGCTCCCCAGGCTGTTAATTGGTCTTGGGTAGGACTTACACCTCGACGAGGCAGGAATTCCCACCTAATGGAGATGCCGACCAATCAGCAGGCCGGCAGGTCTTAGTCCCAGCAGTGCCACTGGGAGCGCTGGGACTACACCCAGCTGCAGGAGGAAGATGATGAATGGTCCCGGAAAAAAGGTGAATGTCCCCGGCGAGGCTCTAAAAAATCGATTGGGGCCCAGCGAGGCAAGGGGGGTCGGTTAAGGGACAGAGGACGTGTTGTGCATTGGGGTTGGGGCTTCAGGGATGGCCCTCCATGGGGCACAGGGTGCCCGATCAAGAGGGCCCCCCCAGCCTGCCAGAGGCCGTCTAGTTTTATCAGGCATGTTTACTGAGGCCTCAGCTGCCCGCCAGCAGGTGGTGGCAGGTAGAAGCCTTTAAGTGGCAGATAATTGGCCACTTAAGGGCCTTGATTAGCCTGAGGCGGGCAGGCTGTATCTTGTCGCTGCCCCTCCAGCTTCCCACTCCATTTTACGCTCCCCCATCCCCGCCACCAGTCCGCTCTTTTGGGGGGAATAAAATTCCAGCTTATAATTCAGTGTTTGGGTTTGGTTAGCTTTGTCAAAAATGCAGATGACTGTGGTTTACGGCTATCAGCATAAAACCATCATATCAACTATTACACAGTGGTAGCTTTTGCAAGACTTTGCAAAACTATGTTATCAATGTTTTACCGTGTGATTAGGTTCATGACTTTAGAAGCGAATCCATCTTCAAAAGCTGCCTTTTTAGTTCTAAGTTGAGGCAGGCTATTTCACACAGAGGCATGTGCACTTAGCATTATACAGATGAACTTTTTTAACTTTTTAGGAAGATAAACACTTTTTAAATTTTTAATCCCTCATTCAGAGGAAAACAGCTCTTTACACCTCACAGTGGCACAGTGGTTAGCACCGCAACCTCACAACTCCAGCGACCCAGGTTCAGTTTTGGGTACTGTCTGTGCAGAGTTTGCAAGTTCTCCCTATGACCGCGTGTGTTTCCGCCAGGTGCTCTGGTTTCCTCCCACAGCCAAACCCTTGCAGGTTGATAGGTAAATTGGCCATTGTAAATTGCCCCTAGTGTAGGTAGGTGGTAGGAGAATGGTGGGGATGTGGTAGGGAATATGGGATTAATGTAGGATTAGTATAAATGGGTGGTTGTTGGTTGGCACAGACTCGGTGGGCCAAAGGGCCTATTTCAGTGCTGTATCTCTAAATAATAAAATAAATAAACCTTATAACCCCTCATTATGGCCAGACTCCTTCACACATGATGATATCAACTCTGCATATTTATATCTATAGAAGCATCCCTTTACCATTCACAAATTCGCCATATGAAGCTTGCATCATAGTAATCAGGTGTGATAATCAAGAGAGTCATTCCATACCTTCACAAGTATTTACAACAGTTGTGGTAACAAAGGTGCAGGATTTCCATCTCTACCTATATTGAGGTCTGCGTTGCACTCATTATGATTACCAAAGAGAGAGCAAAAGTGAAATTCTGCCTTTAAATATTTACTAAAGCAACCACTTCTTTGAAACCTGGTTAAGAGGTACAGAATGGAATACTTCTTCCTGTTGCTTTCCCATAAATTCCCAGAAATAGACTTTAACCCCCTTCTATATCATAACCCACTACTATATATAATCTGAACTCTAATATATTAATTAAGGTGGCCACTGCTGAGACTGCAGCCCAGCTGAGGACATGCAGCCAAGAGTCCAGGTAAGTTTAGGTTGCCTCGCCGGGGGTCATCGGTCGGGCCCTGGCAAGGCAAGGGTGGTCGTTTGGGAGGAGACGGGGTGTCTTGGGTCCTGTGGGTGGTTGGGGAAGCAGGGGCAGCCCTCAATTGGGCACATGTGCCTGATTGTCAGGGCCTATCCCCGGGCGCTGAGAGGCCGACAGCTTTTCCCGGGGGGCCTTTCCCGGCTCCAGGACGCCCACTTTCCATGCGTAAAATTTGTGTGGAGGTGGGAGAAGGCCCTTAAATGGCTGTTAATCGGCAACCTAAGGGCCTTGATTGACCCTCTGGCTCATTGGGGTGGCGTAAAATTCTGGCCTATGTGTTTTGCTTTTTCAAAAAAAAAATTCAGCTGATTTCTTTTGTGCTCCAGTTTAATGTTTTTTTGTTTTACAATACGATTGATTTAGTAATTTTAGCTTGGGTCTTTTGGTCTGTAAGTTTGGTGTTTTTACCTATCTAAGGTTACACCATTCAAAATATAAGAACATAAGAAAATAAGAAATAGGAGCAGAAGTAGGCCATTCAGCCCCTCAAGCCTACCCCGCCATTCAATAAGATCATGGCTGATCTGTCCAAGGCCTCAACTCCTCTTTCGGGCCTGCTCGACCTAACCTTCGACTACCCGAGAATTCAAAACTCTATCTACCTCCTCCTTAAATATATTTAGTGACCTAGCCTCCACTCTCTGAGGCAGAGAATTCCAGGGATTCACCACCCTCTGAGAGAAGAAATTCCTTCGCATCTCAGTTTTAAATGTGTGCCCCTTTATTCTGTAACTATGTCCCCTAGTTCGAGATTCCCCCACCAGTGGAAACATCTTCTCAACATCTACCCTGTCAAGCCCCCTTAAAATCTTATTTGTTTCTATTAGATTACCTTTAATTCTTCTAAACTCCAATGAATAAAGGCCTAACCTGTTAAGCCGTTCTTGATAAGACAACCCCTTCATCCCAGGAATCAGCCTAGTGAACCTTTTCTGAACTGCCTCCAATGCTAGGATATCCTTCCTTAAATACAGGGACCAAAACTGTAGGCAGTACTCCAGGTGTGACCTCACCCACACCCTGTACAGTTGTAACAACACTTCCCTATTTTTAAACTCTAACCCCCAAGCAATAAAAGCCAAAATTCCATTTGCCTTCCTAATTACTTGCTGCACCTGCATGCTAAATTTTTGTGTTTCATGCACAAGAACATCCAGATCCCTCTGTACTGCAGTATTTTGTAGTCTTTCTCCATCTAAATAATAATATGCCTTTTTATTCTTCCTACCAAAGTGGATGACCTCACACTTTCCCACATTGAACACCATCTGCCAGGTTTTTGCCCATTCACTTAACCTATCTATATCCCTTTGCAGATTCTTTGTGTCCTCATCACAACATGCCTTCCCACCTATTTTTGTATCATCAGCAAATTTGGATACAATACACTCTGTCGCTTCCTCTAAGTCATTAATACAGATAGTAAATAGTTGAAGCCCTCGGACTGATTCTTGTGGCACCCCACTAGTTACAGCTTTCCAACCTGAAAAAGACCCATTAATCCTGACTCTCTGCCTTCTGTGCCAGTCCTCAATCCATGCCAACACCTTACCCCCAATACCATGAGCTCTTATTTTGTGCAATAACCTTTTATGCTGCGCCTTATCAAACGCCTTCTGAAAATCCAAATACACTACATCTACTGGTTCCCCTTTATCCACTCTACTTGTTATATCCTCAAAGTACTCTAACAGATTTGTCAAACATGATTTCCCTTTCATAAAATCATATATATCCAATTGACACAAAAATAGATTGTTAACCATGAGGCACATTATATGAAGTAACTTCACACATAAAGCTAAGTTTCAGTTCATAATAGGTGCCTGGCTATTTATGGAACTGTCTTTTGTTGTGAATAAAAAAGAGACTGAATCCTAACAGTGACAATTACCATGAGGTTATTAAGCTTTATGTATACATCAGCTTTGGGGAAACTGGTGCACGGAAATCAGCAACTCCTTCAAACACACATGAATATGTTACACTTTATTCCTTCAAGGTAAATTTTTAATATCCTTTGAAATAAACTTTTCAACCCCAATTTTGGTGATATTTTATATTCATCAAGGTATATAGATGTCAGTGCTAGGAAGCAGTATTGTTTTTCATCCAATGTTGAGATCAAGCATTCCTGTGTTCAGAATAACAGATGCCAGTTGCCTAACGGTTTGCTTTAGCCCCAAAAGAGCAATCTCAGTTTGTGCATCAGTACTTTCGTTTCATACACCAGTTACTTTTGTAAGTGTTGTGAATGAAATGATCAATTATTCATAAATTGAGGGCAATTCTGTATTAGTATGGATTAACAACCAATTAGACTTGTGCAGCTGACAGAGTGTCATGAGCTTCATCCACCATGTTGACTGAATTTGAACTAGTTAACATTATTTACTTCAGATAATTAGGGTGACTAAGTTAGAAGCCTCATATCTAACTATGCTTCACATGTGAAATAGCTACAGCGTAGAAACTTCTAGGCTAGAAATAGGCCGATCTATTCTGCCTTCCTACTGTCCGAGCAGTTGTATCTGATATGTTTCTCTTGTCCAATTTTGTCTTGAAGATTTCCATATGATTCCTTTGATTGTAACTTCAGTGGGGGATTAGTGCAATTGCACAGAGAAATGATGTAAACACTTGGTTTTCGCCACTTATGACATTTCGCTAGGATTTCCGCCAATTTTTCACTGGAAATTTCATATGGAAATGTCATGCACTCATCTCTACAATGTTCATTGATATAAACTATTCCAATAACCTCCTTTAAGACACTCCTTAAAATCTGCCTCCTTTACCAAAATATTTTGTCAGCTGTCCTAACATGTCCGAACATGGCTCAGTATCAAATTTAGTTTGAAAATGTTCCTGTGAAGCATCTTGGGACATTTTGTTATGTTGCTGTTGGTTTTAATATAACTGATTACCTTTTCAACCACGTAATGTTTCCTTACATCCTTTCTCATTCTACAACTTCTCCAATTAAGCTCACGTCTCCTTATTCTGCAGCCTTGTGCCCATATAAATAGCACTGATTTATCTTCTCCATCTTTGACCCTTGCTGTTTTGAATATCTCATTCATATCTCCCCTTTAGACATCTTCTTTCCAATGAAAATAGTTATGGTCCTTAGGTCTAGTCTCACATATTTTATTCTTATTATCACAGTGGCTCTTTTTTGTGCCTTTTCCAGCTCAGCTACATCCATTCTGTAGTGTGTCTCCAGAAATGCATGCAATACTCTGCATGGGGTGGAACCAGTGCTTGGTATAATCATAGGATTATTTTCTTTGATCTATTATCCATCTTTTTATGCAATGCAACATCCGATTTGATTTTTGACTGCTGCCAGAACATTGGCTTAATGACTTCCCAGATGAATATATTATGATCATCAAGAACCCCTTCCTGATCATCATAGTTAGTAATTTCCCATGCATGTTGTTATCTGTCCACCTATTGCTTGTCCCTAAGTCCATTGCTTTACATTTTATAAATATTAAATTGTACCTGCCATTTCTCTAAATAATCTAAGTCTTCCTGTAGCTTTTCAACATCCTCCAACCGAATAATTACATCTGCTATTTTGGTGTTATTTGCATATTTTGAGATGTGGGGCAAGATTTTGAGGTTCTGCCAGGGGCGGGCATTGAAAATAATGCCACCAGCCAACATGCTGGTTTCCCATCGCTATTCCTGCAACCGGCAAGTTTCATTAGAATGGGGGAAGGCCGACTCCGGAAACCCACCCGATTCGGCAATAAGATTATTTAAGCTAGTTGAGGAGCTCATTGAGAGCTTGTTGAAGGCCAGTTTGGGATTTTGGTGGGGGCGCGTGGATTGCACACTGGGTCAGGACAGACCAAGTACATGGAGGCAGCAACACAGTGGGGAGCCAATCATAGCCGCCTTCTGAAATTAGATGGGCCCATAAAAGGGAGAAATGCTGAGAGGGGTACTCAGATATTGGCACACAAGTGCCACTGGCTGTGCACAGGTTGAGGGGAGAGTGGTCACTATGCGTTCGGGCAGTGCAGTGGGTCGTCACCCCCTGGCATCATGTGGTCATGAGGAGGGCATAAGGCTTCCAAACATTATTGGGAGTTCAGCTGAGTGCAAGGAAGGCAACAGCTGGTCATGGAAGCATGACGCTCAGATTTTTGGCCTAGTGACAATGAGGAGAAGCACCCTCCACAGGAAAGGCAGAACTCTAAGCATGAGCAGGGCAACAGAGAGGGACGAGTGGCAGGAAGGCACAGATGCCATATCCTGAGCATTGGATCTACCAGTGAAGATGGAGCTACCTTGAGATGTCAGAGAACTAGTGTCGCAGGAGACTACAACTTTCCAGGCAGTTGCTCACAGAGATTTGTCCCCTTGCCCATGAAGACCTCACACCATGCAGCACTGCTCACCATGCCCTGCCAGTAGCCGTCACTGTGGCCTTGAACTTCTTTGACTCTGGGTCCTTCCAAGGAAGATTGCACGTCTGTCATGACGTATCAATATTAAAAAACAGAAGTGCATATTTACATGTGAGGCAACCCCCATTGAACCACTCGGTGCTCTGCTTGACCTGGTGGCCTCCGATCTCGGCCACTTCCACATGGTGCACCCTTTGAGACCTCGGATGAGGTGGAGGGAGCCTACTTGATTGTCTCTGCTTGCAGATGAGATGCACATGGCAATCATCGTTGTCGTGGAGATGGCAATGGGGCACCTCTAGAGGCTGCTGCACCAGTGTCAATGCAAGAGCAGCCTCTGTCACACGGCCCTATTACACAGATGGTGCCTAAATCAAATGAGCCAAGGAGGTCGATGATGATGCCACTCCGTGAGGGGTGGCACCTTCATCCTCCTTCCTGATAGCATCAGCCCTTGGCTGGTGCTCTGAATGGCCAGAGAGCGCATCAGCTGGGGCACAGTTGGCATCCACTCCAAACATCTCTGCGCCATCAGCACCACTAACCGATCAATGCTACAGAGCGTGGCATGCATTCTGTGTATGTCAGTGCATTCTCCTGCATCCACTCCGAGTGCTACTGCATATGGTTCTCCATGATGTTGGCCACTCTTTCAATGGAGGAGCTCACGCATTCAAAACCCTAAGCCAGGATCATGCACATGAGCTGATTGGACTCCTCCATTCTCAGCCCATGATCCCGCACTGACTCAGGGAACTCCAACATGTGGGAACTCACCTGTTGCTGCTGTTCTAAGTAGAGCCTCCGTTCTTGTGACTCTCAAGGCTCTGCATCTGTGCCCAGCTGTGCATGTCTGTGCCTGTCCTCCATCCTCCGAGAGGGACTACCCACAGCTGCCTCTGCCTCTCTCACCTCCCCCTGCACACTTGTCACATGCTTGTCACCCAGTGCCACCCTATATAAACGTGTACGAGGACCCACCAGGGTGACAGTATCTGCACTGATGAAGAGTGCACTTGTAAGATGTGATGGTATTTGCTCTGGCATCTCTGATGCCAGCGCTTGCCCTGGTGTAGACACAGGAATCTGTCCTTTCCCCTCCACGTCAGAACCTGTGGGAGACACAAGAGATCTTGAGAACTAGAATAAAAGCAAATTACTGCAGATGCTGGAAATCTGAAACAAAATCAAGAAGTGCTGGAAATACTCAGCAGGTCTGGCAGCATCTGTGGAGAGAGAAGCAAGGTTAACGTTTCAGATCTGTGACCTTTCATCAGAACTGGCAAAGGTTAGAAATGAATTAGGTTTTAAGCAAGCAAAAGGGAGGTGGATGGGGGAGAGAACAAAGCAGAAGGTGTTTGATGGGGCAGGAGAGATTAAATAACAAAGCTGTCCTGGGACAAAGGCAAAGCGAATAGTCAAGCTTCACCACAAACACCTTCCCCTTTGTTCTCTCCCCCCACCCCCCTCCACTTCACTTGCTTAAAACCGAATCTCTTCTAACCTTTGCCAGTTTTGATGACAGGTCACAGACCTGAAACTTTAACTTTGCTTCTCTCTCCACAGATGTTGCCAGATCTGCTGAGTATTTCCAGCACTTTTTGTTTTTGGATCTTGAGAACTAGACTTGGTGAGCAGAAGCCTCTGCAGCACTGAGGCTTCCCAATACAGCTGAGCCTTTGGCATGCTGTTGGACAAGGTGGAGTGCACACCACCCTCTACATTTACAGATTGCAATGCCCATTCACTCTCTCCAGCAACTTTCCCTGACTTGCTCCTGTGGGGGCAACCCTGGCAAGCACCCTGGCTGAGATTTTATCTTGGGGACGGGGGTATCGACCACAGGCTAAAGCGCTGGGGAGAGCCCCGCGTTGCCTCCTCTGGGGAAGGCCCGCTGGATTATCTGCCAATTAGGCACTTAGCTGAACAGCGACAGGCCTTCTGCAGGCTTAAGGACCATGGTAACAGAAATCCCGCCTGCTGAGAGCTGTCGGCCAATCAGTACGGGACTCACCGGAGGTGTTGGACCCAGGTCATAGGTAGGTCAGGGCAGGAGGGGTTTCACAGGTCATTGGGGAGGCAGGAGTAAGGGGGTCAGCAGCAAGGGAAGGAGGGTGATTCTCAGCAGGCCCTCCCTTCCTGATGTCAGGTACCTCGATCAGGCACCCCCCACCACCACCCAGAACCAGCAAGCAACAAGCATGGGTTTGCTTGGCGTGCTCCCTATGTGGCGACAGGCCTGTCCGCCACTGGGCTAATACCCGCAGTGGTGGGATGAAGCCCTTAATTGAACATTAATTGCCCACTTAAGGGCCTCAATTGATGACATGGTGGGAAGGCCAGTCACAGGCCTTCCCATCCCAGACCTAATTTGGGTGGAGGTGGAAAGGTGGCAGGGTCCCAGCCCACTACCATCCCACCCAATTAAATGCTCTCTCTACCTCCAAATCCAATGCGTGGGAGAGCGTAAAGTTCCACCCCCACCCCCCCATATCTCCGTCCTCCCTGGCAGTGACAATGTGCACGTGGGGCACTCCTTCTCCTGTCAGCACCCTGTCTCAGGTGTTATGAGCTCTTTTCACCTGCAATGACAAAACAGTGAGAAATAAGGCCTATGGCCTATACCATCAGCTCATTGACATAGGAAACTGCATGTATTAGTTCTGACAAGTCCTCAATAGCACTATGGCTTGCTGAAGGGTCAGTTGATACCCAGGGCACACATTCATCCTATATTCAGGAGCAGCGTGTGCCCTCAAGCTCATCAGCTGGTGTATCTGCTGAATATTGAATACCCAGAGGCCGGTCATAAGGGTCTGATGTTACATGCACCTTGCCAGAGTGAATAAGTTCATTGAACCTTTCCAGCACTGGACCCAGTTCCTCCTCACCACACTTCCTTTGGTAACATTCTCAGCAACCTCGATGCATGCCTGCTTGGTTTGGGATGGTGGCCTTCTCCTTCCACCCTCCAGAAAGAAGACCTCCCCCCTCTCCATCACTGCCTCAAGGAGGACCTCCAGGTCAGCACTGGCGAAGCATGTGCATTTCTACCCCAGATGCCAGCTCTCTGCTTTTCCTCTCCCATCACTGCTGCTTCAATTCACTGACTAAAATGATAGCAACAGTAATGGCTGCCCTGTTCTGTTTAAATTGAGTCCATTCTCGGTCAGTCCTGCCTCCATTCCCACCCCCACAACCGTTATTTGGTGGTCCAACCCACCCTCTAGCCAATTAGCAGGCCGCCGTAGGTTTCCTGACCCCCGAAAGGAAATTCTGGCCTGTAGTTACTGGAGCCTTTTTCTAGAATATTTCTAAAGATTACCAGCCCCACTACTGAGCCCGGTAAAACTCACATCACACCTCTCCACCCAGAATATTTCCCATTCACACAGCCTCTCAGTCTCCTACCATCCAACCAATTTTCAATCTGATGAAAGGCCACAGACCTGATGTTTCTGTCCACAGATGCTGCCAGACCTGCTGTGTATTTCCAGCACTTTCTGTTTTTATTTCAGATTTCCAGCATTCGCAGTACTTTGCTTTTAGTTTTCAATCCATGTCAGGAGTGTATTTCTTGCCTGTTGCCTAAATGCTGTTAAGTAAATGCATATTTTCTGATTATCAACAGAAACATGATTGTTTTGGCTCAGTAAGTGACTTATATAAATAATATATAACTAATCTTCCAATTAACAACTTGAAAGATTTTTGTGCACTGTTGGCATTACCATTGCATTTTAACAAATCAAAAAAGTCAAAGCTGCTCTTGTGCAGATACAGACCCTAATCCCAAATTCCTATTAATTATGTAAAATTTCTAAAGAGCAATACAAAAAACCCAACTGTAGATCCATCTCAAAACCTGGAGTTAAGCTATCCTATATATATAATAAAAAAACTGAGAAATTACTAATAAACTATATGAGAACCAAACTACATCCCAATCCATTTCATTGTGGTACGTAAAGTGCTTTCAAACGCTATGACATTTCTTTGTGCAAATTGAATGCAAAATGTACAATGTGTTTGTGTCTGTGTCTGTGTGTGTGTGCGCATTTTAAAGAAATGTTCAAAAGATAATAGATTTTTCTGATTGTATTATTATCTCTAGACTATTCTTGCAACACAATCATTTCAAACAAATAATGTCCTTTCAAAGTTATTCCACAGGAAAGAGACTGTCAAGGAAAATGCACTGCACATGTGAATACCCAATATATGTGTAGGAGCTTATAAAATTATATGGTAGGGATTTTTTACCCCCAAGAACAGGTGAGATAGGGGCAGACAAGAAGGTAGAATCGTTTTAAAGATCTCAAACCCAACACCTGCCCACTTCTGATTTTAATGGAGCAGAGTCAGGTGGCGCGCATCCAATCTGGTCTCAGGAGACAGGTCGGTCACTGAAATCTTTTAAGGAGGTGGAATGCCTCCCTGGGATTTAATTTTTTAACTTTAAGCAGGTAAAAGGAGGCAAGAGGTATGTGCCTTTATTGTATTGCTTGGGGGTCAGAAGGAGCAGGAGTGTTTCCTCTACATCCAACAAGCTTAGCTGCATGTGATTGTACCCCCAAGGTGGGCCGGCCCCCTACAATTGTCTGACACCCTCTGCAATGTCCAACTCCCTCATGATGTTTGACCCCTCCCCTGAAATGTTGCGCTTACCCCCCACCCCGACCTTACACAATTACCAACCATCCCCTGTGATGTCAAACTTGCCTGATAACTGCACCGCAGCTGCTTTCCCACCTGACAAGCTGGCTGCTTGTCAATCTGTCTTGCAGCCAGGCAAGAAAGCTGTTGAAAAAAATTAAAACAGGTTAAATTTGGCAGGACCTGCAGGAAACACATAGGTTTCTCATCCAAAGATCCTCCCCCTCACTCTTGTCCTGGCCTTCAGTAAATATTGGGACCTAAGAGTGCCTAGCATTTTTAAATATCACAGACATAATATAGGAAATTTTTCAAAAAGTGCATTAGTCTTGGCATTAAAGATATCTGGATAGTGAAAAAGGGTGTTCATTAATACTTATGGCACCTTTGGAACCATAGGATGATTAATTAGAGCTGAAAATATATGCTGGATGTTTGTGACAGTGTGGTGGGAAATTTTGCAACAAAAATAGGCTGCAACAAATTCACAAACATTTCCTCCTCACAGCAGCTAATATAAATAGTATATTGTTTAATATATTAATGAAATAATAAGGGATCATCATTTTGCTGAACGGTAATATTTTACAATATGTAATATATACTATGAGCAAATGATCACAGAGCTACTCCAACAATTCCATGATCTCAGGAGTAGTGCAACCATAGTATTCCAAGTAGTGGTTTTTCTATGTTGTTCCTACCATCATAGACTGTCACCATGTTCTCAAACAGCGATCCATCTAACTCCTTTCAAAAACAACAACTTGCATTTATATAAAGTCATGGAGTCACTAATGGCTTAGAAGGAGGCCATTTGGCCCATCAAGTCCATGCCGGCTCTCCAGGGAACAATCCAGTCAGTCCCACTCACCCGCTCGGTCCTTATAGCCCTGTAAGTTTATTTCCTTCAAGTGGCCATCCAATTTCCTTTTGAAATCATTGATTGACTCCGCTTCCAACACCCTCGTGGGCAGCACATTCCAGGTTATTACCACTCTGCATAAAGAAGCTCTTCCTCACATTCTTCCTGCATCTCTTGCCCAAAACCTTCAATCTGTGACACCTAGTCCTTGTACCATCAGTTACTGGGAACAGTTTTTCCTTGTTTAACTTATCTAAGCCTGTCATAATCTTGTACATATCTATCAAATCTTCCCTCAATCTCCTTTGCTTCAGGGAGAACAACACCAGCTTTTCCAACCTAGCCTTGTAAGTAAAATCCCCCATTCCTGGAACCATTCTGGTAACTCTCCTCTGCACCCTCTCAAGGATGCTCACATCCTTCCTAAAGTGTGTTGACCTGAACTGGACACAATACTCTAGTGGAGCATAACCAGAATTTTATAAATGCTCAGTATAACTTCCCTGCTTTTGTGCTCTATGCCTCTATTTATGAAGCTCAAGATTCCATATGCTTTGTTAACTACTGTCTCGATATGTCCTGCCACATTCAAAGATCGATGCACATGCACCCCCAGGTCCCTCTGTTCCTGCATACTCTTTAAGATTTGCCATTCAGTCTATATTGCCTCACCCTATTCTGTCTGCCAAAACTAATTTCTTCACACTTGTCTGTATGAAATTTAAATTGCCATTTGCCTGTCCATTCTGCTAGCCTATCTATGTCCTATTGCAGGCGATTCGTATCATCCTCACTGTTTGCCATTCCTCCAAGTTAGGCATTATTTCGACCGATGCGGGAGGATTGCACTGTTAATTCAGTCCCACTTCTCCACAGGTCACAACATTTAAAAAATTTTTTCCCACTTACTGAAACAGTCAATCAGATACACTATTTTTCCCAGATTAGAACACACTAACCAGATTTCTTTACTTAACAACAAAATTAACAGCTTATTATAAAAAAAAAGTCTTAACTAGTAATGAAGTAAAACAATATCACAGATCAAATTTTTTTTAATCCAACACTAAATTTTTAAAAGTCCTCTTTTTACCTTAACAAAATGTTAAAGTCCCTTTTTACCTTAGTCCCTTCACACTCATACATGCACATATGGCTGGCACAGATACGATGAGCTGAAGGGCCTGTTTCTGTGCCGTATGACTCTATGACTCAAAGACATATACGCTGGTTAACCAAAAAAATAAAAGGGATTATTCTTCTTCTTTGGCCTCCTTGTCTCGAGAGACAATGGGTATGCGCCTGGAGGTGATCAGTGGATTGTGAAGCAGCGCCTGGAGTGGCTATAAAGGCTAATTCTAGAATGACAGACTCTTCCACAGGTGCTACGGATAAAATTGGTTGTCGGGACTGTTGCACAGTTGGCTCTCCCCTTGCGCCTCTGTCTTTTTTCCTGCCTACAGACTTAAAAACACACCCACACAGATCACTTGCCCACCCCAGAAAAAAATAGCAGATGAGATACACTGCACCAAAATGGCACACAGTCCAACCTCCAAGCATGTGCAGACAGGTCACTAGAATCTACCAGAATAGATCTCCTCAGGCGGCATTGAAAAGTTATTTAGCAGGCCTTTCTCAAATACAGGAAACAAGACAAATTAACACAGTGAACTTCACAGAATCTCTTATGGAATTGCTGGGAAGTGAGCTGGGTTGTGGTCTTCTCTTCTTTCTTGACTTTTTCTTCAGATTTGACTTTATCTCCTTCCTGAAGGTATAACCACACTCACACTCTAACAACCAAAAGGCTTGGTGAGTTTTTTTCTGCCCATCTCAGGTGTGCTCTGCTACAACTGGGCTTGTCCAATCAAAAGAGCACTTGTCACTTTTCTGCCTCTGCTACCAGGGTTTCTGTTCGAAACCTAACCTGAGCCATGTGACAATCAGCAACACTGTTGCCAATCTGGCTCCCTCAGTCCTCTTGATAGCTTCATTTAAAACAAAACCTGGTCCAACATTTATTCAGCTTAACCATAAATTCCTTTAATTTTTTTTTAACAAAAATGAATCCACCCTCGGAGGAATGAAACACCATTTTTAAGTACATTTCATTGCAAAGTATGGGAAAAATAGAAAACATATTTTTACACTCATACTCATTCACTCTCTTCATTCAAATAACATGAACAAAGTTAGATTCTTGAGAAAGCATATGCAATAACATTTTTACCTGCAATGTGGATAATCTTTAGGTGATAAGGTTGTAACAGTAAACTCCATTGGAATAGTCTGGCCTTCTGATTTCTAAGTTTTTCAACAAAGATTAGGGGGTTATGATCAGTATATACTAGTGTCTCTCTGTAGTTGTGGTGGACATAGATTTCAAAATGTTTAAGAGCCAATAATAGACCTAAGGATTATTTTTCTATTGTGGAATGTCATTTTTGATGTTGATTTAGCTGTTTTGAAAAGTATTCCACTGGCCTTTCTATACCCGACTCATCGTGTTGTAACAGGACTGCACCGACCCCCGGGTCACTAGCATCAATTGCTACCTTGGAGGGCTTAGTGAAATTTGGAGCAGCTAACACCAGTTCATTAATTAAAATAGCTTTCAGCCTTTCAAATGATACTTGGCACACCCCTGACCACATTATCTTGGTTTTCTTTATCTGTAGTAAATCTGTCAGTGGGGCAGCTACGGTACTGAAATTTGGTACAAACTTTCGGGAGATACCACACATCCCCTAAAACCTCAAGATTTCTCACTTAGTGTTAGGGGTAGGGAACTCCACCTATGCTTGTACTTTCACGGTTCTTGATAATACTTGTCCTTGTCCTACATTCCCGAGATAGGTCACTCTTGCTTTTACGAATTCGCTATTGGCAAGGTTTATTACTAAATTGGCTGATTGTAATTTTTTGAACAGAATTTCTAGTTGTTCCAAGTGGTTCTTCCATGTGTCACTATAGATCAGCACATCATCAAGGTAAACTGCACAGTTAGGAACACTGTCTACCATTTGGTTCATTGATCTCTGAAAGGTTGCTGGGGCATTTTTTAGCTCGAATGGCATCACTCAGCACTGGAAAAGACCGTTCGGTGTGATAAAAGCCAATATTTCTTTAGCTCAGGGTGTTAAAGGACCGTGTCAGTATCCCTTTAACAAATCTATTTTTGTAAGAAACATGGCACTACCCGCTCTGTCAATACAGTCTTCCAAGCAAGGAATTCGATAGGAGTCTGCCTTTGTTACTGCATTAACTTTTCTGTAGTCTATGCAAAGTCTGGTTCAGCCATCAGGTTTAGGCAATAATA
Source organism: Heterodontus francisci (assembly GCF_036365525.1). NCBI lineage: Eukaryota > Metazoa > Chordata > Chondrichthyes > Heterodontiformes > Heterodontidae > Heterodontus > Heterodontus francisci. The sequence goes on along the minus strand of NC_090373.1, from coordinate 105,483,930 downwards.
CTACTGGTGAACTCCAGCTGCTTTGACTGGGTTCTATTAGGTAGTTCTCCATCATGTATTGGATTTCTGCTTTTACCTGGGCCTGTTTCTCTGGACTTAAGCAGTAAGGATGTTGTTTTATAGGAACGGATTCCCCAATAATCACATCATGTATGGCTAAGGTTACACATCCTGGCTTATCCCTACAGACTCTTTTAAATGCTGTGAGCAGCCTTGTTTGGTCTTCTCGTTGATTTGCATCTAAATATGAAAGCATGTTGTCCAATCTCCCTAGCAATTCAGTAGTAGTTAACTGGGTAGTAGGAGATTCTATTTGAGAATTGTCTAGGCCTTCTTCTGCCTCATCCTCACTATCCCTTTCATTCTTTACTGTCCCTACTACCTGACATACCTGTGATTTCTTATCCTCCTCCCGGCAATAATATTGTTTTAACATATTGATTTGACACAGTCGATTCTTTTTCCGGTAATCCGGAGTGTCAATCAAATAATTCACCTCACCAATTCTCTTGACCATTTTAGATGGACCACTGAACTGTGCTTTCAACGGTTCACTCTGTAAAGGCATCAATACAAACACTTCATCCCCTGGCTGAAACTTTTGAGTCTTAGCATGCTTCTCTGCGCATTTTCTCATAGTTGTTTGGGAAGCTTTAAGGTGTTCCTGAGCCACATTGCAAGCTCTCGTAAGCCGTTACCAGAACACAGATACATAATCTAGCACAGAGGAATCATCCCTCTGTTCCAAAAATCTTTCTTTGATTAGTTTAAGAGGACCTCTTACCTCATGTCCATAAACTAATTCAAAAGGACTAAAACCTGTAGACTCATTAGGTGAATCCCTAATGGCAAACAAAAGAAATTCTATCCCTTTATCCCAATCATGGCGATATTCATGACAGTATGCCCTGATCATTGTTTTGAGGATCTGATGGTACCTTTCTAAAGCTCCCTGTGTTTTTGGGTGGTACACTGAAGACATTAACTATGTCATGACTAAGTTATGCATAACTTCCTGAAAAATTTTAGACATAAAATTGGAACCTTGATCTGACTGAACCTCAATTGGTAATCCATATCGAGTGAAGAACTGAGTTAACTTCTCTACCACTACCCCAGCAGAAATCGTTCTCAAGGGAATGGCCTCTGGGAACTGAGCAGCCATATCCAAGATAGTGAGTAGATATTGGTGTCCCACTTTTGTTTTTGGTAAGGGTCTGCACAGTCTACCAACACCCTACTAAATGGTTTCTCAATAAATGGTATGGGAATTAGAGGTGTCGGTTTTACGGCAGATTGCAGTTTTTCCACAATCTGGCATATATGGCATGTTTTACAAAACTGCACCCCGTTCTTGGAAAGACCTGGCCTGTAATAATGTTGATGTATATGTGATTTGGTCTTCTGGATCCCCATATGTCCCGCTAGAGGAATCCTATGCACTAACCTTAATATTTCCCAGTGATACTTTGGCAGTACGACTATCTGATGAACAACGATCCAGTCTTCATCCACAGGTCTGTGAGGAGGTTACCACTTCCTTATCAGAACCCCATTATCAATATAATAGCCTTCTGGAACTCCTTTTGTCGCAGCTTCTGTTTGAGCTGATTATGCCACCTTCTTCTACTCTGGATCAGCTTGCTGAGCTGCAATCAGAGACGACTTATTAAATATTTCATTTGGATTATCCAAATCTCCAGAATGTTTCAGATATTCAGCTATCTGATGGTGGTCCCAATTTTACCTCTGACAATAGAACTTGTTTAGCCATTGCTTGGGTTACTACACAACAAGGAAACATTTCTGGAATCTTTTCCTGTAACTGTTCCATCTCTTTAACTTCACTTGTTTTTTCCGTGAATACTGGCGAAGCTACTACTTTTTCTCCGGCCAAATCATTCCCCAGGAGTAGGCCAACTCGAACTACTGGCAAGCTATGGACAATTCCTACAATTACTGTTCCAGACAATAGGTCCAGGTGCACCCGATACAAAGGTTCAGGTATATACTCCCCGCCAATACCACTCACTAATACTTTAGCCTTCAGTGTGCTCTCTGGTGGAAATGTTATGCCTTTCCTAGCAAAAGAGTTTGGGTGGCTCCTGTATCCCTAAGTCTAACTATAGGTTTACCTTCCTCACTTGAGGGATCAGGAGTTACTTTTCCTTTCAACAAGAATTCCCTATAACTCTTAGGTATCTTATTCACAACCCTTACACTCAACAGTGGTTTTTGTATGTGGCCTTACAGCTGCAGTCAGAACTACAGTGTGATCTGCTTTACTCTCAGTCAGGGACCCTTTCACTGCATTGGCTTTGTGCACCCCAAATAAGTCCCATGGATTTACCCTGAAACTTCCAGCATTCTGCACAAAGGTGTCCCACCTTGTGACAATGGTAACATTTAAGCTTGCAGACTTCACTTCCACCCTCAGCAGCTTCCTTTCTGACCAGAAGAGGAGATCCCCTGGTGATCCCAGCTGGCCCTTCTTGTCTTCCTTTCACTCTCCCACCTTCTATCCTTTTTGGATTTGTGGGGGTGTCAGACAAGCTCAAAATGATCAGCAATTTCTGTGATAATAATAATAACATAAAAGCAAAATACTGCAGATGCTGGAAATCTGAAATAAAAACAAGAAATGCTGGAAATGTTCAGCCGGTCTGTAAGCATCTGTGGAGAGAGAAGCAGAGTTAACATTTCAGGTCAGTGATCCTTCATCAGAACTGGCAGAGCCAGAAATGTAATAGGTTTTAAGCAGGTAAAGCGGGGGTGGGGCAATAGATAACAAAAGAGGTGTTGATAGGACAAGGTCACAGAGAATAACTGACCAGAAGGTCATGGAGTGTTAGTACAGAGAGGGTGTTAATTGACAGAAAACTGAACAGCCTGGCCCCAAGCACAAACATGAAAAGAACAGTGGGTAGGTAGGCACAGTAGAAACAAACTAAACAAACTAAAATAAAATAGACACATAAAAAAGAAAAAATAACTAAAAATAAAAATAAAAAGGGGGGCCCGTCATGCTCTGAAATTATTGAACTCAGTGTTCAGTCCGGCAGGCTGTAGCGTGCCTAATCGGTAAATGAGTTGCTGTTCCTCGAGCTGGCGTTGATGTTCACTGGAACACTTCAGCAATCTCAGGACAGAGATGTGAGTGTGAGAGCAGGGGAAGGCTTTGAAATGGCCAGAAACCGGAAGCTCGGGGTCATGCTTTCGGACTGAGCGGTGGTGTTCCGCAAAGCAGTCACCCAGTTTGCATTTGGTCTCCCCAATATAGAGGTGACCACATTGTGAGCAACGAATACAGTATACTAAATTGAAAGAAGTACAAGTAAACAGCTGTTTCACCTGAAAGGAATGTTTGGGGCCTTGGATAGTGAGGAGAGAGGAGGTAAATAGGCAGGTACTACACCTCCTGAGATTGTAGGGGAAGGTGCCGTGGGAAGGGGACGAGGTGGTGGGGGTAATGGAGGAGCGGACTGAGGCGTCACGGAGGGAATGATCCCTTCAGAATGCTGACAGGGGAGGGAAGGGGACGATGCGTTTGGTAGCGGCATCACGCTGGAGGTGGTGGAAATGGCAGATATTGATCCTTTGGATGTGGAGACTGGTGCGGTGGAAAGTGAGGACAAGGGGAATCCTGTCACAGTTCTGGAAGGGAGGGGAAGGGGTGAGGGTAGAGGTGCGGGAAATGGGCTGCACACGGTTGAGGGCCCTGTCAACCACAGTGGGGGCGAATCCTCGGTGGAGGAAAAAGGAAGAAATATCAGAAGCGTTGTCATGGAAGGTAGCATCATCAGAGCAGATGCTTCGGAGACGGAGAAACTGGGAGAATGGAGTGGAGTCCTTACAGGAGGCAGGGTGCGGAGAAGTGTCGTCGAGGTAGCTATGGGAATCGGTGGACTTATAATGAATATTAGTAGACAGCCTATCCCCAGAGATGGAGACAGAGAAGTTGAGGAAGGGAAGGGGAGTGTTGGAGATGGACCATGTAAAGGTAAGAGAAGGTTGGAAATTAGAAGCAAGGTTGATAAAGCTTTCCAGTTCCGGGTGGGAGCAGGAAACGGCACTGATACAGTCATCAATGTACTGGAAAAAGAGTTGGGGGAGGGGGCATGAATAGGATTGGAACAAGGAATGTTCGACACATCCCACAAAAAGACAGGCATAACTAGGACCCATGCGGGTACCCATACCAACACCTTTTACTTGAAGGAAGTCCGTGGAGTTGAAGGAGAAGTTGTTCAATGTGAGAACAAGTTCAGCCAGGTGGAGGAGGGTGGTGGTGGATGGGGACTGGTTGGGCCTCTGTTCAATGAAGAAGCAGAGAGCCCTGAAACTGTCCTGGTAGGGAATGGAGGGGTAGAGAGATTGGACGTCCATAGTGAAGAGGAGGCGGTTAGTGCCAGGAAGCTGGAAACTGTCAAAATGACGTAGGGCATTAGAAGAGTCATGGATGTAGGTGGGAAGAGACTGGACCAGGGGAGAAAAGATAGAGTCAAGATATGAAGAAATAAGTTCATTGGGGCAGGAACAGGTTGAAACAATGGGTCTGCTTGGACAGTCCTGTTTGTGGATTTTAGGAAGGAGATAGAAGCGGGCTGTCCAGGATTGCTGGTCTATGAGGTTGGTAGCTGTAGAGGGAAGATCTCCAGAGGAGATGAGGTCAGTGACAGTCCTGTGGACAGTTTCTTGATGTTCAGTGGTGGGGTCATGGTCCAGGGGGAAGTAGGAAGAAGTGTCTGAGAGTTGGCACTGAGCCTCTGCAAGGTAGAGGTCAGTACGCCAGACAACAACAGCACCACCCTTGTCTGCAGGTTTGATGATGATGTCGGGGTTAGACCTTAGAGAATGGAGTGCCTCAACTTCAGAGGGGGACAGGTCTTGATTGCTGCCTGTCTGACCATTGAAGCCTTTTGGTTCTCTACATGAGGTCTCACTACTGGAGTGAGTGAATTTTTAAATTCTTCCTGGAGAATTAATTCTTTAAGGTTTTCATATGTGGCTTTCATCTTTAGTGCCCATATCCAACGATCAAAATTAATTTGTTTCCCCCCCTCAAATTATATATAATTCTGCCTAGCCAATCCCTGGAGGTTCCAAAATTTCTATCAGTAAGTGTTGCAGGATAACTCAATCATCTCTCGAGGAGACTCAAGTACAGGTTTTGATCATTTATTCAAGCATACGCAGGGAGAGACTATCTCAGGCAGTCCGAGGTAGAATTCTGATTTTACACTCAAACATGTAAACTTATATATTGTTCTTGTCACACAATGGGCTGAATTTTATGAGTGCCCCGCAGTTTGTAAAAACAGCGTGCTTCCCTCACAGATGCACCATCCCTGAGCCCCCACGATATTACGCATGGGGGCTCATTTGACTCGAGGGGGCAGAGCAGCCACCCCCGATGAGATAGAGGGGCCGGCTGCCACATCCCCGGCAATGCCGTTTGGTACCACCATGCAGCCGCCGGCGCCATTTTTAAAGGGCTTTAAGCTCTTGCAAAATTTTACATTTTTAAAGGCACATTAGTGCAGATCTTTATGAAATAAACACTTATGTTATGGAGTCCCTTCCCCAACCGCCCCAGTGGCCATTTAACTGGCCCTCATTGACAAAAAACACTTTATTCCCTACCCGAACCTACCCTCCCAACCTTCAATCATTTGGCCTTCAACTCCTTCCCACCATTCACAGAACCAATAATAATTGATTTGCCCGCTCCTCCCCCCTTCCCACCAGGTTCTCGCCTCAAATCTCCGTACGGCATGGGATGTCCACTGCCTGCAGGTAAGTTTATTAGCATGTAATTTAGGTTAATTTGAATATTTAAATGAAGGGCCCACCACCAGGTGGCAGAGGGGCCACAACGAGGTCCCCCTGCCACCGGTAATATGCAGCAGGGCCTTCTCGAAGTCGGGGGTCGAGACGGGTCTCTCCCCGCAGCATTTTACCAGTCCCCACGCCGCAACTCACGGCATCGAGGGGCCAGTAAAAGTCAGCCCAATATGGTCAAACAATGGATAATTGATCATACACTCCTATGAATACCCAGTTCTAGTCTTATCAGTGCTCACTACAGATGTCTCCAGTCTTGGTCCTCTATCTCTTTGTTTCACACTAGTCAAACATTCCACAGTCTGCTGATTGTGCAGCCTGGGCCGATTCTGGCTTTAACATTCACTCCATAACCTTGTCTTTTGTCCTAGCAGCTTGTTTATCTTTTTCCCATCCTTACTTTACTATATTCTACAAACATTCACTCTCTCCACCACCGACGTACAGTGGCAGCAGTGTGTACCATCTACAAGATGCACTGCAGCAATGCACCAAGACTCCTTAGACAGCACCTTCCAAACCCGCGACCTCTACCAACTAGAAGGACAAGGGCAGCAAATGCACGGGAACACCACCACCTGCAAGTTCCCCTCCAAGTCACACATCATCCTGACTTGGAACTATATGGCCATTCTTTCACTGCCGCTGGGTCAAAATCCTGGAACTCCCTTCCTAACAGCACTGTGCGTGTACCTACCCCAAATGGACTGCAGTAGTTCAAGAAGGCAGCTCACCACCACATTCTCAAGGGCAATTAGGGATGGGCAATAAATGCTGGCCTGGCCAGCGATGCCCAAATCCCATGAATGAATAAAAAAAAAATTCTATCCATGCAACCCCTTCAGTCTCCCCTTTTGGACCTTGGTCTAGCCCAAGACGGCCAAAAGACCTAAACAGTGATATGCTCAACTCTCATTGTTCTCCGCCACCCATTGATACTGTGTTACGCCGTCTGTATGAGTCGGCCCTGCAGTAAGGGCTCATAGACAACCTGTCTAGCCCCCATGTTCTCATGTTCCCATACTGATTGCCTCTCCTTGTGTGTCCACCTGGCTCTGTATATATCTCCAAGAATCCCTCTGCCTTGACATCTTGTCTATACTGTGTCCTATTTCCTAAGTTTTCCCACTTAATCATTCTACAAAGAAGGATTCTAATAAATCTAAATGTTAGACTCTAAAATGGGACATTCTCTCCTTCCATGGATCATTGTCTGAGCATTAGCACTATAACTACCCCATCTGTGGATGCTTATATCGTGATGGCAACATCCATGGATCTATGGCCCAATCATACTAAATCACAAAAGCATCATATTACACGATACTGCCATCATGCATTTACTTAAAAGATTCTCCAGCTCTCTCTTTGCCTGTATCCATCTTGTGGATAATTCTTACAAAATATTATTATTTTTCTAGCCCTTTAACTGTCTTTCTGAACTTTATTTTTACTCCCTCTGATCATTACCACTGTGTTTAATTTATCCTGTTTATTGTAAAGTCATTTTCTCTATGCAGTGTGTGCCAATACCTTGATAATGTAAAGTGTTATCTCACTCGACTGGCCGCATTAACTATTTCATGCCAGGTTGTTTGTCAAGTAGGTAAACACGTTTGAGACCCATTCTTCAGTGCATTTCACCATGCATTTTGCATGTTAGTTGCTCTATATGTAACAAACCACATTTGCACACTTACGCCAATATCCCAATATCATGCCACACATTCTCAACTCTCAGGTGATCTTATGAAAAGATCAGAATGTCGGGGGTGTGGGGAGGGTGCTGGTGGTGTCTGTCTGAGATCTTTGATTACCTCCCCCTGCATGATCCCGATGTCTCAGGTAGTGGCCAGACTTTCAAATGCAGCTGTCTTGAAAGCTCATATCTCCACGAGACAACTATCAAATTACAAGTCTTATCTACACTTTATTGACTTTCTTGACTGGAAAATTCTAGGCTTCTTGGAAATTCTACACTATATTAATTTAACGGTTTGAATTCTAATTTCACCCTTGTTTATCACCAGAATTCCTTTATTAGCTCTTGCATCAGTCAGATCTAATTGCCAATTCCCATTAATTATAATTCTATTTCATTTTGAGCCCTGGAGAAACTTTACAGTCATTCATAATGTCTTTAAAACAGAAATCAAGCATTCCCATTTGATTCTAGGCTCTACCATTTTTTGGTTGTTTTTTTGCTCTATCTTAGATGACATTTTAATTTCTTAGAAGTAACTAGCTAAATTACGCTGGATTTTCGACACCTCAAATTATTCCAAATTCAAATAACAGTGTTGCTGGAGTGACAGGTTTTCTTAATGTTCCATTTAATATCTCTCCAAAAGAAACTTTGTTTTTTATACTTAGGAACCACCTAGACTTCTTAGTTTTCTAAAAATTTGAATATCCACTTAAATGTCAAATAAATTACCCTTTAAGTGCTTTAAATAACCACTCATATCAATGTAATTTTGTTTATCGATTCCAATTTCTTTGCCCCGACTTGGTGGTGCATGTTTATTTTACATTAAAGACGGAAGTGCTTGCAACTATCTCTCCTTCTCAAGCACTTTGTCTCATAGATAACAGATAAAGGTTTTGGAAAAGGCAACGCCTTTAGTCCAAATTGTGACTATGCTGTGACATTTGTTGTCTGCTGTTATGTTCTTAAATTCTTGAAGCTGCTGGATTACTTACTGCGGCATCAGTTCTCATGTGGCCTTGGAACCTACCGTCACCTGCTTAAGAAAACACAAAGAATCGATTATGGCTCTGCCCCAAAGCCCAATGGGTTAGTTTTACTCTCAGCAATGCAAAAATTGTGTGGTGGATTAAATGGAAAAACAACAGCTGCAGCAGGGTTAATTTTTTTGCTTGTCTCCAAGGGGGTGGAGCAAAACATTCTCAGCTGTGTCACTTTACTTAACCTTTTCTTTCCGATCGAAATGAACTAAACTCCATTTTAAACTGTTTTTTTTCCTCCATTCTTTTGGTATCCTTAGGGCTTTAAAACAACAAAATCATTCGTAACATTATCAACTCCAAAGGAAATCATCTCCATTAGAGAAGATAGCATTTTAGATTAAACTCCAATTGTTTCCAAACTTTTAGCATCTTTTGTAAGAGGTTTCTAATCCAAGGATTTTTTTTTGATGCAACCAAGATGATTCCAAATTCCAGTGCACGGCAATAAACATTTAAAATTCAAAACTACCAAGTTATATGAGCGAGATATCCGGGATTAAAGCCTCCCTCAAAATTTGACATAATATACTTGGAATTCATTGTAGCTACAAATGAAATTCCAGTTTCTCAACTTGACAGGTTAGTTAACCTTAATAGTATAAATTTAATTCAGACTTATGAACTTATAATACTTGTTAACTATACACAGAACTGAATAGCACGTGCTTTTTTTTAAAGAACAGGTATATTACGTCATTTTTTTTTGTTCTTTCTTCATAAAACCAAAAATTAAAGAAAAGGTTATTTAACATTCTTACAACAAAAGATTTAACACCAGTTTCTTACACAAACATTATCCAATTTCTGACATTTGCTACTTAAAAACAGTCAGTAAGACATGTCTTCAACTTAAACTGCAAAATAAAGCAATAGAAGATTAAACCAAAGTGTTTTAAACTTCAGATTGGATTTCTGCCAGGCATTTTCAGACATTCAAAGCTGAAGTTTATCTCTTACAAAATTGTTGATTGCCTTTTCAGTTGCAAAACCAACTTTTAAAGTATAAATAAAAACTTTAATTTAAAATACAATTCAATTTTATAAACCATTCCTGGGTGCACAACCTTAAATTGAAATGAACATACTCAACAATCACTTCCCAACTCATTCAATTCCAAACAACTTAGAAAATTGATTTCAAAGTACCAACAATCTGTGTTAAATTCCCTGTCCTGGTCCCAAGGAACACAAGGCCACATGAGACCTGCTGAGTATTTCTAACACTTTCTGTTTTTATTCCTGTTGATTGTCTGCCTGATTATTGTTTCTAAAACCTTTTCCACCACTAATGGTAAACTAACTGCCTTGTAGTTGCTAGGACTGTCCTTACAGCCTTTCTTGAATAAGGGTGTCACTTTTTCTCTCTCCCATCCTCTGGCACCTCCCCCGTATCTAGGGAAAATTGGAAGATTATGGCAAGCCCTTCCACTATCTCCACCTCCACTTCCTTTAGCAACCTGGGATGCAAGCCATCGGATCAGTTGACTTATCTAGCCTAAGCATAGCCAGCCTTTCCATCACTTCCTCCCTCTCAATTTTCACTCTATCCATTGCCTCTACTCTCTCCACTTCTACTGATATTTTGTCAGATTCCTCTTCCTTTTTAAACACTAATACAAAGTACTCGTTAAGCATTCTAGTATTTCTCTGTGGCTCTAACCATATATCACCCTCTTTGTCCCAAATAGGCCCCACCCCACCTCTTACTACCCGCTTACTATTTACATGCTGGTCGAAGATTTTTGGGTTCCCCTTTATGTTGCCTGTCATTCTATACTCATTCTCTTTTTTCCACTCTTATTTTCCTCTTTACCTCCCCTCTCAACTTATTGTATTTGGCCTACTTCTCACTTGAATAATTCATCTGACATGCATTATACACCCTTTTTTTGTTTCTTCAGAATCGCTATCTCCCTCGTCATCCAAGGAGCCCTGTTTTTGGTTTCCCTACATTTTGCCCTTGTTTGAATGTACCTAGGTTGTACCTGAAGCATCTCTTCAATAAAGATAACCCATTGTTCCATTAGAGTTTTTCCTGTCAGTCTTTGGTTCCATTTTATCATGGCTAGATCCCGTCTCATCGCATTAGAATTATCTCACTTCCAATCAAGCTGTTCTACCTTATATTGTTCCTTGCTTTTCTGCATTATGAGTCTAAACCTTACGATACAATGATCAGACTTACCCAAGTGCTCCCCGACAGACACTTAGACAACTTGGCCCACCTCATTTTCCAACAACAGATCAAGCAACGCCTCCTTTCTAGTTGAGGCGAAAAAATATTGATCAAGGAAGTTTTCCAGAGCACAATCCAGAAATTCCTGCCTGAATTTAGAAACTTATGTAACAGCTGTGGATAAGAAATTCTGTTCGTGCTGATACGCTATTGCCCTGTTAATCTACAGGTCATAGCATATCAAATAAAGGTTCCCACCTACCGAAGACTAGCCAAATTAAACACAATTTTTCCCCTAGAACAAAGCACACCAAACCAGGTTTCTTTAAATAATAACAACATTAACTGTTTATTAGAAAAGAAATAATAGGTCTTAACTACTAACGGGTTAACTCTATATATGAAAAAAACCCTTATTCCCTTAACCCTCATGCACACACACATGCATTCAAAAAGAAATGGTTAACCGGTTTCAAAAGGGTTTTGGATTATAACTATTTCTTAGGAATAGAAGGAATAATAAAAAAATAAGTGAAGTTCACGTTCTGGTAGGATGTTTTCAGTACGGTGAGGTGCCCCACAGTTCAATAGTCGGATGCCACTCGAAGTCTCTCCAGGCGAGGTTGATGAACAGTCTGTGATGGGTAGGTGTTCACAGCAATTTAACTGCAGCAGCCATCACATAGGTCTTCCATCGGGGTGTAGCAACAAGTCTACTTGGGTTTTGAAGCAGCACTCTAGCTGTAGAAGAATTCTTCGGATTTCAGGATTTTCTTAGAACACAGGAGGCAGCAGGAATCTCACTGGGTGCAGAAATTCTTCAGAGACAGGAGGCAACAGGCATCTGCTACCTTTCAAATGCAGAATTCCTTTCCAAGAGATGCGAGTCTCCTTTTCAAGAAATGCAAGTCTCCTTTACAGAGGGACAGGTCACACTTTTCTGGGTCTTTTCTCTCTGGCTATAGGTAGGTCAAGCAAAGATTTCAAATGCCTTCTCTTTGTCCAGTTCACTGGCTTTTAAAGGGTCCAAAGTGAAAATAAACATCTTCCTGAACATCGTCGCATGTCTATACACAGTGTCCATATACCCTTGTCACTCAAGCTGCTCTGAAGAAAGGTCAAACCCCCGTGATTTCCTTGAAACTGCTGACCTTCCTGCCCTTTTACAAGTTTAACTTCCTTTTAAAACATCCATAAAGTTCAATGCTTTGTTCTGAATTTCCTTTCAAAACATTGCTGGAATTCCAATTATTTTTGCACTGAGCAACATTCTTTTTTTCAGTTTTATTTTAAACACATAGAAGTCCAAGATTTTAGTACAAAAATAAAATCTTTTGTGACAAATCATTGGGTTCAATGTCTACCCATTAACCAGGAATGGATGTAGTCTAGACCACTGTGAATCCATGTTTTATGATTTTTTTATTACAGTATTAAGTTACATTTCTCATTAAATTCCATTTCCTCTTCCTCAAGTCATCTACTTAAATTGACAATGAGGCAAATATTATGAGCTCACTTACTGCAAGAACAGATTGGACAATTGTGTGTGAGGTAAGTGTGCCCAAGTTGCAACTTTCCTAAAGATCCACTTCTTAATTTTAGTGACTTGAAACTCAGGAGGGCTACAAATTGGGGGCACTGACTTCCATGCTGATTGCCCATGGTAGGAGTGCTAACCCATTTACCCCAAATCCATTTAAGCACTATCAGTTGCCCCACACTGTTCACCTGGCCTTAACATTATCAACAAAGGTGAGACAGTCAAAAAGATAGCCATGAGTGTGGATTTGGGTGATTATGTTGAAGTTGAAGTTGATGGAGTTCAACAGGGCAGAGAAATCAGAGAAGATGGGATGGGCTGAGTTAATATGCAGGTTAAATTTATCAAGGATAATGATTTGCATCTTACAAAGATTAAGTGAGAACAAAATAGAACAGGTTAATTAAAATTGTGGAAAAGAGGGTGTAGCATGGTAATGAAGAAAGTCAGAGCAGTAAAGGAGTTTGCCAAGTTAAGACTAAGACAAGAGTGCCACACCACTTCAACCTGTATTGAATGGAGAAATGTAATGGAACAAATATCCTACCAAGGCAATCTTAATAAGAGGAAAAGAATCAAGCCTAGATTCAGACACAATTCCTTTAAGGTAGACAACCCTCCTGGATTGGCTGGTAGTGACCCAGAATGGAAGATGAATCTTCTGGGCATAGCTGCTTACAACCCAGAGAGAAAGGTTAAACCAAAAAAATTCTCCAAGAATACTATTAGATGCATCAAAATATAACCAATTTTTAGAATGAATGTTAACTAATTTTTTTTAATGATTTTTCAGAGGAAATTGTAACAAAATCTGCAAAATGCACAGATTATATTAGGCAACTAGGGATCATTGCACTGTACTAGAATTCAATAGGACAGAACATTTTATATTTAGGTTGAACTGCTCTTGTCCATAATGTTGAGGTGGTATATTTTGTGAAGCAGAAATAAAGAAACCATTGAGTAGAAAAGAAGGCATCAAGAAACCCTAGCAAAATTGAAGTCAATGGAACTCAGCGGGGAAACTCTTCACTGGTTGGAGTCGTACCTAGTACAAAGGAAGATGGTTGTGGTTATTGGAGGCCAAATGTCTAAGCCCCAGGACATCGCTGCAGGAGTTCCTCAGGGTAGTGTCCTAGGCCCAACCATCTTCAGCTGCTTCAATGACCTTCCCTCTATCATAAGGTCAGAAGTGGGGATGTTCACTAATGATTGCGCAGTGTTCAGTACCATTAGCAACACCTCAACTACTGAAGCAGTCCGTGTCCACATGCAGCAAGACCTGGACAGCATTCAGGCTTGGGCTGATAAAGGGCAAGTAACATTCGCGCCACACAAGTTCCAGGCAATGACCATCTCCAACAAGAGAAAATCTATCCATCTCCCCTTGACATTCAACAGCATTACCATCGTGGAATCCCCCACCATCAACATCCTGGGGTGGGGGGAGGGGGGTATTACCATTGACCAGAAACCTAACTGGACCAGCCACATAAATACTTTGGCTACACGAGCCACAACTTCTAGCTCACTCCTCTCCCTCTGCAAAATATCCTGCACCCTCTCCATGATGTCCTTTACCCTGGCATCAGGGAGGCAACACACTATTTGGGACTCACGATGATAATTACAGAAATACCTGTCTGTTCCCCTGACAATGGAATCTCCTACAACAACTCAATTTCTACACTTTGCTGCTCCCTCCTGTACAGATCAAAGGCTGGGAATTCTGTGCCAAGTAACTCACCTCCTGACTCCTGAAAGCCTGTCCACCATCTGCAAGGCACAAGTCAGGAGTGTGATGGTATACTCTCCACTTGCCTGGATAAGTGCAGCTCCAGCAACACTCAAGAAGCTCGACACCATCCAGGACAAAGCAGCCCATTTGATCGTCACTTCAATTACCACATTAAACATTCATTCCCTCCACCATCGACTTACAATGGCAGCACTGTGTATCATCTACAAGATGTACTGCAGCACCTTCCAAATTTGCAACGTCTACCATCTAGAAGGACAAGGGCAGAAGACATGTGGGAACACCACAAACTGCAAGTTCTCCTCCAAGTCACACATGATCTTTACCTGGAAATATGTCGCCACTCCTTCACTACCATTGGGTCAAAATCCTGGAACACCTTAACAGCACCAGATGGACTGCAGCAGTTCAAGAAGGTGGCTCACCACCACCTTCTCAAGAGCAATTATGAATGGGCAACAAATGCTGACCTTGTCAGCAACACTCACATCCCATGAAAACACAAAAATAAATTAGTGGAAACTTCCAATGGTGATTAATTCATCCTGGGGATGTGGTCAGTTTTGTGGGCAGGGTTATCTTCTTGTGTGATTTTTTTTTAAACAAGCCCAGAATTTGTGCTTAAAATTCTGACATCTCTTGCACTCATTTGGCCAATTTCAGGTGAATTGCGCCCAAATAACCAACGCAACTGAGCGTAAACGCTACTTCAATGTGATTAATTTTACAGTGGCTACAAACAGAGCAACCCACCCAGTCAATCATTTGTCTAAAGATGCATGGATGAAACATATGCAGCTTATTCTTTCCTTTTTCTCAGCTATTTCACATTTGTATTTGTCATAGTCATTGTCCCTCATACATCAACACCAATTTCTCTTTATATCATAAAGGTGAACTAGTGGGGCTATGCATAGAATTCCCTGATAATACAAATTACAGATTACAGTATTCTGGGGGTGAAATTGGTGTGGAAATTGCTTTGTAAAATAGTGCCAAGATTTTTAATTTCAAACCAAGTGAAAATGACAGTGAGACTAGGAAGCTAGTCTCCCAAGAGAGTTTGAACTATTGATCTGTGAACTTCAGTTGCACAAGATAGGGTGTGATGAAAAAATCAGCTGCACATTCGCGACAAGCCCATTTCGCACTGCTGGTGTAACTCAATTTCACCCCTTCTGTGTCATGCATCTAATGTTTGACCTGATATGAATCAATATACTTATATAATGTAATCTATGCAACACTATTACAAGGACATATAAGTCATGTTACAAATAATATATACATTATATACTTAGAGTCATAGAGTAATTTATGGCACAGAAGGTCACTTGGCCTATTGAGTCCATACAATCAGGGTTACAGTCAGACAGATACTTATCTATATAAATATATGTAGAATTTTTTCAGCAGTTTGGCTAATAAACTTAGTTTGTGGAGTCTAAGGTGAGTGCTTTTGCAAATGTGGACACCTTACAGTATCACTGACTTTCCTTATTCAGGATGGTGGGAGCAAATTCGGAACCCTTTTCTCAACGGGTATCTATCCAGTTGATAATACCTAACTTTGCTTGAAATTGAGGGCTGGATTTTGCCACAGAGGCAGAGGCAGGTTAGGAGGCAGGCGTGCCAGCAACTTCACTCAAGCTGATGTGTTGCAACCTCTGTGTGATTTTGCGTGAAGCGACATCTAAGGGATGAGGGCAACCTGCTGTGAAGCGACAGGACATCAAATAGGATCATTGTTAATCCAATTGAGTCGTCTATTTTCTCACATCTGCAATTTTTCCAATGCTGCATGGGCCCCCTGCTGAAGGTGACACCTGGCCATTGTCTTTAGGCAGACTCCTGGTAGCAGGCCATGGGGCTATTGACACCTCCTTTAAATTCTCCCCCTCAGGGAGCTGTGGGGATCTGTTCCACAATGATGGCCTGGCAACTTATTTTTTAAAAAATTTAAAAGTCATCAAAGGATGCCTCCATTTTGAGGTACCCTCCCGGTCCCCTACAAACATTGGCAGCGCCCATTTCTCCTGGTGGGGCTGCTGGCTACTCACAGCCTTGGGCACTCTAATTGGACCTCCATCTGTCTTCATAGTAGAAGACACAAGTATCGTACCAGAAATATACAATAACCCAAGGGATAAAAAGAGTGAGGAAATTAAGGAAATTAATATCAGCAGAGAAAAAGTATTGGAGAAACATAAGGGAGTAAAATCCGACAAAACCCCAGGATCTGATACAAAAACAAGAAATGCTGGAGTCACTCAGCAGGTCTGGCAGCATCTGTGGAAAGAGAAGCAGAGTTAACGTTTCGGGTCAGTGACCCTTCTTCGGAACTGACAAATATTAGAAAAGTCACAGATTATAAACAAGTGAGGTGGGGGTGGGGCAAGAGATAACAAAGGAGAAGGTGCAGATTGGACCAGGCCACATAGCTGACCAAAAGGTCACGGAGCAAAGGCAAACAATATGTTAATGGTGTGTTGAAAGACAAAGCATTAGTACAGATTAGGTGTGTATACACTGAATATTGAACAGCAGCAAGTGCAAACCTGAAGAAAAACAACCTGAAAAAAACAGTGGGTAAGCAAACTGAACAAACTAAGATGAAATGAAATAAATGCAAAAAAAGATTGTAAAAAATGTAAAAAGGAATGTAAAAAAAAAGGAAGAAAAAATAACTAAAAATGAAAGTAAAATGGGGGGCTGTCATGCTCTGAAATTATTGAACTCAATGTTCAGTCCGGCAGGCTGTAGTGTGCCTAATCGGTAGATGAGATGCTGTTCCTCAAGCTTGCGTTGATGTTCACTGGAACACTGCAGCAATCCCAGGACAGAGATGTGAGCATGAGAGCAGGGGGGAGTGTTGAAATGGCAAGCAACCGGAAGCTCAGGGTCCTGCTTGCGGACTGAGCGGAGATGTTCCGCAAAGCGGTCACCCAGTCTGCGCTTGGTCTCCCCAATGTAGAGGAGACCACACTGTGAGCAGCGAATACAGTATACTACATTGAAAGAAGTACAAGTAAATCGCTGCTTCACCTGAAAGGAGTGTTTGGGGCCTGGGATAGTGAGGAGAGAGGAGGTAAATGGGCAGGTATTACACCTCCTGCGATTGCAGGGGAAGGTGCCCTGGGACGGGGACGAGGTGGTGGGGGTAATGGAGGAGTGGACCAGGGTGTCGCGGAGGGAACGATCCCTTCGGAATGCTGACAGGGGAAGGGAGGGGAAGATGCGACTGGTAGTGGCATCACGCTGGAGGTGGCGAAAATGGCGGAGGATGATCCTTTGGATATGGAGGCTGGTGGGATGAAAAGTGAGGACAAGGGGAACCCTGTCACGGTTCTGGGAGGGAGGGGAAGGGGTGAGGGTAGAGGTGCAGGGAATGGGTCGGACACGGTTGAGGGCCCGGTCTACCACAGTGGGGGGAAATCCTCGGTTGAGGAAAAAGGAGGTCATATCAGAAGCACCGTCATGGAAGGTAGCATCATCAGAGCAGATGCGTCGGAGACGGAGAAACTGGGAGAATGGAATGGAGTCCTTACAGGAGGTAGGGTGTGAAGAAGTGTAGTCGAGGTAGCTGTGGGAGTCGGTGGGCTTATAATGGATATTGGTAGACAACCTATCCCCAGAGATGGAGACAGAGAAGTCAAGGAAGGGAAGGGAAGTGTCAGAGATGGACCATGTAAAGGTGAGAGAAGGGTGGAAATTGGAAGCAAAGTTGATAAAGTTTTCTAGTTCGGGGCGGGAGCAGGAAATGGCACCGATACAGTCATCAATGTACCGGAAAAAGAGTTGGGGGAGGGGGCCTGTGTAGGACTGGAACAAAGAATGCTCGACATATCCCACAAAAAGACAGGCATAACTAGGACCCATGCGGGTACCCATAGCGACACCTTTTACTTGAAGGAAGTGCATGGAGTTGAAGGAGAAGTTGTTCAATGTGAGAACAAGTTCAGCCAGACGGAGGAGGGTGGCGGTGGATGGGGACTGGTTGGGCCTCCGTTCCAGGAAGAAGCGGAGAGCCCTCAAACAATCCTGGTGGGGGATGGAGGTGTAGAGCGATTGGACGTCCATAGTGAAGAGGAGGCGGTTGGGACCAGGAAACTGGAAATTGTCAAAATGACGTAGGGCGTCAGAAGAGTCACGGATGTAGGTGGGAAGAGACTGGACCAGCGGAGAAAAGATAGAGTCTAGATAGGAAGAAATAAGTTCAGTGGGGCAGGAGCAGGCTGACACAATGGGTCTGCCGGGACAGTCCCGTTTGTGGATTTTGGGAAGGAGGTAGAAGCGGGCTGTCCGGGATTGTGGGACTATGAGGTTGGAATCCCAGGATCTGATAGCTTACACACTAGGGTTCTAAAAGAGATAGCTGCAGATATTGTGGATGCGCTAGCTATGATTTTCGAAAATTCCTCAGCTTCGGGAATGGTCCCAACAGATTGGAAGTTGGCAAATGTTACACCACTTTTTAAGAAAGGAGAGAGAGAGAAAATAGAAAACAAGGCACAAGTCAGGAGTGTGATGGAATATTCTCCACTTTTCTTGATGAGTGCAGCTCCAACAACACTCAAGAAGCTCAACACCATCCAGGACAAAGCAACCTACTTGAGTGACACTCCATCCACAAACATTCACTCCCTCCACCACTGACGTACAGTAGCAGCAGTGTGTACCATCTACAAGATGCACTGCAGCAATGCACTAAGGCTCCTTAGACAGCACCTTCCAAACCCGCGACCTCTACCACCTACAAGTACAAGGGCAGTAAATGCTTTGGAACACCACCACCTGCAAGTTCCCCTCCAATTCACACACCATCCTGACTTGGAACTATATCGCCGTTCTTTCACTGTCGCTGGGTCAACATCCTGAAACTCCTTTCCTAACAGCACTGTGGGTGTACCTACCCCAATGGACTGCAGCGGTTCAAGAAGGCAGCTCAGCACCATCTTCTCATGGGCAATTAGGGATGGGCAATAAATGCTGGCCTAGCCAGCGACACCCACATCCTTGAAACGAATAAATTAAAAAAACATGTATAATCCAAGTATTTCTGAAGATCATCAATCACTTTTCTACTTGTTGGTTGTCCCCAGTAAATTTAATAATACATCAGTACTATGAATGCCCTGTTCCATATCATTCAGATATTATGAGTAGAAGTCGTAGACATATCCCTGTGGAACACCACTGGTTACTTTTTCCAGCAAAGTACTTTGTTTTATCTCTACCTTCTGCCTTTTGTTGCTAAGCCAATTCTCAAATCCATTTAAACAATTTGTCACCTGTTCCGTAAGTATTAACCTTTACCACTCAAAACACTTGAAGAACACTATTGATTACCTTTTGAAAACCCAAATAAACACATTCAGTGAATTACACTCACCTATTAGGTAGTTATGTCCATTAGATGTTTATGGCAAGACTTAAGGCTTTGAAAATCCTGCTACCTGCTCCTTATGATACTTGTGCTTTTCAGCTGTTCATTTGCCGCATCCTGTAGATGCTATTCCATTTTACAGGACTCAGGCAGGAATTGGCAGTTGGCAGATGCTGCATCATTTGCAGCTCATCACCACGATTGCATATTTTTTTTATTCATTCATGGGATGTGGGCGTCACTGGCCAGGCCAGCATTTATTGCCCATCCCTAATTGCCCTTGAGAAGGTGGTGGTGGGCTGCCTTCTTGAACCGCTGCAGTCCATTTGGGGTAGGTAGACCCACAGTGCTGTTCGGAAGGGAGTTCCAGGATTTTGACCCAGTGACAGTGACGGAACGGCGATATAGTTCCAAGTCAGGATGGTGTGTGACTTGGAGGGGAACTTGCAGGTGGTGGTGCTCCCATGCATCTGCTGCCCTTGTCCTTCTAGTTAGTAGAGGTCGCGGCTTTGGAAGGTGCTGTCAAAGGAGCCTTGGTGCATTGCTGCAGTGCGTCTTGTAGATGGTACACACTGCTGCCACTGTGTATCGGTGGTGGAGGGAGTGAATGTTGTGGATGTGGTGCCAATCAAGCGGGCTGCTTTTTTCTGGATGGTGTCGAGCTTCCAGAGTGTTGTTGGAGCTGCATCCATCCAGGCAAGTGGAGAGTATTCCATCACAGTCCTGACTTGTGCCTTGTAGATGGTGGAAAGGCACTGGGGAGTCAGGAGGTGAGTTACTTGGTGCAGAATTCCCAGCCTCTGACCTGCTCTTGTAGCCACAGTATTTATATGGCTGATCCAGTTCAGTTTCTGGTCAATGGTAACCCCCAGGATCTTGATAGTGGAGGATTCAGCAGCGGTAATATAGTTGAATGTCAATGGCAGGTGGTTAGACTCTGATTTCTTGGAGATGGTCATTGCCTGGCACTTGTCTGACTTAAAGACTCATTTGGCACCAACCTACCATTTTGGACTATGCAAGTCCAATTAACGCCCTCTTTTAAACACTCCCAGCTGAACATGCATTCAGTTGCACCAAGGACCCTCTGTCCTCCAACCACCCATCAGCACTATTTACAGGGCTCACTATTCAACTTCCAGATGATGTGATTTTGACTAACGTTTGCTGTTGCACAGGCACAGATAGACTGTTTTCTGTGTAGTTGGAGGAGTTTGGACTTTTTGGATTTTCAAGGAAATGGTGTTGGATCTTGGCAAGGAGGTCAGAAGAGTTGGTTGGCTTGTTAGGAGAAAGCCTGTTTCAGTAATCGAGGCTATATTGCAGTCTGCTTATGCTGCAGCATAATTTGGAAATGGAAGAGAGAGGAGAAGTGGTGTGCAGAGGGATGAGGAGAGGGATGAGGGGCGTGTAAAGAAGGAGAGGGGGCTTCATCATCTTCTCACTGACCAGAGAGAACCAAGAAGAGAGAGTACATGGATTTGCCAGACTGGTGGGATTCCCATGGTGCAGTGTGCAAACAACTGCATGCACAAGAATCTGCATGCCCCACATGTTAACAGGGAGCTGTTCCATAACTGCAAGGGCACTACTCTATTAGCATCCAGTGGTGGGAAACCATTGCCAAAGGATCCTCTTGGTGATTGTTCACTAACCTGGCAGCAGCCAGGATGCATTCATCCTGCACAGTCAGCTTTATGCATCATCTTTGAACCACCACATAGAACCAGAGGCTGGCTACTAAGTGACAAGGGCTACTCACTGTACACCTGACTAATGACTTCCCTCCACCACCTAACCATGCGAGGAAACAGCACCTAGAATGAGAGCCAAGCAGCAATCTGAAATGTCTTGGTGTGCTGAAGCAATGGTTCCACAGCCTGGACTGCTCAGGGGAGCCCTCCAGCACTCACTGGAGCATGTCTCCAAGATTGTGGTGCTCTGCTGTATCCTCCATAATCTTGCTATCATGAGGGCATAGCCCTTGCCACCAGGCCTTCAGAGGTCACCTTGCGAGGAGGACAAGGAAGAGGAGGTGTGAGTGGGTACTCAGACTCTGGTTCCCCTGAGATGTCATCCTAATACTACAGTTGATTCACTATTCCTGACCTTTTAATCGATCTGCTATGGACCATCACAGCATTCGCTTGGCCAAAATCCTGAAATAAAAGCCACAAACAAAAACCCATTCCATAATAACTTTACCCAACAACACTTCCAATAATGCATACAAAACTGAACTATTCACGCTAGTGCATTCCATTAGTGCCTATCTTACAGGCACCTTTGCCGATCCTAGTGCTCCGACAGAGTGCTACCCCAGTGGCTGCAGCATGGCTGATGGAAGACTGCTAATTTTCACTGGGAGAGGCTATAGATGGCCTTGCAGGGCAACCTCAAGCAGCTATGGGCCGAGAAGGCTCAGCTGTGGATTGCAGCACGTCGGCATCGGTGGCAGCAGTCTGGACTGGCTGGCTGACAGACAACAGCAAGGGCACTGGCAGAATGACAGTGTCCTGGGTGAGGACAGCAGGTTTGTGCACCATGGAACCACTGGCACTCCTCTGGGGTAGTGCGTCTGCAATCCTCGCTATTGATTGAAGAACAGATTGCTGGATTGCTGTGAGAATCTGCGTGTCCCTTTCAGCATTGGTATCCGCAGCCATGATGACAGCAGTCTGGGCTTGCATGGCAACAGGCAGGGCTCTTATGATCTCAGACTGAGCTTTCACTGCAGTACTGAGATGTTGGCTGACTTCTGCTTGTGTTGCAATGGAAGTTGAGAAATCAGCCATCATACACTGCATCACGGATGGGTCCACAAATGCTGTCATGTAATTGATCACCACATCCACACTAGAAAGGATGGGCTCCAAGCTCTGCACGAAACCCTGTGCCAAGTTGGAGCCAGACTCCTCCATGCTCCTTGATAGTGACAGAGGCTCCATGACAGGCCTGCCAATGCACTAAGCATCTTAGTGTGCAATGCCCATCAACGTTCTCCTGTACACAGCCCCATAAAAATCCTCATCTGAGGCCTCTGCAGCAAAAGTCGTCTGAGTCCTCAACCTCTGGTAAGCTGGCACACAAACTATCCTTTCTCCCTGGCCTGGCTGTAGCTCACTCATGCCCAGTGACACACCACATGCTGATCCCTAATCTATACTACACTTTAAAGTATGCACAGTTCCAGTTTCTGAGTTAGTGGCTATGATTGACAGATCAAGCAAAAGTGCTTCTTTGTCAGATGTCTGGTGTAGCTCTCGCCCTTCATGATAAGGCCACACTGGCTGACCATGCAGCAGTTCTTGGGTATCTGAAGGCTGAAATGCAGAAGGGAAGGGTTGGAGTGCAAAGCAAGAGGTCCCTGGTCATACCATCTGCAGCTTGCACTTCATGCCAAATAGCACAAAGAGGATGAGTGCGATTTGAGAAGGGCATAAGGCAGGAACATACCGTCATCCTGAATGCTCTCGGTGATGTCACATGCATGCCAGATCAGGTAAGGATAGAAGATTTCCTGAAAGTACATTAATGAACCAGATGGTTTTTACAGCAAAGGGCTCTATTACAACTGGCTACATCATGTGGCGCATCATCTCCTCCAGAGGCTCAGAAGAAGCAGGCATGCCTGTCCTCCCCACAGTTCTCTGTTGATCGTGTGGCTATGGACCAACTTGCTCTTCAAGGGAGAGGGAAGAGTGTCAGTGAGTGCAATGTATTTGGGTGATGTGCCTGCCATTGCTGAATAGCTGGAGGTAAGTGCAGGCAGTGAGAGGTGGATGTGGGGCTGGCAGCATTGGTACATGTGTGAGGGTGAGGTGGAGTATCTGAATGTCAGTATGAGTCCTGATTGCTGATGAGTGAGTGATGGAGCTGTGGTGCATTGAGATGTGTGAAATGTTCGTGGTGCGGTGGACAGGAAGTGAAGATGCATTCATTGACCTTGACCATATATATGAGGCCATTGAACTTTTTCTGGCACTGCAGCCCAATCCTGGGGGTCAGACTCCAGGAATTGATTTCCCTGGCCACCTGCTCTCATTGCCTTCTGAGGATATGCCTTGAATGCCTCCTGACCAACCCCCACCCCATCCCTAATGGAAATATGGTGTTTCTCCTCCTTTCCACCTCCATCACTAATGCCTCCAGTGTTGCATCAGAAAACCGGGGAGCCCTCTCTTGCCTGTTGCTCCGTTTGCTGTTCTTGTCTTACCAGATACTGTATTTAGCAGCAACTCCTGCTGCATAAGTGCAGCTCTACCTTAAAGAGGAGATGGCTACCTTTAAGAGGGCTAGACTTGCTGTGCATCATGCCAGCCACACAATTCACTGAGCCCCCCTGTTGAGTGTGCACGTCGCTTATTAGTGAATTAAGACTTTTAGACCACTAACATCCAAGCTACTGTCCTAGAGGAGGCTTTTTTTAAATTCACTCATAGGCTGTGGGGGTCACTGACAAGGCCAGCATTTATTGCCCATCGCTAATTGCACAATTGATTGACTTGCTAGGCCACTTCAGAGGGCAGTAAGAGTCAACTACATTTCTGTGGGTCTGGAGCCACATTCAGGCCAGACCAGGTAAGGATGGCAGATTTCCTGAATGAACCAGGTGGGTTTTTATGACAATTCAGTACTTTATGGTCACCATTACTGATACTAGCTTTTTATTTAACCAGAGGGGTAAAATTCAACTTTGGCAGTGTGCAAAATGGATGGTAATGAATCAGTCGCTCGTTGTATCTGCTATCTGATTTTATTCCAAGACTTCAATGCAAAAGAAAATTGGGCAGGATGTACAATGGGCAGCCGATCGATTTTCATTTTGCCCCCAAGAGGCCCTGGAGAAATTGAAAGCGTTAGTATTGTATCATCAGCACATTTAATTTCTTTTCTTTAAACCATGCAGAATGGCAATGTGGGGACAGTTAAAAATAATATGAACAAATAGATAATAACATTTGCTAAAAGCACAATTATGTAGCTCTATTATTTTCTGGCATACAGCCAGCACTTAGACAAGCTAATGTGAACTGACTCATTAGCAGATTGGGTGGTAGTAAATCATTTTGAAATGTTAAAATGTTAAAAAAAAGTCTGACTTAATAAATGCTATCCATGTTTACTTACTAGAAATGTTTAATGATGTTTCACTGCTCCAGTTGCTTGCTATATTGTCAATTCCACAGTCATTTCTCTGCAACACCATTGTACTATTGATTTTTAATCAGCTGTTGCAAGTTCATATTAAACAAGCTTTTATGGTTGAAAAGTTTAAATAAAGGTCACTATCTTGTTATCAAAAAATCTGACGTTATTTTATATTTTATTCTCATCAATTCTCTCTGTCAAATTTTCTTCACTTCCTTGCTCTCCTGCAGGCATAGTTTCCTGCTGGGGTACAGTTCAAGGGTAGCAGCCTTCTGTACCTTGCTAAATTAGTGTATAAATCTGGACAGCATTGACAGACTATTCAAATATGTGGGACATTGTAACCAAATCGAAGACGGTATTCACCCAATATCCTTGAAAATATGTCAAATATGAAAAGAATATTGACAAGTATATTTTCAATTCCATTATAATACAGCTTCATGGTTTACTAGGAGAAATCTAAGAGGAGACCAGGTTGATCCATTGTTCTGCCGGTGTGTGTAGTAGAGCAACTATCCACGAAAAAGATTTTGAGTGGAACTTTTCTGACCTTCCCTTCTCACAGATTACAATAACATTGCCTCCGGTGGCTATTTTCAGTCTCCTTCTATTAACAGATTTCTTAATCATAATGTAAATAGTTCCACAGTGTTATGTCTTGTGACTCCTAGAGCTTCTTTAGATAATCACACCTTCGACACAGATACTGAATCTAGCATGGGGTGTATTATCGCACATCTCTCCATTTGTGGTAGAATGATATAATGTGTGTTTAATACACAGGTTGTAGTGCATTAGTGAGTGATGTGGCATTGTGAAGATATATAAATATACACTTGAACAATGTAGTTCCTAAATCAGTTTGGATAATATAACAACGTTTTGTCATCATGCCTGTTTGCAATGAGTTAGTGCACTGTACTGGCAGTGTTGTACTTGTTGCTTCTGGTGTTGTAGAGTTGTGCTTGATGTTGTTAATGCTGGTGATGTTGCTGATGTTGCATTGCTTGCTGGTAATGTTGCACTACTAGCTGATGATGTTGCTGATGTTTTGTTACTTTTTTGCTTTTCCAGTTCTGGTGTAGGCTAAATATGGACTCTGTTCCTTGTCATCTGCTTACCGGTTTCAGCCTTGCTTATGTATGTTGTTAGACTCTGGACTTTACCAACAACTTTCATTGGGTTCCAGGTTTTCAGGATTGTGTCCTGTACATGCACAATTTGTCCTCTCAACAACTCAGGCAATGATTTGGTATGTTTGTTGAAGTGTTGACTTTCTTCTGACTTCCTTTTACCTGTGCATCAGTGATTTGTTGTCTTACTTCCTCATGGTCGTTTGGAGGATGTATCTTACTTGGTAGCGTTATCTTGTATTTTCTGCCATTCAATAACTCTGCAGGCGATTTCATGTTGGTCTTGAGAGGTGGCAAGGTTTGGGTGTTCCACCAGGCACTTCAGAAGAGTGGCGGCAGAGAGAGAGAGAGCGGGACCAGTGAGCATTACAGAATAAGGGGACACTCATTTAAAACTGAGATGCGAAGGAATTTATTCTCTCAGAGGGTAGTGAATGTCTGGAATTCACTATCCCAGAGAGTTGTGGAGGCTAGATCATTGAAAGTATTTACAGAGGAGGTAGATAGATTTTTGAAATATCGGGGAGTTGGGACTCTGAGGAGCTGGCACGAAAGAAGAGTTATGGTCTGGGGCAGATCAGCCATGATTTTATTGAATGGCGGGGCAGGCTTGAGGGGCCGAATGGCTCCTGTTCCTATTTCTTATGTTCTTATGTCCTTATCACATATTACCCTTTCTGGAATCCCTTGCTCAGCAAACAGGACTCTTATTGCTGTGGTGATTGTTGTAGCTCTCAAATCTTTTACCTTTCGGATGAATGGGAATTTTGAGGAAGTCTGCTACTGTAAGATACCATTCTTGGTTGTGCGTGAATAAGTCAGCTCACAAAGTATGCCATAGTCTGAATGGTACCTTACTAGCCATGATCTCCTGTTTCAGCTGTGTGTTTCTATACTTCTGGCACACACTGCATGTAGATGCCTTTCTTTTCATATCTTTGTAGATGCCTATCCAGTACACAACTGATCTGACTCTAAGCTTACACTTCTCCATTCCCATGTGGCCTTTGTGTATCTCCTGGAGAACATAGGAAATAGGAGCAGGAGTAGACCATTCGGCCCCTAGGGCCTGCTCCACCCTCCAACTTGATCATGGATGATCTTCTACCTCAACACCATTTTCCTGCACTATCCCCATATCCCTTGATATCCTTAATATTGACAAATCTATCGATCTCTGTCTTGGTTATACTCAATGACTGAGCCTCCACAGCCCTCTGGGGGAGAGAATTCAAAGATTCACCACCTTCTGAGTCAAGAAATCCCTCCTCATCTCAGTCCTAAATGGCCTACCTCTTATTCTGAGACTGTGTCCTCTGGTTCTAGACCCCTCCCCCGCACCCCACCCCCCGCCCCAGGCAGGGGAAACATCCTTCCTGCATCTACCCTGTCGAGCCCTGTAAGAATGTTTTATGCTTCAATGAGATTCTTCTAAATTCATAGAATCATAGAAATCATAGAAAGTTTACGGCACAGAGATAGGCCACTTGGCCCATTGTGCCTGTAAGGGCTGCAAAACAATCCACCCATTCTAATCCCACCTTCCAGCATTTGATCCATAGCCCTGCAGTTACGGCACTTGGGGTGCCTATCCAGACTTCTTTAGAATGAGTTGAGGGTTTCTGCCTCAACTACCTTTCAGGCAGTGAGTTCCAGACCCCCACCACCCTCTGCGTGAAAACACTTTTCCTCATCTCCCCTCTAATCTTGCTGCTAATCACTTTAAATCTATGCCCGAGTCACTGACCTCTCTGCGAAGGTAAATAGGCCCCTTCACCTCCATTCTATCCAGGCCCTTCAAAATTTTGTGCATTTCAATCAGATCTCCCCTCAGCCTTCTCTGTACCAAGGAGAACAACCCCAGCCTATCCACTTTTTCCTCATAGCTGCATTTCCCAGTCCCCGCAACATCCTCGTATATTTCCTCTGTACCGTCTCTCGTGCAATTACATCCTTTCAGTAATGAAGTGACCAGAACTGCACACAGTACTCAAGTTGTGGCCTAACCAATGATTTATATAGTTCCAGCATAACCTCCCTACTCTTATATTCTATACTTTGGCTAATAAAGGAAAGGATTCCATACACCTTCTTAACCACCTTATCGACCTGTCCTGCTACCTTCAGAGATCTATGGACATTTACTTCAAGATTCCTCACTTCCTCTACACCTCTCAGCATTTTCCCATTAATCATGTATTCCTTTGCCTTGTTTGACCTCCCCAAATGCATCACCTCAGGTTGAAATCCATTTGCCACTTTTCTGCCCATCTGATCAGACCATCAAATATCTTCCTGCAGCCTACAGCTATCGTCCTGCTATCTACCACATGGCCAATCTTTGTGTCGTATGCAAACTTCTTGATCATGTCCCCCACATTTGCTTCCAAATCGTTAATATATACCTCAAAAAGGAGGGACCCCAGTACTGAGCCCTGCGGAACGCCACTGGAAACAGCCCTCCAGTCGCTAAAACACCGTCAACAATTGCCCTTTGTTTCCTGCCACTGAGCCAATTTTGTATCGACCTTGCTTCATTTCCCTGGATCCAACGGGATTCATATATTTAACCAGTCTGCCATGTGGGACCCTGTCAAAAGCCTTGCTAAAATCCATGCAGACCATATCAACTGCACTACCCTAATCTATTTTCCTTGCTGCTTCATCAAAAAATTCGATCAAGTTGGTCAAACAAGATCTTCCCTGAACAAATCCATGCTGACTATCCTTGATTCATGCTTTTCTAAGTGATAGTTTGTCCTGTCTCTCAGATTAGATTCCAATAATTTGTCACTACTGAGGTTAGACTGACTGGCCTGTAATTATTTGGTCTATCCTTTGCTCCCATTTTAAACAGAGGTACAACATTACCAATTCTCCAATCCTCCGGCACCACACCTGTATCCAATGAGGACTGGAAAATGATGATCAGACCTTCCGCTATTTCCTCCATGGCTTCTTTTAACAGACTGGGGTACATTTCATCTGGCCCTGGTGGTTTATCAGCTTTCAAAGAAGCTAATTCCATTAATATGTCCTCTCTCCCTATGTTGATCATATCCAAAACTTCACACTCCTTTTCCTCAACTACAATATCTACATCGCTTTCCTCTTTTGTGAAGACGGACGCGAAGTATTCATTAAGAACCATACCAACATCTTCTGCCCTTACACATAGGGTATCTTTTTGGTCTTTTATGGGCCCTACTCTCTCCTCAGTTAACCTCTTACTCTTAATGTATTGATAAAACATCTTTGGGTTCACCTTGATTTTGCTTGCCAAAATTCTTTCACACCCTCTCTTAGCTTTCCCAATTTCCTTTTTGATTCACCCCTCCACTTTTTATACTTCTCTCGGCTTTCTCTTGTATTGAGTTCTTGGTGTCGGACATAAGCATTTCTTTTCTGCCTTATCTTACCCTGTAAGCTCCTTGATATCCATAGCGCTCGAGATTTGGCCATCCCACCCTTTTTCTTTGTGGGTACATGTTTACTCTGAACCCCTTGAATCTCCCCTTTGAATACCTCCCACTGCTCTGACACTGATTTACCTTCAAGTAGCTGTTTCCAGTCCACTTTCGCTAAATCACTCCTCAATTTAGTAAAATTGGTCTTGCCCCAATTGAGAACTCTAATTCCTGTTCTCTCCTTGTCCTTTTCCATAATTATGTTAAAACTGACTGAATTATGATCACTACCATGAGATGTGGAACAGCTGGTCAAGAGGAAGAAGGAAGCTTACTTATGGTTGAGGAAGCAAGGATCAGGCAGGGCTCTAGAGGGTTACAAAGTAGCCAGGAAGGAACTGAAGAATGGACTTAGGAGAGCTAGAAGGGGACATGAAAAAGTCTTGGCGGGTAGGATTAAGGAAAATCCCAAGGCGTTCTACACTTATGTGAGGAACAAGAGGATGGCCAGAGTGAGGGTAGGGCCGATCAGGGATAGTGGAGGGAACTTGTGCCTGGAGTCGGAGGAGGTAGGGGAGGTCCTAAATGAATACTTTGCTTCAGTATTCACTAGTGAGAGGGACCTGGTCGTTTGTGAGGACAGCATGGAACAGGCTGATATGCTCAAACAGGTTGAGGTTAAGAGGGAGGATGTGCTGGAAAGTTTGAATGATATGAGGACAGATAAGTCCCCGGGGCCAGACGGGATATACCCAAGGATATTACGGGAAGCGAGGGAAGAGATTGCTGCACCTTTGGCGATGATCTTTGCGTCTTCACTGTCCACTGGAGTAGTACCGGATGATTGGAGTGTGGCAAATGTTGTTCCCTTGTTCAAGAAAGGGAATCGGGATAACCCTGGGAATTATAGACCAGTCAGTCTTACGTCGGTAGTGGGCAAATTATTGGAGAGGATTCTGAGAGACAGGATTTATGATTATTTGGAAAAGCATGGTTTGATTAGAGACAGTCAGCATGGCTTTGTGAGGGGCAGGTCATGCCTCACAAGCCTTATTGAATTCTTTGAAGATGTGACAAAACACATTGATGAAGGAAGAGCAGTGGATGTGGTGTATATGGATTTTAGCAAGGCGTTTGATAAGGTTCCCCATGGTAGGCTCATTCAGAAAGTAAGGAGGCATGGAATTCAGGGAAAGTTGGCTGTCTGAATACAAAATTGGCTGGCCCATAGAAGTCAGAGGGTGGTAGTAGATGTAAAGTATTCAGCGTGGAGCTCGATGACCAGTGGTGTTCCACAAGGATCTGTTCTGGGACCTCTGCTCTTTGTGATTTTTATAAATGACTTGGATGAGGAAGTGGAAGGCTGGGTTAGCACGTTTGCCGATGACACGAAGGTTGCTGGAGTTGTGGATATTTTGGAAGGCTGTTGTAGGTTGCAACGGGACATTGACAGGATGCAGAGCTGGGCTGAGAAGTGGCAGATGGAGTTCAACCTGGAAAAGTGTGAAGTGATTCATTTTGGAAGGTCGAATTTGAATGCGGAATACAGGCTTAAAGACAGGATTCTTGGTAGTGTGGAGGAACAGAGGGATCTTGGGGTCCATGTCCATAGATCGCTCAAAGTTGCCACCCAAGTTGATAGGGTTGTGAAGAAGGTGTATGGTGTGTTGGCTTTCATTAACAGGGGGATTGAGTTTAAGAGCCGCGAGGTTATGCTGCAGCTCTATAAGGCCCTGGTTCGACCACACTTGGAATATTGTGTTCAGTTCTGGTCGCCTCATTATAGGAAGGATGTGGAAGCTTTAGAGAGGGTGCAGAGGAGATTTACCAGGATGCTGCCTGGACTGGAGGGCATGTCCTACGAAGAAAGATTGAGGGAGCTAGGGCTTTTCTCATTGGAGCGAAGAAGGATGAGAGGTGACTTGATAGAGGGGTACAAGATGATGAGAGGCATAGATAGAGTGGATAGTCAGAGACTTTTTCCCAGGGTGGAAAGGGCTATCACCAGGGGGCATAATTTTAAGGTGATTGGAGGAAGGTTTCTGGGAGATGTCAGAGGTAGGTTCTTTACACAGAGAGTGGTGGGTGCGTGGAATGCGCTGCCAGCGGTGGTAGTAGAAGCAGATACATTAGGGGCATTTAAGCGACTCTTGGATAGGTACATGGATGATAGTAGAATGAAGGGTAGGTAGTTAGTTTGATCTTAGAGTAGGTTAAAGGTTCGGCACAACATCGTGGGCCGAAGGGCCTGTACTGTGCTGTACTGTTCTATGTTCTATGTACCACCAAAATGCTCTCCCAGTGCCACTCCTTCCACCTGCCCATCTTCATTTCCTAAATCTAAGTCTGAAACTGCACCCTCTCTCATTGGATTTGCTATAGACTGGGCAAAAAGTTCTCCCCCAGAGCTGGTCCCAGCGTCCCAAGAATCTAAAGCCCTCCCTCCTGCACCAACTTTCCAGCCACGCATTCATACGTCTTATCCTTCTATTCTTGCATTCACTTGTGCATGGCATTGGGAGTAATCCAGAGATTACTACTTTTGAGGTCCTGCTTGCTAATTTCTTACTTAGCTCCTTAAATTCTGACTGCAGGACCACATCCCTCTTTCTACCTATGTCATTGTTTCCGATTTGGACCACAACTGCTGGCTGTTCATCCTCCCACTTCAGGATGCTCTGCAGCTGCTCAGTGACATCCTTGACCCTGGCACCAGAGAGCCACACAGCATCCAGGATTCAAGTCTGCGGCCACAGAAACGCCTGTCTGTTTCCCTGACTATTGAATCACCTATCACTATGGCTCTTCCAGTCTTCCCTGTACCCCACTGTGCAGCTTAGCCACCCATAGTGCCATGGACTTGGCTCTGGCTGCACTCCCCAGATGATCCATTACTCTCATCAGCATTCAGAACTGAATACTTGTTGGAGAGTGAGATGTAATCAGGGGTCTCCTGCACTACCTGCCTTTTCTTCTTGACTGCCTGGCGGTCACCCATTCCCTCTCTCCCTGCATAATCTTAAGCTGTGGTGTGACCACATCTATAAACGTGCTATCCACATATCACGCATCCTCATGAATGCACCGCAGTGTTGCCAGCTGCCGCTGAAGTTCCAAAACTCGGAGCTCAAGCTGCTTCAATTGACGACATCCTGGAGCTCCCACATAGCACAGGAGGTGCACTCTCGAGGTTGAAGCAATCCTGCCATACCTTTATTGGTTGACCCTTTGCTACTGCTAAAAAAATTGTTACCAATACATAAACACCTTAGAACTATTAATAAAACCTTACTAGTACTGATCAATACAGTTCACCAGTTAAAATAAACCTTACTCAAAAAAAATACTCAGCAGCTACTCACTTGTTCCTTATTATTAACACTTAATTTTACTTCTCGTTTTTAGTCTGCCAGTTGTTGAGGCGAAGTCCCTAAGCTGCAATACTCACCAGTCAATCACCTACCTGCTTCCCTGTGATGTCACACCTCTTTTTTCTCTTTCCGAATGCGAGCTCTGACTGGTGACAGGTGACAGCCCCAATGGTCTCTCCGGTTCACGCCATTTATAGCCCTGCTGGTCTCGCTGGTTTGCGCTGCTCCGACTGAGTGCAGTCAAATTTCTTTTTTTTCTTAATTTCTCGTTCCCCTCCTTACCGAACTCCCTCACTTACCAAACTCCCTTCTTGACATTCTGTACCCTCCAGCAGCACTCAGTGCAGACCAAATTCTAGTGAATATAGACCCAGTCTCCTCAATCTCTCCTCATCTGACAATCGCGGCATCCCAGGGATCAGTCTGGTGTACCTTCATTGCACTCCCTCTATGGCAAGCATATCCTTCCTTAGGTAAGGAAATCAAAAATGAACACAGTACTCCAGGTGCAGTGCTATCAAGGTTGTATACAATTACAGCCAGACTTCTTTACTCCTGTACTCAAATCCTTTTACAATAAAGGCCAACATACCATTTGTCTTCCTATTTGCTTGCTGCACCTGCATGTTAGCTTTCAGTGACTTATGAGCAAGGACACCCAGGTCCCTTTGGACATCAGCACGTCCCAATCTCTCACCATTTAATAAACACACTACATTTCTGTTTTTCCTATCAAAGTGGATAACTTCACATTTTTCCACATTATATTCCATCTGTCATGTTCTTGCTCTCTCAATTAGCCTGTCTAAATCCCCTTGAGGCTTCTTTACATCCTTCTCAGAACTCATTGGATCCGGCCTGCAGAACACCATCTTTATTTATTTATTTATTTATTTATTTATTTAGAGATACAGCACTGAAACAGGCCCTTCGGCCCACCGAGTCTGTGCCGACCAACAACCACCCATTTATACTAATCCTACATTAATCCCATATTCCTATCACATCCCTTCAATTCCCCTACCGCCTACCTACACTAGGGCCAATTTACCTATCAACCTGCAAGTCTTTGGCTGTGGGAGGAAACTGGAGCACCCAGCGGAAACCCACGCGGTCACAGGGAGAACTTGCAAACTCCGCACAGGCAGTACCCAGAATCGAACCCAGGTCGCTGCAGCTGTGAGGCTGCGGTGCTAACCGAATGCAAAATCTGCCATGAACCAGCATGATCGAGCAGCATTTTAGTATGTAAACATTGGGAAAAAAATTGCTTTATATTAAGGAGTGGTAACTTGGTGTAGTTTTATCAATACAGCTAAAAATGGATTGATCACAAAAAAAAAACATTTTTAATCACTATCAATTCTCTACCTGAGTGTAACCCAATTTTAAATTGCTGAAAATTACTTTCAACAAATATACAAAACCATTTGGTTATATTAGGGGTACAGCCATCAATTTCTTAGTAAATTAAATCATTTTTAAATTGAAAAAGCTTTTGAATTGTGCCTACTTGTGTCCTCATGCCCAAAAGAACCAGTCTCTTTGAAGATCCACAAATGGGCACAATTAGTGAAAACTCCCAATGTGATTAATTCATCTTGGGGCCTGGGCAGCTTCTTGTGTGGGGCTGGCTTCTGCTACTATCTTTTTAAAACAAGCACGAAGAATCATGGAAACAAGACATGTGTTGATCGCAATTTGTGCTTAAGATTATGAGATTGTACCAGTTACAACAATTTCAGACGAATTACAACAAAAAACCAGTGCAATCAAGCAGAAACTCTACCCCATAAAAACGAAATGTAAACTTTGTTCACTACGCAAAATATGTGACCCAAGTACAGTCTAATCCAATTCATTGGAAGTTGAGTTTTACTTCAAAAAAATGGAACTATCCTGTAATGTGAAGGACGTAATTTAAATGAACAGCACAGGAGGGACTTTTTAATTCAAATTAAAATGGAGTAGACGGAATACAATGACCAGATCAGAATTAGCACAGGTCAAAGGAAGGATTGAAAGGACCAAACTCAAGCCTTGCTCTCTCTCAGGGTGGAATTACAAGAAGTGCTAAGAGTAAATATATTGCTCTTGCCAAGAGAGAGACTGAAAAAGATTGGTAACTCTACAGCTATCAGCTCTTCCCATCTGTTAACGAGGCAACTCCCTGTTTAAAATTTCTAGTGATATGTCATCTCTGATTAACATACTGTATTACTGATTGTTTGTTACAACTTATCTGGTCATCCCTGAATCACTAGCTGAGAGAACATCTGTAACCCTTCATCTTTTCTGGTCTCATCTCTGATTTGACTCAATTTCGGTGGTATCACATTCACTAGGTGATGTAATATAATACCTAGATCTTTTATCTCATGTTTCTCATGTGGCGACAGAGCAGATAAGTATCGGTCAACATCATTTCTCTTCCTGGCTTGTATTTCAGAGTGAAATCGTAACTCTGAAGTCTCAAGAGTAACCTCTGTGTTCTTGCTGGTGCTCTATACATATTTTTCTTGTAGATCTGTTCTAGTGGATGATGATTACTCTCCACTATGAATCTTCTCCCATAGATTTATGTATGGAATTTCTTGTATCCATACACCACTGCCAAAAGCTCTCTTTCTATGTTGGCATATCTGGTCTCAGCTGATGTTAGAGCTTTGGATGCGAATGCATTCAGCTTTCCTTCTTGTACCAGGTCCACTCCTAGTCCTTTCATAGAAGCATCTACTTGCAGGTGACAGATTTCACTCTGTTGTAGTATGACTGACTTGCCTCCTTGCATATTACTTGTTTGAGTTTACTGAAACTCCTCTTATGTGACTCATACCACTGGTACTCAATAACTTCTCTCATCAATTCTCGTAGGTTTGCTGTGTGCTTTGCCATGTGAGGTATGAGAGAGCTCATGTACTGGATCAAGTCAAGGAAACTTCTCAGTTCTTTCTTGTCTCTTGAAGCTTGCATCTCAGAGATAGCTGTGACTCTTTCAGGACTCGGCTTGACGCCATCAGGGTTGTATACCATTCTGAAGAACTGGCATTCTGTCACCTTTACAATTCATCCCAGCTTTTCTGGTTCTCTCCATGGCTTCATGAAGGTGGTAGTTATGATCTTTCTCATCATAGATCTGAATATCATCAGCCATGCCGATTGTTCCTTTGCATCCCCTGCTTGTCTTATCTGCTTTCTGTGGGACGCATCCTGGCTCACTTTAATGCCAAACGGCAGATGCAGGAATTTGTACTGTCCAAAGGGTGTGTCAAATGTTGTCAACAGCAAAGATTCCTCACCAAGCTTCACATTCCTGTAGCCATTTCTGGCATCAAGTGTCCTGAAAACTTTTTCTCCTGCCAGTGCTGGCATGGTCTCTTCCAGTGTTGGAACAGAGTAGTGATTCTTGTTTACTTGATTAAGATGTTTGGGATCCAAGCAAATTTGTAGACATCCATTTGGCTTTTCTCTCACCATGTTGGAATTTACCCAATCTGTAGGCTCTGTGGCTCTGGCAGTCACCTTATTTTCTTCCATCTTTTTGAGTTCTCTTTCAAGCTTTCCTTTTAGATTGAATGGTTACTTTATGTGGGGGATGAATCACTGGTTTCTTCTCTGGGTCAATGGTGATGTGATACTCTAAATCTTCAAAGTATGCAACCGTCTCATCAAAACACTCTGGATATATGTGGACCAGATCTTCCTTGCTTCTGATTGGAGGCTGCATTTCAATAATTCAATGCGTTTCAACCTTCATTGATGTCTCCTTCATTTCATGGTTTACTGAAATCAGCTGCAGCGCTTCACAACTGCTCAACCCCAAGATAGCTGCACCATCTGTTTCAATGAAGTAGAATATACAGTTGACATCTTTTCCTTTGTGCATCACTCTGATTTGGGTTGTTACCAGCTGTCGAAACACAGTTCTACTGGATGCTGTAAGCATGACGTTGTTCGGTTTCAAAGCATCTTTCTTTGGGTAACCATTCTCTTTCAGATTTTCAGGAAAGATCTTCGAGTGTAGTCTAGGCAGGATAATGTTACTCTGTGCTCCAGTGTCAAGCTTCAGCTTCAGGTTTATGGTTGTGGGCTTACCTCTCACCTTCTTTCTGATCTGTATGGTTGTGTAAATTTCTTTTCTTTGGGAACTTTCACATCCAGACATTTCATGTAAGTCTATGGTTCCTATGTCTATTGTGTCCTCAAACTCCCTGTCATCTTCCACGGTGTGGATGTTTTGGTTTCTTTTATTTCTTATTTGCCCTGTTGCTCTGCCTTAGCTAATTTCTGATTTATCTACTTTCTTTGTCCTGCACATCTTCTCCTTGTGATTGGACTTTCCTCAAGCTCTACAGTTTGGTCTATATGTGGCATATTTCTTTCTGTCTGTAAACTCAAGTAGTCGTCCACATCTCTTGCACACCTTTCTCTCTGTCTGGCTGGTGTGCATACCTTTGTTGTTGCTTCACTGCATCAACTCTGTTTCCCTTCCCTGACTTAACTGATGGCTATCCATTTAGGTAATCAGCATTTTCATCTGTCTACTCATGGCTTCATGTGCTCTGGCAGTGTCTACAGCCCGCAAAATTGCAAGCTTATCCTTTCCGATTAAAGCTTTTCGTACATCAGGGTGTGTAGATCCCCAGATGAACTGATTTGCCAGCCTTTCATCAGTGTCCTTGAATTTACACTTGCTGGCTACATTTCCCAGTCTTGTTAAGAAATTGTCAACATGCTCACCTGGTTCCTGTCTCAGACTCTGAATTTCATCATGGTGGATCCGATGGTTTTACTTTGGCTAAAGATGTTTGCTGAATTTCTCAAAAATCTTTTCTGGGTTTTTACAGTCGCTCTCACTCATTTCCCAGCTATTGAAAAGATCTAATCCTTTCTCTCATGTCCATAAAAAGAAGTAGCTGACCTTTTCCTCTTCACTAATGCCATTCAGAGAACTACTGAAAGTCAGTTTGCACTTCTGGTTAAAATTTTCCAAGGCCACCATGAAGTCATTAGCCTCCAATTCATCATCGGCTGGAACTATGCATTCATTGCTACGGAGGCAGCCATCTCATTTTTCACATGATTTACAGTGGGGTTTTTTCTGGTACTAACTCGGGTTGTTTTTCACAGTTAAATTCAGCATTTGCATCATTCATAGGGTTTGAGTTCTACTCACAAACAGCTTACTGCCACTATATTATGTCTTGTGGTTCCCAGAACTTCTTAAATAATCACACTTTAGACACAGATACTGGAACTTGCACTGAGTGTATTTTCTCTTTCCATTTGTGGTAGAATGACACAATGTGTGTTTGGTACACAGGTTGTTATACAGTAGTAAGTGATGTGGAATTGCGGAGATATATATACATATGCTTGAGCAATGTAGTTCCTAAGTCATTTTGGATAATATAACAACATTTTGGGTAATACAACAATATATCACACAGCTTGAGAGGTTCTATTGTGCAGCTGTGGTCAATGACAGTGACTCATTTAAATAAAAAGGCTAGTGTAGCTATTAAAAGGATATAAAAGAGGTCAACCAAAATGATTGAAGAGATGGAAGGATTGGATTATGATGAGTGATTATGTAAATTGGCAATGTTCCCACTAAAGAAATGATGGTTGAAAGTTAATTTTTAGGATTCTAAAGGGGACTAGGTAGTGTAGACCATTACAAGCTGTTCCACCTTGTCAGGTACAGTAGAATCAGAGGACAAGGTCTACACTTGAAGGCTTGCAAAGTCAAAACCAATCTGCATGAACATTTACCTCAAATTCTAAGGGAGAGGGGGAATGGGAAGGGTGTGCACGAGCTGGATAGTGGACGGCACACACGCTGACAGGTTGGGGACGTGAAGGCCCCACCAATCTCAATGATGCCTCATTTAGATAAAATATTCTGGGTTCCCTCCCAAAACGTGACCTGATTCACTACCTGGCTGGCAGGAGGAAGCAGAAATTTGGCCACAGGAAGGTGCAGCCAGGGACCCGTGAGGACAGTCCCCAACAGTCAATGGAAGGAGGTGTTCTAGGGCTGCAAAGCAGGACAGGAATGGGCTGGCAGTCGACTCTGTGCTCCTCCTGGTCCCACAAAAGCTCGAAAACAAAAAACACCTTTTTTGGAGAGGCCTTTGACAGCCCCACTAAGGACTATTGTTTGGTCTCTTGACACCTGGAGAAAGTGGGGCTGGCATGTACCATGCCAATTCACCCATTTTTCCTTGGAAGTTGCAATCGGGGTCTTATAACAAGTGTAGATTCACAAATTTACATACTTAAATAGCCTCGCCTCTGTTTTGGTTGCAAGCCTATTGAAAGCTCTGTATGAAAATTGATGTAGGCAGTCAAATAGGTGCACATGGTCCGCACCAGAGTTTCAGCTGCTGGTCATCCATTTTTCTGGTGAGGAATGGGGGTTTGGCAATTGAAAATATCCACCACAATGTTATAAACCACTTCACCATCCTATCAAGTCCAGGTATAATCATTTATCAATAAAGAAATGGCACAAAACTCATGTAGCAACACTGCTCCATCAAGATTAGAAAACCATACAGTTTGTTTTTGCATCTAGAACTTACTGCACTATTACAGATGAGGTGAGAACTTGTTCCCTCCATTGTACTGCAATATATAAATGCTACATTACTATTAATTTGAGAGGAATATTTGAGAAGGATTTTAGGCCATGCACTGGACAGATGTAGGGTGGTAGCATCCTGAAAATGGTGGGGTGTGATATACTGCCTGGTTCCATTATTATCTTCACCAGAGTCTACCATTGGGTGGCTGGATTGCCCACCTGAGTAAGAAGGTAGGCTTTGTTAATATTAAAATTGGATTCAATGATGTACGAAGGACGCCAATGCCATTTTAAAATCCTCATCCTTGTGTTCAAATCCGTATATGGTCTCACCACTGCTTTTCTTTGTAACCTTCACCAACCCTACAACCTTCAATGATATCTGCTCTCCTCCAATTCTGGTGTCTTTTGCGTTTCAATGCACATTTTCATTGTTCCACCATTGGCGACCATACCTTCAAGTACCTAGGACCGAAGTTCTGGAATTCCCACCCTAAACCTCTCCACCTCTCTCCCTCTCTTTACTCCTTTAAGATGCTCCTTAAAACCTACTTCTTTGTCTAACCTTTTGATCACTTTAGGTCACCTGTCCTCATATCTCTTTATGTACCTCAGTGTCAAGTTTTGTCTGATTAAGGTCCAGTAAAATGCCTTGGGACATTTTTACTTTATTAAAAGTGTTACATAAATGCAATTTTTTTGTTGATGATGCCATTTTTGGGCTCAACTGGGTGGAGAACCATTAACGCGCCACACAGTTTCAGCTGGCAATCTAGCCAAAGGAGAGTCCAGAAGGTAGTTTTTATTTATTTTTGTTGGGCCAGGAGGAGAAGGAGCAGGCCTCCAAGCACCCACATCAGACCTCTTTCCAAGCTCAAAGGCTGGGTGAGCCACCCAATATTACTGCTGCCCCGGGTGCTCGTTTTCTGCCCGCAGCTTGCTGGCCCTTAAAATGGACTGGGCCTCCCACCAGTACTATCAGGAAACCAGCCAGCCATTCAACCAAAAACTGCACAATGGGCAAAACTAACCCAATGGTATTACCAGCTTTGCGACACAGTGGATAGAAATTACTCCAGAAACTAGAGGGTTATATGCCTCACTAGAGGGGACCATAAGCAGTTGATATTAATGTGGCCTATAATAGAGATAAAATAGAAAACAATCATCAATAAAACTACTGCAGTTCTGCAGCACCCAGCAATTTCTGTGATAATAGAAAGGAAAAAAGTAGACAGAAATTTGCAGTGTGCTAGCACAAAAATCAGTGAAGTTTCAAGATTTTCAGATATAACAAATTGCAAAAGTTTAAGTTTTGTAACAGCAAGCAAACAGCGTACTGGAGTAAATATTTAAAACATTTTATTGCTTCATGAGCCACAGAGAGGTTAGCCAAAATCCTTTTTACACTACTGGATTATTTATTTTAATATCATCTTGTTGCTGCCGGAGTCTATTTGTGCTCCTGGAATCTATCTTCCTACATTTTCTTTTTTGCATAATCATTCTGAGATCCATTAATAAATAATTATATATTGCTAACTCTTGTTTCCATGTGTATATTCACGTCCACATGGAATTAACATTTGGAAGTCGAGTTTCCACTTTGGGCACAATCGGCAATCCAGGTGCAAATTGTGTTCACAATTGCACCAGTTTTCCAAAATGATTTTATGGTTCAAGTTTCAGCTTCAACTCATTTGCATAATCACAAATGTAAAATCTTCCATGAACCATCGCAATCATACAGTCTTTCAGAAGGTAATTGTTTATTTCTTTTCTTGCATTAAATAATATTCATTGATATATTTAAGGTTGATAACCTGGTGCAGTTTTATTAATGCAGCTAAAAATGGGTTTATCACAAAAAAGTACCGATGAGCAACCCGATTTTAAGTAACTGGAAAAGCTATAAAAATCCATACAGAACCATTTACTAGTTTCATTGCTGTACAGCAGTCAGTTTTTCGTACATTGAATATTTTTTTATATTTAAGAGTTTTTAAAATGTGCCTACTAGCACCCTTGTGCCTAAAAAAAAGGCTTAATTTTAAAAGCCTCCTCGAAGGCTCACAAATGGGCACAATTAACAGAGACTCCCAATGTTGATTAATTCAATCTGGCGGCATGGCCAGTTTTGTGGGCAGGCCAGCTTCCAGCACAATATTTCTTAAAACCAGCACAAAACATTGCAGAAACTCAATCTGTTTCTTTTGCGATGGTTTGGATGATTTAGGGCGAATTGTGATGGAAAAATGAACGCAACCACATGGAAACTTCTGACCATGAAGTTGCATGGAGATGGATAGAATGGCTTTTAAATTACTGAATGAAGAATTCAATAGCTCAGCACCGACTTGATATACTATTGTTTCTGTAGAGTTTAGTTAATACTTTTAGTACTTTCTTGGACTATGGGGGCACCAGCTTCTCACTCTTTGTCGCTGAATAAAATATTTACAAAGTAGCCCATTGCTGCAGGCTGTACTAGATTAACATAGCTGATCTCCCATGGCATTCTTCCTCATGAGTCAGAGGATAAACCAGTCCCTTTAGCTGTATGCTCACCTCTGAACTATTTCTTAAAGTACACAATAACCATCAAGATGGTAGACAGATGTACAAAATTGGAGGTAGGTGTGTGATGTATAAGACTATCATGAGGATTGATATTATGGTTTTGTAACACTTAGGACAGCTAGTTTTGGCATGTTTCCACCACCCTCAGTGCAGCAAGAATGGGGCCATTTCTTTTTCTGTGTGTATAGACTTTTTATTCAGGCTGGCTTTCTGGATCTGGCTGAGTTTCACTTTTGGAACTATGCCTCCTCAGGGTTGACTGACAACACAGTGAGAAGCCTTACAAAAACAGCACAGAGCAATCAATAACTTAATAATTAAACACAATATATTTTCTGCCTTGTAGATTAAGGAGCTTATTTTGAATTAAACCTTCATAAGCATCAAACAGGTATATATTGAGTTATTTCTTAGCGTCTGTTTGTTCCTCGAAGTACACAAATAATCTTCAAGATATGGAGGTCTCCTGTAATGGCACCGCGATTGACGAAGACATGGTAGTGGTAGCATCATTTTGAGATAGATGATAAACATCGTGATCTCTAATCAGAAAAGGAATTGTACCCTCGTGGTCACGATTGCCAAAATCTCCAGGTCTTCTCGCAATCAAGTATCTCACATCACACTTGGTGTTGTATCCAAGAGATAAGTGTTGGTACCGAGAATTCACTTGATCTACTTAGGTTGCGACAGAGACGACATGAGCTTGTCATTGCGATTTGGACATTGGATGTGAACCCAATCTCTGAATCATGGTTTGCTTGCGCATGTTCGCTTATTGGAGTATGCTTTTACTTTGCCTTGTCGCTTCACGATTTCTTTTCGTTTTGCTCTGCCAGGATCCTGCCCCCAAGAGCTGCCAGCCAATCACAGGGCCGGCAGCCCAGCAGTATCGGCAGTGCCTCCAGGAGCGGTGGCCATTGCCGGTACTCCAGAGGCCTCAAACCCAAGACCAGCGGTGAACCCCGGAGAAGAGGTATGTGAGGAAGTCCGGAAGTCCCCGGCGAGGAGGGTTGGGTGAGTGGGCGTTCGGTATAGGAGGAGGGGGGTCCTGGGGGATACAGTTGTTCCTAGAGGGCGGTGCTCCGTGGGCCACAAATTGCTCACAAA
Organism: Heterodontus francisci; assembly: GCF_036365525.1. Lineage (NCBI taxonomy): Eukaryota > Metazoa > Chordata > Chondrichthyes > Heterodontiformes > Heterodontidae > Heterodontus > Heterodontus francisci. The sequence continues at coordinate 105,441,127 of NC_090373.1, read as the reverse complement.
GGAGGGACACCCCCAAGCCCACAAATCCCAGCCGCAGCGACCCGATATGTGAAGAGTAAGGTAGGAATGGCTTGTTCAAATGTTTTCCCCTACCACATGCTAGCTCTCAAACTGTCCTTGATCACCCTGTTGAAACATTCAATGCCACCATTCGATTGCAGGTTGTATCGTGATGTCAGATGGTGGTGAATTACCTAGCTTGTTAGGAACTCCATGAACTGACTGGAAACAAACTGCAGTCTGTTGTCCGTGGTAATAATCTCCAGCAAACCCCATTTTGTAAACTACTTCTCTAGAATGTCAATGATCGAAATGGTGATTATGGAATTTGTTGTAGCGATTTCCGGCCACTTGCAATGTGGATCATGAGCAACAAGCGAAAAACATTGAGTGTTAGGAGCTGCATGCACCTCTGTGGAGTTGTTGCCATGGTTTTGTTGACCATGGGGTTATTTGTAGCGGTGTGGGTCATGGTTCAGCAGATTTTTCACTCAGTGTACATGCTACGTAGTTTCTGATGAACTCTTCTATGTGGTGATCTATTGCTGGCTACCAAACTGTTTCATGGAATTGTTTCATCCTAACAACACCCAGATGTCCTTCATGGGCAAGATGCAACACCCGTTGCTGTAGCACTTTTACGATAACCACTCGAGTTCCGCATGTGATATCAAACATTGCAACTCATTGCATAATCTGGCACGGGACCAGTTCCTCCTCTATTTCGCAAGGCCGGTCTGTTTTTAGGTACTGGCTTATGCTCTGCAGTACGCTGTCTGCCACCAATCTGCCTTCAACTATTTTTGCATCACAAGATTCGTGATTGTGTGCAAAATCCCCGCGACTATGTAGTCGTCAATGTCACAATCCACTTTGCTACACTAACACTGTTTGCAATAGTAGTGCAGCTAAGCATGTCAACGACTTGGTTGTGTGAAATGGTGGGATACTTGGAGTTGTACTGATAAACGCAATCAGACCATCCGTAGATGCATAGAGGTCGATTGCCAGATCCTGATGTGGTTAACAATGTAGTCAGCACTTGGTGATCGGCGTGGAGGTTGAACTTCCTACCATAGAGATACGTGTGCCAATGTTCATAAGTGTAGATGCAGGCTAATGTTTCCCACTCTCCAGTGGAGTATTTGCATTCAGATTCTGACAACAGGCATGACGCATATACGATCGGCCGTTCAATTATTACAATGTACTGTGACAGTACAGCCCTTATCGCATTTCCTGACATGTCTGTTGTGACATCCATTTCTGCATGTGGGTTGAAATGCGCAAGGACCGGCAGAGTTGCTATCTTTGACTTTAATGTGTCAAACGCTGTTTGCTGTGCTACTGTCCATTCCCATTGTGTATTTTTGTGCAGTAGTTTTCCAAGAGGCTCAGAATCTCTGTGGACTGGGGCACAAATTTGTGATAATAGTTGGCAGTGCTGAGGAGCAACAACAACTCTTGCACATTAGATGAGGTCAGAAGCACATGAATGGCTTTGACTCTGTCATTCATGGGCTTTACCCCTGCCGCTGTCACTCTGTACCCAAGGAAGTCAATCTCAGATGCCACAAATGTGTATTTGTCCTTGTTGAGTGTCGAATTGTGTTGTGCGAGTCAAGCGAGTGCAGCAGATAACTGCTGGTTGTCTTCTGCTTTGTCCCTTCCATGGACAACGCCATCGTCGAGAAGGTTGAGTGTCCCCTAGATGTCTCACAAGACTGAAGAGACAATCTTCTGGAATGCGGTAGATGCTGAATTTAGTCCATAGGGAATTCTGCGGTACTGAAACACGCCATCGTGTGTAACAAAGGTTGTAAGACATTGGATTTGCTCCGCTAGTGGTATCTGAAGATAGCTCCATCACATGTCAAGCTTCGTGAAGACTGTGGACTCATGAAATGATCATAGCGAGCAGGTACTTGTCTGGAATAATTGCTTTGTTGACTGTCTTAAGGTCAATGCATGGTCTAAATTCTCCATTATTGCATCGTGCAATGACTAGGTTTGCTGTCCATGGGGATGAGCTGAGCTGGTCAATGATACTGTCTGTATCATCGATCACATTAATGTGTGCTCCGGTGGGGTCTGCAAGCTTGAAGCCAAGTTTATTTGAGCACGTCTTGCTACATAACACATTTGGCCACATAGAACGTGAACTTGTCTAGGTTGACATTTTTCTAGCGCACTAGAACTGTGATTGTTCCAAAGATTGGGATAATCGAGTCATCGTAAGTTTGAAGAGTGTCTGTTGCAGGAGTGAGAAAATGTTGCAAACAAAACCATGGATAAGCATAGTAGAGGTCTTCACTCAATGTGGATACTTTCACAACCACATCAATGAGGAGCAACACTTAAATGCCCATGACCGTAATTGCAATCCTTGAAGTGACCCTGTACATGGGACCAGGCACTTTACTATCCGTAACAGTATACACATACCATATTTCGCTCTCAAGAATAGGTTCCTCCATGTGTCGAAATGACAAAGTATTCTTCTTCGGCTACCTGCGTACCTTTGAGCATGAGTTGCACCTTTTGCCTCATGCCAGACATTGTGATTTGAATCCATGGGTACCCCGCCACCCCTCCCCCGCCAAATTTGGGCATATTCTTGAGGGTGCCTGACCATGATAGGGTAAGTATTGATGAGCCTGCTGATATCTCTTTGTCCGTAACCCTTGCACATGAGCTGATCGAGCAAGCTGTATCTGCGACCCTGAGCCTGAGGATGTATCTTTGTGTAACATCTTCAAATATAGCAATGCAAATTCGATTTGGAGGGCCAAGGGCATGGGGTTTTCCAGAGTCAAACAATCATTCTTCATGAGTAGGCGTCCCCTAATTCATGGGATTGAAATTTTTTCAATTCGTTGGTCACGAATTAGTTCATTAGTTAGTCTGCCAAATTTGCACATAGAAGTCAAATGACACAGTGGACATAGGGGGTCCCTCCTGATCAGGAACCCTGTGCCCTGCTCCCGATGCCCCAACCACCCCAAATGCCCAAAATGCTCCCTGCCCCTCCCAATCGACCCACCCTTGCCTCGCCGGGGCCCAACTGATCACTCCCGGCAAGGCCACAAAAAACCTACTTCTTTTGCAGGCCGTCCTTCCTCTTCATCTTGAAGCTGTGTGTAGTCCCAGCAGTGGTGACCGCTCCCATCCATTAGCTGCTCATATATGCGCTGGCCCTCTGCTCTGAGGCAATGCATGAGCATCACCTTCTTACGGGTCACTGTTACATCCATACCGTCCATACTCTAGCGAGCATGTAGGTTTCCTTGCCTCTGGATCCTTCCATGGATAGCAGTGGACCTTGGTCGCATCTCAGAATTGGCTGCACACCACTGCATTTTGCAGGTCACTGATGCCCTTTTTCCAAAATCTGAACAGTACATTCAATTCCAGACAGATGATGCCTCACAGGCACAGAGGGCATTGGGTTTTGCCTCCATTGTTAGATTCCCCCAGTTGCAGGACATCATCGATTGCACCCATGTGGCCATCAAGGCACCGACTGAGTGCTCAGTGAGATTCATTAACAGGAAGGGCTTCCACTCCCTCAACATTCAACTGGTCTGCGACAACAAGGGCTTTCTGCATGAGTGCACTCTCTTTCCTGGCAACTGCCATAACCCCTTCATCCTTTGCCAGTCCAGGCTGTCATAGCTATTCATTCCACCCTCAAAACTCTGTGGATGGATTCCAGGGGACAAGGAATATACCTTGAAGAGATGGCTACTCACCCCTCTCCGAGAACCCAACACAGAGGCAGAGAGGGACTACAACTGAAGACATCTGCTCACTCGGGCAACCATTGAGCAGGCCATCAGGCTTCTGAAGATGCAGATCCAGTGTCTGTACCAATCAAGTGGCAGCCTGCAATACACTCCTGCAAGGGTCTTATGCATTGTGGTGTCCTGCTGCGCTCTCAATACATGGCCCTCCAGAGAGGTACGGACCTTGAAGATGGTGAAGCACTGGATGAACATAGCTCTTCAGATGAAGAGAAGCAGCAAAGTAAAGTGATGGAAGGTGTCGTCGACAATGCTATCAAGTGGCACTTGCTTAGCAATAACCTGCTCACTGCACTCAGTTTGGGTTCCGCCAGGGCCACTCAACTCCTCACCTCATTACAGCCTTGGTTCAAACATGGACAAAAGAGCTGAACTCAAGAGGTGAGATGAGAGTCACTGCCCTTGACATCAAGGCAGCATTTGACCGAGTATGGTATCAAGGAGCCCTAGCAAAACTGGAGTCAATGGGAATCAGTGGGGAAAACTCTCTGCTGGTTGGAATCATACCGAGCGCAAAGGAAGATGTTTTGTGGTTGTTGGAGGTCAATCATCTCAGCTCCAGTACATCACTGCAGGAGTTCCTCAGGGTAGTGTCCTAGGCCCAACCATCTTCAGCTACTTCACCAATGATCTTCCTTCAGTCATAACGTCAGAAGTGGGGATGTTCGCTGATGATTGCACAATATTCAACACCATTTGCGACTCCTCAGATACTGAAGCAGTCCGTGTAGGACTGCAGCAAGACCTGGACAATATCCAGGCTTGGGCTGACAAGTGGCAAGTAACATTCACACCACACAAGTGCCAGGCAATTACCATCTCCAACAAGAGAGAATCTAACCATCTCCGCTTGACATTCAATGGCATTATGATCGCAGAATCCCCCACTATCAACATCCTAGGGGGTTGCCATTGACCAGAAACTGAACTGGAGTAGCCATATAAACACCGTGGCTACAAGAGCAGGTCAGAGACTAGGAATCCTGCAGCAAGTAACTCACCTCCTGACTCCCCAAAGCCTGTCCACCATCTACAAGGCACAAGTCAGGAGTGTGGGAATATTCTCCACTTGCCTGGATGGGTGCAGCTCCAGCAACACTCAAGAAGCTCAACACCATCCAAGACAAAGCAGCATGCTTGATTGGCACCAAATCCTCACTTTCAACATTCACTCCCTCCACCTCCACAATGGCAGCAGTGTGTACCTTCTACAAGATACACTGCAGCAACTCACCAAGGCTCCTTAGACAGCATTTTCCAAACCCGGGAACTCTACCACCTACAAGGACAAGGGCAGCAGATGCTTAAGAACACCACCCCCTGCAAGTTCCCCTCCAAGCCACTATATCGCCGTTCCTTCACTGTCACTGGGTCAAAATCCTGGAACTCCCTCCCTAACAGCACTGTAGGGTACCTACCCCACATGGACTGCAGCGGTTCAAGAAGGCAGCTCATCACCACCTTCTCAAGGGCAATTAGGGACGGGCAATAAATGCATCGAGGAGGACCTCCAGGCCTGTGTCCACCAAATGAGGGTCAGCCCTGCCTGATGTTCCAGGCCTCTGCATCTCCTGCTCAATCTTTAATCCAGAAAAGAATGCACTGAAGTGGCAGCCACAGTAATAGTTGCTGCGGTGGGTTTAAATCGGGCCTGCACTCTTTCAGACCCGCCTCTGTTCTCATCATCGTGACTGCTAATCGGCCACCGAACTTGCCCTCTAGCCAATTAGCAGTCCACCCCAGTGAAAATTGGGGGCTGTGACTGTTACCCTCCCCCTGGGGGCGGGAGAGGGACCTGGAAACAGTCTCGACGTCCGTTTCCTGTCCCCAGAAGCAAAATCAGGCCCACTGTCTCAGTCCTATATATCAGCAAAGGGTCTGGCTGCGGACATGCACGGTGTACAAGCTGGTGTACTCTGCATGAGGGTCATTCCGCAATCCTGTACATGCCCTTACTATTTCGCACCCAGATCAGATACATTGGCCATTGTTTGATTTCTTTTTGTCATCAAAAAATAACAGATTTAATGACAGTGTTGTGGTGCTTCCTCAATAGTCTCAGTGGTATAGTTGGACATTAGCCAGTGCACTATCAGGAAAAAATGTTTTGTCGCTATTGTCTAACTCCTCGGCCTCCTCCTAAGATCCCCAGCATCACAGATGCCAGCCTTCAGCCAATCCGATTCACTCCACAGTGATATCAAGAAACAGCTGAAGGCACTGGATACTGCAAAGGCTATGGGTCCTGACAACATTCCAGCAATAGTACTGAAGACTTGTATTCCAGAACTAGCCACACCCCTAGCCAAGCTGTTCCAGTACTAGCACCTACCCGGCAATATGGAAAATTGCCCAGATATGTCCTGTACAGAAAAAGCAGGACAAGTCCAACCTGACCAATTACCGCCCTATCAGTCTGCTCTCGATCATCAGCAAAGTGATTCCACCGCCTCAATGTCCAGTGATGTGTGACCATAGACAGCGAATCATGGAGGTCAATGCTTGGGAACTGGCAGCACTCATGATGCCTTCATTCTGCAGCAGTCCACTGTGCAAGTTGCTATTGAGCCACAACAGCAAACTAAAGGATGGCTGCTGGGCAACAATGGCTAACCACTGATGAGATGGCTCATAACTCCAGTGTACAACCCACACGCATATGGACAGCATGCATACAATGAAAGCCATGCTGCCACACAAAATGTGATAGAGCAGACCATTGGCATGCTGAAACATTTCCACTGCCTAGACCATTTTGGAGAAAGCCTAGAGTTCTCTGCAGCATGGGTGTCAAGGTTTGTGATCATCTGCTGTGTAAACTTACCATCATCTAGACAGCAAACAACTGGGGAGCAGGAGCATGAGGAGGTGGACGATGAAGAAGAGAAAGAAGAGGAAGAAGAAGGAAGGAGGTAAACTAGACAGCCCCTTTCTGTCTGCAAACCCAATTGCCCAATTTTCCAACAGTCCCAAACCTAACCTTCCCTCTGACACTGACCATCACAGTCTTCTCTTGGCCAGAACACAAAAATAAAAGCCACCAAAAATTAAATATTCCAAAACAAATTTATAAATGAAAGCATGCCAGATTGCATATAAAAGTCAACTAATCACCCTTGTGCTTTTCCTTAGTGCCTGTCTTCCATGTGCCTTTGCCTGACCTAGTACTCCTACATGGTGCTATCCCAATAGCTGCAGCATGACTGGTGGAATGTTGTTGACGTTCCATGGAGGAGACTTCAGATGGCCTTAGAAGATGACCATGAGTAACTCTGGGCCCAGAAGGCCTGATTGGTTTTTGCCTGCCAAAAGAAGAAGACCCAGCTCTCTCTCTGTTGAAAAGAAATCCTACATTCAGAGTGTCAACTTCCTATTTCCAACTGTATTTGAAGAAACCCTGCATATCAAATGTGTGGGAACTGAAACCTTGTTGCTGCATTTCTGCTGTAAGCCTGTCTGAGGCCTCTGCAGCTACATTTCTTGGAAAGCCTACCCAAAATGATCTTCAATGTCGCCTGGAAAGAAATGCTCTAGGAAGATTCCAGTGACAGCTGTCTATACGCATTGGGGCCACAAACCAAAACCAAGGACAAGTATTCTGCCTAAGTGTTGTTTTTTTTTGTTTTCTTTGTAACAGCGCGATAAACAAAAATCCCTTTTATTTTCCCCTGTTAACCGGTATATGTATGTGTGTGTGAGGGGCTAAGATAAATAAGGGGCTTTAATATTTCTATTTATGTGTGTATGTTTTACTTCATTATTGGTCAAGACTTGTTTTATAATAAACTGATAATTTTGTGGTTTATTAAAGAAACCTGGTTGGTGTGTTTTATTCTGGAAAAATAGAATATATGATTGACCGTAGCAGTAAGTGGGAAAATTTAAATATATGTTCTGACCTGTGGAGAAGTGGGACTAGAATAAACAGTGCACTCTTCTCGCCTCGGTCGTAACATATGGAATATTATTTCACTGTGCTGACAGCTGATAAAATTACACTTTCAGTTACCTCATTGCACCAGTGTAAATTGCTAAACAAAACTGCCCCTATATTTCCCATTTTGGATGAGAGCCATAGCTGTTATTACCTTTGGCACTTTCAATTCTAAAGGAACTGGGGTGTTCATAATAAAATAGATCTTACACAGCTTTTAACCTTTAACCTGCTGAATAAACATAATTTTTATTGAGCTCACACAGCAAATGCAGTAATTAGTATTTTAGTTGTTAAAATGAGATAAATGAAATAAAAAATAAAGTGCACCTGTTTTGTTAAACTTCAGTGCATTCACTCCTTCAAATGGAAACAGTAGGAAAAAGATGAAGCACAAAATATTTAATAACATTTTCATAGTTCAAGCAAATAAAATTCCTACAGTCAGAATGTTTTTGTATAGTTTGCATTGAAGTTTAAATAGATCAGAAATCTGAGAAGAGACAAAACTTGAAACATGGGGTGGGATTTTTATTTAGAGTCATAGAGTCATACAGCATAGAAACAAGCCCTTCCGGCCCATCGTGTCCATGCCAGCCATCAAGCACCTATCTATTCTAATCCCATTTTCCAGCATTTGGCCCGTAACCTTGTATGCTATGGCTTTTCAAGTGTTCATCTAAATACATCTTAAATGTTGTGAGGGTTCCTCCCTCTACTATCACTTCAGGCAGTGCATTCCAGATTCCAACCACCCTCTGGGTGAAAAAGTTTTTTCTCAAATCCCCTCTAAACCTCTTGCCCCTTACCTTAAATCTGTACCCCCTGGTTATTGACCCCTGCACCAAGGGAAAAAGTTTCTTCCTATCTAACCTAACAATGCCCCTCATAATTTTGTATACCTCAATCATATCTCCCCTCAGACTTCTCTGCTCAAAGGAAAACAACCCTAGCCTTTTCAGTCTCTCTTCATAGCTGCAATGCTCCAGCCCAGGCAACATCCTGGTGAATCTCCTCTGCACCCTCTCCAGTACAATCACATCCTTCCGATAGTGTGGTGCCCAGAACTGTACACAGTACTCCAGCTGTGGCCTAACTAGCATTTTATACAGCTACATCATATCCTCCCTGCTCTTACATTCTATGCCTTGGCTAATAAAGGCAAGTATCCCATATGCCTTCCTAACCACCTTATCTACCTGTGCTGCTGCCTTCAGTGGTCTATGGACAAGTACACCAAGGTCCCTCTGACCGTTTGTACTTCCTAGGGTCCTATCATCCATTGTATATTCCCTTGCCTTGTTAGTCCTCCCAAAATGCATCACCTCGAAAAATTCAATCAAAGTTAGTTAAACACGATCTCCCCCTGACAAAGCCATGCTGACTATCCCTGATTAATCCCTGCCTCTCCAAGTGGAGATTAATCCTGTCCCTCAGAATTTTTTCCAATATTTTCCCAACCACTGATGTTAGACTGTAATTACCTGGTTTATCCCTGCTACCCTTCTTGAATAATGTCATCACATTCACTGTCCTCCAGTTCTCTGGTCCTGTGGCCAGAGAGGATTTGAAAATTAGTGTCAGAGCCCCTACTATCTCCTCCCTTGCCTCACTTAACATCTCATCTAGGCCTGGGGATTTATCCACTTTTAAGCCTGCTAAAAGAGCTAATACTTCCTCCCTTTCAATGCTAATATGTTCAAGTATATCACAATCTCCCTCCCTGATCTCTACACCTCCATCGTCCTTCTCCATAATGAACACAGATCAAAGTAATCATTTAAAACCTTACCTGTGTCCTCCGGCTCCACACACATTTTGGCACTTTGGTCCCTAATGGGCCCCACTCTTTCCCTGGTTATCTTCTTGCCCTTAAAATACTTATAAAATGCCTTGGGATTTTCCTTTACCTTGCCCGCCAGTGTTTTTTCATGTCCCCTCTTCACTCTCCTAATTACTTTCTTTAGTACCCCCCTACTTCCTTTACTCCTCCAGTGCCTCCACTGTTTTCAGTGCTCAGAATTTGATTGAGAGCACAGGATTGGGGGCAGGTGATTGCTTAAACCTGTCCCTCAGGTCACTGTGCCGGTTTCCAGATGAGAAACCGGTGCGTTGCAAATTTAAACGGTTCTGCCAAGAGCCGGAAGTGCTGACCCACCCAAGATCACTAAATGACCAGTTAAGCCACTTAACAAGCTTGGTGTCAGGTTATTAAGGGCTAGTTTTGCATTTCTGTTCAGAGGCACGGGGACCACGCAGGGTCCAGACCATGACAGGGAGAAGGAGGTGCAGACACAGTGAGAAACCACTCAGAATGGTGGGACAGCAGTAGAAGCTCCATCAAAGAGGGAAGGCTCAGAAAAGGTCCTCAATCACAGGCAACCAGTCCCAAAGAGTTAGGAGGAATATCTGTCATATTTCCCCACTCTTGACAAGGACATTTTGGGGGTCGGTGGTGGGGGCAGGGGGTTGGTGCGGTGGCTTTAGGGAAGGCTGGTTGGTTGGACGAGTCCCACTGATTACGGGCCTCATGGGTTCTAGGGGGGCTCAAGATGTCTGCACATTCCAATAGAAAGGAAGACATAAAGGAAATTGGATTAAGGTACTCTGAGATAGGGTTGAATTTCAACGAGGAGCAGCATCTCCACGAGCAGAGGCAGACCCCCAGGCAACAGGGGCACAGGGGTCAGGAAAGCAACCAAGGTGAAACCCACAGCTGAGGGTCTATTACCAACTGAGAAGTTACCTGGACATGTTGGAATGTCAGTGCCGCAGACGGCTGTGCCTGTCCAGGCAGATGGTCGTTGATTATGTGTGCCCTCGTTGAGGGTCATATGAGGGTTCGTGGCAGCTGTTGCCATGATGAAATGAAGACTCACAAGTTTGCCCTAATGCAACTACATGGCCAGTGCTTTATTGAAGTACTGTGTGATATTACTGACAACAGGCACACCCAAGTGACATAAAGTGACATAAAGACACAAAGTGTCATTACCGACACGGTAACCTGAGCTCACAGCCACTTCAACAAGGTAATCTCCCTGTGGCTTAGGATGAGGTAGAGGCAGACAGCTCACCAGTGCCTGTCTGGGCCTGAGATGTCCGTGGCAAACAGCCTTGTCGTGGAGGTGCTGGGGCAACACCTCCAATGGCTGCTGCACAGTGGCTGCCTCTGCCATACGACATAACTTTACTGATGCTTTGTCCATTGGAAGGTCCATGGAGGCAGAGGATGATGATGGAGTCCTTTGAAGGACCCCTCATTGTCATCTGTTGCCACTTAACCCTATCATGGTGCCCTTGATCACTGGAGGGAACCATCAACTGGGGTACAGCTGGCACCCACTCCATGCTTCGTTGCACCATTTGCGCCACTGACTGATCAATGCGACAGACTATGGCATGCATTCTGTGTTATTGCATCCATTCAGTCTGCCTCCAACCCATCTTCAGACACATGGGGAGACACTCGTAGGAGTAGCCATAAGCGCAAGCCACCGTGTCAATAATGTCGCTTTCTGGGTCACTTGGGTGTACTTGATGTAAATATTAGTGAACTGCTAAATGATAAAGCACTGAGAAATTTGTTGCACTAAGGCAGACACTGTGTTTCCTGCAATGAGAAGATTTTTTATGTTATCTGATACGGCATAAATGAGATGTGTGGAGTTCAGTTGATTGAAGATCTCAAACAGGTTTGTTAACAGCTAACAAGTATATACAGTGCAGAGCTATATATTTGCAAGTCTTGCCTCTTGGTTTTACAGTTACAGAGAAAATCTGGCAAGTAGTCACATTACTGTGTCTTGGTGCTTCGCTGACCAACATACTAAGAACTTAAAAAGACATCACTCTTAAAGGCAATCACACATTTCCATCTCATCATGCCAAGATGCAGGATAATGGGAAGTAACGGTTGCCAAAGCAATGGCATATGATGGGGAAGAGTGAGGTAGGTGCAGACTCTGGAGCCTTGTGGTGTTTGTGCCACTGGAAGGTTGCTGACTTTTGCTATGAACAGATGGCTGCTCTCACTCAGATAAAGGAGACTCTGCTGTCCAGATGTCCTGCAGAGTGAGTCTCGCACAGGTGAAACATCTCTGCATCAGAGTGGCCCTAGCAGCCCTGCTATCCTGATGAGTGCTCGACCTTCTGAGCCTGTCATGTTGGCAGCGCTGCAAAGCATGGTGAATGCTCTCCAGTTCTCCTTGAGCCTCCTCCTCATCCTCATCTGCCTCCTCCTTTTTGTCCTCCTCCGAGGAGCTGTGCCATTCTAGCGCTTATCCCTCCTCAAAGTCCACACCTCTCTGGAGGACTATGAAATAGAAGGCTCAGAAGACCACCACAATGCACGGGACCCTTGAGAGAGTGTACTGGAGGGTGCCACCCAACCAGTCAAGGCACTTGAGCCTCATCATCAGGAGGCTGATGGGCAGCTCAATGATGACCCGACTGCTCAGGTGGCATCGTTGGCAGTGTCTCTCAGCCTCTGTGGCAGGGTTACGCGCCAGAGTCATCATCCATCTCTACAAGGAGTAACCCTTATCTGCTAACAGCCATCCATGGATCTCCAATGGCTTCATGAAGAGCCATGGCATCTGCAAGTGCCAGAGGCTAAATGCGCAATGGCAACATCCAGGAAAACCTGCACATCTGCATAAAGTGCTTTCTGTGGTCACATGGCAACTTGACATTTAGGAACCCATGCCACTATTTCAAAGAAAAGTTATCCCACAGAGTCCTTGCCAATATTTTCTCTCAATCAACATCACACAAACAAATTATCTAATTATTTAGTTCATAAGTTCATTTTTATAGTTCATAATTGCTCCAGTTCACTTTAGCTCACAACTGTTCCTTGCATGAGCGTGACAACATAAAGAGCTAGAGGATAATAAGGATAGAGTAGATCCTCTTAGGGACCAAAAAGGTAACCTAAGCGTGGAGGCAGAGGATGTGTGTCAAGTTCCTAATGTTTATTTTGCAGCCAATGATGATGTTGTAGTTAAAAGGGAAGAGTGTGAAATATTGGATGGGAAAAACATTGTGAAGGAAGTATTAAAGGGTTAGATGTCTTTGAAAGTAGATAAGTTGCCAGGTCCGGATGAAATATATCCCAAGTTTTTAAAAGAAGCAAGGGAGGAAATTGCGGAGGCTCTAACCATCATATTTCAATCCTCCTTGGCTACAAGAGTTATGCCAGAGGATTGGAGGACTGCCAATGTTATATCATTGTGTAATGGTTTATCCCTTGAGGCAGGAATAATCTGTGTAATTACAGGCCTGTTAGCTTAACTTTGGTTATGGGAAAATTATTGGAATCAATTCTAAGGGACAGTATAAACCTTCATTTAGAAAGCCACAGATTAATCAAGGAAAGAAAGCATGGATTTGTTAACAGAAGGTCATATCGAATTTTTTGAGGAGGTGACCAGTAGGGCTGATGAGGACAGTGCAGTGGATCTGGTCTACATGGATTTTATCAAGACTTTTGACAAGGTCCCACATGGCAGGCTGGTCAAAAAAGTAAAAGCCCTTGGGATCCAAGGGACAGTGGCAAATTGGATCCAAAATTGGCTTAGTGGCAGGAAGCAAAGGGTAATGGTTGACGGGTGTTTTTGCAACTGGAAGGCTGTTACCAGTGGGGTTTCGCAAGACTCAGTACTCGATCTGTTGTTTTTTATAGTTTTTATCAATGATTTAGACTCAACTGTAAGGGGCATGATAAAAAAGTTTGCAGATGATACAAAAATTGTTGTTGACAGTGAGGAGGAAAGCTTTAGACTGCAGGAAGATATATATTGCCTCGTCAGTTGGGCAGAAAAGTGGAAAATAGAATTCAATCCAGAGAAGTGTGAGGCATTTTGGGAGGTGCAACAGGCAAGGGAATATACAATAAATGTGAGGATACTGAGTAGTGTGGAGGAACAGGGAGATCTTGGAGTGTATGTCCACAGATTCTTAAAGGTAGCAGGACCAGTCAATAAGTTGGTTAAAAAGGCATAGGGCACACATTCCTTGATTAGCCGAGGCATAGTCTATAAGAGTCAGGGGTTTATGCTAGAACTGTATACAACACTAGTTAGACCACAACTTGAGTAGTGTGTTCAGTTCTGATCACCGCATTACAGGAAAGATGTGTTTGCACTGGAGAGGATGCAAAGGAGATTTATAAGAATGTTGCCAGGACTGGAAAATTTTAGCTATGAGGAAAGATTGGTTAGGCTGGGGTTGTTTTCCATGGAACAGAGGTGTATAAAATTACATGGGGGCCTGGATATAGTAAATAAGGATATCCTATTTACATTAGCAAAGGGGTCAAAAACCAGGAGGCATAGATTTAATGCAATTGGTTGACGGATTAGAGGAAAGATGAAGAAACCTTTTTTTTAGCCAGTGGGTGGCAGGAACCTGGAACTCACTGTCTGAAAGGGTGGTAGAGGCAGGAATTCTCACCACATTTAAAAAGTACTTGGATGTCTACTTGAAGAGCTGTGACCTGCAGGGCTGCAGACCTAGTGCAGGAAGGTGAGATTAGGCTGAGTAGCTCTTCGTTGACTGGCATGGACACGATGGACCGAATGGCCTCCTTCTATCTCTTAAATTTTCTATGATTTTTATGACACGAAACTCAGAAAGTAGTGAACAGTGAAGAGGATAGTAGCAGACTTCAGGAGAACATAGACAGTTTGGTAAAATGGGCAGACACAGAGCACATGAATTCCTTGGCTTTATAAACAGAGGCATAGAGTACAGAAATAATGAAGTTGGGGTAAACCTTTATAAAATCACCAGGAAGTATAAGTTAATTCAATGCCAAATCATGTACAGAAAGCAAAATAACGAGGGAAAGAAAGATGGGATTCAGGGAGAGAGAGAGATAAGAGACAGAAAACAAAGTAAAAGAAAATAATTAAAGAGCTAAAGAGCCGCTGAGACAGCCAAGTTGAGATCTTAAGCTGAAACACTGCTTTAACACAAGACAATGATGTAACAATGATCAACTAGTTGGGAGTAAACACAGCAATGATGTGGATTTCAAGTGCAACGAAAGGGATACTCACCATTTCATATTCATTACTATTGGAGTTGTGAAGAAAACCTCTGAAACACATCAGATTTTCTGGGACACTTTGTCAAGGCTTCAACACTCAAGCGCCATTTATTCTGGAAATTCTCTGAGCTATTCTGCAATGTGTTGCTGTGTACTAGCCAGAGCACTCCACACTTTCAGTGGAAGGGGGACAATTAACCCACAAACACTGCTCCACAAAAAAAGTAGCACGAGTGCTCAACATTCATAACAGTACTCAAACACCAAGGGGAACTTTATAATCAAATTTAATAAAGTTATTTCTAAAATCCTTTCTTGTTACAAACTTTATATTAAACGTTTGAGATTTCAGTTACTGAGAAAAAACATATTGAGTTATTCGATTGGTTCGGCTTCTCCTTTCCTTTTCCAGTCGGTTCTTCTGAAAGGTCATTTAAAATTCCTTGTTTTCCTCATCCTTATTAGTTTCTCATTAGCAGCTAACAAGCCTCTTTTTTTTTCCATTTGGCATCTCCTACACTGATTTGCTGATTTTTTTTTTAAATCAATCAACAAAAGTGAAAGCAATATCATGACAGCAAATGTGTGATGTTACAGGAAGTGAGTTGACAAACAGGAAGTGCATGCTAGATGCATGACTTTGAATATATTGTAGATCACGATCTTAAAAATGAAAATAGACTTAAGACATAATTAAATGTCAATTGATATTACATTGGCAGTCTCACTCAGAGGCCATTTTTATTCATTCTGTCAAGTGAAAATGCTTTACTTATGCAGTGGCAAATAGTCGAAACTGGATCAATGCACATGGTTCAGGCAGAGTAGAAACAGCTTCACTCTGCTCTAGCCCATGCTAAACCTGACATATAACTGCTTGATGCTAAATCTGGCAGTAAAAAAAATGGAAAACATTCTGATATACTTCACATTCGTTAGTGCAAATTCATGAAGAACAGCTTTAAACACATCTAAGCTACCAATAATCACTGGGCCCAGAGTATACACAACCTAACTGCAGTAAGCTTCTCTTTGTAAAAGTAACTCCAGTTCTGAAGCTTTTTTTTTTAAAGTTGTCCTGTCTTCTTGTTGTTTTAGAAATTGTTTCTGTTGTGCTACCTTTCATTTTTAGCCCTTCTGTTTTTCCCCAATGGTCACAGCTATATTAACTTTTAAATAAGAATGCCCTGTATTGTGCTGCTTTAAAAAAAAGTTCCAGTTATTCTGCTGTTTTAGTGACCTGGGTTCTGCTCTTTTTGCAGCATAAGGCTTATGAGCACTGCCAGAGGTGATTGGCTACCAATAATTAAACAGGGGAAATGAATAATGGAACAAAATTAATTATTTTCATATTTTGGTTTATCTTTCCTTTGGAAAGAGATTATGACAAAAATTGAAATGACTGAAAGAGTTCACCTTTATAACCACATTTATGTCCCAGTTTTTGCTGCTCTAAACAGCAGTACTGTAACATAGCTGTGATAGTTGATACTAGTGCCTCTGGTATCATGAAAACCCACCACAGGAGCTGGTTTCTTTCCCGAACATCACTAAAGCTTTGCCATCAGCAAACATAAATAGTGCTGCTACCGGTGCTGAGTGTGGCATGCCACAATATTTAATGAGAAAGATTTTTTTTTTAATGTAGATGTTTGTTTTTCCTACCAGAAACAGTGGTGGTAAGAAAATCCATATTAGGCTTTAAAAAGAAAGCGGATAAATATTTGAAGAAGAATTATTTTTAAAAGGGTTTTCAGAAAGAGCAGAGCACTGGGACTGAGCAGATAGTTCTGTCAGAGTGCCGACGGCTGTGATGGGGTAGTAGTCACTTTCTATGCTGCAAAATTCTGTGTTTCTTTAAAAGTTCAGTCCACCATGCAGATTGGCAATGAAGTGCAGAAAAATGTGCTTTAAGCGTTTAACTGTGGAACTGAGCCAGACTGATGATCACTGTGCTGTTAAACAGCTCATCACAGTATTATAATGGTAAACGCAGATTGCCACGTGACTTATCAGCATACGATTGAAGGAAAATTCTTACTTTAAGCTGGTGATTAATGCAGAAATTGTGTGGCTGACGTGGATTACCCCAACACTAACACAAGCAAATTTTGTGCTTCCTGCTCATTTCCATGAATGTGACATTCAGTCCAGGGCTGAACATGCTACTGAGTGACTGCAGACTTACAGCCAGCCTCCACCTCTTAAAGGGGAGGTGCAGCAAGAGCTGGAGGTTTCTGGGCAAAATTGGAAGCATTTCAGGAAGGACCCAAAATGATTCACTCGGCAAGAGATCATGCCCCTAGGTTTTCTGATGCTGCACTGCAGTAGGAGGTGGACCAGAGGAGAGAGGTTCTCCTCCCTCTAAGGGCCAGGAGGCCTTCCAGACAACTGCTGAGAAGTCAGTGGGAGCAAGTAGTAGTGGCAGTCAATGCCAACTGGCTGGTGCTGAGGATATGGATGCAGTGCTGCGTGATGTTTATGGACCTTATACAAGTGGTCAAGGTCAGTGAATGCATCCTTACATTGCCAAGTCCTACCAACTGCACCACTAGCATCATGTGTTGCTCCAGCCACCATACCCACTTCATTCACCTACGAGCAAACTATATCAACCACAACTCAAACTTTATTCTCATGTGTTTAATGCGAAGGTATTAGAAAGACTGACTGTACCTAAAGTTGATAAATCGCCAGGACCAGATGGGATGCATCCAAGGATACTGAGGGAAGCTTGTCTAAGGAAAAACACAGCAACAACAGGCCAGTCAGTTTAACCTCGGAGGTGGGAAAGCTTTTAGAAACGTTAATTCATCACTCTGACAAGTGTGGGTTAATTAAGGAAAGCCAGCACAGATTCGTTAATGTGAATTGTGTTTAGCTAACTTGATTGAGTTTTTTGATGAGGTAACAGAGAGGATTGATGAGGGTAAAGTGGTTGATGTGGTGTATATGGATTTGCAAAAAGTGCTGAATAAAGTGCCGCACAATAGACTTGTCAGCAAAGTTCAAGCCCATGGAATAAAAGAGACAGTGGCAGCTAGGATCCAAAGTGGGCTGAGTGACAGGAAACAGAGATTTGTGATTAATGGTTGGTTTTTGTGGACATAAGAACATAAGAACTAGGAACAGGAGTAGGCAATTCAGCCCCTCGAGCCTGCACCGTCATTCAATATAATCATGGTTGATCTCATCTCGGCCTCAACTCCACTTTCCTGCCCATTCTCCATAACCCTTCAACCCATTACTAATTAAAACTCTGTCTATCTCCTCCTTAAATTTATTCAAAGTCCCAGCATCCACCGCACTCTGGGGTAGTGAATTCCACAGACTCACAACCCTTTGAGAGAAGTAATTTATCCTCATCTCTGTTTTAAATCTGCTATCCCTTATCCTAAAACTATGACCTCTCGTTCTAGATTGCCACAGAAGAGGAAACATCCTCTCTACGTCTACTTTGTCAATCCCCTTAATCATCTTATATACCTCGATTAGATCTCCTCTCATTCTTCTAAACTCTAGAGAGTAAAGGCCTGAACTGCTCAATCTCTCTTCATCAGACAAACCCCTCATCTCTGGAATCAATCGAGTGAACCTCCTCTGAACTGCCTCCAATGCAACTACATCCCTCTTCAAGTAAGGGGACCAAAACTGTATGCAATACTCCAGGTACGGCCTCACTAATGCCTTGTACAGTTGCAGCAACACTTCCCTACTTTTATACTCTATTCCTTTAGCAATAACTGCCAAAATTCCATTTGCCTTCCTTATTACCTGCTGCACCTGCATTCTAGTTTTCTGCGATTCATGCAGGAGGACACCCAGATCCCTCTGCACTGAAGCACTCTGAAGTTTCTCTCCATTTAGATAATAATTTGCCTTTCTATTCTTCCGACCAAAATGGATAACCTCACACTTATCCATGTTAAACTTCATCTGCCAAATTTTGGCCCATTCATTAATATAGGGCTCGAGAAAGGTGTAGAGTGGGGTTCTCCAGTGGTTAGTCAGTACTAGGACCACTGTTTTTCTGGATGTATATTAATGAACTAGACTTGGATGTACAGGGCACAATTTCAAAATTTGCAGATGCCCAAAACTTGGAAGTATTGTGAACTGTGAGGAGCATAGAGAAAATTGTGAAACTAGCTAAGAGGAAAAAGGAAGCATACATAAGGTCTAGGCGGCTGAAGAAAGACGAAGCTTTGGAAGAATATCGGGAATGTAGGACCAATCTGAAACGAGGAATTAAGAGGGCTAAAAGGGGTCATGAAATATCTTTAGCAAACAGGGTTAAGGAAAATCCCAAAGCCTTTTATTCATATATAAGGAGCAAGAAGGTAAAAAGAGAAAGGATTGGCCCACTCAAGGACAAAGGAGGAAAATTATGCGTGGAGTCAGAGAAAATGGGTGAGATTCTAAACGAGTACTTTGCATCGGTATTCACCGAGGAGAGGGACATGACGGATAGTGAGGTTAGGGATAGATGTTTGATTACTCTAGGTCAAGTCGGCAAAAGGAGGGAGGAAGTGTTGGGTATTCTAAAAGGCATTAAGGTGGACAAGTCCCCAGGTCCAGATGGAATCTATCCCAGGTTACTGAGGGAAGCGGGAGAGGAAATAGCTGGGGCCTTAACAAATATCTTTGCAGCCTCCTTAAACACGGGTGAGGTCCCGGAGGACTGGAGAATTGCTAATGTTGTCCCCTTGTTTAAGAAGGGTAGCAGGGATAATCCAGGTAATTATAGACCGGTGAGCCTGACGTCAGTGGTAGGGAAGCTGCTGGAGAAGATACTGAGGGATAGGATCTATTTCCATTTGGAAGAAAATGGGCTTATCAGTGATAGGCAACATGGTTTTGTGCAGGGAAGGTCATGTCTTACCAACTTAATAGAATTCTTTGAGGAAGTGACAAAGTTGATTGATGAGGGAAGGGCTGTAGATGTCATATACATGGACTTCAGTAAGGCGTTTGATAAAGTTCCCCATGGTAGGTTGATGGAGAAAGTGAAGTCGCATGGGGTCCAGGGTGTACTAGCTAGATGGATAAAGAACTGGCTGGGCAACAGGAGACAGAGAGTAGCAGTGGAAGGGAGTTTCTCAAAATGGAGACGTGTGACCAGTGGTGTCCCACAGGGATCCATGCTGGGACCACTGTTGTTTGTGATATACATAAATGATTTGGAGGAAAGTATAGGTGGTCTGATTAGCAAGTTTGCAGACGACACTAAGATTGGTGGAGTAGCAGATAGTGAAGGGGACTGTCAGAGAATACAGCAGAATATAGATAGATTGGAGAGTTGGGCAGAGAAATAGCAGATGGAGTTCAATCCGGGCAAATGCGAGGTGATGCATTTTGGAAGATCCAATTCAAGAGTGAACTATCCAATAAATGGAAAAGTCCTGGGGAAAATTGATGTACAGAGAGATTTGGGTGTTCAGATCCATTGTTCCCTGAAGGTGGCAACGCAGGTCAATAGAGTGGTCAAGAAGGCATACGGCATGCTTTCCTTCATCAGACGGGGTATTGAGTACAAGAGTTGGCAGGTCATGTTACAGTTGTATAAGACTTTGGTTCAGCCACATTTGGAATACTGCGTGCAGTTCTGGTCGCCACATTACCAAAAGGATGTAGATGCTTTGGAGAGGGTGCAGAGGAGGTTCACCAGGATGTTGCCTGGTATGGAGGGCGCTAGCTGTGAAGAGAGGTTGAGTAGATTAGGATTATTTTCATTAGAAAGACGGAGGTTGAGGGGGGGACCTGATTGAGGTGTACAAAATCATGAGAGGTATGGTGGATAGCGAGAAGCTTTTCCCCAGAGTGGAGGATTTAATTACTAGGGGTCACGAGTTCAAAGTGAGAGGGGAAATGTTTAGGGGGGATATGCGTGGAAAGTTCTTTACGCAGAGGGTGGTGGGTGCCTGGAATGCATTGCCAGCGGAGGTGGTAGACGCGGGCACGATAGCGTCTTTTAAGATGTATCTAGACAGATACATGAATGGGCAGGAAGCAAAGAGATACAGACCCTTAGGTTTAGATAGAGGATCTGGATCGGTGCAGGCTTGGAGGGCCGAAGGGCCTGTTCCTGTGCTGTAATTTTCTTTGTTCTTTGTTCTTTGATATAGGTAGGCTGGTGGAATTGGCAGACACATAGCAGATGAAATTTAATGCAGGGAAGTGTGAAGTGATACATTTTGGGAGGAAGAATGAGGAGAGGCAATATAAAATAAAGGGTACAATTCCAAAGTGGGTGCAGGAACAGAAAGACCCAAGGGCATTTGTACATAAATCATTGTGGGTGGCAGGGCAGGTTGAGAAAGTGGTTGAGAAGGTCTATGGGATCCTGGGCTTTGGGCAAAGAGTACAAACACAACAAAGTTATAATGCACCTTTATAAAATACTGGTTTGGCCTCAACTGAAGTATTGTGTCCAATTCTAAGCACTGCAATTTAGAAAGGATGTGTAGGCCTTAAAGAGGGTGCAGAAAAGATTTATGAGAATGGTTCCAGGAATGAGGGACTTCGATTATGTGGACAGATTGGAGAAGCTGGGTTGTTCTCCATGGAGAAGTGATGGTTGAGAGGAGATTCGATTGAGGTGTTCAAAATCATGAGGGGTGTGGACAGAGTAGATAGAGAGAAACTGTTCCCATTGGTGGAAGGGTAGAGAACCAGAAGACAATGACTTAAAGTGATTGACCAACGAACCAATCATAACATGAGGAAAAAAGTTTTTTATGCAGTGAGTGCTTAGGATCTGGAAAGCACTGCTCACAGTGTGGTTAAGGCAGATTCAATAGTGGCTTTCGAAAGGGAATTGGATAAGCACCTGAAAAGAAAATAAATTGCAGGGCTATGGGGAAAAGGCTAGTGGGACTAGCTGAGTTGTTCTTGCAGTGAGCCGATACAGACATGATGGACCCGAATGGCCTCCTTCTGTGCTGTAACCATGCTAGGATTCTATATGACTTAACCCTCACACACATAGCACTGCTGGGAGCTGCACACAAACATCTCAGAGCTTGCACAAACTGCCAGCTATCCAACTGTAGCAGGAAACCATCCGAACACGTAGCCACACACCTATTGACACACAACCCTCTCTTTTGCAGGACAAGTTGGCCCATAATAGATGACATCAACAGCAAACCTGCAGGGGAACAGGCATGGTTGCATGTGCTGACCCCCATGGAGGTGATGGTGCTGTGGGTAATTGGAGCAGCCGTTATAAGTAGCATCTTTGAAGCCATCAGGGCTGATGTCATATTCCTGCCTTATGTACCTTCTCAAATCCCACTTCACCCTCATCCTGAAATCTAGTATGATGTACAAACTGCAGTTGGTGTAACCATGCACCTGTTGCTTTTCTTCGACCTGGCCCCTTCCCTCACTCCAGTCCTCCCCTTTTGCATTTATGCTTTCAAATTCCCAAGATCTGCTGCCTGGCCAGCCAGTGGTGCCTGAAGTTGAAGGCCTAGAAGTAGAGCACACCTCTGAGGAAGAAACACCATCATTTGATCTGACAGTCACAACCACTAGTTCTGCAAGCATTGCACTTACTTTAGAGGGTAATATAGAGGTGAGATCTGCACCTGATGAGTCACTGAGCATGTGGGCCACAGCGAGGCCAGGGGAAAGGATAACATGTTTGTTAGCTCAGCAGATGACGAATTCTGCTGCAGGAACCTTAGATGAGGACTTTGATAGAGTAGCATACAGGTAAATAGCTTGCACATAGAGATGTCTGGTGGATTGACAGGCCTGCCACAGAGCCTGCTGTCACTGCCAATGAGCATGGAGGAGTCTGGCTTCAGAACTTTGTGCAGAGCTTGGAGCCCATCCTTTCCAGCATGGAAATGGTGGTTAACTCCATGACAGCTCTTGCAGATCCAACTGTGATGCAGCTTCTGATGGCTGATGTTTCAACTTCCATTGCAACACAGGCAAAAGCCACACAATATCTGAGTACTGCAGTGGAAGCTCAGACGAAGGTCATGACATCCATGCTTGGTGCTTTGCAAGCCCAGCTTGGTGCCATGCAGGCTCAGACTGTTGCCATCATGGCTGTAGATGCAAGTGTTCAAAGGGGCTTGCAGGGTCTCACTGCAGTCCAGCAACATGTGCTCCAACAGATTACTAGGATTGCTTAGGTGCCATCTGAGGGAGTGACAGTGGTGCACAAACCTGCTGTCCTCTCAGGATGACAGCGTTCATCTTCCCACTACTGCAACTCTGCCAGTGCCCCTGCTGTTGCCTGTCAATCAGCCAGCCCAGACTGCTGCTGCCCATGCCGAGGTAGTGCAGTCCGAAGCAGGGCCCTCAAGGCCCAGAGCTAATCCAGGGTGCCCTGCTAGGCCATCTGCAGTCTCACCCATTGAAAGGCAGCCTTCCATCAGCTCTGCTGCAGCCACTGGGGTAGCATTGTGTAGGAGCAGTAGGCCAAGCAAAGGCACCCAGAAGACAAGCATTAAGGGAATGCTCATGGGTGGTTACTTGAGTACTGGATGTGTAGTTGGATAAAGTTGATATGAAATTGTTCTTTTGTGGTGTCTTTCATTTTAGGGTTGTGGCCAAGAGGAAGCTGTGGTGGTCTGTACCAGGGGATGGCAAGGCGGGGAAGTGTTGAACAACTGGATGTGGAAATTCAGGACCTGGGGGTTCATTCAGGGGAACTGGAGTCTGATGATATGCTCACGGACAATGCATCCGAACTGTGAATATGCTACCTGCTTCCTCTCTTCCTCCTAAAGTGGTCACCGAAGCCCTAGTGGCAAGGGATGTGCCCTCATGATGGCCAGGTTGTGGAGGATGCAGCAGACCATGACGAATTGGGAGACATGCTCTGGTGACTACTGGAGGGCTCGCCTCCCAATTCTGGAACAGTCCAGGCAGCAGAACCATTGCTTCAGTATGGCAATGGTCTGCTATAAAGATGTTCCTCATGGCAACATGGTTCTCATTGTATGAGCACTGGCAACATTTGGCGGGGTTGCAGAGGTAAGTCATTAACCATCTGTACAGTGGATAGTCCTTGACACCAAGCAGCCAACCTCTGGTTTGATGAGGTGGCTCACGATGGCTGGAACTGCAGAGTGGTGCAGGATGAAAGCATTATGCCTGCTGCCAGGTTAGCAGGCATTCAACAACATGATGTTCTGGGTGTGGTCGTAAACCAACTGCACAAAGAGTGAGTGGCACCCCAGCGGTGTCGGTACTTTATATTGATGAGTTAACAAGATTATAATGCATGAATTATTTTAAATTGATTTCAGTTTAAAATTGGCAATAATATTATTTGGTGCTTTTGCTAAACAGCCAAAAGGATCAACAGGAAATCCCCTCAGAATTTAATCTTCAGCTTGGAGTAGCCCTGACCTGCTACTTTCATCAGTTAAATTGGCAAAAGTAGCAATTGTCTTGGTGTCGTTGAATTAGAAATCTACTGTTTGAGAACGTTTGCTAACAGAATGCATTTAACATTTGGCATTTACATTTAGTTTTTAACATAAATAAATTAAATTGTTATTTTTTAATCAATGTGTTCCACCTGAAATTGCAGAACCCTCCCCTCACCAGGACTATGGCCCAATTGTGCTCCCCAATTCATATTTCTGTGCTGTACATTCTTGTGCCCCCAATATAGAGGTTAGAAATTGACATCTAATACAGGTAGATTCATTTGCTCACTGTTAGATGATTGCAATCTCTGTAAACATTTAGTTACAATTTCTTCAGGTCAATGTTTCTCTGCGACAACTTTGAACTTTTCACACTTTAAGTTCTATTGCCTCCCTCACTGCCACAAGTACAGTGTGTGGACTTTGCATTTCCTCTGGCACAGAATGCTAGGTGAGGAATGAAGCTGATTAAAATTTTCAACTTTACTTGGAGTAATTTATCTCTGTCTGCCACGTTTTGAAGTTTCTGGGTTTCTGCTCTGTCCCTGGAAGTGCAGTGGTATGGGACTTCTGGTCAACTCCTGGCAGTGTTAAGACCGAGGCGGGAGTAATGCACTGTCAATTCAGTCCCATTACTCTACAGGTCACAGCATATTATTAAAGTTTCCCACCAAACGAAAATTAGCCAAATTAAACACTGTATTAACCCCCAGAATAAAACACACCAAACCAGGTATCTTTAAACAACAACAAATTAACTATTTATTAATAAACTAAATCTTAAACAATACTGAGATAAATATATGTCTGAAAAGACTTTATAACTTCTTATTCCTCCTAATCCTCATGCACACACTTACTTCTTCTTTGGCCTCCTTGTCTCGAGAGACAATGGGTAAGCGCCTGGAGGTGGTCAGTGGTTTGTGAAGCAGCGCCTGGAGTGGCTATAAAGGCCAATTCTAGAGTGACAGGCTCTACAACAGGTGCTGCAGAAAAATGTGTTTGTTGGGGCTGTTACACAGTTGGCTCTCCCCTTGCGCTTCTTTCTTTTTTCCTGCCAACTGCTAAGTCTCTTCGACTCGCCACACTTTAGCCCCGCCTTTATGGCTGCCCGCCAGCTGTGGTGATCACTGGCAACTGACTCCCACGACTTGTGATCAATGTCACAGGACTTCATGTCGCGTTTGCAGACGTCTTTAAAGCGGAGACATGGACGGCCGATGGGTCTGATACCAGTGGCGAGCTCGCTGTACAGAGTGTCTTTGGAGATCCTGCCATCTTCCATGCGGCTCACATGGCCAAACCAACTCAAGCGCCGCTGACTCAGTAGTGTGTATAAGCTGGGGATGTTGGCCGCCTCGAGGACTTCTGTGTTGGAGATGCGGTCCTGCCACCTGATGCCAAGTATTCTCCAGAGGCAGCGAGGATGGAATGAATTGAGACGTCGCTCTTGGCTGACATACGTTGTCCAGGCCTCGCTGCCATAGAGCAAGGTACTGAAGACACAGGCTTGATACACTCAGACTTTTGTGTTCCGTGTCAGTGCGCCATTTTCCCACACTCTCTTGGCCAGTCTGGACATAGCAGTGGAAGCCTTTTCCATGCGCTTGTTGATTTATGCATCTTGAGACAGGTTACTGGTGATAGTTGAGCCTAGGTAGGTGAACTCTTGAACCACTTCCAGAGTGTGGTCGCCGACATTGATGGATGGAGCATTTCTGACGTCCTGTCATATGATGTTCGTTTTCTTGAGGCTGATGGTTCGGCCAAATTCATTGCAGGCAGCTGCAAACCTGTCGATGAGACTCTGCAGACACTCTTCAGTGTGAGATGTTAAAGCAGCATCGTCAGCAAAGAGGAGTTCCCTGATGAGGACTTTCCGTACTTTGGTCTTCGCTCTTAGACGGGCAAGGTTGAAAAACCTGCCCCCTGATCTTGTGTGGAGGAAAATTCCTTCTTCTGAAGACTTGAACGCATGTGAGAGCAGCAGGGAGAAGAAAATCCCAAACAGTGTGGGTGCGAGAACACAGCCCTGTTTCACGCCACTCAGGATAGGAAAGGGGTCTGATGAGGTGCCACTATGCTGAATTGTGCCTTTCATATTGTCATGGAATGAGGTGATGATACTTAGTAGCATTGGTGGACATCCGATATTTTCTAGTAGTCTGAAGACACCACGTTTGCTGACGATACACATACACACATACATTCAAAAAACAATGGTTAAACAGTTCAAAATTTATGTTTTAAATTAAAGCTGTTTCTTAGGAATAATGAACAGACTGGATTGTAAATCTTGGCGGGTTATGTTCCTGATTCAGTTGGGTGTCGCAGAGTCGAATGGTCAGATGCCACTAGAAGTCTCCAGGTGAGCTTGATCAACAGTCTGTTCATGTTCATGGCACTTTGGCTGCAGTAGGCATCACACAGATCTTTCAACAAGGAGTATAGCAACAGGTCTATTTAGATTTTGGATTAGCAGTCTATCAGTAGAAACTTTACTGAGATTCTAGAACTCCCAGAAACACAAAAGGCAATAGAAAGTCACTCCTGAGGTACAGACGTCTTAGAGACTGGAAGTAAAAAGGAATTTTCTACCTTCAATATTGCAAATATTCCTTTCCAGGAGTCTTTTCCTCTTTAGCCGAAACACAGCCTATAGGCCAATGTAGATTTTCTGCTGAGAGAGACAAATGCTTCCTTCCTTCAAGAAAGCACGCTTCGCTGGTCTGCCAGTTCAAACTGGTTCTAGCCAGTCTTTACACATAGTCAAACTGAGGCAATAAACATGTGACCTCTCTCTCTTGCTGTTGCATAGAAAACAGGCTTAGAGCTCACACACTGTCTTCAGAGAGACAAACAACTCTCA
Organism: Heterodontus francisci; assembly: GCF_036365525.1. NCBI lineage: Eukaryota > Metazoa > Chordata > Chondrichthyes > Heterodontiformes > Heterodontidae > Heterodontus > Heterodontus francisci. The sequence goes on along the minus strand of NC_090373.1, from coordinate 105,414,069 downwards.
GACTTAAAGGCACACAGACCCCCTTTAGTTTTTAAACAGAGAAAAATAACACTTCCATGACAGCAGCTAACTTCACCCCAAGTCTTATGGACAAGGTAATTGTGATATTTAGGCAAGTAACCCACACCTGTGTGAGCCAAACAGAGGCCCCTGCCTTGAAGAGATGCTGGAAAATTGGGTTGGCCATTAAATACAACAGCAATTTTGGTGAAGCCCACTTTTCCAATTCACATCTCCTCACTAACATCCTCATTATTGCCTAATTATTCTTTGGGGGAAATGTAATATTTGGTGACACACTTCCTAAATTTTGACTCAGTCATTTCTTCCATTCTCTCCTCCCCATAGGAAAATGTCATACCTGTTCCTGAAAAACATGCTGTGGGGTGGACAGTTAGTGGGCTCACATGCCTACAGGCAGTTAGAAGAAAGTCCAAGGCTGTCAAGATTTATTGCCAAAAATGCTCCAGAAATTCACTTACAGCTGACAGTACAGTCACCACAACTCAAACTTTCAGTCGTCTTCAAGCTTTTAAGTCCCTCATTTCTACCAGCCTTAGCTGACCCTAGTAACAACTGTGCCTTCTAGTTCTGTAAATGGAGGAAATTCATGGTTGTCGTGCCACTGTCCCTCATGTTAATTTATGGTAATTAGGCAAATAGGTACTCAACAGAAGTAGAAACTGGCAGGAATAGTTTCTGTTCCAATTTGTTGCCAGTAAAGGGAATTTCCCTTATTTTATATCCCAAAATACCACAAGGAATTTCAGAGCCAAGATATCGGTCATACATTAGATCCTTTAAGTTTATTAAGTAACTATAAGCAGATCAAAATCCAACAGCAGTGCAGTATAATTAATAAACAATAATTTACAATAACACAATGGATGAACTTATAAAAGATGATGAAAAAGAAAGCAACTTTTGGCAGCACATTCAGGTGCTAACAATCCTCCAAGGTGTCCAAGATGAGGTTGTGAGCTAAAATGCCAATTCCCCCACATCTATTGCAAGACGCTATCTTGGTAAAGGAGTTGAATTCTGTGCTAACAATGGCCACCTGGAGGCTCATTTAGGGGCTAATTGCCACTTTAAATGGCTGCTGGTACTAGTTAAAGAGGTCACACAGAATCTTAGTGCCCAGTGCTTATCCTCACACTCTATGTTAACACAACCAGATGTTTGAGAGTAAACAAGGCATTGGCATGGATATCAAGTACTATTTAAAATGATACACATCATTTTATGTTCTGTTGCTTCTGGAGTTGTGAAGAGAACTTCTGGAACACTTTAGAAGTCTTTCTGGCACACTTTATCAAGACTTCACCAATACTGACAACATTTATTCCAGAAATTCTCTGAGGACTTCACCAAAAGCTAGTCAGAGGTTAACAATTCTGCAGGGAGTACCTCACCTCCTGACTCCCCAATGGCTGTCCAGGAATGGAGAGCAGTCAGACCTGTGTAGGAATGCCCAGAACCGGGAGTGGATAAATTCAGCACCAGGCTCAGGGCCTTCACTTACCTTCCAGGAGCGGAGAGCAGTCGGACCTGTGTAGGAATGCCTAGAACCGGGAGCGGATAAATTCAGCCCCAGGTTCGGGACCTTCACTTAACTTCTGGGAATGGAGAGCAGTCGGACCTGTTTGGGAGCACCTGGAACTGGGAGCGGATAAATTCAGCACCAGGCTTGGTCCTTCACTAACCTTCCGGGTAGTGGAGAGAAGGCGCACTAGACTTTTGAAAAAAGAAGGAAAAAAATTCAACAGTGACATCACAGGAAAGCTGCAATATGATTGGTTGGTGAGTAACTGCTGCTCGGGAATAATTCTAAATAGCTGGGTAAGTGACCAAAGTAAAGACAAAGGTCTACAGTTTTTTTAAATATAGTAGGTAGTGTTTTCTTTTCGGGAATCAAGGTCCTAGTGTAAATAATCTAATTTTGGGGTAATTTAAGGGAGTAAATTAAGTGTAAGTCATGGCAGGGCAGCTCAGCAACATGGAGTGCTCCTCCTATGCAATGTGGGAAGTCAAGGACATTTCCAGAGTCCAGGGAGAACACGTGTGCAAGAAATGTCTCCAGCTGCAGCTGCTCGAAATCCGCGTCTCAGATCTGGAGCAGTGGCTGGAGACACTGTGGAGCATCTGCAAGGCTGAGATCATCGTGGATAGCAAGTAGAGGGAGGTGGTCACACTGTAGATAAAGACTGCTCAGGCAGAAAGGGAATGGGTGACCACCAGGCAGAGTAGAAGAACTAGGCAGGTAGTGCAGGAGTCCCCTGGGTCCATCTCCCTATCTAACATATTTTCCGCTTTGGATACTGTTGGGGAGATAGCTTCTCAGGGGAATGCAGCAAGAACCAAGTCTGCGGCACCATGGGTGGCTCAGCTGCACAGGAGGGGAAGAAGAAGAGTGGCAGGGCTATAGTTATAGAGGATTCTATCGTAAGGGGTACAGATAGGTGTTCCTGTGGCCACAAACGTGACTCCAGCATGGTATGTTGCCTCCCTGGTGCTGGGGTCAAGGATGTCATGGAGCGGCTGCAGGACATTCTGAAGGGGGAGGGTGAACAGTCAGAGGTTGTGGATACACATTGGTACCAACGACATAGGTAGAAAGAGGGATGAGGTCCTGCAACAAGAATTTAGGGAGCTAGGTAGCAGATGAAAAAGCAGGACCTCAAAGGTTGTAATCTCTGGATTACTCCCGGTGCCACATGACAGTAAATGTAGGAATTGGAGGAGAGAACAAATGAATGCGTGGCTGAGGAGATGGTGCAGGATGGAGAGCTTTAGTTTCCTGGATCACTGGGTCTGTTTCTGGCGAAGGTGTGACCTGTACAAGTTGGACGGATTGCACCTAAACCAGAACGGGACCAACATCCTTGCTGGGAGGTTTGCTAGTGCTGTTGGCGGGGGAGGGTTTAAACTAATTTGGCAGGGGGATGGCATACAGAGTGGAGGCACAGTAGGGGGGTGATGCACAATCAAATATAGAAGAGACTTTGAGTCAGTCTGGAAGGCACAGCAAATATAGACATGTTAAGGCACAAGTGAAAAATGCAAGGCTGGATTGCATCTATTTTAATGCAAGGAGTCTTACTAGTTCGACAGATGAATTGAGGCTGTTGATTAACACTTGGGATTATGATATTATTGCTATCAGAGACATGGTTGAGGGAAGGGCAGAACTGGCAGCTCAATAATCCAGGGTATACAATCTTCAAGCATGACAGGGGAGGGGGTAAAAGAGGCGGTGGCATTGCACTGTTGATCAAAGAGTCAATTACTGCAGTGAAGAGGGATGATATCTTAGAAGGTTCATCAAATGAGGCCATATGGGTAGAACTTAAGAACAAAAAGGGGTCAATCACTTGGCTGGGAGTGTTCTACAGGCCTCCATACAGTCAGGGAGAGATAGAGGAACAGATATGTAGGCAAATCTCAGAGAGGTGTGAAAGTGATAGGGTAATAATAGTCAGGGATTTCAACTTCCCCAATATCAACTGGGATAGTCTTGGGGCAAAAGGCTTATAGGGGGCAGAATTCTTAAAGTGTACACAGGAGAGCCTTTTGAGCCAGCATGTAGAAAGTCCTCCAAGGGAAAGGCGGTACTGGACATAATCTTAGGGAATGAAGCCGGACAAGTGATACAAGTGTCAGTGGGGGAGCATTTTGGGAATAGTGACCATAAGGTAGTTATGGAAAAGGACAAAGATGGACCGGAAATAAAAATACTGAATTCGGGGAAGGCCTCTTTCAATATGATAAAACAAGATCTGGCTAAAGTGGACTGGGAGCAACTATTAGTAGGAAGGTCTACATCAGGCCAGTGGGAGTCATTCAAAAAGGCCGACATGTTCCTGTAAAGGTGAAGGGTAGGACCAACAAGTCCAGGGAAACCTGGATGTCAAGGGATATAGAGGATTGGATAAGGGAAATAAAGGAGGCTTATGGCAGATTCAAAGTGCTGAAAACAGCAGAGACCCCAGTGGAGTATAGAAAGTGTAGGCGGGGTACTTAAACAAGTAATTAGGAGAGCGAAGAGGGGACATGAAAAAACATTGACGGGCAAGATTAAGTAAAATCCCAAGGCATTTTATATGTTTATTAAGGGCAAGAGGATAAACAGGTAAAGAGTAGGGCCCAATAGGGACCAAAGTGGCAATCTGTGTGTGGAGCCGGAGGACATAGGTGAGGTTTTAAATGATTACTTTTCATCTGTGTTCACTATGGAGAAGGGTGATGTAGGTGCAGAGATCAGGAAGGGGGATTGTGATACACTTGAACAAATTAGCATTGAAAGGGAGGAAGTATTAGCTGTTTTAGCGGGCTTAAAAGTGGATAAATCCCCAGGCCCAGATGAGATGTATCCCAGGCTGTTATGTGAGGCAAGGGAGGTGATAGCAGGGGCTCTGACACAAATTTTCAAATCCTGTCTGGCCACAGGAAAGGTGTCAGAGGACTGGAGGACAGCGAATGTGATACCATTATTCAGGAAGGGTAGCAGGGATAAACCAGGTAATTACAGGCCAGTGAGTCTAACATCAGTGGTAGGGAAACTATTGGAAAAAATTCTGAGGGACAGGATTAATCTCTACTTGGAGAGGCAGTGATTAATCAAGAATAGTCAGCACAGCTTTGTGAGGGGAAGATCATGTCTAACAAAGTTGAATGAATTTTTTGAGGAGGTGACTAGGTGTGTTGATGAGGATAAAGCAGTTGATGTAGTCTACATGGACTTCAGTAAGGCTTTTGATAAGGTCCCACATGGGAGATTGGTTAAGAAGCTAAAAGCCCATTGGACCCAGGGCAATTTGACAAATTAGATCCAAAATTTGCTTAGTTGCAGGAGGCAGAGGGTTGTTTTTGTGAGTGGAAGCCTGTGACCAGTGGTGTACCACAGGGATCGGTGCTGGGACCCTTGCTGTTTGTAGTATACATTAATGATTTAGACGTGAATATAGGAGGTATGACCAGTAAGTTTGCAGATGACATGAAAATCGGTGGTGTCGTAAATAGTGAGGAAGAAAGCCTTAGATTACTGGACGATATAGATGGGCACAGCAGTGGCAAATGGAATTTAATCCTGAGAAGTGTGAGGTGATGTATTTTGGGAGGACTAACAAGGCAACGGAATATACAATGGATGGTAGGACCCTAGGAAGTACAGAAGGTCAGAGGGACCTTGGTGTACTTGTCCATAGATCACTGAAGGCAGCAGCACAGGTAGATAATGTGGTTAGGAAGGCATATGGGATACTTGCCTTTATTAGCCAAGGCATAGAATATAAGAGCAGGGAGGTTTTGATGGAGTTGTATAAAATGCTAGTTAGGCCACAGCTGGAGTACTGTGTACAGTTCTGGGCACCACACTGTAGGAAGGATGTTGCCTGGGCTGGAGCCTTTCAACTATGAAGAGAGACTTGATAGATGTTTTGGTCAAACATCTGCTCTCCTTAGAGCAGAGAAGGCTGAGAGGGGACATGATTGAGGTATACAAAATTATGAAGGGCATTGATAGGTGAGATAGGAAGAAACATTTTCCCTTAACGGAGGTCTCAATAACCAGGGGGCATAGATTTAAGTTAAGGGGCAGGAGGTTTAGAGGGGATTTGAGGAAAAAAAATTTCACTCAGAGGGTGGTTGGAATCTGGAACACACTGCTTGAAGAGGTGGTAGAGGCAGGAACCCTTACAACATTTAAGAAGTCTTTAGATGAGCACTTGAAATGCCATAGCAAACAAGGCTACGGGCCAAGTGCTGGAAAATGGGGTTAGAATAGATAGGTGCTTGATGGCCGGCACAGACTGTTTCTGTGCTGTATAACTCAATGACTCTACGACTATCTACAAGGCACAAGTCAGGAGGGTGATGGTACACTCTCCAATTGCCTGCTTGGGTGGGTGCAGCTCCAACAACACTCAAGAAGCTTGACACCATCCAGGACAAAGCAGCATGCTTAATTGGCACCCCTTCCACCACCCTCAATATTCAGTCCCTTCACCACTGACACACAGTGGCAGCAGTGTGTTCTATCTACAAGATGCACTGCAGCAACTCACCAAGACTCCTTCGATAGCACCTTCCAAACTCATGACCTCTGCCACTGAGAAGGACAAGGGCAGCAGATGCATGGGAACACCACCACCTGCAAATTTCCCTCCAAGCCATACACCATCCTCACTTGGGACTATATTGCCGTTCCTTCCTTGAGTGGCTGAATCCGAGAGAACTGGTGTAAATTACAGTTTTCAGCCCTTTACCTTGTTTCCCTGAGTGTTTTTCCAGTTTTCTGATGAAAGTTTGTCCACAGTCAAGTAGAATCCCTATGAAATTTCACAGACCCTTTCTCCTAATTGCACTCATGACAATTTTGAAATAAAATGCAACCAGTTTATTTTCTTACTGGCACACTTAAACACTTTCATCTTGCTATCTCTCACCAGACACAAAAGCCTCCTCAAAATCGACATTTTCAACAATTCCTTAGGTCACCCACACTAAATCTTCTCCTACCACTACTCAATATGCATTCCATACCTCTGTGAAGTGTCTTGGGATGCTATGCTATGTTAAAGCTGTGATGTATATGGTGATATGGTGCTTATGTTGTAAGTATAGCTTTAATAGAGATATAGCTTTACAAGATGAGTTAAGACTCCATTGCTATGCACATTTTCCCGGCTAGGTTATTTTTCACTCAGCTTAGAGTTGCTTGATTGATAGGAAGCAAAATAACATTAAATGAAACCATAATTTTTTATTTTCTCTATCCATAGTTTCATGCATTTTGGTATGTAAATTCCTTCAAATCTATCAGTATATTAGTGCTGCTCTGTACACATGGTTATAGAACTTCTAACAGTTCATTTGATGTATGTACTTTTTTGATGAAATGACAAACCATTATTTTTCATATTTTGCTATCTAATAAAGGCGATTTATTATTATGCATGAGTTTCCTATTATCACAAGAGACATTTTTCAAATTAGCATATGACAGGTTGAGGATGGTGAAAGGCTGAGGATCAGATTTATCACTTACAAATAAAACATCGTTCACACAAAATGATAGCAGGTTCCCTGTTGGTAATCCCTCACATGAAACTAGTGAAGCAAATGGTTGCATCAGTGTAACCAAAATTGATGCTATTGAGTTACCATGTATATCAACAGTGACTTGAATTACCATAGAATTGCAGCCGTGAACGTGATTTGATACCTCTTTGTGTATTTTCATATACTCAAGAATTAATTAGTGCCTCAATAATAGTTAAATGCACCCTTGAAAATTGATAAGATATAGGTTAATCTGAATGACCAAAACAAGTTTAACAAAAAGTTTTTTAGTCAATCGTTCAGCTATTCTCAATGTTTTTCCTATGCAGATTCAATTACAGCATCATACAATGTTCCAGCACAGAAATATGTCACTTGTCTACCAAGTGGGCACTGATGTTTTTCTCCACCTGAGCCAACTGTTCTCCTGTTTGCTTCCAATTTGCAATAACTTGTATTTTTATAACTGTTAATGCAAACAATGTTCCAAGATGTTTCACAAAAAACGGCATAGCTGACCGAGGGAGTAGAGATTAAAACATGCATAAAACAGCTTGATTGGACAGATGGTTTTTAAAGGAGGAGAGAGAAATAGAGAAGTAGAGGAATTTAGAGAAGAAGCTCCAGAGAGAAAGATTGACGAAGTCGAAGACTCTTCTACCAATGGTGGGGTGAATGTCGGGGGATGTGCAAAAGGCCACATGCATGAGACCCAAGCATGCTGGAGAGTATGAGATTCAGATGCAGCAAGGCTGCATTGGAGTTTGCAGACAAAGATTTTGAATTTAATACAATGAGGAGCAGGTAGCCATTGAAGATCAGCAAGGATGGGGATGAAGGGAGAGCAGAACTTAGTGTGGTGCAATATATTAATAGCCTTGAACACATTGAAGATTTTTTGGATGGTGAAGGAGGACATGGGAAAAATCAGGGCTGGAGGTGACAAAAGCTGGGTTGGAACCCAGCTCCACTGTGTTTCTACTCATTCTGAGATTTGTCTTCAAATTCCAAGGTGGGGGATATGCACTTCTTCCACCCATTCTTACATCCCAATATCAGTTTGGGGGCAATGTCAGCAATCCTGCCAGATATGCTACTTTATCGCAGGGAATGAACTTTTTGTTTTTTCAGATAACTAAATTTGGAAGAAACTCCAACATTGACATATTAGGTATCAAATGTAACACATGTGCGATTTTGAACTATTGGCCCAGACTTTGCGGTCAGCGATGAAGCGACAGTGCTTGCGGCTGCCCACAAAATCTAGTGATTTCTGTAGCATGGATGTCCCCTTTCCCAATCTTAATTTTAAAAATATGCGGATTTTTTTTTATCATAATGGAGAAATTTGACATTCCACAAATATAAAATTAGTTTTTTGAGACCAGAGAGGTTGTCCAACAGTAATTATGAACTTAATACGCTGTTATAGGTACAGTTAAATCTCTTTCAACAAGTTATAACTTTTCAATGTTCTTTACAGCAAGATTAACAGCATAAAAGTGCAAATTCTCATCAGTTCGGTGATTTTTAATTGATTGCAGTGTGCAGGGACTTCAACAGCACATCCTATGGAGAAGCTTAGAATCACTGTCAGCCACTTCTGGATTTCTGCATTTAACTGCAGATGTGTTGACTCCGGAAGTTGCTCTCAGTTTCAGAAGAATAAAGGAGTAGTGAAATCTGATAGTTCCGCTGTTATTACTGCATCAAAATAGGGCCATCATCTTTCAGTCATTCTCCAATGTACTTTATGTACTTGACCATGCAGTCCCAAACTATAATGTTACATATCCAGCTGGTACAAAGAACAAAGAACAAAGAACAAAGAAAATTACAGCACAGGAACAGGCCCTTCGGCTCTCCAAGCCTGCGCCGATCCAGATCCTCTATCTAAACATGTCGCCTATTTTCTAAGGGTCTGTATCTCTTTTCTTCCTGCCCATTCATGTATCTGTCTAGATACATCTTAAAAGACGCCATCGTGCCCGCATCTACCACCTCCGCTGGCAACGCGTTCCAGGCACCCACCACCCTCTGCGTAAAGAACTTTCCACGCATATCCCCCCTAAACTTTTCCCCTTTCACTTTGAACTCGTGTCCTCTAGTAATTGAATCCCCCACTCTGGGAAAAAGCCTCTTGCTATCCACCCTGTCTATACCTCTCATGATTTTGTACACCTCAATCAGGTCCCCCCTCAACCTCCGTCTTTCTAATGAAAATAATCCTAATCTACTCAACCTCTCTTCATAGCTAGCGCCCTCCATACCAGGCAACATCCTGGTGAACCTCCTCTGCACCCTCTCCAAAGCATCCACATCCTTTTGGTAATGTGGCGACCAGAACTGCACGCAGTATTCCAAATGTGGCCGAACCAAAGTCCTATACAACTGTAACATGACCTGCCAACTCTTGTACTCAATACCCCGTCCGATGAAGGAAAGCATGCCGTTTGCCTTCTTGACCACTCTATTTACCTGCGTTGCCACCTTCAGGGAACAGTGGACCTGAACACCCAAATCTCTCTGGACATCAATTTTCCCCAGGACTTTTCCATTTATTGTATAGTTCACTCTTGAATTGGATCTTCCAAAATGCATCACCTCACATTTGCCCTGATTGAACTCCATCTGCCATTTCTCTGCCCAACTCTCCAATCTATCTATATTCTGCTGTATTCTCTGACAGTCCCCTTCACTATCTGCTACTCCACCAATCTTAGTGTCATCTGCAAACTTGCTAATCAGTCCACCTATACTTTCCTCCAAATCATTAATGTCTATCACAAACAACAGTGGTCCCAGCACGGATCCCTGTGGAACACCACTGGTTTCCATTTTGAGAAACTCCCTTCCACTGCTACTCTCTGTCTCCTGTTGCCCAGCCAGTTCTTTATCCATCTAGCTAGTACACCTTGGACCCCATGCGCCTTCACTTTCTCCATCAGCCTGCCATGGGGAACCTTATCAAACGCCTTACTGAAGTCCATGTATATGACATCGACAGCCCTTCCCTCATCAATCAACTTTGTCACTTCCTCAAAGAATTCTATTAAGTTGGTAAGACATGACCTTCCCTGCACAAAACCATGTTGCCTATCACTGATAAGCCCATTTTCTTCCAAATGGGAATAGATCCTATCCCTCAGTATCTTCTCCAGCAGCTTCCCTACCACTGACGTCAGGCTCACTGGTCTATAATTACCTGGATTATCCCTGCTACCCTTCTTAAACAAGGAGACAACATTAGCAATTCTCCAGTCCTCCGGGACCTCACCCGTGTTTAAGGATGCTGCAAAGATATCTGTTAAGGCCCCAGCTATTTCCTCTCTCGCTTCCCTCAGTAACCTGGGATAGATCCCATCCGGACCTGGGGACTTGTCCACCTTAATGCCCTTTAGAATACCCAACACTTCTTCCCTCCTTATGCCGACTTGACCTAGAGTAATCAAACATCTGTTCCTAACCTCAACATCCGTCATGTCCCTCTCCTCGGTGAATACCGATGCAAAGTACTCGTTTAGAATCTCACCCATTTTCTCTGACTCCAAGCATAACATTCCTCCTTTGTCCTTTAGTGGGCCAATCCTTTCTCTAGTTACCCTCTTGCTCCTTATATATGAATAAAAGGCTTTGGGATTTTCTTTAACCCTGTTTGCTAAAGATATTTCATGACCCCTTTTAGCCCTCTTAATTCCTCATTTCAGATTGGTCCGACATTCCCGATATTCTTTCAAAGCTTCGTCTTTCATCAGCCGCCTAGACCTTATGTATGCTTCCTTTTTCCTCTTAGCTAGTCACACAATTTCACCTGTCATCCATGGTTCCCTAATCTTGCCATTTCTATCCCTCATTTTCACAGGAACATGTCTCTCCTGCACGCTAATCAACCTCTCTTTAAAAGCCTCCCACATATCACATGTGGATTTACCTTCAAACAGCTGCTCCCAATCTACATTCCCCAGCTCCTGCCGAATTTTGGTATAGTTGGCCTTCCCCCAATTTAGCACTCTTCCTTTAGGACCACTCTCGTCTTTGTCCATGAGTATTTTAAAGCTTACGGAATTGTGATCACTATTCCCAAAGTAGTCCCCTACTGAAACTTCAAACACCTGGCCGGGCTCATTCCCCAACACCAGGTCCAGTATGGCCCCTTCCCGAGTTGGACTATTTACATACTGCTCTAGAAAACCCTCTTGGATGCTCCTTACAAATTCTGCTCCATCTAGACCTCTAACACTAAGTGAATCCCAGTCAATGTTGGGAAAATTAAAATCTCCTATCACCACCACCCTGTTGCTCCTACATCTTTCCATAATCTGTTTACATATTTGTACCTCTATCTCACGCTCGCTGTTGGGAGGCCTGTAGTACAGCCCCAACATTGTTACCGCACCCTTCCTATTTCTGAGTTCTGTCCATATTGCCTCACTGCTCGAGTCCTCCATAGTGCCCTCCTTCAGCACAGCTGTGATATCCTCTTTGACCAGTAATGCAACTCCTCCACCCCTTTTACCTCCCTCTCTATCCCGCCTGAAGCATCGATATCCTGGGATATTTAGTTGCCAATCATGCCCTTCCCTCAACCAAGTCTCAGTAATAGCAATAACATCATACTCCCAGGTACTAATCCAAGCCCTAAGTTCATCTGCCTTACCTACTACGCTTCTTGCATTAAAACAAATGCACCTCAGACCACCAGTCCCTTTACATTCATCATCTGCTCCCTGCCTGCTCTTCCCCTTAGTCACACTGACTTCATTATCTCGTTCCTTACAGGCTTTTGTTACTACCTCCTTACTGTCAACTGACCTCCTCAATTGGTTCCCATCCCCCTGCCACATTAGTTTAAACCCTCCCCAACAGCGTTAGCAAAAGCACCCCCAAGGACATTGGTTCCAGTCCGGCCCAGGTGTAGACCGTCCAATTTGTAATAGTCCCACCTCCCCCAGAACCGGTCCCAATGTCCCAAAAATCTGAACCCCTCCTTCCTGCACCATCTCTCAAGCCACGCATTCATCCTGACTATTCTTTCATTTTTACTCTGACTATCACGTGGCACTGGTAGCAATCCTGAGATTACTACCTCTGAGGTCCTACTTTTTAACTTGGCTCCTAACTCCCTAAACCCTGCTTGTAGGACCTCATCCCGTTTTTTACCTATATCATTGGTGCCTGTGTGCACAACGACAACTGGCTGTTCACCCTCCCCCTTTAGAATGTTCTGCAGCCGATCTGAGACATCCCTGACCCGTGCACCTGGGAGGCAACATACCATTCGGGAGCCTCGTTTTCGACAACAGAACCGCCTATCTACTCCCCTTACAATCGAATCCCCTACGACTATAGCCCTTCCACTCTTTTTCCCGCCCTTCTGAACAGCAGAGCCAGCCACGGTGCCATGAACCTGGCTACTGCTGCCTTCCCCTGGTGAGCCATCTCCCTCAACAGTATCCAAAACGGTATACTTGTTTTGGAGGGAGATGACCGCAGGGGACTCCTGCGCTGCCTTCCTGCTCTTTTTCTGCCTTTTGGTCACCCATTCCCTTTCTCCCTCAGCAATCCTAATCTGCGGTGTGACCAATTCACTAAACGTGCTATCCACGACCTCCTCAGCATCGCGCATGCTCCAAAGTGAGTCCATCCGCAGCTCGAGAGCCGTCATGCGGTCTAACAAGAGCTGCAGTTGGACACACTTCCTGCACGTGAAGGAGTCAGGGACATCAGCCATGTCCCTGAGCTCCCACATTGAGCAAGAGGAGCATGACATGGGTCTGAGATCTCCTGCCATTTTTAATCTTAAACTTAACTTAGTTAAATGAAAAAGGAACGAAAAGTTTTTACCAATCACGATAAAACCAGAGAAATAGAAAAAGCCTTACCTTATATACACCCCAGCGAGTCCTTTTTTTTGGTTAGAGGAGGAGGGCGGGTGGGAGACACTACAAGTGTGGTGTCTCGGGTTCAGAAACCGCCCAAATATATAGTGTTTTACTTACCCAGCAGCCCCCTGGCCTCCGCCGAAAACAAAAGGAAATTAAGTTTACTTTCAAACTGACCTTCCCAGCTGCTCACTCGCTCGCACTCTCTGCTCCCGAAAAAGCTGCTGCAATGAAAGGAAAGTTATTTTAAACCGCCCAAATATATAGTGTTTTACTTACCCAGCAGCCCCCTGGGCGCCGCCGAAAACAAAAGGAAATTAAGTTTACTTTTAAACTGACCTTCCCAGCTGCTCACTCGCTCGCACTCTCTGCTCCCGAAAAAGCTGCTGCAATGAAAGGAAAGTTATTTTAAACCGCCCAAATATATAGTGTTTTACTTACCCAGCAGCCCCCTGGCCTCCGCCGAAAACAAAAGGAAATTAAGTTTACTTTCAAACTGACCTTCCCAGCTGCTCTCGCTCGCACTGTCTGCTCCCGAAAAAGCTGCTTCCCAGCTGCTCACTCGCTCGCACTCTCTGCTCCCGAAAAAGCTGCTGCTTTTTAATACACATTTAACACAAAGCCCCAGACTTTGCAGTCAGCAGCAAAGTGACGGTGCTCACCCCTGATCTCGAAGAAAGCTCCCCACAAATATCTAGCAAGCCCTGTGGCATGGATTTCATCTTTCCTGACTTAAATTTCATTCTGGTGCAGGGAATATAGGGAATCTGTGGCATCAAGTGTGAGTTATATTATCAAATAGACTAAACAGCAAATCACATGGAAGATTTATCACAGGCAACAAACCAAAAGTAACAAGCAGGTTTTATCATTACCTTTTTTCTGATTTTACAGAAGCAAAATAAAGATTGGGACAAACACATGGGATTAAGGTAGAGGCTGAAATGTCAAACATTTTTTAAAAATAGCTAATTTATATTATTTTGAAAAGTTATGAAATTTTTATCATGGAATGGAGAAATTTAATATTCCACAAACATAAAATTGTATTTTTCAGGACCAGAAAGACCATTTAGCAGCAATTATGACATATTATGCCATTAAAAATCCAGTTACATCTCATTCAACAAGGTGGAACTTTTTCAGGGTATTTATAGTGAGAATAATAGCCTAAAAAATGGAAGTTCACATCAATTCAGTGATTTATAACCAATTTCCATCTGCAAGGACTGCAACAGTGCATCCTGTTAAGGAGTGGGGATCACTGACAGCAACTTCTGGATTTCCGCATTTAACTGCGCATGCATGGGCACCAGAAGATGCTGTCAGTTTTACAGAGTAATGATGGCAAATGCTGATACTTTCACTGACCTTACAACCACAAAATCCCAGCCAAAATCTGGACAATAATCCAAAATACTATTCTCATAACAAAGTACCCCAGCTGTTAATTGAGTCAAGGAAATGAGCCATTTGATCTTGGTCAAATACATGAGTCGGAATTTTCTTAGGAGATGTTATGTCCCAGCGTCCCACCATGTGCGGGTGCCAAGCCCACATGGGCAGGCAGTGGGACAGCAGCAGCAATCTTTCCGGAGGTGGATCGTAATTGGTTGACGCCGGGCCAACCGTCCAATTAAGAACAGTGGGCAACCGAACCAGTGCCATTCCTGCTGCTGGAAACTTCCCTGGCTGTGGGACTGCGTCAGTGCTCCCCGGCATTTTATTGAAACCCCCCACCACCCCCCACCCCCACCCCCCCGCCCCCCCCCCACCCTGCAGCCTCCTAGCCAGCCACCTGGGGGCCAGTAAAATCTCACCCACAAGGATTGATTTTATGAATGCACATTTCCTGTAAGGAACCTTTGAAGTAGGGACCACATATTGGGAAGTGATGGGTGCATGCCATATGGTTTTCAATCAATTAGGAATCGAAAATTGTGGAGTGCAGATGTGATTTCCTTATGTGCTGTGTCAGGCAAAGCTCCTGAAAAGAGTATGGATTCATAAAGTTGGCCCAAAAGACTGATTGCTAAGTACTTGAAACAAGAAATCAAACCGTGCAATGCAGTTGGTAGATTTCAACATCTAATTTGCCTTGCAAACAAATATGACTAGTTTCAAATGGAATGATGCATGTAAGCTGCTGTTAAAGAGCTACGTTTATAACACATGTGTGCACATACACACATTGAGAAATTAGGAACAGATGAGTGTCAGAAAAATGCATTTTTCCCTCAACAATCTGGCTTTTGCATGAAAACATCTATCCTTAATGTACAAGGAAGTCCTGATGTATATCTCATTCTCTTCTGCTAGACCAGACAGACAAAACATTTTTTTTATTGGAATGAAGAATGTTATTTTTCTGCACAAGAAACTGAGAAATGCTATCCGGGACAGATGGGGTGAACGTTTTCTCTGTTGCCTAAATGGACAGTATGTGAAATAAGTTGGAGCAGTCTCAAGCCAATTCCACAGTGATATGGACCCAAAGCACAAAACATGTCCCAAGCTGCATCATGTCACTCAGAGAAGCCGCAGGATGGCTGGTGCATGAAACATGTCATCCATGCATCAAAAGAGGTTCTGGAGGCAATGTAGAGGGAGGTTTATTTGGCCTCTGCTGCATCTGGCATGGGGATACTTGATGCTGACATTGTGAGGGCGAAATCTTGCATGATGGAAAAGAAAACCAGGCGCAGTGTAAAACAGACTGCCGATTTACAATGAACCCATTGAACAATACCACCCCCATGGTATTTCAAATGGGAAAGTTTTCTGTTCCTCAATATTAACATCACATATTGCACCAAAAGTATGGAAATACTTGAAATGCTGTACAGTGCAGTTATCTGTTACTGATTCACGCAATAATTGTATTTTAAGAAAGCATGCATTTATCACTGAGTAGCACAGCCATTTTGAAGCTGTGCCCACTCCTATGTCACAGAATATTCATAATCTTGTGCTAAAGTGCAGGATGCCATTATTTTCTTGTTCTAATGTTAATGAAGATGGCACAATCTTGAAGTATATTACAGGGCCTAATAATATGGTTCACATGACAGAATTTAGGGCCCTCTAGACTGTAATTTTTTCAGTTTACATTTATCAGACAGTAATTACCAATGACCCCTCCTGTCTTTGGTAATTGCTGCTGTGCTGCCTCTGCCTTTTATGTAGATTCAAACTGCTATGGAGCTGTGCCAAGCTGGAACTATCTGGTCACTGGAAACAGACAATTTTTCTTTGGTTAACTCACCTTGACTTGTTTGTGAATGCTTCATGAATTTATATAAGGGAATTGATTAATCCTGTCAGTTATGACTCCAACATTGCTCAACATTACCCTCTTTATCAGTCGTGATCTGGCTCAGTCGAATGAAAGAGTATTTGCAAAATCTACAAAATGTTGAATCATGTTTATTGTACCTCCCTCACTGTATCCTTTAGAAGGATGGATTTGTTTGTCACTATGCTACATCATAAGTTTGCAAACACAGAGTTGGAATGTGATTTTGAAACATAAATATAGCAAGTCAGATTAAAATACAATATTATAATAATGGTAATATTACAGCCAAAATGATTTTTTTTTTAATGATTCTTTAGATAATGAAGTATGCTTTAGCCTATCTATGCTATCTTTATACCAGCACTGAATTTTTGAATGTTATCAAGTATCACAATGATTCCCCAGATTTCTTTTTTTTTGGATAAGATCCAAAAGCCTTTGTGGGGAGAATCCAAAATGTGCCTTTGATTTATTGAAGATCACTGGGATATTAATATCCATGTGTGAGCAAATCCTATTTATCATAACATATGCCAAAATGAACCAAAAACAAGATTTATAATTTTAGTCAGTAGAAAAATATAATGTTCATTTAATATGGAGCATACCAGTTCTTTGCTCTGATATAGCATATAGTTTTAAATATTACATTTTTCAACAGCTCTCTTTATGCAATTAATAATCTTCAATAAATGTGGTTTATTTTCTGGAGGATTGTTGATTATTTATAGACTTAGACTTCTGCTTTCACAACCTCAGGTTTTTCCAAAACGCTTTACACTCAATGAAGTACTTTCTTTTGGGAGTACAGTCGCTATTCTAATGTAGGAAATACAGAAACCAGGGGCTGAATTTTACCAGCCCCTCAACGCCATGGGTCACAGCACGGGGCCCAGTAAAATGCTGCGGGGAGAGGCCCACCTCGATCCGTGATGTTGAAACAGGCCTGCCTCATTTTACTGGTGGCGGCGGGACCACGATGCGGCCCCCCCCCACCCCGCCGCTTGGCAGTGGCACCACAATTAGCATATGGTAATGCTTACTTACCTATGTTGATTATGCAGCCCGCTGCCTCGCCACCGCCACTGACGGATTTTTCGTAGAACAGGCGGCCGTTACGTACCGTCCTGTTCATGATCTGAAAAGCCGGCGGGTCCGCACTCTGCATTACGGAAGAGAGGAGGGAGGGGGGATACACAGGGGTCTCACTCTGCATTCTGGAAGGGAAGGGGGATATGCAGGGGTCTAACTCTGCATTCTGGGAGGGAGGGGGGATATGCAGGGGTCTCACTCAGCATTCTGGAAGGGAGGGGGTCTGGGATTACTGGAGGGAAAACTGTGCTGGCATGAAGGGAGGTACCGTGTACCATCCCTCCATTAACAGTGTACACTCTGTGTTTGTGAGGGGACAATGGCACACTAGGCACCCTGTGTGTGGGGAAGGTGCCAGAAAGGGCAGGAGCATTAAGGTTTTATGGATGATGGGGGCAATCGATTCAGCTGATATGATCTTGATGTGGTCATGCTGTGCCACTCTGAGTGTTGGCCAAGATGGGCAATGCCATGGCATGCCATATAGTTGATCCAGGAAAGCAGCTGATGTGCCCATCAACACCAATCCCTGCCCTGTCAGGAACCTTCGAATACATGCATAGTTCAACTTTATTTATCACATGGAAATAGGTATGGCTCATCCTACATTGTGTGATCCTCTGCACATGAGGATCCGTATGCACCAGAGGCAATGCCAACAGGCAGGTGTGATCCACGTAGAGGATCCCGGTCGTGAGCAGCAGCCACCAAGGGGAGCTCGCCATTACATTTGCCGTGCATCTATAGGCCCCACATGACATGCCATTGGATGTCAGAGCACCAGAGTCAGAGGAGTTTGTGCATATAGAGAGGATGGTGACACGTCTCTGTGCCCTGCTCAAGGATGACCTGCAGCCCATGGGTTCCGGTGGACATCCCATGCCTTTGTTCCTCATAGTGGCAGTGGTTCTCAAGCCTGAAGCCTCTGCAGTCTTTTAGGAGCCCACCAGAGACCTTAGTGGAGTCACACAGTTAGCAGTGCATCACTGCATCAGGGAGGTCACCAATGCCCTGCACCGGAGGGCCAGTGAGGATCTCCGCTTCAGGACGGACTCTCAGCCAGGCCCAGAGGGCCAGTGTTTCTGGCACCATTGCCGGAGAACCATAGGTTGTAATGTTCATAGACTGCACTCATGTGGCCATCAGGCCAACTGCCAGGCTACCACCTGCAGACATCACCATTAAAGGGACCCTCTAAATCCAGGTGAAGCTGGTATGTGAACAACACAGATGCTTGCAGCGTGTGTGTGACCGCTTCTCAGGCAGCTGCCATGACACCTGGGTCTTGTGCCAGTCCCGGCTGCCACCGCTGTTCACTGAACTGACTCAGATGGAGGGGTGGCTTCTTGGAGATAAGGGCTATCCTTTGCAGACATGGCTCCTGACACCAGTGAGAGGCTCTACCACTGCTGCAGAGGCGAGATACAACGCCAGCCACTGAGCTACATGAACCACCATTGAGCAGGAGATCGGCATGCTGAAAGAGTACCTCCAATGCCTGTATGGATGGGGTGATGACCTGTACTACGGGCCGAAAAAGCCAGCTCCTTTCTTTGCTGCTCTGCACAACTACGCACCCAATAGGGGCCAGGCCTGGCATGATGAGGAGAGACATCAACAGGATTCCTCCTCGGTCTATGAGGACGCTGAAGACCTACAATATGAAAATCGCATGGGAGGGCAGATGGCACCCAGGCTCTGCACGTAGGGCTAGCAGTGAGCTAGGGATGTACAGAAGTGGCTTATAGACAAAGGCTGTCTGCTCCATAGGAACCAACATAAGCTCTGGAAGCCACACATCACCCTCGCTCACCTGCTGTGCACCAGTTTACATCTGCAGTATCCCTGTGTAAATCATTAGAGGTAGCAGCTGACTGACCCAATGTCCATGTCACTGAGTCCATGGAGACGCTCCTGAGTAATGGTGGCATGGCAATGCTGTTGTTGCATACATTGGCTCTCCTGAAGAGCCAAAGGTGCAAAGGGATGTAACATTTGCGCTACATGCTGGCAAACATCATTCCCACAGAGCAGAGGACACATGTTGGTGAGGGACATTTAGTAAAAGACATATTTACATTGCTGTGACACCCGTGCATTCCCATTTGTGTCAGTGTGTTCTCTGTAAACTTCTGTAATACCTTTTATGGTCTATTTAAGTCTCACTCCTGGAATGTGCAAAATTAAGATTACTCACCCAGGTGCGGCACGCCTACAAAAAGGAATGTTACACTTGAGTGGGAGAAGAGGATCGCAACTTCACAGGACATTGGGACACAGCAGAGTAAGTATGTGGCAGCAAAACAGAAAGTGCTAGGGTAACTCAGCAGATCAGGCAGCATTTGTGGAGAGAGAAACAGGGTTAACTTTCAGGTCTGTGAACTTGGACAAGTTCTGCTTCTCTCGCCACAGATACTGCCTGACCTGCTGGATTTCTGCAGCACTTTCTGCTTTGCTGCCAGATTGACAGCAGCCCCACTCTTCAGCAGTCTGGTAAGCATTTCTTTGACAGCTGTCAGGAAGCAGGTGCTGGGGTGCTTAAAATAGGGCCCCAGCACCTGCTGCACAGCTGTCAAAGACTTTTTCACTGCGCCGAAAGTCCCGCCTCACCCCGCGTAATATGGGGAGGGCGGCTCGCACGGTGATTCTGATGAGTCCCCGCGATTAATATCGCGGAGGCTCTGTGGCGGCGGGCGAATGCGGACGCCCCGCTGAGTTCAAATGGCGCCGCTGCTCACGGCAGTGCTCCAATAAAATTCAGACCCAGTTTGCATAGAGCAAGGTCTCACCAATAGCAATGTGATATGACCAAATAATCTGTTTTAGTGATTTCGGTTGAGGCATAATAATTGGCCAGGACACTTGCTCTTCTTTAAAGTATTGCCATGTGATCTTTTGCATGCAGCCGAGAGTGTAGGTAGTTTAATGTCCTATCCAAATGGCAGCACAGCACTCCCTCAATACTGCAGTGCAGTATCAACTTAGATTGTGTTTTCAAGTCTCTGAAGTGAGACTTGAACCCACAACCTTCATGGACTGAAACACAAGAGTGCCACCGACTACTGAACCCTTCACTATGCTATATTGAAATAACCTGGGGTTGCTATAAGGATTATTCAATACCTTCCCTACAATGAAACACGTGAGCTATTTCCCATTATTTATGAGTAGTTAGATGAATTCAATCAGATACTGAAGCAGCCTGTGTCCAGATGCAGCAAGACCTGGACAATATCCAAGCTTGGGCTGATAAGTGGCAAGTAACATTCGCGCCACACAAGTACCAGGCAATGACTATCTCAAACAAGAGAGAATCTAACCATCTCCCCTTGATGTTCAATGGCATTACCATTGCTTAATTCCCCACTATCAACATCCTGGGGTTTACCATTGACCAGAAACTGAACTGGATCAGCCACATAAATACTGTGGCTACAAGAGCAGGTCAGAGGCTGGTTATTCTGCAGCGATTAACTCATCTCCTGTCTCCCCAGTGCCTGGCCACCATCTACAAGGCACAAGTTAAGAATGTGATGGAATACTCTCCATTTGCCTGGATGGGTGAAGCTCCTGGAGCTCGACACCCTCCAGGACATTGCAGCTCACTTGATTGGCACCCCATTCAACACCTTCAATATTCACTCCCTCCACCAGTGACGCACAGTGGCAGCAGTGTGTACCTTCTACAAGAAGTACTGCAGCAACTCACCAAGGCTCCTTCGACAACACCTTCCAAACCCGCAACCTCTACCACCTGGAAGAACAAGGGCAGCAGATGTACGGGAACACCACCACCTGCAAGTTCCCCTCCAAGCCACACACCATCCTGACTTGGAACTATGTTACCATTCCTTCACTGTTGCTGGGTTAAAATCCTAGAACTCCCTTCCTAAAAGCATTGTTGGTGTACCTACACCCCAAGACTGCAACGGTCCAAGAAGGCAGCTCACCACAACCTTCTCAAGGGAAATTAGGGATGGGCAATAAATGATGGCCTAGCTAGTGATGCTTACATCCCATGAATGAATAAAAAAAACTATGGAAGCCTCTAAGTTTGTAAATGGTGTGCGCTGTGCTTCCAACCACTTCAAGTATGGTCCGCATGGCATCCTAGACTCGTAAGACCACTTGCATGCATGCACCAGAATCATCAAGAGTGGCTGGATGGTAACATCAATCAGCTGTTCCAGCTGATTTGACACATGTTGTACAAACTTGGACAGCTCAGGTCCAGAGTATGCATGTGCTAATTACTCTCAGGTTACCATGCATTCAGCTGCACAAGGGACCTCCCACTCGTGCTATTTAAAGAGACTGGCATCCAATTTGCAGGTGAGATGCTTTTGACTTCCCCTGGGGTAAAGTTTGTGAAAGTTTGGCTTGTTTTTGGAAGTGTTACCATCAGGTGAGGAGGGGTCGAAAGGCTCCCCTCTCGTCCCTCTCCTTGTTTGACCACAACAGGGTTTATTTCTTTTTCAACAGTGGATGTGTTTGCCAATTGTCTTGAGTTTAAACAAGAATGAGGTTAGTTTATTGTACTTAAAATCAAATCCCGATCTAAGTAAAATGATAAAACTATGCTCCAACTTACACACACATGACAATCACACATGCACAAATAGGTTGCAGAGTGATGAAGAAGAGTTTGGTTGGATTAGAATCCAGAACAAATAAAAATAATATACAGTCTGTGGGGTCTGGTAATCAGTTGTCTTTCAGATGAATTCATGGTTCTAAAGTCTCTGACTGGGAGAAGTGCACTTGCAGATGGTACACCTAGTTCAGGGTTTTCCTAGAGACAATGATGTAGGTGCCTTTCTCCCCCGGGGTCTCTGACTGTGGCAATGGTGGGTTTGGACATTCTGCAGTTACAGATAGGTTTGGAAACCTGCAATGCTACCCTGAAAGAGAGAGAGAGAGAGAGAGAGGGAGAGAGTGAGACAGAGCCTCACTGGGGTCTTGCATTGGTTATCTCTGGAAGCTTGTCTGCTGTGTGCCACAAAAAACTCCAAGTTCACACAGATTGAGGTGACTGTCACATGGTTCTCTCATTACTCTTTCTTTTCTTTAGTGAGGTCCAAATTCTAAGAATTCCAAATCTCTCTCAGGTTGTATTGTTTCAATGTTTACCCCCGAAGGTACATCTCCACTAGTGAATGCTCCAAGTTGACTTTGAATGTTCTACTAATGAGGATGATGCTGGATAATTTACTCAACTGTTTAAGCCATTGTCCTGGATGGGAGCTTTTTAGACATGCGCATCCACTTCGATGTCCTTGAATGTAAGGTATTTCAATGTAAATTGTGGTGGTCATCTTGGCTGCCATTTTTTTGAAAGTTAACTGTAGGATCCCAGCATTCCTTTTTAAAAGTTTAATGTAGGTTTCCAACCAATTAATTAAAAATCCTCATTCAGCAGAGCATGTTTTCTTGACCGAAATCTTTTGGTGAGTTGATGCATCATTAAGGAGGGCAGAGGAATTGGTAACCTGTACATACCAAGTTGCAAGAGCTATGGGGCTGTAGTTGCAGTGCAACATGACCAACAAATGGAGCAGGGGCTGCAGAGAGGGGAAGCTCTACAAAGAGGAAGGAGGGCTCTCCATAGAAGGCTCTACCCACCATCGGTTTTCAGAGAGCAGAACAGAATTGTACCACCTCCTTCAAGACACTAAGGTGAGGACAGCGCTGCCAATGGCCGTAAAGGTCACAATTACATTACGCCAAAAGACTTGCAGGTGATAGGTAAATTGGCTGTTACAAATTGCCCCTAGTGTAGATAGGTGGTAGGGCATATGGGATTACTGTCGGGTTAGTGTCAATGGGTGGTTGTTGGTCGGCACAGACTCGGTGGGCCGAAGGGCCTGTTTCAGTGCTGTATCTCTAAAAAAAAAATGTCTAGGAACCAGGTCATTCCAGGAGGGAGTGGGTGATATAGCGAACATCTCCCAGTATGCCATCCATTGATGCATTCAGGAGGTGACGGAGGCTTTATATGCAAAGAGAAGTGATTTCATTGTGTTCTATGTAAGCAGAGAGAAGTAGAATGAGCGGTGCATGGACTTGTCAGGATAGTGGGCTTTCCAATGGTTCAGAGAGCCATTAACTGCATGCACATGGTTCTATAGGCTCCCTTTGTCAATGGGGAGAGACACAGGAACTGCAAGGGCTGCCATTTTATTAATGTGCAGTTGGTGTGTAACCATGCACAAACCATTATGTTCATGAATGTTTGCTACCCTGGCAGCAATTATGATGCCTACGTCCTGAGGCAGTCTGCCATTCACACCATCTTCAGGCCTCCAGGAAGAACCAGAGCCCGGCTGCTTGGAGACAAAGGCCTCTTTACACATGGTTGATGACCCCTCTCCATCACCTGACCATGCAAGGCCAGCGAGTGTGTAATGAAAGTCATGCAGCAACCAGAAAGATCGTGAAGCAGAACGTCGGCATTCTCAAGCAATGATTCTGCTGCCTGGATCACTCCGGGAGAGCTCTCTTGTACTCGCTGGAGTGTGTCTCCAAGTTCATGGTGGTCTGCTGCATCCTTTACAAACTCGCGATCATGAGGGCACAGCCATTGCCACTAGACATTTGGAGGCCACCCCGGGAGAAGAGGAGATGGAGGAGTTGGAGAAAGAGGAAAAAGCAGCAAGATGCAGCCAAGACCCCATCTCTCCAGACACACTGTCAAAAGCGCCTGCTTAAACTCTACTTCATTAGGGGAATATCCCTTTGACACCATAGCTCCACCCTTCTCCACCTTATGGGATGCCCCATCCCCTTGGCCAAGTTCCCGCGATAAATGTAACATCTTTATCCAGAAACACATCCAAGTATACAAACAAAAATGAAGTATTCACCATTATGCATTCCCTTGCAGTGCCTTTGCCAGTCCTAGTGCCCCTGCATGGTTCTACCCCAGCAGCTGCAGCATGCCTGGTGAAAGGCTGCTGACTCACTGGGGAAAACTGCAGATGGTTATAGGCCTACAAAGTGTTGACTGCACCATCTCAGCATGGGCAACAGCAGTCTGGACTGGCTGGCTGAGAGACAACAGCAATGGGATTGACAGAGTGGCAGTGGTGGGGCAGCACCTTACCAATCCTCGAAATCTCTTGGAGGACAGATTGCTGGACTGCCATAAGAGCCTGCATGATCATTTGAGAACTGAAATACGAAGCCATGATGGCAGCAGCCTGAGCCTGCATGCCACCAAGCATGGATCTCTTGACCTCAGTCTGAGCTTCCACTGCAGCATTGAGACATTGGGTGGCCTCCGTCTGTTCTGCAGTTGAAGCTGAGACATTGGCTACCGGATGCTGCATCATGGCTGGGTCTGCATGTGCTGTCATGGACCTGACCACTATTTCCACGCTGAAAAGTATGGGTTCCAAGTTGTCTGGCAGGCCTTCAGGTGTGCATTCTCATCAGCGTTCTCCTGTATTCTGCCCCATCCAAGTCCTCATCTGAGCCTCTCTGGCAGGACTCATCTGCAACTTTCTCCTCCGGTGAGCTGAGACATGAGTTACACTTTCCCCCTGGGCTTGCTGCAGCTCACTTGTGCCCGGTGACCCACCATGTGCTGATCCCAACTCTATACCGCCCTCTAAAGTTCATGCAGTGAGAGTATTTGAGTTGGTGGTTACGAGTGTCAAATCAAGCAACAGTGCTTCTTCCTCAGTGATGTGGTGTTGCTCTCTCTCTCTCTCTTCCTACCAAGGCTGCTGTGGCTGGACAAGTAGCAGTTCTTGGATATCTGAAAGCATAAAATCAGAAGAGGAGGTTGAGATAAGGGAATGGGCGGTGGTGTGGTGGTGGTCCATAACCACCTGCAGCTTGCACATCATGCTAGATAGTAGGATGAGGATGAAGTGGGAGTTAAGAAGTGGCAAAAGGCAATAAGATACCACCATCCTCGATGTTCTCAGTGACACTAGATGCAATAGGCTCTGTTACAGCCGAACCCATGATGCGAAGTAACATCTACCCTTCGGGCTCAGGTTATGCAGGTGTGTCTGTTCCCTGCTGTTTCTGCTCTGCTCCCTTCTATTGCATGCCATCTTGTCCTGCAAGAGAGAGAGAAGAATGTCAGTGACTGTGTTGCAATGTGTTTGGGTAATGTGCCTGCCATTGCTGAATAGCTGGAGATATGTGGAAGCAACAAGAGGTGGGTGAGACTGGCATCATTGGAAGGTGTGAGAGGGTGAGATGGAGGATCTGAATGTAAGACTTGAGTCCTGACTGCTAGGGATGGGTGAGTGATGGGGATGTGCTGCAATGAGCAACGTGAGGTTGGTGGTGTGGTGGGTATGAAATGTCATGTGAAGATGCATTCACTGACTTTGACTACTTGCGTGAGGTCATTGAACTTTATTCAGCACTGCATCCAGGTCCTCAGGACCAGATTCCAGGCATTGACCTCCCTCGCCACCTGTGCCCATTACCTTCAGAGGGTGTTCCTTCAGGGCTTCCTAGCCCCCTGTGGAAGCATGGTTCTCTCCTCCTGTGGACCTCCATACCTAAGGCCTCCAGGAACTTGGGATCCCACTCCATGCCCTTGGGCGGCACAGTGGCGCAGTGGTTAGCACTGCAGCCTCACAGCTCCAGGGACCTGGGTTCGATTCTGGGTACTGCCTGTGTGGAGTTTGCAAGTTCTCCCTGTGTCTGCGTGGGTTTTCTCCGGGTGCTCCGGTTTCCTCCCACAAGCCAAAAGACTTGCAGGTTGATAGGTAAATTGGCCATTATAAATTGTCACTAGTATAGGTAGGTGGTAGGGAAATATAGGAACAGGTGGGGATGTTTGGGAGGAATATGGGATTAGTGCAGGATTAGTATAAATGGGTGGTTGATGGTTGGCACAGACTCGGTGGGCCGAAGGGCCTGTTTCAGTGCTGTATCTCTAATCTAATTAGTGAGAGCATTTGTTTAAGTGGAGTATTTGCATAGGTATAAATTCATTTAAAGGTTTTAATAATAGCAATTGGCTAAAGGCAATAATTTACCTAACAGGCGTGTCCTCCTTGGATAATAAAAGCAAAATACTGCAGATGCTGGAAATCTGAAATAAAACAGAAAGTGCTAGAAATACTCAGCAGGTCAGGCAGCATCTGTGGAGAGAGAAGCAGAGTTAACGTTTCAGGTCATAGAGTCATAGAGTTATACAGCACAAAAACAGGCACTTCAGTCCATCATGTCCATGCCGGCCATCAAGCACCTAATTATTCTAATCCCATTTTCCAGCACTTGGCCTGTAGCCTTGTATGGTATGGCATTTCAAGTGCTCATCTAAATACTTCTTAAATGTTGTGTGGGTTCCTGCCTCTACCACCCCTTCAGGCAGTGTATTCCAGATTCCAACCACCCTCTGGGTGAAAATATTTTTCCTCAAATCCCCTCTAAACCTTCCGCCCCTTAGCTTAAATCTAAGCCCCCTGGTTATTGACCCCTCCACTAAGGGAAAAGGTTTCTTCCTATCTACCCTCTCTATGCCCCTCATAATTTTGTATACCTCAGTCAGGTCCCCCCCTCAGTCTTCTCTGTTCTAAGGAAAACAAGCTCTCTCCATAGCTGAAATGCTCCAGCCCAGGCAACATCCTGGTGAATCTGCTCTGCAACCTCTCCACTGCAATCACATCCTTCCTATAGTGCGGCAACCATGATATGATGTGACATGATATGTTGGAAAGTTCATCAAATGAGGTCATATAGATCGAGCTAAGGAACAAAAAGGGCAATCATACTGCTGGGATTGTACAATAGACCCCCAAAAAGTCAGGGAGATAGAAAAACAAATATGTAGGCAAATCCCTGAGAAGTGCAATAACAGTAGGGCAGTAATAGAAACTGATTTTAACTATCCCAATATGAACTGGGATAGTTTTAGTGTAAAAGGAATTGAGGGAGCAGAATTCTTGAGGTGTATTCAGGAGAACTTTTTCGCCCAGTATGTAGCACGTCCAACAAGAGAGGACGCAGTTTTAGACTTAGTTTTAGGAAACGGAGCTGGGCAGGTGGATGGAGTGGCAGTGGGAGAGCATTTTGGTGGTAGTGTTCATAATTCAGTAGGTTTTAACATAATTATGGAAAAAGACAAGAATAGAACAGGAGTTAAAGTTCTTAATTGGGGCAAGGCCAATTTTACTAAGCTGAGGAGTGATTTAGCAAAAGTGGACTGGAAACAGCTACTTGAAGGTAAATCAGTGTCAGAGCAGTGGGATGCATTCAAAGGGGAGATTCAAGGGGTTCAGAGAAAACATGCTCCCATGAAGAAAAAGGATGGGACAGCCAAATCTAGAGCCCCATGGATGTCAAGGAGCCCACAGAGTAAGGTAAGGCAGAAAAGGAAAGCTTATGTCCGACACCGAGATCTCAATACTACAGAAAGCTGAGAGGAGTATCGAAAATGGAGGGGTGAAATCAAGAAGGAAATTAGGAAAACTAAGAGAGGGCATGAAAGAATATTGGCAAGCAAAATCAAGGTGAACCCAAAGATGCTTTATCAATACATTTAGAGTAAGAGGATAACGAAGGAAAGAGTAGGGCACATAAAAGACCAAAAGGGTAACCTATGTGTAGGGGGGGGGGGGAAGATGTTGGTATTGTTATTAACAAATACATAGAAACATAGAAAATAGGAACAGGAGTAGGCCATTCAGCCCTTCGAGCCTGCTCCGCCATTCATTATGATCATGGCTGATCATCCAACTCAGTAACCTGTTCCTGCTTTCGCCACATATCCTTTGATCCCTTTAAACCCAAGAGCTATATCTAACTCCTTCGTGAAAACATACAATGTTTTGGCCTCAACTGATTTCTGTGGTAGCGAATTCCACAGGCTCACCACTCTCTGGGTGAAGAAATCTCTCCTCATCTCAGTCCTGAAAGGTTTACCCCGTATCCTTAGACTATAACCCCTGGTTCTGGATTCCCCCACCATCGGGAACATCCTTCCTGCATCTGCCCTGTCAAGTCCTGTTAGAATGTTATAGGTTTCTATGAGATCCCCCCTCACTCTTTTGAACTCCAGCAAATATAATCCTAACCGACTCAAGCTCTCCCCATATGTCAGTCCCACCATCCCAGGAATCAGTCTGGTAAACCGTCACTGCGCTCCCTCTATAGCAAGAACATCCTTCCTCAGATAAGGAGACCAAAATTGCACACAATATTCCAGGTATGGCCTCACCAAGGCCCTGTATAATTGCAGCAAGACATCCCTGCTCCTGTATTCGAATCCTCCCGCTACTTTGCATCTGTCTTCTCAAAAGAGAGAGATGATGCAGACATTGTAGTTAAGGAAGAGGAGTGTGAAGTATTGGATGTGATAAACATAGGACGAGAGGAAGTATTGATGGGATTAACATCCTTGAAAGTTGATAAATCACCAGGACCAGATGAAATGTACCGCAGGCTATTAAAAGAAGCCATGGAGGAACTAGAGGACGGTCTGTCCATTATTTTCCTATCCTCACAGGCTACAGGTGTGGTCCCAGAGGATTGGAGGTCTGCTAACATTGTACCTTTGTTTAATAAGGGAGCAAGGGATAAACCGAATAATTACAGGTCAGTCAGTCTAACCTCGATAGTGGATAAATTATTGGAATCAATTCTGAGACAGGAAAAACTGTAACTTAGAAAGGCATGGATTAATCAAGGATAGTCAGCATGGATTTGTTAAGGGAAGGTCGTATCTGACTAACCTGAATAAATTGTTTGAGGAAGTAACAAGGAGGATTGATGAGGGTAGTTGACATGGATTTTAGCAGGGCTTTTGACAAGGTCCCACCTGGCAGAGTTATTAAACAAAAAGCTTATGAGATCCAGGAAAATGTAGCAAGCTGGATACAAAATTGGGTCAGTGGCAAGAAACAAAGGATAATTACTGACGGGTGTTTTTGCAACTGGAAGGCTGTTCCCTGTGGAGTTCCGCAGGGCTCAGTACTGGGTCCCCTGCTTTTTGTGGTATATATTAATGATTTGGATGTAATTGTGGGGGGAATGATCAAGAAGTTTGCAGACGACAAAAAAATTGTCTGTATAGTTAATCGCGAGAAGGATAGTTGTAGATTGCAGGAAGATATCAATGGGCTGGTCAGCTGGGTAGAAAAGTGGCAAATAGAAATTAACCCAAAGAGGTGTGAGGGGATGCATTTGCAGAGGTCAAACAAGGCAAAGGAATATACGATAAATGGGAGGATACTGAGAGGTATAGAGGAATTGAGGGACCTTGGAGTGTATGTCCACAGATCCCTGAAGGTAGCAGGACAGGTTGATAAGGTGGTTAAGAAGGCATATGGAATCCTTTTCTTTATTTGCCAAGGTATAGAATACAAGAGCAGGGTAGTTATGCTGAAACTATATAAAACATTCGTTAGGTCACAACTGTGTGCAGTTCTGGTCACCTTATTACAGAAATTATGTATTTGCATGAGAGAGGGTGCAGAGGAGATTTACGAGGATGTCGCCAGGACTGAAAAATTGTAGCTATGAGGAAAGATTGGATAGGCTGGGGTTGTTCTCCTTGGAGCAGAGGAGGCTGAGGGGAAACTTGATTGAGATGTACAAAATTGTGAGGGGCCTGGATAGAGTGGATGGGAAGAGCTTATTTACCTTAACAGAGAGGTCAGTGACGAGGGGGCATAGATTTAAAGCAATTGGTAGAAGGATTACAGGGGAGATGAAAAATGTTTTCACCCAGAGGGTGTTTGGGGTCTGGAACTCACTGCCTATAAGGGTGATAGAGGCAGAAAACCTCATCCCATTAAAAAGGTGCCTGGATGTGCATCTGAAGTGCCATCTGAAGGGCTACGGGCCAAATGCTGGAAAGTGGAATTCGGCTGGGTAGCTCTCTTTTTTTGGGCTGGCACAAACATGATGGGCCGAGTGGCCTCTTTCTGTGCTTTCTGATTCTGTGATTCTATTCTATGATTTAATTAAATGTTACATCAGAAAAAGTAATCTGTAATTGTATCTCCACCACTGACCACCCATCCCCATCCCCCACCTCCCTACTCAACACCCACAACATACAGAGAAAATCTGAATGGCTTCAGGCAATCAATTTTACAATCTTTGGTGTAAATGTAGTCTAGCAGAGCAAGACTACACCTTCTTCTGGCAGGGCAGGGATCCTGAAGAACCAAGACAGCATGGAGTGGGCTTCGCCATCAGAAACTCCTTGCTCAGCATGATAGAGCCTCCCTCAAATGGCTCGGAACGCATAATGTCCATCCGACTGCTCACCACCTCTGGTCCAGTACACCTACTCAGCATCTATGCTCCAACACTCTGCTCCGCACCTGAAGCTAAAGACCAGTTCTATGAACAACTCCATAACATCATTAGCAGCATCCCCAACACCGAACACCTATTCCTGCTGGGGGACTTTAATGCCAGGGTTGGGGCCGACCATGACTCATGGCCCTCCTGCCTTGGGCGCTATGGCGTTGGAAGGATGAATGAGAACGGGCAGAGACTGCTTGAGTTGTGTACCTATCATAACCTCTGCATCACCAACTCGTTCTTTCACACTAAACCCTGTCACCAGGTTTCATGGAGGCACCCAAGATCACGTCGTTGGCACCAGCTAGACCTCATTGTCACAAGGCGAGCCGTCTTAAACAGTGTTCAAATCACACGCAGCTTCCACAGTGCGGACTGCGACACCGACCACTCCCTGGTGTGCAGCAAGGTTAGACTCAGACCAAAGAAGTTGCATCATTCCAAGCAGAAGGGCCACCCGCGCATCAACATGAGCAGAATTTCTCACCCACAGCTGTTACAAAAATTTCTAAATTCACTTGTAACAGCCCTTCAAAACACTCCCACAGGGGATGCTGAGACCAAGTGGGCCCACATCAGAGACGCCATCTATGAGTCAGCTTTGACCACCTACGGCAAAAGTGCGAAGAGAAATGCAGACTGGTTTCAATCTCATAATGAAGAGCTGGAACCTGTCATAGCCGCTAAGCGCATTGCACTTTTGAACTACAAGAAAGCCCCCAGCGATTTAACATCCGCAGCACTTAAAGCAGCCAGAAGTACTGCACAAAGAACAGCTAGGCGTTGCGCAAACGACTACTGGCAACACCTATGCAGTCATATTCAGCTGGCCTCAGACACCGGAAACATCAGAGGAATGTATGATGGCATGAAGAGAGCTCTTGGGCCAACCATCAAGAAGATCACCCCCCTCAAATCTAAATCGGGGGACATAATCACTGACCAACGCAAACAGATGGACCGCTGGGTTGAGCACTACCGAGAACTGTACTCCAGGGAGAATGCTGTCACTGAGACTGCCCTCAATGCAGCCCAGCCTCTACCAGTCATGGATGAGCTGGACATACAGCCAACCAAATCGGAACTCAGTGATGCCATTGATTCCCTAGCCAGCGGAAAAGCCCCTGGGAAGGACAGCATTACCCCTGAAATAATCAAGAGTGCCAAGCCTGCTATACTCTCAGCACTACATGAACTGCTATGCCTGTGCTGGGACGAGGGAGCAGTACCCCAGGACATGCGCGATGCCAACATCATCACCCTCTATAAAAACAAAGGTGACCGCGGTGACTGCAACAACTACCGTGGAATCTCCCTGCTCAGCATAGTGGGGAAAGTCTTTGCTCGAGTCGCTCTGAACAGGCTCCAGAAGCTGGCCGAGCGCGTCTACCCTGAGGCACAGTGTGGCTTTCGTGCAGAGAGATCGACTATTGACATGCTGTTCTCCCTTCGTCAGATACAGGAGAAATGCCGTGAACAACAGATGCCCCTCTACATTGCTTTCATTGATCTCACCAAAGCCTTTGACCTCGTCAGCAGACGTGGTCTCTTCAGACTACTAGAAAAGATCGGATGTCCACCAAAGCTACTAAGTATCATCACCTCATTCCATGACAATATGAAAGGCACAATTCAACATGGTGGCTCCTCATCAGAGCCCTTTCCTATCCTGAGTGGTGTGAAACAGGGCTGTGTTCTCGCACCCACACTTTTTGGGATTTTCTTCTCCCTGCTGCTTTCACATGCGTTCAAATCCTCTGAAGAAGGAATTTTCCTCCACACAAGATCAGGGGGCAGGTTGTTCAACCTTGCCCGTCTAAGAGCGAAGTCCAAAGTACGGAAAGTCCTCATCAGAGAACTCCTCTTTGCTGACGATGCTGCTTTAACATCTCACACTGAAGAATGCCTGCAGAGTCTCATCGACAGGTTTGCGTCTGCCTGCAATGAATTTGGCCTAACCATCAGCCTCAAGAAAACGAACATCATGGGGCAGGATGTCAGAAATGCTCCATCCATCAATATTGGCGACCACGCTCTGGAAGTGGTTCAAGAGTTCACCTACCTAGGCTCAACTATCACCAGTAACCTGTCTCTAGATGCAGAAATCAACAAGCGCATGGGTAAGGCTTCCACTGCTATGTCCAGACTGGCCAAGAGAGTGTGGGAAAATGGCGCACTGACACGGAACACAAAAGTCCGAGTGTATCAGGCCTGTGTCCTCAGTACCTTGCTCTACGGCAGCGAGGCCTGGACAACGTATGCCAGCCAAGAGCGACGTCTCAATTCATTCCATCTTCGCTGCCTTCGGAGAATACTTGGCATCAGGTGGCAGGACTATATCTCCAACACAGAAGTCCTTGAAGCGGCCAACACCCCCAGCTTATACACACTACTGAGTCAGCGGCGCTTGAGATGGCTTGGCCATGTGAGCCGCATGGAAGATGGCAGGATCCCCAAAGACACATTGTACAGCGAGCTCGCCACTGGTATCAGACCCACCGGCCGTCCATGTCTCCGTTATAAAGACGTCTGCAAACGCGACATGAAATCGTGTGACATTGATCACAAGTCGTGGGAGTCAGTTGCCAGCATTCGCCAGAGCTGGCGGGCAGCCATAAAGACAGGGCTAAATTGTGGCGAGTCGAAGAGACTTAGTAGTTGGCAGGAAAAAAGACAGAGGCGCAAGGGGAGAGCCAACTGTGCAACAGCCCCAACAAACAAATTTCTCTGCAGCACCTGTGGAAGAGCCTGTCACTCCAGAATTGGCCTTTATAGCCACTCCAGGCGCTGCTTCACAAACCACTGACCACCTCCAGGCGCGTATCCATTGTCTCTCGAGATAAGGAGGCCCAAAAGAAAGAAAGAACCCCAATCCACATGCCTGGACACCTGCATGGAAAGAAATTACAACCAATCTACATGCAATGTTGGAGATGAGGAATGATTCCATTATGAGCCCACCTTCATCACAATCTGGAAAGACCACTCATGAACGATAATTAGGAGGTTCAGCTTTAAGGGACCCAGAGAAATCAGTGATGGAACTGTAAAGCCTGGAGCATATGAGAGGATAAGTGAGGGTCAAATAGGCTTAAGCACAGGAAAATCCAATATCTTCTCTTCAACAATTCTATTACAATTTTACTAATATGAAGCTTAATCTACAATAATAGTTGAAAGGTGTTATTACCTAAAATTGATTGTCTTCTGTATGTTATCTGTCTTTTGGTATCTACCTATAAATAATAATTTTTGCCTGTGGTACATCTCTTATGCGGTTACCAACTAAATTCACCCTTTTCCATCCAAAGTACAAGCTGGACTATCCAGACTAAACCACAGTGGAAGCTGCATGCACAATCAATAAGACAGTACCAGGCACCAGCACAAACACAGGCACTTTTAGCTCCTCATGTTATTTTATCATCAGCATGTGAGAATGAAGGAGATAACACTTCCAAGAGTTGAGAGTAGGTTACAGTGAGAAAAAAATTGTAGAATTTTCAACACAGCTGGCTGATTAGTATGATGGATCTGTACATGAGACCTAGTGTCAGCCACACCTCAGAATGACTTTTGCATGAGAGATTCTTTCAATTGAGTGACAATCAAATCATCCTGTTCTTTCCATTTCTTCATGAGCAGGATTATGGCAGCAGAAAACGAAAAATTAAGATAAATATGAATCATCATAAAATTTATAATATTTCAAAATTTGCAAATAGTAGTGGATGGTAAACATGCAATAACGTTAGCAAATACCTGATCATAGTGGGCTGGATTTCTTTTCGGCAATGGGGGTCCTGACAGTGGGCTGGAAGGCAGAGAGAATATCCTGCCTTGCCCCTCCATCGAACCCTCGTTGCAATTCAGTGGCAGTCAGCCAATTAACTGCCTGCCATTGGGGATGCCTTCCCTTTACGGGATGCGTTCCCGCCTCCAGAGCTGCCAGCCAAACGGAAGGAGCAGTGGCCACTCCCAGAACACCAGGAGGCCTGCAGAGGAGAAGATGTTAGAGACCCCCAGGACTCAGGTGAGTGGGGTCGGCATCACCGGGGTAAATCAGGCAGGCCCCGGAAATGGGGTAGGGTTGGTGGTGGGCGGTTGGAGGTCTTGCTGGGGGTGGGGGTGGCCATCGCCACCAGCGGGGCTCTCCGAGGGCCATGATTTGCCTCCAAAAAAGGGACTCCACCCGAGCCCATTAGGTGGCCGCCAGGTAAGACATGGCGGCATCTCCATGAGGCAGCGAGCCCCTCTGCCTTCAACAAAATTGAAGTGGAGACGGGAAGAGGCCCTTAAGTGGCCATTAATTGGCCAGTTAAGGGCTTCAATTGGCCTGGGTGGGAAGGTTGTCCTCGCCCAACCTGCCCCGGACAAAGTGGCAGATGGCCTGGACAATGACAGGGCACGAAACCCCTTGCTATTTTGATTTCCCCCCTGCCTCCGTTCTTGTCTCCAAGGGCAAGATAAAATCCTGCCCACTGCCAAAATAAGTTTTATGTTGCTTACTGTTACTGCTTTGAGAAAATTGCATTCAAATTTTAACCTGAGTCAGCAAATCATTTTTTTACTGTTCCATTTGGCCTGTATTCAAAATCTTGTTTTTTTCCAGTCATTTATATTAATTTATAAAGCCAAAGAAATATGAGTTGATCTGACAGCATCTGTGGAAAAAGAAACAGAGTTATTGGGTGGAATCCTATCAGGCGCGTAGAGGCAGATTTGGAGGGTGGGGAAATTTTGAAATGTGTGCATCGGGGCGTCTACCTGACACGTTCCTGCCTCTGGGTGATTTTGCAGGAGGCAGGATGAAACTGGCATCAGTTACTGATCTGGTAACGGTAGGTAGCTACCAGCAGCAATTAAGTGCGCACTTGAGGGCAAATGGTTGACGCCGCCAGGATCGTGCCATCTTACCAGATGGTCCCCCTGCTGAGGCCAAAAGCCCGGCAGGTACCTGGAGGTGGCTTCCCAGTAGCAGGCCGGGGGTGGGGTGCGGGGGTGTCAGCAAGTCCTCCTTTTATTTCCACCTCTCTGGAGCCACGGGTGCCAGAAGGTCACAGCTGCGGCCAAGGATCCCCCTGCACAGTGATGGCCTGGCAGCTATGGCCACACTTATTTTTGTCAATTTCTGTCTTCAGAGGGTGCCTCCATCTTGACACTTCCTACATCAGCAGTGCCCACCTCCCCCAGTGGGGCTGCCAGCCACCCACAACCGCTGGTGCTCTGATTGGCCCTCACACCTGCACAGCCCACCTGCCGTCCCTAATTGGACAGGACTCCCAGAAGCAGCCTGTTAATTGGCCACCTCCAGACGGGCAGACCTCAAAAATCTTTGGGGTCGGGACCCAGAAATAGTCCTGGCCCACGTTTAAAGACTGAGGCTGTAAGATCCTGCCGGTCGTTTCAGATGATCTTTCACCAGGATTGGAAAAACAAAATTAGAGATTTAACAGGTTTTAAGTAACTACAGAGACAGGGTAAGTAGGGAGAGGGAAATAACAAAAAGGAAGGTCTGTGATAGGGTGGAAGGCAGAAGAGATTAAATGACAACAGGGAAGATGGTGTAAGGCAAAAGGACATGGTAATGGGATATGAAGAAACAAAGGACTGGATTTTTCTTCTTGGGTCAGGAACCCGACATTGGGAGAACTTCTGGGTCCCGATCCCACACCACACCAAAAGTAGACCCCCCTACAATTTTTCAGTGCTAGTCCAATTAAGGCCAGATGGCACGCTCACCATCCAGTTAAGGATTGTAGGCAGGCTTCCAAGGCTGGAGGCCAATAAAAAGCCTTCCAGCAATGGTACATTGGCAGCCCCACCGTTCGAGGTGGAAACTGCCAATAGGAGAGAGAGACAGAGGGTGCCTCCATCTCGTGGTGCCTTCTGAACACTTTTAAAAAATTTAAAATTAGAGGGAGGCCTTAGCTGCCAGACTGTCCTTGTGGAGGGGATCCCCTCCACATGGTACCCTGTGGCTGCGTCAGTGGTCTTTGTGGTACGGCAGCTGTCGGGGGGCGGGTTTAAAGAGCCACTGGAGTGCTGGCCCCCCGATCTGTCACCAGGATGCTGCATCCTGTCACTGGCCATGTTTTGGCCACTGCAGGTTGCCTGCCAACTGGAAAACTCCAGTTTTGCGCCCGGAGTGTAGCTTTAATAGGTCCCTTAATTACCTTTATTGGCTGCATGCTGCTTGCGGGTGGGTAGACATTCCATCCCCAATTTGACCTTTTTGAAAATGACTCGGGCAGAACTGTGCTGGCAAACAGGCACACCAGCCGGTGGCAGAAAATTCCGGGACTGCCTGCCTCCAGGCCCACCCCCATCAGGCTTCAGCAATTTGTCTAGAGGAATCATAGAGTCACCTATGGCACAGAAGGAGGCTATTCGGCCCATTGAGTCCAGGCTGGCTCTCCACAGAGCTATGTTGTCATTCCCACTCCTTGGCTCGATCCCCACAGCCCTGCATGTCTATTTCTCTCAGGTGACCATTCAACTTCCTCTTGGAGTCATTGATCATCTCCGCTAACATTACCCTTATGGCAGCGACTTCCAGGTCATTACCACCCACTGCATAATAAAGTGCTCCCTCATATTCACCCACATCATTTCCCAAAACTTTAAATCTGTCCCCCCTGGACCTTGAAACATTTGTTAATGGGAACAGCTTTTCCTTGTCTAACTTATCTGAGCCTGTCATAATCTATAAATTTCTATATTAAATTTCCCCTCAATTTCCTTTGCTCGAAGGAGAACAAACCCAACTTTTCCAACTTAACCTGGTAACTAAAATCCTCCATCCCTGGAACCACTCTGGTAAATCTCCTCTGCACCCTCTCAAGGACCCTCACACCCTTCCTAAAGTGTGGTGACCAGAATTTGGCGCAGTACTCCAGTTGGGGCCGAACAAAAGCTTTATAGATGTTCAGCATAACCTCCCTGCTTTTGTACTCAATGCCATTACTTATGAAGCCCAAGGTCGCATATGCTTGACTAACCACTCTCTCAATATCTCCTGCCACCTTCAAAGATCTATGCACATGCACCCCTCAGGTCCCTCTGTTCCTGCACACTCTTTAGAATTGTGCCATTAAGTATATATTCCCTCTTTCTATTCCTTCTTCCAAACTGCATCAGTATTAAATTCCATCTGCCACCTCTCTGCCCATTCTGCAAGCCTATCGATGTCCTGTTGTAGGCAATTTATATCATCCTCACTGTTTGCCAGACCTCCAAGTTTGTCGTCAACAAATTTTGAGATTCTACTCTGCCTTTTACAAATTCTTGCTGACTATCATTAATCAACTCAAACCTCTCTAAGTGTCTGATGATATTTTCCCTGATTATAGTTTCTAAAACCTTATCCACTAACTGGCCTGTAGTTTCAAGGACTGACCTTACACCCCTTCTTGAATAAGGGTGTCCCATTTGCCACACTCCAATCCTGTGGCACCTCCCCTGTATCCAGGGAAGATTGGAAGATTATGTCAAATCCTTTCACTATTTCCATCCCCACTTCCTTTAGCAAACTGGGACGCAAGGCATCCGGACCAGGTGACTTATCTACCCTAAGCATAGCCAGCCTTTTTAGTACCTTCCCCCTCTGAATCTTTATCTGATTCGTTGCCTTTCCTCTCTCTGCTTCTACTGATATTTATCAGCCTCCATTTCATCAGTGAACGCTGATGCAAAGTACTCATTAAGTATATTAGCCTTGCCCTTCGCCTCGAAGCATATATTACCCTCTCTGTCCTTAATAGGCCCCACTCCTCTGCATACAACTCACTTACTATTTACATGACGGTAGAAGATCTTTGGGTTCCCTTTTATGTTGACAGCCATTCTATTTTCATATTCTCTCTTCGCCAGTTTTATTTTCCTCTTCACCTCCCCTCTCAACTTATTGTATATGGCCTGGTTCTCATTTGATGAGTTCACCTGACATGCATCATACATCCTCTTTTTTTGTTTCATCATCATCTCTATCTCCCTCGTCAACCAATGAGCCCTGTTCTTAGTTCCCAAACCTTTCACCCTTGTAGGAATGTTCCGAGCCTGTACCTGAAGCATCTCTTCCTTAAAGATAGGTTTATTGGAATTTATATAAAATACACAATTTACATGTTCAATTCTAAGTACAATAATGCAAATCATGCAATTACAATCAATGAATTGTAATTTTTTCTCATACAATTCGTACACAAATACCTAGAAGATCCAAAATGGAAAATCACTCCCTGTCCAGATGCAGCAAAACCTGGACAACATCCAGGCTTGGGCTGATGAGTGGCAAGTAACATTCGTACACACAAGTGCCAGGCAGAGACCATCTCAAGCAAGAGAGAATCTAACCATCTCCCCTTGATGTTCAATGGCATTACTATCGCTGACTTCCCCACTATCATCATCCTGGGGTTACCATTGACCAGAAACCGAACTGGATCAGCCATATAAATTCTGTAGCTACAAGAGCAGGTCAGCGGCTAGGAAGTCTGTGGCGAGTAACTCACCTCCTAATTCCCTGCCTGGCCACCATCTACAAGGCACAAGTCAGGAGTGTGGTGGAATACTCTCCACTTGCCTGGATGGGGGCAGCTCCAACAACACTCAAGAAGCTCAACCATCCTGGACAAAGCAGCCCGCTTAATTGGCACCCCATCCACCACCTTCAACATTCACTCCCTTCACCACCTATATACAGTGGCAGCAGTGTGTACCATCTACAAGATGCACTGTAGCAATTCACTAAGACTCCTTCGATGGACCTTCCAAACCCATGACCTCCACCATCTAGAAGGACAAGGGCAGCAGATGCATGGGAACATCATCACCTGCAAGTTCCCCTCCAAGCCACACACCAGCCTGACCTGGAAATATATCGCCGTTCCTGCACTGTTGATGGATCAAATCGTGGAACATCCTTCCTAACAGCACTGTTGGTGTATCCACACCCCAAGGACTGTAGCGGTTCAAGAAGGCAGCTCACTACCACCTTCTCAATGGCAATTAGGGATGGGTAATAAATGCCAGCCTAGTCAGCAATGCCCACATCCCATGAACAAATAAAAAGAACGTTACTGGTGTGCAGTAAGAAAGGTAGGTGCGAATACTTTTTTATGTGTGGGCATGGTTGAAGTTTTGTTGCAGGCATGGAAATTATAGCCTGTAGCCTTCACAACAGTTAATGCTACTTTGATTCCTTCCTCATCCACTTCAAGCTGCCATGACTTTTTGCAACCTTAATTTTTCCATTCTGTCAAAAAATAATTCAGTTGTGTTCTTCTTTGTTTCTAAAACAACAATACTTGATAAGTATTATAGTACAATGTAACCATTATTGTTGCTTTCCAAGTCGAGGGAAATTTCTTTTTGCACATTTCTTTTGATCATCCACTGTCAGCAAGTAATTGCTCTAATCTTTAGGATGGTACGTTAAGGACTCCTCACACCTTGATCGAATCATCTTGATCTCGTTTAATCGTTAACTTCCTCCATTTCAACTCATATTTTCATTTTGTCATGTGACTGCTAACACCTAAATCATTATCTTCTTTTTTATTTTTAATTATATCTACACCATTTAATAGTTTGCAGTTTTTCTTGAATTGTAGTATGCCTTTTAATCTGCAAGATCTACAACATACTTCACACAGTCCGATTTCTTTGGTGAAAGAATATATTTGGCCAAGTAAATAGCTGTATTTTAATCAACTGTTATGGCATGTTTACTGGAATTGCTATGACAAGACTGTTTGTACCTATGAGTTTCTACTGGAAAATGGTTACCAGTGATTTAGATTTTACTATAATTAACTCCGCTTATGGGAACTGCTTTAGTTAACAGGGTATGTTAAATTCCCTTGGCTAGATGATTGCATCAAGTGGAATAATCCATTGATCAATATTTTAGTCTTTTACGACAACATATTTGAAGCGCATCGTGTACAGATGTAAATATACCTTTAAATGAAAGTCTGACAGTGCGAAATGCAGTACGAATGAAATATAAAATAAAGGGCAACAAAAGCACATTTGTTATATATAACCTTATTTAAAATAAAAACTTCCTTTCATAAAAGCACATGCATTTTCACTTTGATTCTCTTAAATGGAATCTGATGATCCCTAAAATGAAACAAACATCATATACCAGCAGACTGGATTTTTTATTTTGATATTGAGAGTAACAGTTACATTTTGTGGGCCATTTTTACACTTTACGCTCAAGATTATTTTGGCTGTCACACCTTAGATCAGTCTCATGGGTGAATCCCAAATCCCCACATCTTTCAGTATGTCTATTTTAGCCTTAAGATCTAGGTAAGCTTTCAGTAGCATGTTCAAGATAACAAAGCAGAAAATCAATTCAGTTAATTACTTTTAGCTACTGGGCTTAATGCAGTAACTTCAAAGCATCTCTCTCATCTTCAAGGACTGAATGGAACATTACACCTTCAGACATTGTTTTTACTATTATCATCCTTACTCAAAAACAAATAGTGACAAAAATATACTGTTTGTCTTTACACAATTTTTATTTGGATACTTTATGGTTGGAATCAGCATGTAAAGACTTAAAATGTATCACACAGAGTTAAGATCTGTTACGATTTGCTACTTTTTACAAATTAGGGATAATTTACATCCAAGTTTTGCATGGAAAAGAGGTGTCTTTAGATGCATTATTCCTCAGAAGCATTCGGTGGCATCTTGCTGTATTCGTATTCATTTTACTCTGTTTCGTACTTCAATTATAGATAGTCAGGTGAAAATCTACTGGCAAGGCATCTTTATACGGATAAAAAAAATCAGTGGGCCTGAGGTAGTGGGTTTGATTGGCAGGTTTATCTGACATTACTGAATAGGGGACAGGGCTTTTGACTGGCTGTAGTCTTCTTTGACACAATAGCTGGTGGCCAGGGATCTCCTATCAGAGGTTTATTTTGGGCTCTTTGTGTAAGTCTGCCATCAGATTTTCAATCCTGCAACCAGTAGCCTGAATGTTTGTGTTCTTTAAATTTTAGGCAAACTAGCAAGCAGCTGAGTTTGTTTTCAGATTGTAGCATTTCACAGTGTAAGAAATGACCTTATATTTGAAAGTCTTTATTTAGAGAAAAGGTTAGCAGCTTCCTTAATATTTTGCATTTCAAGGAGGATACGAAATGTATGATTTGCTGTTTCATACCAATTATTGTTTATTCCTTTGTGCCTGGGTCTCAGTCTGATGGATAAATTTGCAGCAGAAATCCTTCCACCTAATTCCTTGCATAACAAAATATTAGAAGGATCATGAGTCCCAGTATTAAGCTACTCCTTTGTAAACAAACAGGGTAGAAATGTCATACAAGCATACAGAATTCTGATGGAGATGTGGTGGGAGAATCAGAATTTGAAGAGGGATATGGAACCAGGAAATTTGGCCATCTTCAGTTACATTAAGTCGACAATTTGAAGGCATTTCTGGCAGAGCTCCTGGGCTACCTTTGGAACAGTACCAAATGCACCACAGTAGGCCTAGTTGGACCTACATCTGCTGGGAACAGGCACAGGATCTGGACTTAGTGAAGACCCCAATAGTTGAAAATCTAGAGGGATTAATTACCATGCAAAACTGGACCCATTATCCTGGAATTGGAGCTACAAAAGTATTTTTTCTTCAAGACTATCACGGGATAAAGTGGCAGGCTGTGCTGCCCCATTTTGGCAACAGCACCATGGAATTTCTCCAGAATTTTTGTTGTTCTATGTTTCTTTTTATCAAACTTTTATCACTGAAGGAATTTTCTCATGTTATTTTACTGTTGTCCATTTCAAACTCACCAGTTACTTATCACCTCTTGATCCCACAATAGGCCATGCCATGTCAGTTGGCCAACAATATGTTTGTTGTCTCCAAAATTTTCCTCTCAATAGCACATGTGTTAATCAGTATCTTCTCTACTATTTAACTGTAGGCCTGTTCTGCCAGATTCACCATTGATGCCTTTGTGCTGAGAAGGCAGGGCATGCTTGTCATTGCAGCCACCAGCCAGCTTCATATGGTTTAGACAATTACACATGAAAATTGGATGCTTCCCAAGGATCAAGTTAATCTTGTTGATGCTCCTGCCCATCACATCGAGATGCTCCCTCTGGATAAAGTCCTACCCATCCTACTATTCTTTTTAACATTGTTAAACAGAATTACACTGGCTGTATCAAGGATAAAACATGTTCTCAATTTGGGTAAGTGTGTACTCCAGTGAAAGACAAGAGGATCTAAAGTATTACAATCCCCATGAAAACTTTAAGGTAGGGCATGTACAAAGGAAAACAGTTTTGTTTCTGACTTTGAGCAGAAAAGATCACATTAGGAAAAGTCATGATTAAGGTGTAACATTTTAACAATTTCAGTAATTAACACAATGTACTGGTATGATATCCATATTGGATGTGCAGTACCTTTTATAGAGGAATAGAGTCAGGCAGCAAGACCTGGACAATATCCAGGCTTGGGCTGATAAGTGGCAAGTAACATTCGTGCCAAACAAGTGCCAGGCAATGACCATTTCCAACAAGAGAGAATTGAACCATCACCCTTTGACATTCAATGGCATTACCATCGCTGAATCCCCCACTATCAACATCCTAGGGGCTACCATTGACCAGAAACTGAACTGGAATAGCTATATAAATACCATGGCTACAAGAGCAGGTCAGAGGCTTGGAATCCTGCGGCGGGTAACTCACCTCCTGACTCCCCAAAGCCTGTTCACCATCTACAAGGCACGAGTCAGGAGTGTGATGGAATACTCTCCACTTGCCTGGATGGGTGCAGCTCCAACAACACTCAAGAAGCTCAACACCATCCAGGATAAAGCAGCCCGCTTGATTGGCACCCCATCGACAAACATTCACTCCCTCCACCACCGACGCACAGTGGCAGCAGTGTGTACCATCTACAAGATGCACTGCAGCAACGCACCAAGGCTCCTTAGACAGCACCTTCCAAACCCACCACCTCTACCACCTAGAAGGACAAGGGCAGCAGATACATGGGAACACCACCACATGCAAGTTCCCCTTCAGGTCACACACCATCCTGACTTGGAACTATATCACCGTTCCTTCATTGTCACTGGGTCAAAATCCTGGAACTCCCTTCCTAACAGCATTGGAGGTGTACCTACCCCACATAGACTGCAGCGGTTCAAGAAGGCAGCTCACCACCACC
This sequence comes from Heterodontus francisci, assembly GCF_036365525.1. Classification (NCBI taxonomy): domain Eukaryota; kingdom Metazoa; phylum Chordata; class Chondrichthyes; order Heterodontiformes; family Heterodontidae; genus Heterodontus; species Heterodontus francisci. The sequence goes on along the minus strand of NC_090373.1, from coordinate 105,370,235 downwards.
TTCTCAAAGGCAATTAGGGATGGGCAATAAATGTTAGCCTGGCCAGCGATGCCCACATCCCATGAATGAAATAAAAAAAAATTATGGCATAGAAAGAGGCCATTCAGCCCATTCTGTCCATGCTGGTTCTCCATGGAGCAATGCAGTCAGTCTCATTTCTCCACTCGATCCCCGTAGCCCTGAAAGTTTATTCCTTCAAGTCTTTGATTGTCTCCGCTTCCACCCCGCTCCTGGGCAGCGAATTCCAAGTCATTACCACTTGCTGCGTAAAAAAGTTTTTACTCACATTCCCCCTGCATTTCTTATCCAAAGCCTTCAATCTGTGTTCCCTCGTCCTTGTACCATCAGTTAATGGGAAGAGCTTTTCCTTGTCTAACTTATCTAAGCCTGTCATAATCTTTTACACCTCTATCAAATCTGCCCTCAGCTCCAGGGAAAACAACCCCAGCTTTTCTAGTTGCACATTGTCTGTTTTCAGCCAGTTGTTTCTGGATATCTCTGAGAACCTCTTTGATGGTTTTTCAAGCAATCAAACAAAGCACAAATTATTCCTTGGCACAGAGTATTATATTAACTAGACTTGTGTTGTAAGAATAATCTTTTCATAGGATTTGGTTGAAAAGGCACTTAATCCGAGGGTCCTCCCATCACCTATTGTTGCAGCAAAAATTTCCAATTCTTTAAGAACTCGGGGTACTTTCCCCAAGTTCCATGTAATTTAAGGTGATTCCAAATATTGTAAAAGGTACAATGCTGATGGATTATGTATGGGACAAGGAGACATGTTGATATGGATCAAGGGGTTGGTTTTCTTCCTGGCCTCCTAGGCATCTGAAGAAAATGTATTTCAGAGAATTCAAAAATGGGACAGAGGGAATGTAAACCGTTTTCCTGAGATGTATTAAGTTGCTTAACTAATAATCACAAACAAAAATTCTGTGTTCATTCAGCATCATGTTAGCCTGAAAACCTGTAGGGGTGGGCAGAAGTGGGGGCAGCTCAACATAACTGCTGAGATGCACCTGTCTGTGACTTCTCCATTGGTACCATCAAAGTCCCCTATTTTGAGTGTGTTAGTAAATGCCTATATCACCCAGACAAATCTGCGACATTGTCATAAAAATTAAGCTGGAAAATCCATCGGAGGTGGCCTAGCTGGAGAAGGGGGAAGGTTGGGATACCACTTGGAAATAGGTTGTAGCTTAACTTGTGGTCTACCTTATAAACTGCACAAAAAAAATTGGGTTGCGAGTCTAGCCCTTGAACCCAACCAGGATCGCTACATCAGTTCTACAGCCACCAATGATGGGGATGGTAGACCTTATCTGATTGGGTGTACCTCTGTCAACTTTATGCCGTGTCCCATTAAGATTCTACAAAAAAGGATCTTCTGAAATGAAGAGGTCCTCCCCCAGAGTCCATCACGCTTCGTACTTAAATCGGTCCTTCAGCTCCTCGAGCTTATTCTGCCATTCAATTATAACATGGTTAATTTGAATCATAACCCGTTCACCCACTGCTAAATACCCATTGATACCCTTCCCTTACAAAAATATAATTATGCTAATCAAACTATTCTCATTTTTTACCTCCTGGTATTCTTCCATTTTTCGCTGAAATATTAAAGCTAACTTTCCAAAGAATTTAAGCATTAGGATTTTGTCTTATAGTCAACTAAGAATTTACTAATAATCAATGATAACCATATTGTATTACAGTGTAAGATGTAACCTTCTACCCTTGACAGGTTACTCAACTGTTCCGATATGAGAATGATGAGAAATAATGAGACAGCACTCAAGCCCAAATTAAACACTAGTGTCCTAACTAGGTTTGGTAGGAATACCAGTTAGCAGTACAATACACCCGTTAGTCACAAATACGTTACAAGGAGTTATACATGTGATCACTCAGCGAGCAGTCACCTCCCCTTGATACTCTTCAGTAGCTGACCAAGCTACTCAACTTAAGAACTGAATCACTCTTTGCAATGAATTTTATGCATTTCTTTCCACAGTGGGCAGCAATGATTCATTGACAAGATCGTACTCTCTTATCAAAATCCACCTTAAGCCACAATTGTCCAATAAGACATCTAATTCTATGTTCAAACTATGATATTAGAGATTGCCTTGACGATCAGAACATAATTACAATTCCTTCAATAATTACATCACCCCTCATGTATGTTACTAATGCTCTCAAGATTTTTATCAGTAAACACAATAGCAGCTTCCTATCCTGGGGCTGAATTTTACCTGCTCCTCGACACCATTGGTCGTGGCGGGGGGGCCCGTAAAATGTTAGCGGGAGTGGCCCACCACGACCCACGAAGCCAAGAAGGCCCCGTCGGATATTAGTTGCGGCAGTGAGGCCTCGGTGCGGTGCCCCCACCTCCAAGCAGCAGGGCCTTCATTAAAATATTGAAATTAGTTAAATTGAAATGCAAATGAACTTACCTGCCAGCTGTCCCACGCTGATTTTACGGTCAACCGGCCGCAACGCGTGGGTCTCTGGAACTCCGTTGGAGTCCCAAGATGAGACACTGGTGGGGAGGGGGGAGGTATAAAATTATCAGGGCGGGGGAGGGAGAGCAGGGAAAACCATTCCTATTGGTTGTGGAGATAGTGGGAAGGGGTTGAGGGTCAAAGATATTGAGATTTGGCGGGGGGGAAGGTCAGAATTTCAAAAAGTGTATTTTTTGGGGGGATAGGTCAATTTATGTGTTGAGGACTCAGTGGGGGTGTGGGAGAGGAATTCCAATGTTGAAATAAACATTTATTGAATTTTTTCATCATTCCAGCACCTTTAAATATATAAATCTATCCTGAAGGGCTTGAAGCCCTTTAAAAATGGAGCCGGCGCCTACACAGAGGCACTGGATGCCATTGCCAGGGACGTAGCGGCTGTTCCCTCTATGTCATCAGGGGAGGCCGCTCCGCCCCCTCCATTTAAATGAGCCCCCGCGGAGCTTGGCGCACTGATAAAATTCAGCCCCTGGTCTCACACATATTTAAAACCACAGGACAATTAAACAATCCAAGTCCCTTACATTATTCACTTCTTATAAATTGTTATTTGGTGAATTAAAGACAGAGTTTATCAGTTAAAGCATATAAAAAAAGCTTCTTTATGGAGTTAGTTTCTCTGCATTTCAAAAGAAGGCAAACTCTGATGTCATCAATTAATGTCAGTTTATGTCACTCTCTCATAGCTTTTCAAAACACTTTGGACCACTTGGGCCAGCTAAGTCAGCATTTTTAAACATGTTCTTGTCTCTTATCTTTGAGTTTCCAGACACCATGGCTCCATGTTTTTGTGTATGTGAAGCTTCTCCAAAGTTCTAACTTGGCATCAAAGTGAAACATAGCTTTGAAGTATATCTGTTTATTGGTTTTAACTCACTTTTTATGACTTTTCTGCTTTTTGCTCAACATTCCGTAGCCTCAAAATGCTTTTCTTCACCTGAGACTCTGTTAATCTGTAACAAAAACAGCTTGCTGCATTTAACTGGTTACTTTTGCTCAAAAAAACCCTTTTGGCCTTTGTAATGCATCCTGGTCTGATGCAGTCAGTTTTCTGTCCACCTGTATACAGCATAACTTCCTGTATTTCATTTAAACCATTAATGCTGCTGGGTTGGATAGCCTCACAAGTCTCAGCCACAAAATTTGATTCAAATAATATTACCGTCTCTTACAACAGGGTACATTGCATTTCAACAGCTTCTTAAACCCATCATCTTTTTCTGCTACAGGAGACTGACCTGATTATGACCTTTAACATTTCTATGCATCGCTCTTGGTGGATGGAGAATGGACCTGGATGTGTGGTGGCAACTATAACTGATCCTCCAGAATGGGTACCAGAGGATCACCGCTACATTTATATCAGAGGGTGCCTGCTAGAATACCAGTATATAGAAGTGGCACATAGTTCACTACAAGTTATCCTTGCAGTAAGTACCCATTGACTTTCAGTAGTTCACTTAATTTAATTTATAAAGTGGCAATGAATCTCTGTAGGTGTTTTCCCCTTCATCCACTGTAAATTTGGGAGAAGAGCAACAGAAACGCAGGAAAAATGTTGTAAGCTTCATTTAACCATTTTAATGGGGTTTCTGCAGCTTTTTCACCAAAGTTACACCAGACAAGTCAAAGAACCCCAACAGAAATTGGTCCAGAGTGTCCAAAATCTTAGATTGTGGCATGTAAGAAAATAACTGACAGTTAGGAGTTTTTTTTGTTGAGAAAGGTGAGGAGCTAAGTCCATTGTTGTAGAATAATGAAGAGATTGAAAAAGGTGCCATAAATCAGAAAAGGTGATTATGTGGCACTAACTTTGGGTTTTAAAAGCATGAAGGCTGTAGAGGGAAGGCATAACAGGTATATGGAAAGAAAGAACAAAATAACAAACCATGATAAGTTTTGGGCTGTGATTGTCCCTTTTGTAATGAATTTCTGGCAAGGTGAGACCTGAATCTAAAATGCACCATGAGGTCCTAGTGAGATTGCTATCACTGATAGAAAGCCCGCAATGAGCAATGAGCAGAATATTGATGGTACTGCAGAGGAACAACATTTCAGTATTAGAAGCACAAGAAAGAAGCACTGAGGGTAACAAGGGCTCAAAATGTACTCTGGGTGGGAGATTTCAATGTCTATCACCAAGGGTGGCTTGGTAGGACCACGACTGACCAAGCTGACCAAGTCCTCAAGGATATATCTGCCAAAATGGTCCTGCGGCAGGTGGTGAGGAAACCAACTAGAGGCAAAAACCTGCTGGCCCTTGCCCTCACCAATCTACAAGTTGCAGCTGCATCTGTCCATGACAGTATTTTCATCCGTCTTCAGCCAGAAGTGCACAGTGGATGATTCATCTTGGCCTCCTCCTGAGGTCCCCAACATCACAGAAGCCAGTCTTCAGCCAATCCGATGCACTCCACGTCATATCCAGAAATGGCTGAAAGCATTGGATACTGCAAAGGCTACGGGCCCTGACAACATTCTGGCAATAGTACTGAAGACTTGTGTTCCAGAACTAGCCGCGCCCCGAGCCGAGCTGTTCCAGTCCAGCTACAACACTGGCATCTACCCAACAATGTGGAAAATTGTCCAGGTGTGTCCTGTCCACAAAAGGCAGGACTAATCAAACCTGGCCAATTACCGCCCAAACAGATTACTCTCAATCATCAGCAGAGTGATGGAAGGGGTTGCCGACAGTGCCGGCACTTACTCAGTAATAACCTGCTCACCGATGCTCAGTTTGGATTCCACCAGGGCCACCCAGCTCCTGACCTCATTACAGCCTTGGTCCAAACATGGGCAAAAGAGCTGAACCCCAGAGGGCAGGTGAGAGTGACTGCCCTTGACATCAAGGCAGCATTTGACTGAGTCTGGCATCAAGGGGTCCTAGCAAAACTGGAGTCAATGGGAATTGGGGAAAACTCTCCACTGGTTCTAGTCATACCTAGCACAAAGGAAGATGATTGTTGGAGGTCAAACATATCAGTCCCAGGACATGACTGCAGAAGTTCCTCAGGGTAGTGTCCTAGCCCAAACATCTTCAGCTGCTTCATCAATGACCTTCCCTCCATCATAAGGTCAGAAGTGGAGGTGTTTGCTGAAGATTGCATAATGTTCAGCACCATTCGTGACTCGTCAGATACTGAAGTAGCCGTGTCCATAGCAGTAAGGCTTGGACAACATCCAGGCTTGGGCTGATAAGTGGCAAGTAACATTCGTGCCACACAAGTGCCAGATAATGTCCATCTCAAACAAAAAAAATCTAACCATCTCCCCTTGACATTACCATCGCTGAATCCCCCACTATCAACATCCTGGGGATTACCATTGACCAGAAACTGAACTGGACCAGCCACATAAATACTGTGGCTACAAGAGCAGGTCAGAGGCTGGGAATTCTGCAGCGAGTAACTCACCTCCTGTCTGCCCAATGCTTGTCCACCATCGACAAGGCACAAGTCAGGAGTGTGATGGAATACTTTCCACTTGCCTGGATGAGTGCAGCTCCAACAACACTCAAGAAACTCGAAACCATCCAGGATAAAGCAACCCACTTGATTGGCACCCCGTCCACCACCTTCAACATTCCCTCCCTCCACCGCCAACGCACAGTGGCAGCAGTAAGTACCACCTACAAGATGCACTGCAGCAAGTCACCAAGGCTCCTTCAACAGCACCTTCCAATTCCGGGACCTGCAAGTTCCCCTCCAAGCCACACACCATCCTAACTTGGAATTATATTGCTATACCTTAACCATCGCTGGGCCAAAATCCTGGAACTCCCTTCCTAACAACACTGTTCGTGTACCTACACCCCAAGGACTACAACAGTTCAAGAAGGCAGTTCACCACCATCTTCTCAAGGGCAATTAGGGATGGACAGGTGGTAAAGGGACCAACAAGAGGAAAAACCTACTTGACCTCATCCTCACCAATCTACCTGTCACAGATGCATCTGTCTATGACAGTATTGGTAGGAGTGACCACCCCACAGTCCTTGCGGAGACCAAATCCCATCTTCACATTGGGGGTACCACCATCATATCATGTGCCACTACCACTGTGCTAAATGGAATAGATTTCGAACAGATCTAGCAACTCAAAATCGGTCATCCATGAGGTGCTGTGAGTCATCAGCAATGCAGAATTGTATTCAACCACAATCTGTAACCTCAAGGCCCGACATATTCCTACAGATTGGAGGGTAGCTAATGTAACCCCACTATTTAAAAAGGAAGGCAGAGAGAAAGCAGGGAATTATAGACCAGTCAGCCTGACGTTGGTAGAGGGGAAAATTCTAGAGTCCATTATCAAAGATTTTATAGCAGAGCACTTGGAGAACAGTGGTTGAATTGGGCAGAGTCAGCACAGATTTATGAAAGGGAAATCATGCTTGACAAATCTACTAGAATTCTTTGAGGATGTAACTAGTAGAGTTGATGAGGGGGAGCCAGTGGATGTGGTTTATTTGGACTTTCAGAAGGCTTTCGACAAAGTCCCACATAAGAGATTAGCATGTAAAATTAAAGCGCACGGGATTGGGGGTCGTGTATTGCGATGGATAGAAAATTGGTTGGCGGACAGGAAACAAAGAGTAGGAATAAATGGGTCTTTTTCCAAATGGCAGGCAGTGACTAGTGGGGTACCGCAGGGATCAGTGCTAGGACCCCAGCTATTCACAATATACATTAATGATTTAGATGAGGGAACTAAATGTCCGAAATTGCAGATGACACAAAACTGGGAGGGAGGGTGAGTTGTGAGGAGGATGCAGAGAGGCTTCAGGGTGATTTGGACAAGTTGAGTGAGTGGGCTAGTGCATGGCAGATGCAGTATAATGTGGATAAATGTGAGGTTATCCACTTTGGTAGCAAAAACAGGAAGGCAGATTATTATCTGAATGACTATAAACTGAGAGTGGGGAATATGCAGCAAGACCTGGGTGTTCTCGTACACCAGTCGCTGAAGGTAAGCATGCAGGTGCAACAGGCGGTAAAAAAGGCAAATGGTATGTTGGCTTTCACAGCGAGAGGATCCGAGTACAGGAGCAGGGATATCTTGCTGCAATTATACAGGGCCTTGGTGAGGCCACTCCTGGAATATTGTGTGTAGTTTTTGTCTCCTTATATGAAGAAGGATGTTCTTGCTACAAAGGGAGTGCAGCGAAGGTTTACCAGACTGATTCCTGGGATGGTGGGACCGACATATGAGGAGAGATTGAGTCGGTTAGGATTATATTCGTTAGAGTTGATTTAGATTTAGAGATACAGCACTGAAACAGGCCCTTCGGCCCACCGAGTCTGTGCCGACCATTAACCACCCATTTATACTAATCCTACAGGAATCCCATATTCCTACCACATCCTCACCTGTCCCTATATTCCCCTACCACCTACCTATACTAGGGGCAATTTATAATGGCCAATTTACCTATCAACCTGCAAGTCTTTTGGCTGTGGGAGGAAACCGGAGCACCCGGAGGAAACCCACGCAGACACAGGGAAAACTTGCAAACTCCACACAGGCAATACCCAGAATTGAACCCGGGTCACTGGAGCTGTGAGGCTGCGGTGCTAACCACTGCGCCACTGTGCCACCCAGAAGAGTGAGGGGGGATCTCATAGAAACCTATAAAATTCTAACAGGACTTGACAGGGTAGATGCAGGAAGGATGTTCCCGATGGTGGGGGAGTCCAGAACCAGGGGTCATAGTCTAAAGATACGGGGTAAACCTTTCAGGACTGAGATGAGGAGAAATGTCTTCACCCAGAGCGTGGTGAGCCTGTGGAATTCGTTACCACAGAAAGCAATTGAGGCCAAAACATTGTATGTTTTCACGAAGGAGTTAGATATAGCTCTTGGGTCTAAAGGGATCAAAGGGTATGAGGCGAAAGCAGGAACAGGTTACTGAGTTGGATGATCAGCCATGATCATAATGAATGGCAGAGCAGGCTCGAAGGGCCGAATGGCCTACTCCTGCTCCTATTTTCTATGTTTCTATATTCCTCACTCTACCATTACCATCTAGCCGGTGTACCAACCCTGGTTCAATGAGAAGTGTAGGAGAGCATGCTAGGAGCAGCATCAGATATAACTGAAAATGAGGTGTCAACCTGGTGAAGCTTATAAGCCGGTTTACCCCAGGTACCTTCCCCCAAATATTGTGGAATCTTATCTTACTCTTGCTATCAACGGCACATGAAAAGGACACATAAAGTATTTGTTCTCACAAACTACTTTATTTGTCTTCTACTCAAACGACAGATATATTCACTGTGATTGTAGTTGGTAAATTCTTGTGCAAGGGTTTGTCCTTGGGTGGGCAGTCTGCCGAACGAGTTCTCTTCACATCTTCAGTGATTGACCAGGTCACTCTTCCCGACTGCAGCAACAATGTCCTTGTGGTCTGTGGCTTTAGACCCCTTTCTGACCCTGGACCCTTGGCATATTAGATAATGTCTAATCCGATTGGATTTCAGTGCCTTATCCATGCCACCATGGCTAAGCAAGACAACCTGCATGTGGTCATATCCTGCTCTCAGCAGGGTGGTTGTGGAACGGGGGCTGCGGTGTTAGGTGCATAGCAGCAATGGATGTGATATCTGCATCTTGAAAAGGCAAGAGGAAACCATTCATACATATTCTGAGAGACCATTGTCTATGAGAACTAATGTAGACAGAATGTCTGATGTTGTAATGGTTAGTGGCCTGTGCTGGTGTGTGTGTGTGTTGTGTGTGTGTGTGTGTGTGTGTGTGTGTGTGTGTGTGTGTGTGTGTGTGTGTGTGTGTGTGTGTGTGTGTGTGTGTGTGTGTGTGTGTGTGTGTGTGTGTGTGTGTGTGTGTGTGTGTGTGAGATGGGGTTGGGGGGGGAGGGGGGGTTCCTTGTTCAGTTAAACTGTCTTTATTTTTAAAAAGTCCAATATGAGCCCCAGCAATGATGTCTTTAGTCAGAATTCTTCTCTATCCATTCTGATTCCTCGGCACTCCATGTTCTTACTGCCCTTTGTCAAACTCTGCACACAACATCACCAAGTCCCAGTTTACATCTGTAAGAAGCACATTTTGCAATTTGACAGAACAATTAAAACAAACTACAATCCAGCAAGAACTGTTACAAGCAGATAGCTGAATGAAAATATGGTATAAAAATACATTCCCCTTACAAGCTACAACACAGGTCCAATGGAAGCAACATGTTATAGATAGCGCTCAGAGATTCCACAACCAGTGGATCAGATCAAAGCTCTGCAGTAAATGGTGGTGTACAATTAAAAACTAAACCAGAGGAGGAGGTTCCAAAAATATCCCTATCCTCAATGATGAGGGAGTCCAGCATGTCAGTGTAAAAGATGAGGCTAAAGCATTTGCAACCATTTTCAGCCAGAAGTACCAAGTGGATGATCAATTCGGCTTCCTCCTGAGGTCCCTACCATTATTGATGCCAGCCTTGAGCCAATTTGATTCACTCCATGCGATATCCACAAAGGGCTGAAGGCACTAAATACAACAAAGGCTATGGGCCCTGACAACATCCTGGCTGTAGTACTGAAGAATTGTGCTCCAGAACTGGTTGTGCCCTTAACCAAGCTGTTCCAGTACAGCTACAACACTGGCACCTACCCAAAAATGTGTGGAAAATTGTCCAGGTATGTCCTATCCGTAAAAATAGGACACATCCAATCCAGCCAATTACCGCCCCATCAGTGTACTCTCATCATCAGCAAAGTAATGGAAGGCATCATCGTCAGTGTTGTCAAGCAGCACTTACTCAGGAACACCTACCATCTGAGCTGTCAGTTTTTAACAGAGGCTCCATATGGTGGACACCACTGTTGTGCTCATGGAGTTGACTACCAGCTCCATGTAGGACAGAATGGTTTTCATATTCCCCACAAAGTTCTAGAACAAGTTGGACCTGGACAGCTCCATGCTCTGAGCCATTACACACAAGCCCATTAGAAGGCTGCCCACTCCACCTTGCATTTCCTGATATATACCCATCAGCCTTCTCCAGTAGGCTGGGGCCTCAAAGTCTGTATCTGTGTTCTCTGCAACAAAGCTAATATACAATCTCACCCTCTAATGACTGGCACCTCTGGTAGCCTATCTGCCTACCCTAGCTTCTGCACACTTGTGATTCATCATGTTATTACCCTTCCTTTAGCCTATACTCTAACGTGTCCATATTTGTGTTGGAGCTTGCTAGGGTCAGAACGAATGCCGGAGCATCTTCAGGAAAGCTGACCTCCTCTTGCTGAAGTGGCAGAGGAAAGTCTACATTTCAAGACCTGAAATGAAAGAGAGAAACAAGAGTTAGCTTTTGGTGTGAAGCTTTCCAAATCAAACTATTGTCCTCAAAGGCTCAATAATTTGCATTTTATTCAAAAAAAATTGTGGAATACAATGTAGGATATGGATTAACATAAAATACAATTGATTGGGGTTAAATTGGATAATCCCTGAAAATGGGCACAGGGATCATGATGCACAGTTAACCCGTTGCCATTGATTGAAATGCAGGCAGAATGCCAACTTTTTGCATTTGTACTTTCGTATTTCATAACTCATACTTAACATTCATAAGTTTCATCTCGCCCTCACACACATAACACTGTTGCAAGCCTCAAACCCACATCTCACCGCTTGCACACACTGCCAACTATTCAACCATGACAGCCACATCACCGACACAGTTTGCATAACGCTCAGTGATACACTCCCCTCTCTCTTGCAGAAGGCAGCAGCACACAACTGGAGGCAGCAGGAATTAACCGGAGGGGGAGAGGTGCGGTTGCATGTTCCAACCCCATGGAGGAGACAGTGCTGGTCATTATCGGAAGGGCATTTCTGAGGCCATGGCCAGCGGTGGGACTGAAATCATTGAAGATGAGAGTATCTGCATACCTAATCCGGCTTCTCTTATATGTTACGACCGAGGCAGGGGGAATGCACTGTTTATTCTAGTTCCACTTCTCCACAGGTCACGAACATACGAACATACGAATTAGGAGCAGAAATAGGCCATTCGGCCCCCCAGCCTGCTTCACCATTTAATAACATTATGGCTGATCTATTTGTGTCTCGAATTCCACACTCCCATCTATCCCCGATAACCTTTGATTCCCTTGCCTAACAAGAATCTATCTCCCTCCGACTTAAAAATATTCAATCGCCCCCTCCTCCACCACCTTCTGAGGCAGAGGGTTCCAAAGTCGCACACCCCACTGAGAGAAAAAAGTTCTCCTCATCGCTTTCCTAAAAGGACCACCCCTAATTTTAAAACAGTGCCCCCTAGTTCTGGACTCACCCACAAGAGGAAACATCCTTTCCATATCCACCTTGTCAAGACCATTCAGGATCTTATATACTTCAATCAAGTCTCCCCTCAGTCTTCTAAACCCCAGTGAAAACAAGCCCAGTCTGTCCAACCTTTCCTCATAAGATAACCCACGCATTCCAGGCATCAATCTCCACTGAACTGCCTCATTTACATGCTTCCTTAAATAAGGAAACCAAACTGCACACAGTATTCAAGATGTGGGTCTCACCAATGCCCAGTATAACTGAAGCATAACATCCTTACTTTTATTTTCAGTTCCTCTCATAATAAAGGATAGCATTCCATTAGCCTTCTTTATAACTTGCTGTACCTGCATTCTAACTTTTTGTGACTCATGCAGTAGAACACCTAGATCCCTCTGCACCTTGGAATTCTGCAGTTGTTCTCCGTTTAAGTAATACTCTGCTTTTTTATTCTTCTTGCCAAAGTGAACAACTTCACATTTTCCCACATTATACTCCATCTGCCAGATTTTTGCCCACTCAGTAAACCTAACTATATTGGTCTGCAACCTCCTTATGTCCTCTTCACAACATATTTTCCTACCTATCTTTGTGTTGTCTGTAAATGCCATCGCATTTACCAAGCCATCGCTCCCCTCATCTAAGTCATTGATATAAATTATAAAAAGTTGAGGCCCCAGCACAGATCCCTGTATGACTCCACTCGTCACATCCTGCCAATCAGAAAAGGACCCATTTATGCATACTCTGTTTTCTGCCAGCCAGAAAATCTTCTATCCATGCTAATATGTTACCCCCTACACCATGAACTTTGCGCAATAACCTTTTATGTGGCACTTTGTCAAATGCCTTCTGGAAATCCAAGTACAGTACATCAACGAGCTTTCCTTTATCCACAGCGCATGTTACTCCTCCAAAGAACTCCAATAAATTGGTTAAACATGATTTCCCTTTCACAAAGCCATGCTGACTATTCCTGATTACCATGAGTTTTTCTAAGTGCCCAGCTATAGCCTCCTTAATGATCGATTCTAACACATTCCACATGACAGACGTCAAGCTAACTGGCCCATAGTTACATGTTTTCTGCCTCCCCACCCCCTTTCTTGAATAGAGGGGTTATATTTGCTATTTTCCAGTCTGATGGAACCTTTCCAGAATCTAGCAAATTTTGAAAAATTAACACCAACGCATCTACTACCTCATTAGCTCCCTCTTTTAAGACCCTAGGATGAAGCCCATCAGGACCCAGGAACTTGTTAGCCTGCCACTCCATCAGTTTGGTCAGTACCGCTTCCCTGGTGATTGTAATTTCACCAAGTTCCTCTCTTTCTTCCACCTCCTGATTTATAGCTATTACTGGAATGTCTTTTGTATCCTCTACAGTGAAGACAGAAGCAAAGTATTTGTTCATTTCACCCGCCATTTCCTTATTATCCACTATTTGGGCGGCACAGTAGTGCAGTGGTTAGCACTGCAGCCTCACAGCTCCAGGGACCTGGGTTCAATTCTGGGTACTGCCTGTGCGGAGTTTGCAAGTTCTCCCTGTGACCGCGTGCTCCGGTTTCCTCCCACCGCCAAAGACTTGCAGGTGATAGATAAATTGGCCATTGTAAATTGCCCCTAGTGTAGGTAGGTGGTAGGGAATAGGGGATTACTGTAGGCTTTGTGTAAATGGGTGGTTCTTGGTCGGCACAGACTCGGTGGGCTGAAGGGCCTGTTTCAGTGCTGTATCTCTAAATAAAATAAATAAATTAACTCCCCATTCTCACTCTCTAGAGGACCAACACTCACTTTACTTACTCTTTTCCTTTTTAAATACCTGTAGAAACCCTTGCTATCTGTTTTTACATTACTAGCTAGCTTCCTCTCATACTCTAATTTCTTTCTCCTGATTAACCTTTTAGTCTTTCTCTGCCATTCTTTATATTCTGACCAATCATCTGACCTGCCACTCATTTTTGCGCAATTATATGCTTTTTCCTTAAGTTTGATGCTTTCCTTAACTTCTTTAGTTAACCACGGATGGCGGTCCTCCCCTTAGAATGTTTCTTTATAGTTGAAATATACTTATGCTGAGTATTCTGAAATGTCTCCTTGAATGTCTGCCACTGCTTCTCTATTGATCTATCTCCTAACCTAGTAACCCAGTTCACTTCAGCTAGCTCAGCTTTCATGCCCACATAGTTGCCCTTATTTTAGTTTAAAATGCTAGTCTTAAACTCACTCTTCTCTCTTTCAAACTGATGTAAAATATTGTGGTCACTGCTACTTAGAGGTGCCTTTACTCTGCGGTCATTAATTAATCCTGTCACATTACACAATACTAAGTCCACTATAACCTGCTGTCTGGTTGATTCCAGAATGTGCTGCTCCAAGAAACTGTCTTGAAAGCATTCTATGAACTCCTTATCCAGGCTACAATTGCCAATCTGATTTTCCAGTTTATATGTAGATTAAGATCACCCATGATTACTGTCGTCCTTTTATCACAAGCACCCAACAAAGTATACTTTGTCCTACATTATGGTTACTGTTAGGGGGCCTGTAGACCACTCCCACTAGTGAATTCTTTCCTCTACTATTCCTCATCTCCACCCAAACCGATTCTACATCCTGATCTCCTGAACCAAGGTCATCTCTAACTATTACACCAATGCCATCCTTGATTAAGAGTGCTACCTCTCCACCTTTACCTAGCTTCCTATTCTTCTTGAACGTCTTATACCCCTCAATATTCAGGACCTAATCCTTGTCATCCTGTAGCCACATCTCCATAATGGCTATCAGATCATATTTATTTACTTTAATGTGTGCTATCAGTTCGTCTACTTTGTTATGAATGCTACGTGCATTCAGATATAGAGCTTATAGTTTTGACTTTTTGTTATCTTTGAAACATCTAGACTTGACTGTTGGTGTGTTCTTAGGTTTTTTCTCTCTGTCCCTTCCCATATTATTCTGTTCTCCTGCCTTGACTCTACCCCTTGATTTGCTACATCAACTCAGGCTTCATCCCTCACCCCCCCACCCCCCACCCCCCCCCCCACCCCTTGTTTAGTTTAAAGCCCTCTCTACTTCCCTATTTATATGGTTTGTTAGAACACTGGTCCCAGCATGGTTCAGGTGCAGACCATCCCAATGGTACTGCCCCCACTTTCCCCAGTACTGGTGCCAGTGCCCCATGAACTGAAACCCACTTCTCCCACACCAGTTTTTGAGCCACTTATTCATTCAACTAATCTTATGTGCCCTCTGCCAATTGGCACATGGCTCAGGTAATAATCCAGAGATTCAATTTGGTGCCTAGCTCCTCATAATGTCAAAGCAAAACCTCTTTCTAGTCCTACCTATGTTGTTGGACCACAACAATTGGATCCTCCCCTCCCACTCCAAGCCCTGCACAGATGTCCTGAACCCTGGCACTTGGTAGGCAACACAGCCTTCTGGACTCTCACTCTCAGCTGCACAGAACAGTGTCAATCCTGCTCACTATACTATCCCCTACTACCCGACATTCCTTTTTGCTCCCCACACTTGAATGGCTTCCTGTACCACAGTGCCATGGCCAGTCTGCTCATCCACTTTGCAGACCTCGCTTTCATCCACACAGGTGGAGAGTACTTCAAACCTGTTTGACAATTGCAAAGTCTGAGGCTTCTCCACTACTGACTGCTCAGTCCCTTTACCTGCCTCACTCACGGTCACATCCTCCTGTCCCTCACTGCTGACCAAAACAGATGACCCTGTTCTAAGAGGTGTGACCATCATTCGGATCAAAGTGTCCAGGTGTTTCTCCCCATCGCTTATGTTGTGCAGTGTTTGCAGTTTGGCTTCCAAATCAATAATCCTGATCCAGAATTCCTCTAGCTGCTTACACTTTCTGCAGACATGTTTGTCCTGGATCACCTTGGCATTCAAAAGCTCCTACATACCACAGCTGCAACATGACACCTGTCCTGCCATTGTTACTTATTTTTATTTATTTAGAGATACAGCACTGAACAGGACCTTCGGCCCACCGAGTCTGTGCCGACCATCAACCACCCATTTATACTATTCCTACATTAATCCCATATTCCTACCACATCCCCACAATTCCCCTACCACCTACCTATACTAGGGACAATTTATAATTGCCAATTTACCTATCAACCTGCAAGTCTTTGGCTGTGGGAGGAAACCAGAGCACCCGGTGAAAACCCATGCGGTCACAGGGAGAACTTGCAAACTTCGCACAGGCAGTACCCAGAATTGAACCCGGGTCGCTGGAGCTGTGAGGTTGCTGTGCTAATCACTGCGTCACTGTGCCGCCCATAATGCTATTATGCCACTTATGCTATTATTTAATGTACTTTAATTACTTTCTTAATCACTTTATTAATTAATTCTCACTGTTCTACTAATCTACTAAGCGTAACTAGTATTACTATATAAAAACCTTACAATTTCTAAAATTACCTGAGTTTTCAAAGATAAATGATACAACACCCACCAACTAATCACCTGCTTTGGAGTTAAAGGAAGAAGACTTAGCTGCTAGAGGCCAAAAAAGATTTGTAAAGGAGCCCCACTTTCCCTCTCTGCTCTGAATTCCCACGTGCACCAAATTCCAGCTTCACTCTGGCAATGCCTCACTCATACAAATGTCTCTTCTCACTGTGTCACCTCACTGCATTCAGCTAGCCTGGTTTATATAGAAATTTTGATGACTCACTAGCTCAGCTTCTGCTACAAAAATTAGCACCTATTGAACCTAACTACTTTCAACTGATTGACAGATAACTGTCGCAACATATATTTTAAATTTTTCCCACTTACCGACACGGTCAATCATAGACTGTATTTTTATCCCAGAATAAAACACAGCAACCAGGTTTCTTCAATAAACAACAAAATTATCAGTTTATTATAAAACAAGTCTTAACCAATAACGAAGCAAAGCATAAACACCCAGTTCAAAATATAAAAGTTCCCTTTTGACCTTAGCCCCTCACACAGACACACACACATACATATACTGGTTAACCAAAAAAAAAAGAGATTTGCTTTTTAGAGCACTCTTACAAAAAAAAAACTAGAAAAGAATACATTGGACAAAATACTTGCTAATTCTTGAAGAAAAAAGAGAAGATACATAAAGAGGTCAGATGTCCTTTTTCTTGGTTTGGCATCCCAAATACACGTAGACAACTGTCACTGAAATCTTCCTAGAACAGATCCTGATAGGTGGCATTGAAGATCAGTTTGAGCAGGCTTTCCAGGAAAAATGCAGCAACATGGGTTTCAGGCAGTTTCTTACAATTGCTTCTCAGCTTCTCAAGAGATGGAAAACTGGCAGGCTTTTCAAAGAGGTGGAACAGACTGAGCTGGAGTTTGCTCTCTTGGTAACTTTTCTCCAATTGTCTTTTTTAACACTGTCCACACCCCCAGCTCACTGTCCAAAGTGAAACCAAAAAGAATGTCACAAGAATCAAGCCTCCTGACCCCTGTAAATAAATCTTGACCTGTCTCTTCTTCGTAAACATCTTTCCCCCAGTCAAAAAAACCCTGCTGGGTAATTATTTGACAACAGGTGCCTTCCAGTAAGGGCTGGTTTTTAGCACTCCTTCATTCTTCCAGTCAAGCTCAGTCCAAAAGACAGAGTGCCAGCATCTATGGGATTTTTTTTCAGTTTTAACATTCAAGTCCTCATAATTTAACAAAAAAATGAAGCATTCGTAACATATCCTATTTCTTTGTCATCCCACAATCTCTTCTGACATAGAAGTTACTGATAGTGTAAGTATGTACTTCTTACCCTCTCCTCTACCCTCACCACAATCCTACCCTTGTCCCTTTTTCTTTTCAGATATCCAAGAACTGTGACTTGCCCAGACAATGAAGGAACAGCAGAAGCCAGGGAAGATGAAGACACACTGTCACTCGATTTCACAGTCGCAGCCACCAGCTCAGATACTGACACTGCATGTAATTTAAAGGAGAACGTAGAGGTGGGATCTGCACATGATGAGACACTGGCACAAGTGTGTTGCAGCTCGGGCAAGGGGAAAAGGTAGCACAGGTCCCATCTCGCCAGTGGGCAGAGGACTCAGATGATGACTTTATAGGCCAGGCCACAAAAGAAGGCAAATACAAAAGCAAAATAACTGCAGATACCGAAAATCTGAAATAAAAACTGAAAACACTGGAACTGCTCAGCAGGTCTGGCCGCATCGGTGGAGAGAGAAACAGATTAATGTTTCAAGTCAATGACCTTTTGTCAGAACTGGAAAAGGTTAGAGATGCAACAGGCTCTAAGCAACTACAGTGACAAGGGGAGGGGAGGAAAGAACAAAAGGAAAGGTCTGTGATAGCGTCGAAGTATTCCTCACAGATGACAACAGGGATGATGGTGCAAGGCAAAAGGAGATAGTACTGCGACAAATAAAGAAACAAAAGATGGGTCTAGAGGAGGTGTAAATGGGAATCACAGAATCATCACTAACAGCCAAAGAAATGGGTGCAGACATTATGATCTGAAAATGCTGATTTCTATGTTCAGCCTGGAAGGCTGTAAAGTGTCTAATCGAAAGGCAAGGTGCTGTTCACAAGCTTTTGCTAAGCTTCATCAGAACAGTGTAGGAGGTCGAGTACAGCGAGACTGGAGAATTAAAATAACAAGTGACTGGATGCTTGTGGACTGAATAGAAGAAGGCTGTTGGGTGTACACACTCAAATGGTTGGTGCATTGGAAAGCTTGCTAGAAAGACCTGAATTCAATGTCAAAGAGCATGGAGAAGTCCAGCACAGGGCTTTGTGCATAGCTTGGTGCCTATCCTTTCCAAAATGGAGCAGGTGGCTACCTCCAGCATCACACCTGTGGAACTAAGCATGATGGAGCATCTGATGGCCAATATCTCAGCGTCCACCTAATGTCTGAGTGCTGCAGTGGAAGCTTAGACTAGTGTCAGACAATCTCAATCGTCTGCTCGATCACATATCTTGTAATAGTATAGCTCTCATGATAGGCCTGCTATGTATATGTTCTTGCAGACTGGAGTCATCAGTCATGTCATCAGCAAGTAACCATCTTTGGTCGTACCACCCTTTGGTTTGCCCTGGAGGTTTAAATACAGCTGGCACAGAGGACTGCTGCAGAATGAATGCATCGCAAGTCCTGCAGGGATACCAGGCATTGACTTGCATGATGCGCTGCCTGTGGTCACACACCAGCTGCACATTCAGGGAGTGGAATCCCTTTTGTTTCAGGTGCAAGGCAGAGTTCACATCAGGCACATACAAAGCAATGCGTATGCCATCAATGGCATCCTGCAATCCTTGTAAACTCTCACGCTTATTCCACCAGGTTCTTTCAGTTAAGTGCAATGAAGTTTTCTTCTTTTGCATAGAAATCCTCAGTGAACTCCCTTACGTGCTGCAAATTGAGAAATGTTGCTTTCATCTTCAGCAGCAGCTTGGAAGGAGCCAGATGCAAAAAAGTTCAGAGCTGCAGTCACCTTGACAGCCACAGACAACACATTCCTAGCCCTGCTCTGAGGTCGTGTTTGTGGCTGCACCAGTTGCCACATTTCAGTGATGACCTCTTGTGAAGTGCATTGGTTGTGGCTGAAATTCAGATAGGAGAATTGCTCCCTAAACACCCTTTACGGCTATAGTCTTTTGTTGAGAGCCCTTCCCCCCCACCCCTTCAAACCCCCTCCCTCTTCTAGCAGCTTTCCCTGCTCTGTGTAGTCTTGATCATTATCCCAGTCATGCTCAATGACAACAGAAAGGTCTACTAGTCCACCTATATCTGAGAGCAATTGGTCTATGTAGCAGCCTTAATCTCAGTAAAAATGTACTTCAGTACTGCCACACCACCCCCTGTACACTATTGAAACTTTAAGCAATGTGAGAAAGCATTCAAACTCATAGGATTTAAGCAACAGCCGGAAGAAGTAAACCAACAAACAACCTGTAAGTAGTTTATGATTCCTTTAAATAGCACTAGTGGTGGTAGTGGGGGTGGGTTGCAGGGGTGGGTAGGGGAGCCTTCATGCTGCTTAACATCATGTTCAGCTGTGTGACATTATGGTCGGGCATAGGCTGCAATGTGGGGCTTCAAAATGGAAGCGCTGGTGCCAAATCAGCATTGCACACTGATTGGCATCACAAACTGTCTTCTCTGCATGTTGCTGGCAAACGAGAGTTGCTAACCTCTTAACAAGTATGGGGTCAGGTGCACTTCCCTTTGGAAACTGAGCATGCACCACAGACACCATTCTGGATGTTTAAGGGGCCTCATAATAGCCAAAACACGGGCACTACCGAGCCCAATTGCATCCCCTAAGAGTTTAATGCAAATAAGGCATATCAGGTTTTGTTTGCAGTAAATAGATTCTGCAGAAAAGTATTGGAAAATTTTACAATCTCAGACTAATATAGATCTGCAATTGATTAACTTTTACAGGTTATAACAATGTAAAGGCCCAAGTCCCAAATAGAAATATCAGCTTTGCCTACATCATTACCTGATAATTTTAACTGACGTCCAATGATTGCATTTCTTTCAGCTTCACTTGTCCCATTATGTCTCAATGGGCTTTCATTTTTCTGCAGGAATAAAGGTTCATTCTGGTTTATTCGAAGCTGTTCATCACTGATGTTGACAAAGGAAACCTGTTACAAATGTAATTAGCTTTTGAAGCCATGTGTAACTGTTATAATGTGAATAAGCTCAAACAGCAGGTGTTCCGCATAAGAAATCAGTTCAAGTTTGTCTTTAAAGAATTATTAGTTTTATTTTTAAACAACACTCCTGCAAAAACATACGTGTAAAAAATTAATATGACACACTGAAGTGTGCCACTTTTTCTCCTGTTAACAGCCTTTTCTAATTAAAATGGGGTTTATTTTCTAAAATGAACTAGGATCAGTTAATTGTAGAAGGATTTATTGTCTATATCTAATGGGATTAATGGTACGAATTCACGCCTTCTAGCTCTTTGAACTAGATTACTTTAATTCATAAAAAGAGCTCACTCTGAGGGAAATGAGTCTAAATTCATTTCACATGCAGTATTTGCACCAATTAATGTAGCCTAGTCTCTGAAGATTAAGCCATTATAGTTACGATGACTCACTTGATATTTGTCTGATGTGCAAGGTCTTTAATGAGAAATGTCACCAGTATGACTGGCACAAGATGTCTTGTGGGGATATTGGGGCTTAATGTTTTTCATGAGGAGAGGTTGTTTTATGTTGGCAATGCATCAAGCTGTCCTAATAAGAGAAGTGGGGATTCGGATACTTGAAATGTGGCCTTTCCTTTTTGATGAGAGTAACACACCATGCTTGCAACATTTCTATTTCCCACACATTTGCACAGCTGTACACAGTAGTCACTTTCCAATTGCCTCAGGACATGATTAAATTACAGCATGAAACTTATGGTATTGATATGAGGGACAGAAATGCTAAAAATCATAAGGCAGGACTATGGAAATAGGAATTTAAAGTTAGCCTAGAATAAAGCCATCTGCCTAAATGCCAATAACCACCTAAGTAAGATGGCACACTTCTTCACAATTTACTTATTATGCTAAATTAATTTCTTAATGTTGCCTCATTATAAACAAGTACAATGCAGTCCTGAGTTAAACTCTGATGTGCCTCCAATGGTAACTGACGTAGTTGCAAATCCTCATACCAGCAACTCTGAGTTGCTCTTTAATTTTTATAAGATTGGTAAGAAGTGAAACAACATAATTTGTTGATGGTAATATCATTAGACTTCTGCATCAATGATCAAATCAACATTCAAGCTACAGATCTATCCATTTAAATATAAAGGGGGAAAAATTTGTTTGTGTAGTGCATTACCTGCACAGCGTTCTTCATTAACATTGAGGAAAGCTGCATGGGCCACGCAAGTAGCGGCCCATGGCAATGCCTGTCCCAGTGAACCGACGTAAGTCTGCATAGCGCTGCGAGAAGTGGAGCTATGTGAACGAATTTATCCCCCGTAATGTTTGAAATGTGATAGAAATGTATGCTTTTGTACTGGACTATCTAGGAATAGAAATTCAACTCACAGCCACTTGTTTTTCACTTGAAAAGCAGACAGCCAGTGGTTGAAAATTAGGTAGTGAACTTTTGATGGGCAAAGCCAACCTGATCCTATAAATGAATGTCTGAAACAGATGTAAAGCTGCTTTAATATTCAAATCGCTATCCTATGCAGGTTGTAAGACCCCAATTGCAAAATCAGGTACAAATAGTCAAAGCACGTGCAATGCATGCTCCGCCTTGTTGTATTAGATATTGTGTGGTCTAACCAGTGGCCCTTAAAGGTATGACAGGCGGCCATTCAGAAATTGGTGCAGATAGAGAATTTTTATTTTGTATTTATGTTGGTTCAGAAGAACCGGGAGTGTTCCTCCGGGCGCACAAAAAAACTGTCCAATTCCCAGCTGGTTTGAGCCTCGCATGTTTGGCTAGTATGGCTTTCCAATGGATTTTAAATGAGACCTGAACCCAAATTTGGTTCAGGACTCAATCTGGCAGGAACCGCTGAGCTGAGCAGCTGCTCTGTCGAGTGCCCATTTTGGCAAATGTTGAATTTATTGACATTTATAAAGATTTATGACAGATACTCAATCTTCCAAAGACATTTCTATCCCAAAACTTTGTCCAAATCTCAGCATAACGTGATATATAAGGACAATCTTTAACTTCCACGCAAAATGCTACAAAGTTGGGAGAGTGCCTGTGCTGCCCGCCCGTTCTTGCAGGCGTGAGACCCAAGCCATTATGAGGGCTGAGTTGTGTGGGTGAATCTTGAATTGCGGGTTCCCTATGGCTTTCTGACCAACCCGCTTCCTGTGGGTCAGGTAAGTAAAAATTCTTCTCAGTGTTTCAGTTTTTGAAGATTCCAGATCCAGCTCAGTGATTGAAACAGGGAAAGCTATTAAATGCTTATGAAACTGTAACAGCTGCTCAGAGTCCCAGCATTTTCTGTTTTTGTTTCAGATTTTTAGCATCAACATTTTTTGCTTTTTGTTTACCTCTTTATGCATTTTCTTTCCGAGCTATTTTGAATCAATTTTAATTTGAAGATTAGAATAATCACTTACTTCAATGAGTTGCATAATATACTTGTCTGTAAAGCGAACCTTCTGCTTTCTAATCAAAAATGGTGTTGGATAAAATGGAGTGAGGATCAACTGTGACAAAAAACAAATTAGTTATTTCAATTCACAAAGCTCCAATTACTGTTCTATAAGGATTTAGCAGCTTTACCTGTTCAAATCACAGAGCTTGACCTGGAATTTTCAAAAAGAGGTTATACTAGGAAAGTATTATTTAACAACAGTTGGTTGGCATCCTTTCATCTACAAAAGATGGTGGACACACATCAAACAAAATATTTAGGTGGGGTGTCTCTTGGTGCGCCCTTTCTGATGGCTGTGAAGGCCAATCCTTGAGAGGCAGGTTCTACCACAAGTGCTGCATGTGAAACTACAAGTGATGCTGTGAGTTGTTGGTTTTGACATTGGCGCCTATTGCCAAGCTGCTGTAGCAACTAGTCGTCGTGGTAGTGCACACCAGTCCACAGGATGTGTCACCAATTCCCTCTTTCACCAGCTAGTGGCTCCCAGGTGCGATAGTCGACATTTAGGACCTTCATGTCACGCTTGCAAGCATCCTTGAAACAGAGCTTTGGGCGCTCCACTGGTTGTCTGGTCCCAGCTACCTCACCATACAGGAGGTCATTAGCTATGCGACCGTCTCCCATCTTGCGGACGTGTCCGATCCACCGAAGCCACCTCTGTTTGATTTGTGACAACACATTTGGGAGCTGTGCTTTGAGAGTACTACCATATTTGTGGTTTTGTCCTGGCAGGATAAACGCATAGTGCGCTGCAGAGAGTGAAGATGGAAATTATTGAGCTTCTTTTCCTGGTAGCTATAAGTCACCAATGTTTCAGAGCCATACAGTAAGATACTGAGAACGCCGGCCTTATAAACCATCAGCTTGGTCCTAAGGGTTGGCTTGATGTTATCCCATGCACGTTTCACAAGTTGGTCAAAGCTGTTGGTAGCTGCTTTCCCTATGCGTGTGACATGAGGAAAAACGTACTTTTTCACACAACGAGTGGTTCAGGTCTGGAATGCGCTACCTGAGAAAGTGGTGGAGGCAGATTCAATTGAAGCATTCAACAGGGAATTAGACAGTTATATGAAAAGGAAGAATGTGCATGGTTACGGGGAGAAGGTAGGGGAATGGAACTGAGGGAATCGCTCTTTCAGAGAGCCAGTGCAGACACAATGGGCTGAATGGCCTCCTTCTGCACTGTAACAATTTTGTGATTCTGTGTATCAAGCCCTGCATCAAGGGACAGATTGTCTGTCACCCTGGAGCCATGGTAGTAGAATTTGCGAACCACCTCCAGTGGGTGTAATTAAGCATGATCAGGGGTGGAGATGCAACACCTTGTACCATCACAACTGTTTTCTTGTTTCTTATAGTCAGGGATAGCAAGCTACATGCATGAGAGATGCAGTCCATGAGTCTTTGTAGGCAAGTTTCTGTTTGAGCGACTAGTTCACCATCATCAGCATAGAGCAGTTCTTTGTTCAGGATGTGATGTGCTTTGTCTTCGCTTTCAGTTTTGTTGAGCTGTAGAGCTGTAATTATATATTATGAATAGATTTCCTGTGGCACTGCTCATAAGAAATTGGTCAAACTTAGTTCACTTTGAGGCATGAGGTATTGGAACTTCGAAATCAAAACAGAACTGAATATCAAGATGCACCAAGGAAAAGATTGAAGTTAGAGGCCTGAAATAGTGGGAATCAGGCACTCAAAAGAGAGGAAATGAGTGAAATAGAGGCCCAAAGAAGTTAGATGCTGCAAATGAAAGACCCAGCCAAGAGAAATTGCGCCTGTAGCGAAGGTGTGAATGGGTCAAAATCATGGGAGCAAGAGGTCGTAAGGGAGTAAATGAATGAGTGAGGAGCCCCATGGGGGTGATTGGTGACACCAGCTGATGGTGTTGAAAGTTGACGGGGAATTTTAAACTAATCCCTCTGGCAGGAAATTACCGGGAATGGTTCAGCTGCCAATTTTGCACCCTGCCCATATTTATTTTCCACTGAAGTGCAATTAGTTAAAACATAAAACAGGCAGGTGATCCGATCCCATCAATTTCCTGCCAGATGGGTTAGGTTACAATTATCCCTGCATAATCTGCTCCATACTAACCCCTGTGGTTAGAGAATGGAACTGCAGGGAGCAGAGAACAATTGTGGCTGGCAGAGACCATCATAAACAGGGTAGAAGAACCCAGACTGTAACACCCACATTGAATTAAAAAGAAGCAGGAGGCCAGTGCTACGGAGCATAAAATTTGAGTATTTCCAGTACTGTGGCCAATCTTCATGTTAAACTTAATCCAGTGATACACCAGCCAAAGCATAGCAAGCACAGCTGCTCATCTTCCAACTCACTTTATCAACACTAGTCTCCTGCTCCACTTTATCCAATTTTGCACTTTTGTCTAAAAGGTAGAGGAAAGTTTTACAATTGAGTACACATATTACAATGGTATTGTGTGGTATGGCACACTAATGGTATGTCATTTTGCATTTTTTTATTTCCAAAATATACTTTATTCATAAAAAACTGTAAAAAATACATTACAAAACAGTTCAAAAAAGCACCAAGTCAACAATACAAAGAGTGCAAATGAGATCAGTTTCCTTCAATACAGGAGTAAGTTGCCTCACAACCTTTCCATTTCATTTTACCTGCCACGTACCTTTTGCAGCAAACAAGTATTTTGCATGACTGGGCCACTCTATTCTCCCATTGGAGGCAAGGGGAAAGTTAATATCTCTTTACAGCACTTCTCCAGCAACTACTTTTCGATCTCGGGAGTCTATGTGTGGAAGATTTGTCCTGAAGTTAAGGAAAAATTACACACAGCAATAACTCAATTTTCCAATCTGAAGGAGGTGCTTTGCCTTAGAGAAACTACCTTCCTCTAATTTGTTTCTCTTTTTAAGTGTCAGCCTTGTCGCAGTAATAGCATTCTCACCTCTGATTGGTTCAAGCACAGTTCAGTGACTTTGGCACATCATAAAGGCTGACAGGGCTAAATTGTGGCGAGTCGAAGAGACTTAGTAGTTGGCAGGAAAAAAGACAGAGGCGAAAGGGGAGAGCCAACTGTGCAACAGCCCCGACAAACAAATTTCTCTGCAGCACCTGTGGAAGAGCCTGTCACTCCAGAATTGGCCTTTATAGCCACTCCAGGCGCTGCTTCACAAACCACTGACCACCTCCAGGCGCGTATCCATTGTCTCTCGAGATAAGGAGGCCCAAAAGAAAAGAAGAAAGGCTGACACTCCAGTCTAGTACTGAGTGAGTGCTGCACTGTTTGATCTGCCTTCTTTCAGATGAGACATTAATTTGAGGCCCCATCTACTCTCTCAGCTAGACGTTAAAGATGTTGTGGCACTATTTGAATTAGAACAGGGGAGTTTTTTATTTATTTTTACTAAGAGATACAGCACTGAAACAGGCCCTTCGGCCCACCGAGTCTGTGCCGCCCATCAACCACCCATTTATACTAATCCTATACTAATTCCATATTCCGACCACATCCCCACCTGTCCCTATATTTCCCTACCACCTACCTATACTAGGGGCAACTTATAATGGCCAATTTACCTATCAATCAGTAAGTCTTTGGCATGCGGGAGGAAACCGGAGCACCCGGAGGAAACCCATGCAGACACAGGGAGAACTTGCAAACTCCACACAGGCAGTACCCAGAATTGAACCTGGGTCGCCGGAGCTGTGAGGCTGTGGTGCTAACCACTGCGCCACTGTGCCGCCAAGTCACAGTTTTCCTGGTGTCCAGGCCACCATGTAACCCTGAGCCAATACCATTAAAAACAGATTATGTGGCTAGTTATCTCATTGCTGTTTATGTGATGTTGTTGGTGTGTGCAAATTGTCTGCCATTTTGCCTATATTACAACAGTCACAACACTTCAAAAGTACTTTCTTGGTTGTAAAGCACATACTGAACGGTAAATTTACGATTTTTCTTTCTTAAACACAGTATTATGTTATTTTTGGGAGTTTTTAGAATTAATAATACATTTGTGATATGGTATGTACCGATTACATGAAGCAACATTTTGCAAGACATGCAAAGCTTTGTCTATATGTGTCTGGCAACTTTTAATAAAAACTGGAAGGCACTACAGTGAAGAAAAGTACCTCACCAATAAACGTTTGCAGTTTTTTGTTTTTCCTGTATTTAAGATATAAATAGCAGATATTGCATTCAAAGTAATGTTTTTACTCGACTCTCATCATTTCTTGCCACTCTCAGGTTGGCCTCTTACTGAACAGATTTGTAGTCCCTCAGAATAAGACAAGCATATGAGTAATAGTCCCCTTTCTCATGAAAAAATAATGATGAAAGCAACAGAGTGATTTCGTTGTATGCTTTTATTGTAATACTCTTGTGATTTTAGTTCAAATATAATATATTTCATTTTATTTAAGATCCATGGCGTGTGGGAAATCATGAAATCAAAACAGGAAATGCTGGAAATACTCAGAAGGTCTGGCAGCAATTGTGGAGAGAGAAGCAGAGTTAACGTTTCAGGTCAGTGACCCTTCATCAGAACTGGCAAATGTTAGAAATGTAATAGTTTTAAACAAATAAAGCAGGGTTCGGGCAAGAGATAACAAAAGACAAAGTGTTGATAGGACAGAGGGTCACAGAGAATAGCTGACCAGAAGGGCGTGGAGCAAAGGCAAACGGTATGTTAATGATGTGCTGAAAGACAAAGCGTTAGTGCAGAGAGGGTGTTAATTGACAGAAAAATGAACAGCCCTGGCCCAAAGTACAAGCATGAAAAAAAAGTGGGTAGGCACATGGTAAAAAAATGAATGATGAAACAAACTGAAATAAAATAAACAAATAAAAAATAATAAATAATAAAAAAGAAAAAAATAACTAAAAATAAAAAGGGGGGAGCCCATCATGCTCTGAAATTATTGAACTCAATGTTCAGTCCAGCAGGCTGTGGCCTGCCCAATCGGTAATGATGTAATGAGATGCTGTTCCTCAAGCTTGCGTTGATGTTCACTGGAACACTTCAGCAAGCCCAGGACAGATATGTGGGCATGAGAGCGGGGCGGGGGGGGGGTGGGGGGGAGCGAGGGGGATGTTAAAATGGCAGCCGGAAGCTCAGAGTCATGCTTTCGGACTGAGCGGAGGTGGTCTGCAAAGCGGTCACTCAATCTGCGTTTGGTCTCCCCAATGTAGAGGAGACCATCTTGTGAGCAGCGAGTACAGTATACTAAATTGAAAGAAGTACAAGTAAATCGCTGCTTCACCTCAAAGGAGTGTTTGGGGCCTGGGATAGTGATGAGAGAGGAGGCAAAAGGGCAGGTGTTACAGCTCCTGCGATTGCATGGGAAGGTGACGTGGGAAGGGGATGAGGTGTTGGGGGTAATGGAGGAGTGGACCAGGGTGTCGTGGAGCGAATGATCCCTTTGGAATGCTGACAGGAGTGGGGAGGGGACGATGTGCTTGCTAGTGGCATCATGCTGGAGATGGCGGAAATGGCAGAGGATGATCCTGTGGAGGCTAGTGGGGTGGAAAGTGAGGGCAAGGGGAACCCTTTCGTGGTTCTGGGAGGGAGGGGAAGGGGTGAGGGTAGAGGTGCGGGAAATGGGCCGGACACGGTTGAGGGCCCTGTCAACCACAGTGGGAGGGAATCCTCGGTTGAGAAAAAAGGAAGACATATCAGAAGTGCTGTCGTGGAAGGTTGCATCATCAGAGCAGATGCGCAGTAATGGAGAAACTGGGAGAATGGAATGGAGTCCTTACAGGAGGCAGTGTGTGAAGAAGTGTAGTCGAGGTAGTTGTGGGAGTCGGTGGGCTTATAATAAATATTAGTAGACAGCCGATCCCAGAGATGGAGACAGAAGTTGTGGAAGTGAAGGGAAGTGTCAGTGATGGACCATGTAAAGGTGAGAGAAGGGTGGAAATTGTAAGCAAAGTTGATAAAGTTTTCCAGTTCGGGATGGAAGCAGGAAAAGACATCAATACAGTCATCAATGTATTGGAAAAAGAGTTGGGGGAGGGGGCCTGAATAGGACTGGAACAAGGAATGTTCGACATATCCCACAAAAAGACAGGCATAACTAAGACCCATGCAGGTACCCATAGCAATACCTTTTACTTGAAGGAAGTGAGTGGAGTTGAAGGAGAAGTTGTTCAATGTGAGAATAAGTTCAGCCAGGCGGAGGAGGGTGGTGGTGGATGGGGACTGGTTGGTTCTCTGTTCAAGGAAGAAGCAGAGAGTCCTCAAACCATCTTGGTGGGGGATGGAGGTGTAGCGAGATTGGACGTCCACCCTGCCTCCTGTAAGGACTCTATTCCATTCTCCCAGTTTCTCCGTCTCTGCGCATCTGCTCTGATGATGCAACCTTCCACGACAACGCTTCTGATATGTCTTCCTTTTTCCTCAACCGAGGATTGCCCCCCACTGTGGTTGACAGGGCCCTCGACCTTGTTGTACTAATTTCCTGCATCTCTACAATCACCCCTTCCCCTCCCTCCCAGAACCGCGACAGGGTTCCCCTTGTCCTCACTTTCCACCCCACCAGCCTCCATATCCAAAGGATCATCCTCTGCCATTTCTGCCACATCTGGCGTGATGCCACTACCAAACACATCTTCCCCTCCCATCCCCTGTCAGCATTCCAAAGGGATCATTCCCTCTGCGACACCCTGGTCCACTCCTCCATTACCCCCAACACCTCGTCCCCTTCCCACGGCACCTCCCCATGCAATCGCAGGAGGTGTAAAACCTGCCCTTTTACCTGCTCTCTCCTCACTATCCAAAACCCAAATACTCGTTTCAGGTGAAGCAGCGATTTACTTATACTTTTTTCAATTTAGTGTACTATATTCACTGCTCACAATGTGGTCTCCTCTACACTGGGGAGACCAAACACAGATTGGGTGACCGCTTTGCGGAACACCTCCGCTCAGTCCAAAAGCATGACTCCATGCTTCCGGTTGCTTTCCATTTTAACACCCCCACCCTGCTCTCATGCCCACATATCTGTCCTGGGCTTACTGCAGTATTCCTGTGAACATCAATGCAACCTCAAGGAACAGCATCTCATTTACCGATTATGCACGCTACAGCCTGCTGGACAGAACATTTGGTTCAATAATTTCAAAGTATGATGGGCCCCCCATTTTATTTTTAGTTATCTTTTTCTTTTTTCTTTTTTTATTTTGATTTATTATTATTTTTTATTTGTTTATTTTATTTCAGTTTGTTTCATCATTCATTTTTTTACCATGTGCCTACCCACTGGTTTTTCATGTTTGTGCTTTGGGCCAGGGCTGTTTATTTTTCTGTCAATTAACACCCTCTCTGCACTAACACTTTGTCTTTCAGCACATCATTAACATGCCATTTGCCTTTGCTCCATGACCTTCTGGTCAATTATTTTCCGTGATCCTCAGTTCTATCAACACCTTGCCTTTTGTGATCTCTTGCCCCACCCCTGCTTTATTTGCTTAAAACCTATTACATTTCTGACATTTGCCAATTCTGATGAAGGGTCACTGACCTGAAATATTAACCCTAATTCTCTCTCTACAGAAGCTGCCAGACCTGCTGAGTATTTCCAGCATTTCTTATATTAATTTCAGATTTCCAGCATCTGCAGTATTTTGCTTTTATATATATGGGATATCATTCTCTTTTAGAGTTGTTTCAGCTTTCACAATCTACTGCCCATAAGTGCATCTCCCAGGTCACCGACACCTTATTTTCCAAGGCCACAACTTTGCCATGGATGAAGCCAGCCAAACACAGAGGGCTGTCGGTTTTGCTGCAGGTGCTGGATTCCACAGGTGCTGGATTCCACAGGTGCTGGATTCCACAGGTGCAGGCAATCAAGTTGCCCTCAAATCAGCCTGGACTGTTCATCAATTGCAAGGGGCTCCCTCAAAATTCAAATAGTTTGAGACCACCAGAAGGTTATCATGAAAGTCTGTGCAAGATATCCTGGGAGCTGCCACGATTCATTCATTCTGCAGCAGCCACATCTCTAACATGGTTTTTGGATCTCCACACAGAGTGAGCAGGTGTCTGCTTGGACATGAGGGCTACCCTCTGAGGACCTGGCTGATGACTCCTGTAATGAACCCTACCAGTGATGCAGAGGAGAGATACAGCAAAGCCTCATGACCACAGGAACAATAACAGAGCAAGCCATTGGGTTGCTGAAGATGCAATTCAGGTGCCACGAAAGATCTGGGCGTGCCCTTCAATATGCTCCGTTATGGATCTCCAGAATGGTTGTAGTCTGCTGTACCCTTCATAACATCGCGCTGCAGAGAGGAATGCAGCTGCAGGAAGAGAAAGCTGCACACCGATCATTATCCTGCAAGGAAGAGGAGGTGGAGGAGAAGGGGTCAGATGTGGCCATGGTGCCTACAGTCACTCATCTGGCTGCCAGAGAAGCCGGTGATAGCCTCTTACAGGCATGCTTCAACTAATCTGAGTGTGTGAAGGCATCTGAAATCCTGTTCTCCCACCTACCACCTCCACAAGCAAAATTCATTCCAACAGTCAATAATTCAACTGTCACGTTCACATCCTTTCCTCCTCATAAAATCTGGTCATATCATTCAACTGAAAGCTACAGTCCAAGTGGAATTCAGGATACAACAAAGTAGAGACAAGGAGAATGAGGAGTTCACATAAAGTGTTTCATTCATTGAAATAAACACTTACATAACACCATAAACATTGCTATGAATAGCCAAGTGAATTCCCTTGTGTAACTAATATGTCTTTCTCATCTGCGTCCTGTTACTCCTACATGGTACAACTCCTGTGGCTTCAGCAGAGCTGGAGGCAGGCTGCTCATTCCCCATCTCTGACAGAAGAGATGTCCTTGGCAGATGGCCTCTGGGCTTTGGAGCCCGTGAGGGCCCCGCCAAACAGTGCCCCACCTGCACCTGTGCAGCGGCAAACTTGATCATTGGGGCAGGAGGCAGCATGTGCGGCTTTGTTTGACGTGGGAGGGCAAGGGATGGTTAGTGAGAGTGCCTTGAAAAGAGCCCCCACTGCCATGTGCCCTTTCTCCATCTTCCCTCTCATGACCCACCTGCCAGCCACGATCTGGAGAGCCTTTGGTTGCATTTCAATGAGCCATTGAGCCACCAAGGCAAGGCTTACCTTCATCCTGTGTAAAGTGGCAGACTGAGTGTGCAGAACATTGACCTGGGCCAGCATGCACTCAATGGCCTGCCATGTCTGATTTTCCATCAAGTGGTTGTAATATAGGGTCTGAAAGGGTTAATGTTTGAAATTGTGAAAGTAATCCCTCCCACTATAGTAATGATGATGTAATAGTCACATTGGTATTAGGCTTGGAAGAAGCTAGAAGCATCATGAGAAGTGTTAGCTGGACATGCTTAATGAGAGTGTAAATAGTTATGTACATAAAATAAACGAGTTACTATTTAGCCATACAAAGACTCTGAGACATCTGTAAACAGTGCTGGAACTACACTAACAACAATATACAACATGGTGGCAATGGTGAACACACGCAGAAATTATTGAAAGACCTCACCTCATACAGTAGCGCCAAGAAGACAGCAGATCTCGAAGGACGACTGAAAAGAGCTCCAGAGCTGCTCCATAGCCAAAAGAAGATGCAGACAGTCAGTGAGTCAATCATGCAGGCACTAAGGCTACACTACAGAAGGGTGTTGGTCTGCGAGCAGAAACCAGGTCCAGTAATCGGGCTGCAAGTCACAGTACTGAGCGTCGGTCAGGGATCGGGTGAGAAACCATTTGGAAAGAGTGAATTTAATGTTTAACTACGCCTGGGCAGATGAGATGGAAAGAAAAGGTTGATCCCTTGCGAGGGCAGGTCCGGAGTCGGCGACCATTACCTGAGCAGACCGCGGAGGGAAAGCACTGGAACACCTGAAAAGAGCAGGAAATCTCAGAAAAATGTGGGAACTCCTGAAAAGAGCTGGAAACCTCCAAAAAGAGCGGGATCACGTCCATTAAAGCAAAGAAAATTTTCTTAGAAGAAAGAGAAATTTTAAAGAGTTAGGAAAAAATGGATTCGAAATACACCATGCCTGAAAGCTTCCAGAATTTGTAAGGACTCAATCAGATACAGAATTGGTCTATATGCCGAAAAAGATTTCTAAGATTTAGAATAGCTTCTCAGCTACACACCAAATCTGAAGCGGAGCAAGTAAAAACACTTTATTATACTGCATGGCTGCAATTGCTGATGATGTGATCATAAGGCAAGGCAACAATGAGGCTTCAGACAAGTTTGATGATGTGTTACAAGCCTTCAATAAATAATTTAATTTTAAGAAGCAATAAGATCCTGGAAAGAGCAAAGTTTAATAAAAGGATCTAAAAGCTGGGAAAATCAGTGGATGCTTTCATTAATGATTTGTACAGATTGGCTGAGGGATTTGATTCTGGAGAACTGAAGTCTGAGTTGATCAGGGATCGATTAGTAGTGGGAATGGCTGATGAGTCTTTGTCAGATCTCTTACAGTCGAAAGGTGACCTCATTCTTGAGAAAGTGATTCAGATGGTGCGACAGGCAGAGGTCAGAAGACAAAATAGAGCCATCCTGCAGGTTGAAGAGAAGCCGTGGATCAGAAAGAATCTGATAACAGTACAGTTCCTGAAACCCAGGACAGAAAAGCACAGATCAGAAGGTAGACTCGGGGGAAGGTGCAAGACGCCATGAAACCCTGTAGCATTGTGCAGCCAAAAAGACCCACAGATGTGAACAGTGTCCTAATAATCAAGCTGAATGATTTAATTGCAATAAGACAGGTCATTTTGGAAAGATGTGCCAGAGCAAGTCCTCTTCTCGCAAAAATGCCAAGCAAAAGGCTTTCACACATCGAGCTGTGAATGAACAACATCTATTGGAATGCAAACCAGGAGACTTCCGAGGGGAAATTAATGACCCCAATCAGGCATTCTGGACAGCAGACATTTATGACAATGGACATATTACTAATTTCAAATTGGACACAGGTGGAAGAGTTACAGTGTTATCAGACCAAGAACCATGGTTGTCGACGCATTGCTTACAACCCACGGACACTCAGTTACAAGGTCTAGTAGGGACAGCTACAAGCAACACTCCAATACAGGGGAAGGTGGATAATGGAAACCCTGTACATTCTGAAAAGCCAAGAATTTTCTCTGTTAAGCAGAAAAGAATGCTTAGACCTACATCTAATTAAAAAAGTGGATGAAGTCAAATAGCCAGAGTCCAACAGTCGCTTTCAAGCAGACCTTCCAAAACTATTTTCAGGTCTAGGAAGACTGAAGACCGAGTATAGCATAACGTTAAGAGAAGCTGCCACCGAGAAAGATACCACCCCCGTTGATGAACCAAGTTCAATATCAGCTGAAAGAGATGACCAGGTTGGGAGTCAGTTCTCCAGTCATGAAAACAACAGAGTGGTGTTCGGCTGTGGTTCCAGTTCCAAAACCAAATGGTACTCTTCTTATCTGTGTGGACTTAATGCAGCTTAACAAAGCCGCGGCAAGGGAAATCCATCCTATATCTTCGGTGGACGAAAGCCTGGCAAAGCTATCCAAAAGCATAATGTTCACTAAACTCGACACAGATAGTGGCTATGGGCAGGTTCCATTGGACGAGAAATCAAGATTACACATAACATTTGTCACACCATTTGGAAGATTTTGCTTCAATCATTTACCATTCTGCATTACACCTGCACCTGAAATCTTCCCAAGGACCATGTCCAATATTTTGCAAGGCCTCAAATGGGTGATATGTCACGTGAACGTCATCCTGGTCCATGGGGAATCCATCAAAGAACATGACCAGAGAATAAAAGAAGTTTTAAGTCATCTTCAAGAAAAGGGCTGACACTTAATGATAAGTGTGAATTCTCAAAACCATCTATTGGTTTCTTGGTCCATATTGTAAGTAGCAAGTGCATAATGGCAGACCTGCAAAAGAGAATAGTCATTAGTGAATTCCCAATCCTAACTTCAGTCCAACATCTCCAAAGATTCCTTGGAAGGGTGAATCAGTTGGCAAAATGTTTACCCAATTTTGGGCACGTAACAGAACCATTAAGACAACTCTTGAAAAAAGATCATGCTGTTGCAACATACATCAAGAGCAGACATTTCGAAGAATTAAGGAGATGCTAGTCTCACCAGAGATATTAACGCATTACAACCCTTCATTACCAACTACAATGGCAGCAGATGCCTCATCTACATCGAAGACAACTAAATGGATGTTGAAGACTGATCTATTATGCATCTAGAGCTTTGTCCAAGACAGAGACAAGGTATGCTGTCATTGAAAAAGTAGCACTTGCAGTCACGTGGGCTTGCGAGGAGTTTTCTGATTACATTATTGGCCTGAAAGTGGTTATTCAGACAGACCACAAACCCTTGGTTTCCTCACTGGATGGGAAGGAAATTGCAAAGGTGCCTCCGAGAATTCAGAGATTCCAATTGAGGTTGATGAGATATGCCTACAAGACTGTATATGTTCAGGGAAAGATGCAAACTTCTACTGATGCATTATCAATCATTGGCCATCCTACACAACAGGATGTTAACTTTGTTGCAGAGATAGTCATAGTCACAGTACACAGCGCCACAATGACTGGCAAGTACACAGAAACTTCAAGAAATTCGTCACACTCAAAAGCAGGATGAGGAATGCATGTGGGACATCAGTACTGTACACGAGGTTGGCCACAGGAACGTCCTAGTGGGCATGTAATAGACTCATACAGCACTGAAACAGGCCCTTTGGGCCACTGAGTCTGTGCTGACCAACAACCACCCATTTATACTAATCTTACATTAATCCCATATTCCCTACCACATCCCCACCATTCTCCTACCACCTACCTACACTAGGGGCAATTTGCAATGGCCAATTTACCTATCAACATGCAAGTCTTTGGCTGTGGGAGGAAACTGGAGCACCTGGTGGAAACCCACATGGTCACAGGGAGAACTTGCAAACTCCACACAGGCAGTACCCAGAACCGAACCCGGGTCGCTGGAGCTGTGAGGTTGCGGTGCTAACCACTGCGCCACTGTGCCGCCCTGGTATTGAAAATTTTCTTCAAATTCAGGAAATACTTCACCATCGTAGACGATTTGCTGGTGTATAATGACAGACTGGTCATTCCGATTTCTCTTCGATCAGTTATGTTGGCAGGAATCCATCAAGGCCACATGGGAATCACAAAATGCAGAGCATGAACTCAATCATCTGTTTGTTGGCCAGGAATATCCAAAGACATAGAAACATGATCTTGAATTATGAGTACACAGACCAGACCAGAGGGAACCTCTGATAACTGCACAATTTCCAACCAGACCATGGGAACGTCGAGGAATGGATTTATTTATGTACAATGGCAAATTTTACATCATAGTGATTTATTATTTTTCAAGATGGATTGAAGTGAAAAGATTGTACTGAAGAACAACAGGATCTGTTATTAGAGCTTCACAAGAGATATTTGCAATGCATGGTATTCCTGACAAGGTTGTGTCAGACAATGGACCACAGTTTGCAAATGAATACTTCACACAATTTGCTAGGAAGTTCCCCTCGTTACCCTTAATCGAATGGTGAAGCAGAGAGAGGAGTACCAACTATTAAATTGTTATTGAAGAAGAACAAAGATCTTCCAAATGCACTATTGAATGATCAATCGACTCCATTGTTAGGTGGACTTGCACCTTCAGAGCTGTTGATGGGGAGGAAGCTAAAAACTCAACTTCCTATTCTACCCAGAAAACTACTTCCAGGGCTAGATGTACAGGACAACAAAAAAGTTCAAGGCACAGAGAAGTCTTCCAGGAACCAACAAGCTCACAATTACAATAAGAGATTTTGTATCAGAAACCTATCAATATTAAAGGAAGGAGAGAAGGTATGGATATGAGATCTAGTACCTGTAGGTAGAGCCATCCAGAGAGATGGAGTTCATCTGAGATCTTATGTAGCACACACTCCCGAGGGTACTATATGCTGAAATAGGAGAAACATTATCCCTATTCCTCAAACAACAACTCGTCATATATCTGGAGGAACCAGACGATGATCAAGAAACCCAGAGACAACAGGACACTAAACATTGGTCAAGGCCAACCAAATAGTCGAACAAAACTTTCTAGAAAGACTACTGATCTTCCAAGTCTGACAAGAACATAATCAGGAAGAGTCGTGAAGCCTCCTGACACACTGTCAGAGACTTGAGGGGAGATGGGGTTGTATGTAAAGTTAAAATGAAGGAATGTATAGATAGATAGAGATAGATTGATTGATGAAAAATATATAGACAAAGACTTGGGAGGAGATGTAGCATAAGGGTCTGAAAGGGTTAATGTTTGAGATGGTTAGCATTAAAAGGGACGAGGTATTAGCGGGTTTAGCAGGCTTAAAAATGGATAAATCCCCAGGCCCAGATGTGATGTATCCCAGGCTGTTATGTGAGGCAAGGGAGGAGATTGCAAGGGCTCTGACACAAATTTTCAAATCCTCTGGTCACAGGAGAGGTGCCAGAGGACTGGAGGAGAGCTCATCTGTTACTAGCAGGGATAAACCAGGTAATTACAGGCTGGTGAGTCTAACATCAGTGGTAGGGAAACTATTGGAAAAAATTCTGAGGGACAGGATTAATCTCCACTTGGAGAGGCAGGGATTAATCAGGGATAGTCAGCATGGCTTTGTCAGGGGGAGATCATGTATAACAAGCTTGATTGAATTTTTCGAGGAGGTGACTAGATGTGTTGATGAGGGTAAAGCGGTTGATGTAGTCTACTTGATCTGCAGTAAGGCTTTTGATAAGGTCCCGCATGGGAGATTGATTAAGAAGGTAAGAGCCCATGGGATCCAGGGCAATTAGGCAAATTGGATCCAAAATTGGCTTAGTGGCAGGATTGGAAGCCTGTGACCAGTGGTGTACCACAGGGATCGGAGCTGGACCCTTGCTGTTTGCAGTGTACATTAATGATTTAGATGTGAATATAGGAGGTATGATCCATACGTTCGCAGATGACATGAAAATTGGTGGTGTCGTAAATAGTGAGGAGGAAAGCCTTAGACTACAGGACGATATAAATGGGCTGGTAAGATGGACGGAGCAGTGGCAAATGGAATTTAATCCTGAGAAGTGTGAGGTGATGCATTTTGGGAGGACTAACAAGGCAAGGGAATTTACAATGGATGGTAGGACCATAGGAAGTACAGAAGGTCAGAGGGACCTCAGTATAATTGTCCATAGATCACTGAAGGCAGCAGCACAGGTAGATAAGGTGGTTAGGAAGGCATATGGGATACTTGCCTTTATTAGCCGAGGCATAGAATATAAGAGCAAAGAGGTTATGATAGAGCTGTATAAAATGCTAGTTAGGCCACAACTGGAGCACTGTGTACAGTTCTGGTCGCCACACTATAGGAAGGATGTGATTACACTGGAGAGGGTGCAGGGGAGATTCACCAGGATGTTACCTGGGCTGGAACTTTTCAACTATGAAGAGAGACTGGATAGGCTAGGGTTGTTTTCCTTAGAGCAGAGAAGGCTGAGGGGGGACATGATTGAGGTATACAAAATTATGAGGGGCGTAGATAGGAAGAAACTTTTTCCCTTGGTGGAGGTATCAATAACCAGGGGGCATAGATTTAAGGTAAAGGGCAGGAGGTTTAGAGGGGATTTGAGGGAAAACTTTTTCACCCAGAGGGTGGTTGGGGAATCTGGAACACATTGCCTGAAGGGGTGGTAGAGGCAGGAATTCTCACAACATTTAAGAAGTATTTAGATGAGCACTTGAAACACCATAGCATACAAGATTACGTATGGAAAATAGGATTAGAATAGATAGGTGCTTAATGGCACAATGGGCCGAAGG
Source organism: Heterodontus francisci (assembly GCF_036365525.1). Lineage (NCBI taxonomy): Eukaryota > Metazoa > Chordata > Chondrichthyes > Heterodontiformes > Heterodontidae > Heterodontus > Heterodontus francisci. Next base: position 105,331,380 of record NC_090373.1, on the reverse strand, counting down.
GCCTGTTTCTGTGCTGTATAACTCTACGACTTTATGACTATGTGAAGCATCATGAGAAGTGTGAGCTTGTGATGCTTAATGAGAGTGTAAATAGTTATGTATATAAAATAAACGAGTTGCTATTTAGCCGTATAAAGCTTGTGAGACATCTGTAAACAACACTCAAAACTACGCTAACAACCATATACAACAGTGGTCACTCTTTGCATGGAAGTGGACATCAGCGCAAATGCCTGAGAGATCATAGCATTCATGCCAGAGATGGACTTATCCATTCTCTCTCCAAAGGAGCACAATGCTGTCAGAAGCACAGACATTTCCAATTGCTGCTCCACAAGTTCCCTCTTCATGGATGAGCCCTGAGGCTCAGCATCTACATCCTGCTGAGCAGAGCTTGGAGTGTCCTGCATTCTCTGACGGGCTCTCCAATGCTGTCCCTGTCTCCAGCATCTGCTCCTGCTGACATCTGTTGTGCACTTCACCATGTGACAGCCTAGCTATCTATAATGCAGTTCCCACTGAGGTGTGTGTAACTGCCCTGGTGGAGGGTGCGCACAAATTATGTGGCACCCTTGTCTGTGCACTCATCGGTTTCCTCCCACAGTAGCACTGCCACCATTCTTGAAGGACCTGTGGGAGATAAAAGACATGAGTTAGTGCAGACATGGGGAAAGTGGTCACACTCGACATAGTGCATATTATGACATTCCGTTAAGTGGTCACATCTGTTCAACATGAGTGACTGTTAAGTGCCAAGTGGCAGTGTGATATCTAATGCTGTCACAAGGTCTGTGGGCCATTCCAATCTTTCCATTGCCAATGCCTAATGTCTGTGCCACCCTGCCGATCTCCAAGGCATCCTCCCCCAATGCGATCAGTGTATTTATTGCTGCAGGTTCACCCACACCACTCCCACCCCCGGCTGGTTCTCTGCCTCTCCCTGGCATTGTGTGCTCTCATCTCGTGCAGTGAGAGAAAGTAGAGAGTTATGAGTGTGAGAAGTAGAATATGTGTTGAGGACGGAATGAGAGCATTTGTGGAGGGTGATTGTGAAGGATGAATGCGAGATGGCAATAGGATGAGGGTGAGTGTGAGCGTTTGCTGTTCAGATGGAGATTTGAGGAGGTACCTGGAGAGAAAGGAATGTGTGGAGCTGCAAGATGTGGCAGTCAGAGGAGTGCTGTGCAGGAGAATGCTGGAGAAGTCAGAGAGTGATGGACACCACCTGAAAGTGGTATGACACTCACCTTTTCTGACCTGATGAGGTCATTAAACCTTTTCTGTTATAGAATCCATGTCCCGGCCACTACACTCCTTAGCTACTTCCAGCCATGCCTGCTTCTTTTGGATGACTGATCTTTTCTTCCCATCTTGAGGAAACGGCATGCCCTACCTGGCCCTCACTGCCTCCAGCAAGACCTTCAGGGAAGAGTCAGAATTGGGGGGGTTGGGGTGGGGGCAGCCTTCCCACATCTCTTTATTTGCCTCTACAAGCCTTCACAATCAAGGTTTCCTACAGTGATTCTGACCCCTACCTTTAAACAGAAATCCTTCCTTTGACAGATGCGGTGCATCATCCAGCCTGCACTCTTTGGTTGGGAATCCTGGAAACGGGATGCTTATGCCGTGGATGAGTTAAAGAGCCATGGCAAAGCCTGCTTTCAATGACAAATGGGTTCCTGAACTATTACTGGTTTCCCTGCTGTGTGCAGATCGGTTCAGATAAAATTCTGCTCTTAACCTAGGAGGAGCAATCTTATTCTATGGGAATGTACCCTTCTAGCCAATTAGTCTTGGAATACCATTAAATTCAGACTAGAGTGCCTCACTCTTCCTGTTAAAGCAGAAAGCAGGCAACAACTTAAAAGGAAATTTATGGGGCAAAATTATTTATAAGGAAACTAGTGCTTTTTTATCTTTGTTTGTGGGATGGGTGGGTGGTGTGGGGGATTGGTGAGGAGACAATGCCAGAGGAGCCATTCTGTCTGGATGTTGTTTTATCTTAACTAGGAGAGAATCCTAACTCTGCCAGACTGTGTCATGCCCGTATACTGCATATCTATGGCCATGGCTTAATCACTTTCCTTTTCCATTTTCATTTACCTAATGAAGTTGCCCCTACCTCAAGCTGCTAATTAATATGAAAAGTCATGAAGTTGTTATTGCTAGTCAGAATAATCTTGGTTCTCGTTGCTTCTAGTAGATGTTTTGTTATAGTCAATCAAAGCGTTTAAAACTTGTTAAATTTGGTGTTCCTGAAAAGAATTAATTTGCACATGGGTTTGTGATCGTGAATTCCTATATTTTATGGAACTTGTTGTGATATCACTTTCAGTTTGAGTACTTCACAGATCATCACAGAAAGTGATGTCAACCAGCACGTGATAACTCAGTTGGAGTTATGTTTGTCACCTAGTCACATATGTATTATAGAGCTCTGTTGTAAACTTGTTACTTCACAATAAAGAACCCACTCTTTAATTACCATTCAACTCAAGATTGTCTGGTAACTTATTACTGAAGAAAGCAATAACATACCAGAACTTTTGGATAATCCCGACTTATTTCAATGTACAGTTTTTTAAAGTGGTAATATGAAGTGTGTTTTGGTTTACAGAAGCTAATCTAATTACTGCAAAAGAAACTCTTATAATAAAATCAAAATACATGAAATATGAAATTGAAGCATAACATGCTGGACTCAGCAGATCAGGCAGTATTTGTGGAGGGCAAAACAGATTTAACATTTCAGGACAATTATTTTACATCAGAGCTGGAAGATGTTAGTTTATAAGCAAGTACAGAGCTCGAGAAAAGAGGGTTGTGGGGTGGGAGTGGTAGTGTTGTAAAGGAAAGAACAAAGGGGAAGGTCTGTGATAGGATGGATGACAAGAATGATTCAAAGATGAAAGGATGATGGTGCAAGTCAAAAGTGGGTGGTAAAAAAGATGGGTCCAAAGGAGGTGTAAATGGCTACAGCAGAATAGCAGAGGGTGGGGGGTGGGGAACATGAAAAATCTGGCAACAACAACTACTACTTATATTTATGTAGCACCTTTAAGGTCATGAAACATCCCAAGGTGTTTTATGAGACAAAGTGTGACACCGAGCCACGAAAGGAGATATTAGGCCAGATGAGCAAAAGCTTGGTCAAAGAAGTAGGTTTTAAGGAGTGTTTTAATGGAGGAAAGCAAGGTGGAGAGGCAGAAAGGTGTGGGGAGGGTATTCCAAAACTTGGGGTCAAGACAACTGAAGGCACAGTCACCAATGGTAGAGTGATTAAAATCAGGTATACACAAGAGTCCAGAATTATGGGTCAGGATTGAAGAAATGTGGGTAAATCCCAAACATGTGGACCACCAGCCAGACACGTAACAAATTTTAATAAAGTGTTTATTCATGAAAAAAATACTGAATTTGGCATTTAGACAATAATTTTGGGCTGGACTTTGTTCCCTTCCCGATGTTGGGCTCCTCGGCATGGGGGGGACGGGCTGGAAGATAGGAGCGGCAGCAGCCCACCACAGAACCCGACGCCAGGATTGCCGGGACCACTCTGCAGAGGGACCCGACTTTACATATTTAAATTAGCTGTTTGCATTAATTAAAATCTAATCCGCAGCAAACTTACCTGCAGTTCCAGATCTTCAGCGCAACAGGCGGTGCTCACACGCCTTTACTTTTCCATCCAGGGAAAGTAGGCGTCACCAAGGTGGGGAAAGGGGGAGCTCTGCATTTGTAGTGTAGTGAGAGGGAATGGAGTGAACTCTGTTTTTAGTGTAGTGGGGGAGGGGAAGGGTGCAATCTGCGCTTAGTGCAGTTGGGGGGAGAAGGGGTCAATTCTGCATTTGGTAGTGTATTTGTGAGGGGAACAGGGAAATATGTGTTTTTAGTGCAGTGTGGGGGGAGACGGGGCAACTCTACAGTTTCTACACAGGGCTAGCAGCCCTTTAAAAATTGCACCAATGCCTGCGCAGATACAGTTAATGTTGTTCATGGCGTCGCCGAGGCCGCCCCTGCCACGTGATTTGGGGGGTGGGTGCGGCTGATCTGCATATGTTAATGAGAAGGGCGGCCGGCATTTTCTTACGGCTGCTGTCTCTCCCAGCGGCAGGCCTACAAATTCCTGCCCTTTCTCTTTGCAAGATGTGTGATGATATTAGCATTTTTAATACACTAATCAGATGAAAACTGAATGCTTCTGAGTTCATATATTTAGAACACCCTAAATTCTCCAAGGCCATCGTTAGTAGCCCAGATTTTGCATTTGCCTTGCGTACAGTTGTCCACAGACTTTTAGTGGACTTGTCAGTAGAAACTTCCTCTCTTCCAGCATCAGTTTGAATTCAGCGTCCACTACAGGGATTTGTGACAAGCAGCAAGGGAACTGTTCAACTAATCACATTAAAGAATACTCACTAAAACACATGGACAAAGAAGCGGGAAGGAAAAAACAGGAAATACAAATTACACTTAAATTGCTGTACAGGAAGCAAAATTAAAATTGAGACATGGGATTAAGGGAAGTACATAAAAAAGCAAAATAAGGAAACTATAAAAAATACATCTTTAAATAATATGAAACAATAATTTTCTTCTAAGAGAATGAGACTCCACACTTGTCAAATTAATTTTTCAAGGTCAAGTTGTTCAGCAATAATTATCATTTACTATGCTGCTAAAACTGCAGTTTCTTCTGATTGAACAAGCCCTAACTTTTTCAGGCATTTTTTAAAGCAAGAACGGTAGGTAATTAGCCAAAGTTCACACCATTGTAGTGATCTCTGTGCAGATCCCATTGGCAGAGACTAAAACTGAGCAGCCTGTGGAAGAGCAAGGTAAAACTTTCTGCTTTCAACTGTACATGTGCAGATGCCAGAAGTTGCTATCAGTTTTACACAGTAATAACAGTGAGCACTGACAGCCTTGCCATTATTAGTACAACAAAACTCGTGCCATTGAGGACACAGTGAGCCATTTCTCATCTCATTTAATACGTATTAAACTCAATTGCTTTTCTTGAATTGCTTTATTACTTCATTAACACACCACAAAATATTTTTAGGAATGAATATTTTCCATTAAATTTTAAATCAAGTCTTTTTGTAAAATATTTCCACTGCTTTGAAGAACGATTTGAATCATCATGCTTTGGTTATCACATCAGACTTTACAACTCTGCACTTTACTTATTATCAAGGGATAAAGAAACATAGTGTATTTACAAAGATAGAATTACATATAATATAGAGCACAGAAGCAGGCCATTTGGCCCAACCAGACCATGCCAGCATTCATGCTTCACTTGAACCTCCTCCCATTCTTCCTTATCAACATAAACCTCTATTCCCTTCTCCCTCATATGTTTCTCTATGATTTACATTGCAACTAAAACAATTGAAGTGCGCAGAATTAAAATTGCTTATTTTTTATGAATGTTGCTTATATTCAGAAATGGTAAAACCACATGCAACAATTCAGGATCACAGGAATAAAAGAGACGATGGGCAGGATTTTGCCCTTTGGTCAGGATTTTGCCCTTTGGTCAGGACACCGGGGCAAGATCAAATGGGGGTCACAACCCCCCCACTACATGGGAAACAGTCACCCAGCAGTGATTTTTCTTGAATTGGCCAATTGATGGCCAGAGGGCAGGCTTGCCATCCAATTAAGGATGGTGGGCGGGCTCTCAAAGCTAAAGGACCAATAGGAGGCCTACCAGCACTGAAGAAGTAGCAACTTGCAGTTCACCGAAGGTAGATATAAAGGCATCTACATTTTAAGGCACCCTCTCTCCAACTTATTAAACTTTCAAATTTAAAAATGCCTTTAGCAGCTGGGCCATCATTGTGGAGGGAAATCCCCTCGGCAACCGCAATTGAGGCCAAACAGACAGAGAGGGCCTCAAAGTCTGCCTTGAGTGCTGGCCCCGCAGGTCTGCTGGCGGGAGGCCGCCTCCAGGCAGCTGGCCTAGACCCCTATGCACCAGGGGGGGCCCGGAGGCCAACTGGAAGATTCCAGTTAACGTCTGACAATAGGACCTGAATTTTACCATGGGCATTGAGGTAAAAAGAGGGTCCCGAACCCACACTTGCCGGCAATGCGACTGCCTCTGCAATTTTTACCACAGGCAGCCTCCACCTGGGGGGGTGGGGGGGCACCATCCAATTGGTACAGCGGGCATGCTCCTGTGCTGCTGGCCCAATCAGAGGGCTGGCAGCTCCCAAGCCTCAGCAGCGCCACCAGGAGAGGTGATGCAGGCAACCTCGGGAGTGGGCCTGGTAAGTATTTAAAAATTAATAAATCTGGGGGCCAATTGTTGGAGGGGAAACCCCTCCAGGGAGATCGTTGGGTCGTTGGGACTGCAGATGCTGCCTACTCTGCCTGCCCCGCCCCTTTCCCCCCCCTCCCCCACTTTGGGCCATCAAACCTGGACCCCCACCCGCCCCCCCCACCCCCGGCTGCGGCAGGGAGGCCACCCCCATAAAGCTAGCGGCCTCCCCACATGACAGGGTGTCATGTTGATGGCACCATAAAATATCCCTGAATTGGGCTTTTAATTATGGTAAATGCCTTCTTGGAGCAGGCACCCCCTCTATTTCTGGACCCGCCGCTGGGAAAATACCCCGATGTGTCCTGGCACGTCTCCCTGCCATCTTACTCGCCACCGCCCGCCTGTCAGCCCACCTCCCAGGGGCCCATAAGATCCTAGCCTAAGCCTTAATAGGCATTTAACTGCTGTTAATTGGCTACCCACCGCTTGTGGGCACACTGGCTGGTGGCGTGAATCTCCACACTCACCCATATCGGGGCCTACAAATCCTGCCCGACTCTCTGCAAACACACATTCATCATCTGCGAGAAAGTTTCAATTAGTTTAATATGCCTGATCTCTGTGGCTATTGATAAATAACTTGCAAAACTAAAGGCTCTGTATCTGAATGCACACAGCATTCGAAATAAAACAGATAAACTGATAGCACAAATAGAAATAAATAAGTATGATCTGATAGCCATTACAGGCTGCAGGATGGCATAGATTTGGAACTGAATATTGAAGGATACATGACATATGGAAGGACAAGAAGCTCAGAAAACCTGGAGGGGTGGCGCTGTTAATTAATGATGGTATCAGCACAATAGAGCAGGATGACCTAAATTCAAGAAACCAGAATGTAGAAGAGGTTTGGGCTGAGATGAAAAATGATAAAGGCAAGAGGTCACGAGTGGGAGTGGTGTGCAGGCTCCTTAACAGTAACCACATGGTAGGATAAAGGAAGAAATAATGGGTGCTTGTCAGAAAGGTACAGCGATAATTATGAGGGATTTTAATCTACATATAGATTGGAAAAATCAGATGGGTAAAGGCAGCCAAGCTGAGAAGCTCATAGAACGTTTTCGGGATAGTTTCTTAGAACAGCACATTCTGGAGCCAACCAGAGAGCAGGCTATACTAGATCTGGTGTTGTGCAACAAGATAGGATTAATTAATGACCTCATAGAGAAGGCACCCCTAGGCAGCAGCGATCATAATATGATTGAATTGAATTCAATTATAAGGCAAAGAAACCAGCACAAACAGGTTTTCTTAGATTTAAAGAAGAAAGGTTGAAATTTATTAAACTTAAACTCTAATTCGGTTAATGCCTACAGATACACGACGTGCCCACACTAGCATGCATATGTGATACACACATGCAGATAGAGACAGAAAAGAGCAGAAGAAAAATAAAGTGGAAAAGTTTGAGGCAATCGCTGGAGCGGTTTTTTGTTATGGATCTTCAAGCTCACTGTAGAATCCTTGATTGTAGATAGATCTTGTTTTTCATTGGGGCCCAGTATTCTTCTTAAACCTTGTTCACTGTAGGAGACTTGTCTCTCTTGGGGTTCATGTGTCTTCTCTGGATTTGGAGTTCCATGAGAAAGGGATGGAAGCAGACAGGAGAGGCTGTGGCGAGCTAGCCAGGAGCAAGCAAACACTCTGAGTTCAAACTGTTTGTACAATTCAAAAGAAAACAGGTTGCCAAGCAGGCTAGCCACATGACCAGCTGGTCTGACCACGTCTGTTTGTGGATTCTCTGGTTTTAGCCAACCCTGGAGTGTCTCTTCTTGCACACAATACCTGGTGCTCAAAGTCCATTGTGGGTTAAATTGGATAAGGGAAGTAACCCCTTTGTCTCCACAAGCACTGTCTGTTAATATGCAAATGTCTTTCCAGCCAAGGGCCTGGTGATTTTTTAAACAAGTCCTTTCTTCACTTCAGCAACAGTTTTCAAATCAATGCTCATACGACAAAATTAATGCACCTCATTCTTGGCAGTTGTGGGGTCTGCATGACAATATAAAAAGCAGCAAAGAACGACTGAAAGATAAATAAGGAGGGAAACATTAGAGTACGAGAGAAAGCTGGTGAGAAATATAAAGACAGATAGTAAGAGTTTCTATAGATATTTTTAAAAGGAAAGAGTTAACAAAGTGAGCATTGGTCCTATAGAAAGTGAGTCTGGGGAATTAATAAGGGAAAATAAGGAGACAGCAGATGAATTGAACAGATATTTTGCATTGGTCTTCACCATAGAGGATAGAAGTAACATCCCAGAAGTAGCTGTAAATCAGGAAATGGAAGGGAGGGAGGAACTCAAGAAAATTACAATCACCAGGGGAGTGGTACTGAGCAAATTGTTGGAGCTGTGGGCTGACAAGTCCCTGGGTCCTGATGGACCTCATCCTAGGGTCTTAAAAGAAGTGGCTAGTGAGATAGTTGATGCATTGGTTTTAGTTTTCCAAAATTCCCCAGATTCGGGGAGGGTTTCATTAGATGGGAAAAATAGCCAACGTAACTCCTTTCTTCAAAAAAGGAGGGAGACAGAAAGCAGGAAACTACAGGCCAGTTAGCTTATCATAGAGAAAATGTTAGAAGCTATTATTAAAGATGTTATAGCAGAGAACTTAGAAAAATTCAAAATAAGCAGGCAGAGTCAACATGGTTTTGTGAAAGGAAAATCATGTTTAACTAATTTATCTTTGAAGAAGTAACGTGCTGTGGATAAAGGGCAACCAGTGGTTCTACTGTACTTAGATTTCCAGAAGGCATTTGATAAGGTGCCACATCAAAGGTTATGGTGGAAAATAAAATCTCATGGTGTATAGGGTAGCATATTGGCATGGGTAGAAGATTGGCTAGCGAACAGAGAGTATGCATAAATGGGTCATTTTCTGGTTGGCAAGATGTAATGAGTGGTGTGCCACAGAGATCAGTGCTGGAGCCCAAACATTTTACAATTTAAGTAAATGACTTGGATGAAGGGACCGAAGGTATGGTTGCTAAATTTGCTAATTACACAAAAGTAGGTAGGAAAGTAAGTTGTGAGAGGACACAAGGAGGCTACAAAGCAATATAGATAGGCTAAGTGAATGGGCAAAGATCTGGAACATTGAGCATAATGTAGAAAAATTTGAAATTGTCCATTTTGGCAGGAAGAATAAAAAAATATATTATCGAAATGGTGGAGATTGCAGAGTTCTGAGATGCAGAGGGATCTGAGTGTCCTAGTGCATGAATCGCCAAAGGTTAATATGCAGGTACAGCAAGTAATTAGGAAAGCGAATAGAATGTTATCATTTATTGCAAGGGGAATTGAATACAAAAATACGGAGGTTATGCTTCAGCTGTACAGGGCATTGTTGAGACCACATCTGGAGTATTGTGTACTGTATTGATCTCCTTATTTAAGGAAGAATCTAAATGCGTTGGAAGCAGTTCAGAGAAGGTTTACTGGACCAATATGTGAAATGTGGAGAGAGAAGCAGAGTTAACGTTTCATCTGATGAAAGGTTCATCTGATGAATGATAACTCGACTTTTCTCTCCACAGATGCTGCCAAACCTGCTGAATATTTCTAGCACTTTCTGTTTTTATTTCAGATTTACAGCATCCGGAGTATTTTGCTTTTAATGCCTGGAATGGGCTGTTTGTCTTATGAGGAAAGGTTGGACAGTCTAGGCTTATATCCGCTGGAGTTTAGAAGAGTAAGAGGCGACGTGATTGAAACATATAAGATTCTGAGGGGTCTTGACAGGGTGGATGTGGAAAGGATGTTTCCTCTTGTGGAAGAATCTAGAACTAGGGGTCACTGTTTAAAAATAAGGGGTCGCCCATTTAGGACAGAGATGAGGAGAAATTTTTTCTCTCTCTCGAGGGTCGTGAGTATTTGGAACTCTCTTCCTCAAAAGGCGGTGGAAGCAGAGTCTTTGAATATTTTTAAGGCAGAGGTAGATAGATTCTTGATAAGCAAGGGGGTGAAAGGTTATTGGAGGGTAGGCAGGAATGTGGAGTTGAAATTACAATCAGGTCAGCCATGATCTTATTGAATGGCGGAGCAGGCTCGAAGGGCCAAATGGTCTACTCCTGCTCTCAATTCATATGTTCATATGTAATTTCCCAACAGGTAGAATGTTTCTTTTTCCCATTTGTTGTTGAATGGTTAGCACATTTCATACCTTGCAGAAGTTTATCTGCGTAAAAAATATTTGTTTCAATCACTAGAACCAGTGCCCTGTTTGTGAAATTGTTAGGTGATATCAGTTATGCAAAGGTGCAGGAATTTATTTCCTTGAAGAATTTTGGGTGTTTTATTTTGTTGTTTTTTGGCCCAGATTTTGCTCTCAGTGGTGAAGGAACAGCATCCACTATTCAACTCACTAACAACTGCCCACAGAAACTTTGCGGGTTCATCAGTGGAGATTTCCTCTAATCCGGCATCTTTTGCAGCCTGGTATAGGAACTATGGTGTGTGTAAGCCAGGAAAACAACAGCATGGTTCTTCAACCAATCAGATTGAAGTATCCTCACTGAGACAGGCAGCGACCAAACCAGGAAGTATAAACTAGGAAATAGAATTGAGATTTAAATGATGTAGAGACTGTAAAATAAAGATTGGGAAAGACATATGGAATTAAGGGAGAGTGATAAATAAGTCAGAAAGAAAATGTACAAAAAAGTTTTATTTTTATATTTTAAAAAAATCTCCAAAACTTGTTTTCTTCTGAGGGAATGAGATTCCACACATACAAAATTATTTCTTCAGGACCAGTGAAGTTATTCAGCAGTAATTATCACTTATCCAGATGTTCAAAACTCAATTCCTTTTGAATGCACCAGCCCCATCTTTTTAAGCCATTTTTAATGCAGAACTAGTGGACAAGTACCCCAAGTTCATGCCATTACAGTCTATTAGCAAGGACTGCAAATGTGCACCCAGTGGAGATACAAGATATCTCTGACACTAGCTTCTTGATTTTCGTATTTAACAGCATGGGCTAAATTTTATGGGTCCCCTAGGGAGGAGAGTGCCCGTTACCTTTCCAACACCTTGGAATTTAGTTGGACGTGAAGAAGGCTGAGACGGCCTTCCTGCTCAAAAGCCAATTGAGGCCACTTAAGGGCCTCTTTCCACCAGCAGCAGGGAGGGATTCTCAGCCACGTGTGGAGGCCACCCAGTAAAAAAAGGCAGCCTCCCTGTGGGCTTAAGGGGGCGGGCCCTCCTCTGTGGGCAATCTGTAGCCCACGGAGGGCCACCGGCGGCATAAGCTGCCCCTCCGTTAACAACCCCTCACCCCCTAACAAGGGCCTACCACACTGACCCTGGCGATCCTGCCAGACTTTCTAGGGTCTGGGGCTCCAGGATTGGGCCTGGTTCCAGGCCTCTTGTAGTACTGGTAGTGGCCACTTCTTCCGATGAGGCTGCCGATACTACTGAGTTGCTGGCCCTCTGCTTGGCTGGCAGCTCTTGGAGGCAGGATCTCTGTCCTTAAAGGAATGGGGACCCCAGTTCAGGCAGTTAATTGCCCGAACGCCGTTAAATAGAGCTGGGGGATCTCCAAAGGGCTGAGGCAGGGTTCCCCTCGCCTTTTGGACCTGGCACCAGGACCCCTGCCAGCTCCATTAAATCCAGCCCTACATGTGCGTACCCCTGAAGTTGCTGTCACTTTTCTTCCATTATAATGGTGAGCACTGTCAGCCTCATCATTATTCTCATGGCAAATTCTGGACCAAATTATTTGTTTTTTCCTGTGGTTTTAAGCTTAATGAAAACAGTGAGATGTTATAATACATTATAATATCTGTTGATAATTCATCATTTCCAGTATTTGGACCTTTTTCATGCTTCTTCAATTTGATTCTGCTTATTGGTTTATGGGGAAAGGTGGGAAATGCATACTCAACAAGACTGCAGTTATTGCAGTGTTACCAAGAGGATCTAAGATAGAATTTTAGATTAGAATGAGAATTTGTCCATTAAGTCAGGCATAGAGTAAATGTATTGCATTACTATTCATTGAATTGTTATACAGAGAAATGTTCTTGCTTGGAGAGACTTCATATATCTCAACTCTTAAATTAAATTGAAGCTATTTTCTTCTGATGCAGGCAAGACACAACCAACATCTGTGTAGTTATCAGATTAGTCAGCTGAAGAGCACAGTGGTCTAAATAAGTGATGGAGAATTTACCATCACTTTATTCTGTACCAATGACACTACTCAAACAGAAATTCCCCTCCATGATTTTACTATATATATTTGCACATCAAACTACAAACTATTTGGGGTCTACCTGGGATCATAATTAAATCATTTAATTGTAGGGTACAGTTCATTCTAATGAGCGCACTATCCTGGCCCTAACCTGGTCCTGCTCTGCTGTTTATTTTGGACTCTCTAGTACTAGTCACCATTCAATCTCCTACTCCCTTTACTCAAATTCCTACTTCCTGACGAGGCAGCAAGGGTAATACATTGAATTTTCATCCACTTTTTCAAAATTACTGATGAGATGTTTTATGTTTTCAGTTATTGGTTGTTTTTCCAGTTTTTTGGCTGGAAAGTAAAAGAGTTGTTTTATATGTGGATCACTTTATATGTGAGTACATATGGTAACTATGCATATGTCCACTAACAGGTCTTTATGTACTGCAATGATCTACATGTCAGCTGTTGACAAGAAAATCAACAACAGTGCAGAATAACTCTTCCAGTACAATTAGCAATTTATTTTTTTTAAACCAATTTATAATTGTTTTCCAAAATGTGTTATTTTTTTAATAAAAATTGTTGCTCAAGGACAGCTGGTTTCACTGAGGGCTGAAACATAGGGCTAAATTTTACCTCGGGCTTTAAGGGTCTTCACGCAAGCCAATAAGCGGGTCCGGAGCCTAAAATTGCCGGTAGCGGGACCAGCTCGGCAATTTGACCACAGGTCCTAATTGGTTGCCTCCATGCCTGCCATCCAATTGAACCTCAGCAGTGCAACTAGGAGAGATGGACACTGCTCAGGCAGGTTAGAGACCTCATAAGTACCTCAAGCTGGAGGCACCTCATACAGGTAAGTATAAATTAAAATTCAGGAGGGCTGAGGGGAAAAGCCCTGCTGTTTGGAAGGCAAACCCCTCTGAGGGGATCGTTGGGGCTGCAGGGGCTGCCTTTCCTGCCTGTGGGCCCCTCTGAAGGGAATGCAGCCTCAGGCACTGATAGTCCCTCGGACTGCTGCAGGGAGGCCAACTCCATGAAACTGGCGGCCTCCCCACGTGGAAGGTGCTGCCCCGCCATCAACAAAATGCTTCATTGGAGTGGGCAGCCAATCTGTCTTGCAGCCCACTACTGGAAAACATCCCCCATGGCAGGGCTGCATCAAGGGAGCCATCCCAATATGCTTCCCACTTTCTTACTGGCACCCCTGCCTCCATTCCCATCACCCGAGGGCCGGTAGAATACAGCCCATAGAATCATAGAATAGTGCAACAGAAAATTGGACCATTTGGCCCATCAAACCTGCACCGGCTCTTTTGAAGAGCAATCCAGTTAGTCCCACTCTTTGGCTCTTTCACCATATCCCTGCACTTTGTCTCCTTCTTGTGTTTATCCAGTTTCTTTTTGAAAGCTACTTTTGAATCTGTTTCCACCACTCCATCAAGCAGTGCATTCCAAATCATAAGCACTCAAAAGAAACTTTTTCTCATGTCGCCTGTGGTTCTTTTGCCAATCACCTTAAATCTGTGCCAGCTGGTTATCAGTCCTTCAGCCATCGGAAATAGTTTCTCTTTATTTACTCCATCTAAACCCTTCATGATTTTAAACGTGTCTGTTGAATCTCCTCTTAGCCTTCTGTGCTCTAAGGGGAACAACTCCAGGTTCTCCAGCGATCCACATAACTGTATTCCCTCATCCTTGGAAGCATTCTAGTAAATATCTTCTGTGCCCTCTCCAAAGCCTCCTCATCCAGAATTAAACAGAATACTCCAGTAGGGAGTGTTTTATATAGTTTTAGTATAACTTCCTGGCTTTTGAATTCTCTGCCTCTATTTATAAAGCCCAGGATTCCATAAGTTTTATTAACTGCTTTGTTAACCTCTTCTGCCAACTTAAAAGATTTGTGCCCACGTACCCCAGGTTTCTCTGTTCTTGCACCCGCTTTAAAATTGTACCATTTAACTTGCATTCTCTCCCCTCATTCTTCCTACCAAAATGTATCACCTCAGAGTTTTCTGCGTTGCATTTCATCTGCCATATGCCTGCCCATTCCACCAGCCTGTCTTCCTGAGTTCTATTACTATCTTCCAAGTTTGTGTCATCTGAAAATTTCAAAATTGTTCCCTGTACCCCCAAGGCCAAGTCATTAATGTATATCACAAACAGCAGTGTCCCTAGTACTGAACCTTGGAGAACACCACTGTATACCTCCTCCAGTCTGAAAAATAGCCATTCATCACAACTCGCTGCTTTCTGTCCCTTAACCAATTTTGTTCACATCCTACCACTGTTCCTTTCATTCCTTGGGCTTCAATGTTGCTAAGATATTCCTACTGCTATAATACTGACTACCACCCACCACCACCCCCCGCCCCCCCCCCCACTCCTTCACCATAAAAAGAGATGGGGAACGGATGCCCTCACACATTATCCACTCTCTAATAGCAGCTGCAGGCTCCCTTCTATAGCTACTGTCTGCTCCAGATTGCTCCCTGACCGACTGGAAACGAAGCCTGTCAATCAGGCGAGCTGCCAGGCAGGGATCCTACTTAAAAAGTAAAACTCCATAGCATGTGGGGAAACTGGACTTTTGGGTTTCCCAACCCACACCAGTTAATGTAGGTCTTTCAAAATAAAAAAAAAACATATTTCTTCTGGAGTTCTTAAAAGGGTACTTTACCATTCTGAGCTGTGCTTATTGAATTTTTGTTTATATAACGTAGCTACAATATGTTAAATATCACTATTTAATTAAAAGTAAATATATTAGTTAATATATTTGATGAAAACTGATCTACTTTATTATCCACTATTCTGAAATGAGCACGTCAAAGTATCATAAGATGGAATTTAATAAAATAAAAACATTACTGCAAATGTATTATGTAGCCAAGCACAAGAACACAAGAATTATGAGCAGGAGTGGGCCATTCGGCGACTTGAGTCTGCTCCACAATTCGATAAGATCATGGCTGATCTGATTGTGGCCTCAACTCCACTTTCCTGTCTGCCCCCCATAACCCGTGACTCCCTTGTTAATGGAAAAACTATCTAACTCAGCTTTGACTAAGTTCAATGACCCTGCCTCCATTGCTCTCTGGGGAAGCGAATTCCACAGACTAACAACCCTCTGAGAGAAAAAAATTCTCCTCATCTCTGTCTTAAATGGGAGATGCTTAATTCTTAAACTGTGTCCCCTAGTTCGAGACTCCCCCACAAAGGGAAATATCCTCTCAGGATCCACCCTGTCAAGTCCCCTCAGGATCTTATATGTTTCAATAAGATTACGTCCCATTCTTCTAAATTCCAATGGGTATAGGCCCGAACTGCTCAACCTTTCCTCATAAGATAACCCCTTCATCCCAGGAATCCGTGAGTGAAAGTTCTCTGCATTGCTTCCAATCCAATTATATCCTTTCTTAAGTAAGGAGACCAAAACTGTTCAGATGCAATCTAACTTAAGGTCCTGTACAGCTGCAGCAACATTTTCCTACTTTTATACTTGATTCCCCTTGCAATAAAAGCCCACATTCCATTTGCCTTCCTAATCACTTGCCGTACCTGCATACTAACTTTTTATGATTCATATGCAAGGACACCCAGATCTCTTTGAATACTGTAGAGCTCTACAGTCTCTCATCATTCAAATAATATATTGCTTTTCTATTCTTCCTGCCAAAGTGGACAAGTCCACATTTTCCCACATTATACTCCATCTGCCAAATTGTTGCCCACTCTTAACCTATCTAAATCCCTTTGTAGTCTCTTTATATCCTCTTGACAGATTACTTTCCTATCTATCTTTGTGCTGTGCTGTCAGCAAATTTAGTGTCCATACATTTGGTCCCCTCATCCAAGTCATTGTTATAGATTGTATATAGTTAAGGCCCCAGCACTGATTTCTGTAGCACTCCACTAGTCACAACCTGCCAACCTGAAAATGACACATTTATCCGTACTGTCTTTTTCCTGCTCTTCCTGTTATCTAACCAATCCTCCATCCACGCTGTCATGCAAATTGGCTTTGTTGAATGATAATTTTCTTTAATCCATTGACTAAAGATCTGAACTTATATTTTTTCGAAGAAATGTAAAAAGAACATTTTAAAAAGGATGACTTTGCTGGCAGTTTAAGATGGCTACCTAATTTGCAACACTGTATCCTACACTGCAATGCTTGTGAGAGGGAGCCAAAATGTCTGCTCATGCCCCAGCAAGAACCAAGACCCAGGATGTTTAAAGGAACAAGCTGTTCTTTTAGCAAGAGTGAAATACTGCTAACTGCTGTTTGAATGACTGAGTGACTGTCATGTGACAAGCCCCTCCCCATCTGTAGGTTTAAGCTTATGTCTTTCTGCAGCAGAGAAAGGAGAAGCAACTGGACTGTGACACCTGCAGACAAGAGTGGGGGCCTCTCTCTCTCCATTCCAGATTGAAAGCTTTCAAATCCTGCCTGTTGACTGACCACCTTTGCATACTCCAGCTACAATCTTCCCCTGTTGGAAGAAATCATCCACATCGCTGTCTCCAAGAAACCCACTGATCCAGTCATCTACCTCTTCGAACTGGAAGCCTTAGGACCACCAAATTCAGCTAGAAACCAGCCAAATCACCAAATGTCATGGACTGTGTACTCCTTTTTTTTTTCTATGGACTCTAACTCAACCAATATATCTTTCCCCACTCTGTAACCTATATGTGTGTGTGTGTGTAAACCTCTAGTGTGTATGTGTGAGTGAAAGTTGGCGAGTTGTTTATTATTTTCATTGGTACGGTTTAGGTACAATAAAGTTAACCTCTTTATTTTGTTAACTCAAGAAAACCTGCCTGATTTGTTCTTGTTATGATCATACCAAGTAAGAAATCAAACACCCACTGAATTGGCCAGTACATCCACTTTAAGAAAGAATTAAACCTGTCGTGGTCAAACAAGGCAAGGGAAAAGAGTGAAGCCCTTTGACCCCTCCTCACTTGACCATAACAATGTTAATAGGTTACCCTGTTAGGGCCCATAACAGCGGGGAGACATCCCGGACTGACGGAGGCATCCCTGCAGGAATAGGCACCAACATGTTGCACATTTGACATTTGACAAAATTATTGGCTCAACCACGGACATGGGGGCAATTAATCTGTATATAAATTGTATAGCCAACCAAATGCCATTAAAACACAGTTGGATTTAAAGCACATTTCTCCCTATAAATAAAGTAACTAAGCATACAAACATCAATGGAGAGCAGCATAACAAGCAAAGTAGTATGCAATGCCAATGTGAATTACTTTTATTGACAAAATAGAGCCAGCTACACCATGTGCTAACATTTCATTAGCATGTAGCCAGCCAGGACCAAGCCCAATGCCCCAATGATCCCGATTCTTTCCAATTACTTTTGCTTCTGGTAATTTTAAATATCTTGCTCCAAACCTTTAAACTTGTGTTTTAAAATAACTATTTATTATTTATTTTAAAACACAAGTTTAAAAGCGCAGGGGTGTCCAACAAAGAACAAAGAACAGTACAGCACAGGAACAGGCCATTCGGCCCTCCAAGCCAGCGCCGATCTTGATGCCTGCCTAAATTAACACCTTCTGCACTTCCGGGGTCCGTATCCCTCTATTCCCTTCCTATTCATGTATTTGTCAAGATGTCTCTTAAACGTCGCTATTGTATCTGCTTCCACCGCCTCCGCTGGCAGCAAGTTCCAGGCACTCACCACCCTCTGTGTAAAAAACTTGCCTCGCACATCCCCTCTAAACTTTTCCCCTCACACCTTAAACCTATGTCCCTTAGTAATTGTCTCTTCCACCCTGGGAAAAAGCTTCTGACTATCCACTCTGTCCATGCCGCTCATAACTTTGTAAACCTCTATCATGTCGCCCCTCCACCTCCGTCGTTCGAGTGAAAACAATCTGAGTTTTTCCAACCTCTCCTCATAGCTAATGCCCTCCAGACCAGGCAACATCCTGGTAAACCTCCTCTGTACCCTCTCCAAAGCCTCCACGTCCTTCTGGTAGTGTGGCGACCAGAATTGCACGCAATATTCTAAGTGTGGCCGAACTAAAGTTCTGTACAGCTGCAACATGACTTGCCAATTTTTATACTCTATGCCCCGACCGATGAAGGCAAGCATGCCGTATGCCTTCTTGACTACCTTATCCACCTGCGTTGCCACCTGTGGACCTTGACGCCCAGATCTCTCTGCCTGTCAATACTCCTAAGGGTTCTACCATTTACTGTATACGTCCCACCTGCAATAGTCCTTCCAAAATGCATTACCTCACATTTGTCCGGATTAAACTCCATCTGCCATTTCTCCGCCCAAGTCTCCAACCGATCTATATCCTGCTGTATCCTCTGACAATCCTCATCATTATCCGCAACTCCACCAACCTTTGTGTCGTCCGCAAACTTACTAATCAGAACCAGCTACATTTTCCTCCAAATCATTTATATATACTACAAACAGCAATGGTCCTAGCACTGATCCCTGCGGAACACCACTAGTCACATCCCTCCATTCAGAAAAACACCCATCCACTGATACCTTCTGTCTTCTATGACCGAGCCAGTTCTGTATCCATCTTGCCAGCTCACCTCTGATCCCGTGTGACTTCACCTTTTGTACCAGTCTGCCATGCGGGACCTTGTCAAAGGCTTTACTAAAGTCCATATAGATAACATCCACTACCCTTCCTTCATCAATCATCTTCGTCACTTCCTCAAAAAACTCAATCAAATTAGTAAGACACGACCTCCCCTTCACAAAACCATGCTGTCTCTCGCTAATAAGTTCGTTTGTTTCCAAATGGGAGTAAATCCTGTCCCGAAGAATCCTCTCTAATAGTTTCCCTACCACTGACGTAAGGCTCACCGGCCTATAATTTCCTCGATTATCCTTGCCACCCTTTTTAAACAAAGGAACAACACTGGCTATTCTCCAGTCCTCTGGGACCTCACCTGCAGCCAATGAGGATGCAAAGATTTCTGTCACGGCCCCAGCAATTTCTTCCCTTGCCTCCCTCAGTATTCTAGGGTAGATCCCATCAGGCCCTGGGGACTTATCTACCTTAATGCTTTGCAAGACACCCAACACCTCCTCCTTTTTGATAATGAGATGACTGAGACTATCTGCATTCCCTTCCCTAGGCTCATCATCCACCAAGTCCTTCTCTTTGGTGAATACTGATGCAAAGTACTCATTTAGCACCTCGCCCATTTCCTCTGGCTCCACACATAGATTCCCATCTCTGTCCTTGAGTGGGCCAACCCTTTCCCTGGTTACCCTCTTGCTCTTTCTATATGTATAAAAAGCCTTGGGATTCTCCTTAATCCTGTTTGCCAATGACTTTTCAGCCTTGGGATTCTCCTTAATCCTGTTTGCCAATGACTTTTCAACCTTGCGCGTGAGGGGTCACATTGCTATTTTTGTCCTTCATAGGGGGCTGGTGAGCAAATTTCGGAAAGATAAAGGCATTAAAAATTTATCTTACTATTAATTATAATAATAAAACATGTATTTTTGTGAACTTGCTTTGAATGAGAAGATTAATTGATTAACCTACTTTCTCGGCAGTATATTGGACACTGATTTAGTGAGATCCCTGGCATTGCTTGCACGAGTACTCAATGTCTGCCCACACACTTTATTTAGCAATGTGGAGTATTCCGGATAGATGTGCATCTGTCAGGAGTGATCTTGATCTTGTTTTGAGGCTTTTCATTCTTGAAAAAGTTGTTTGCAGCAATATGTGCTGCCAAGCAGTGCAATGAATCGACAGGCATGTTTTGATAAATTTGGATAAGACACTAAGAGATCATATTGACTAAAGGTTCATGAACAATTCCATCAAGCTATACATAAAGCAAACAAGGTTCTAGGTTGTATCACAGGACAATTCACTCCTAACCAAAGCATACCATTTTGTCCTTGAATAAGACCTTGATTAGAATACGGCATTCAATATGGTCTAAAATAAAAGCAAAATACTGCAGATGCTGGAAATCTGAAATAAAAACAAGAAATGCTGGAAATACTCAGCAGGTCTGGCAGCATCTGTGGAGAGAGAAGCAGAGTTAACGTTTCAGGTCAGTGACCCTTCAGCAGAACCTTCTGACAGGAGGTAGGTACCCTGTAATACAAATCAGGGCCAATGTGATCTCCTTGGCTAGTTTCAATCAGCTAAAGGGGTCAGAGAGGAACTTTCCAAATCTTTCCCTTTCCTAATTGACCTGGGTTTTTGCCTCTCCCAGGTTACATGGCTCTGGGTGGGTAGGGAGTGTAATGTATAATGCATCACAAGTCGGCAGACAGTATTTTCGAGTCCATTATATTCATAAGTTTGTATGTATGAAAATCCAGTCTGGTGTTAGGCAGAGTCCTGTAGAGATCAATGGTTCCTTCCTTTTATTCATTAATATTAAACCCATGGATTACATCCAGTTGAAGGTGCGTAGATGATATGGGTCACCTGATATGGAGTCTAGAATTCGGAAATTGGTAATGTATGTTTATGAGCAGCAACAGATGACTGTTTGGTGAAAAATACCCATTTCTTGTTTCAAGAATTATTTTAAAATATGATTTTCATGGCAAAGTAATAAAATTTCATAATCAAATATTAGTGAAAGCATTTATATTATTGATGTTATGAAAAGCACTATATATTTCGTTTAAATTATGATTCAAATCATACTTCAATTCTGTCCCAAATATAAAAATATTTTACCTCTGACATTTGTGAACAAACTAGAAGTTTTTAAATAAAGTTATGTCATTGCTTTTCAAGAAGATCCTTTCAAAATTATAGGTTCTATATATCCACAGGGCCATGTGTCATGTGTTATTACAATCGTAATAATTCTTTCTTTGATTGTGACACATAGTTGGTGCTCATAGGACATAAATATTTTTAAATTGATAAATCCCTTGTAGATCCAGTGGAATGTTTGAATCTTCATTATCCGATCGACAGTGCCTTGTACCTGCAGCTGCTGCCAGCCCTCCCCCTCCTTGTGCCGCCACTCGGGAGCTCAGCCTGTTTGTTGACAGATGTGACGTAGGGCCTGAAGACGTTACTTTGTTGCTCGGGGAGGCAGAGTCACATGATGGCCCGGGCAGCACTGTCTCCATGGGAATTAACAAACACTACAAACTACATTGCCTGCTGGTTGCAGAGTTGAATGTGGATCTGCCGCCTGGCAGTGCTCTCCTCCTCAGGATTGGCAGATTACCACGGACCTCAAAGTTCTTACTACGGACACGTTGCCAACCCCTGCATCCCAGACATAAGGCCTCTCTCCACAGCTGAGGAGGTGGCACTTGATCTAGCAGTGACCCAGGGCAGCCAATCAATAGCGAATGGTGAGACTGCGAAAAGAGTGAGGATTGTCTTCCATTGACATACAGTTCACTTCTGGAGACCCACTTCATGTATTGTTGGCATGACGAGATCTGCACAACCTAACCCACACATGTTTGTGTTCACTAATATAGGTCAGCGTCTGCAGGAGAGCCAGGTAGAAGGGGGACCGAATTTCACCTCTGAAGAGAATCAGGAGTCAGAGGAAGCACCGTCACATGATTCGCCTGCACCTCCCACCAGCGCAGATACTTTCACCTTGGTGAGTTTTCACTCGGTTGTAGAATCAGGGTCGCAAGCTGGTGGGAGCACCACACATGCACCTGAGCAGCTGGCTAAGGCCACTGACAGTCGGAGGATTATGGGTGGCAAGGCTCATGCTGAGCCCCAGGCTCATGATTATCCTCTGGTGTCGACAGCACAGGCCATCCTGGAGTTGCAGAGAAGGGTAAGGCAACAATTGGTGGAGATGCCAGAGGCAATACGCAGTCATGAGCAGACGATGGAGGAGTCCATCCATTCATGTCTCAGGCATGTGAGCGCATGGCTTCCTCCATCGAGAGGTTGGTGACTCTCGTGGAGAGCCAGATCCTACAAATGCGCGCAGACCTGCTCTTGGCCATGAGCTCAAAACAGCAGTGGCAAGCCGAGAGAAGGATGAGGCCCCAGGAGCCTTCTCCAGCTTCTCATCCTTCTCTGCTCAGCAGGAAAGTTCAAGTGAGCCTTGAAAGGGCAAAGGAGAGGTTGACCTCCACATCTGGGGTCTTGCACATGGTGCTCTGAATGTGGACATTGGCTCCGCAGCCCCTCCGTCAGTGCGTCCACCTCCAGCAGCCGTAACACCTGAGTACAGTCCTGCACCTGTTCAGGAAACCCTCAGGCACCCAGGGCCTTCCAGGCCTCAGGCAGCCAAAGGACATCACCGAAGTCATCACAGGTCAAGGCCGCCTGATCAGCAGCCTGGCTCCAGCCCAGCTGCTAGCACTGGGAGTTACACCTTGTAGAAGCACTCGTACACAGAAAAAGAAAACTACCTCGACACACGTGGGGTTTAACGGGTGTTTGACATTTGACATTTGTTTTCTCTTATAAAGTTCTTGAGTTTTTGCAATTAACTTTCATTGTGGAAAATAATTATTCTATCTTGCCTTACTTGTGAGCTGCTGACTTCACCCTTTCCCCTTAGTGGATGGTGTGCATTGAGGTGAGCCTTTTTTGATTTTACTATGAGAGGCCAACAGGGTGGCTGAAATAGGATAAGTATGAGACTGTCCCTGGCGTCCTTGGCCTGTCGCTCAATGTGCCTGGCCTCCGGTGCAAGGGATGCAACATCCAGTGCTGCCTGCTCATCACCCTCCTCCGTGGCCTCTTCGTTGGTTGAGGATGGCAGCCAATCATGTCCTCATCATTCAAGGCCTCCGCCCTCTGCAGTGCTAGATTGTGCTGAGCACAGAAGACCACCATGATACGCGAGACCCTTGCTGGGACATACTTCAGGGCTCCACAGATCAAGCCAAACACCGGAATCTCATCTTCAGCAGCCCAATGGTCTGCTTGATGGTCACTCGGGTAGAGCCATAGCAAGTGTTGTACCTCTCCCCTGCTGCAGTCCGAAGGTTCCTCACAGGCATCTGTAGCCATGTCTTTAATGGGTAGTCCTTGTCCCCGAGAATCCATCCCTGAATGTGAGCGGGGGGGCCAGAAAAGCTGCAGCACCTGAGACTGTCGAAGTATGTCGGCGTCGCGGCTGTTTCCTGGGAAATGGACACACACCTGCAGGAAACACTTTCGGTGGTCGCAGAACAACTGAATGTTGATGAATGGAAGCGCTTCCTGTTGATGAAGCTGGTCCATTGGAGCCTTGATGGCCATATGCGTGCAATCTATCACACCTTGCGTCTGGGGGAATCCAGCAATGGACCCAAATCTGATTTTCCTCTTAGCCTGACTGTCAGGGTCGGTCCAGATGCTCACATCGTCATCGATCCTCTTGAACAGGGCATTGGTAAACTCCTTGATGCAGCTGTGGACTGCTGCCTGAGAGATGACACACCTGACCCTAGTGGATCCTTCGACTGATCCAGTCACATAAAAGTTAAGTGTCACAAAGATCTTCAAGGCCATGGGCATTTCGTTACCATCAAATCCCATACGTTGCAACTTGTCCTGTAGCAGAGCATATAAGTTGGTGGCGGCCATTGTCTTTGCTGACAATGACGCTGGACATTGGGAGGTAGCTGAATCGGGTCCGGTACATTTTATGGCGCAGGTGGGCACTTCTTGACATGGCTGGCTGTTTCGCTCTTGTTGTGGAGCCTCATGGGCAGGCGCAGCTGCCTCATCACCCTCCCTCAGTAGGAGGCACAGCATCATGCCATGGGGGTCCAAAAAGAAAGAGGGCTGAATTTTAAATGCTTGCTGCTGATCCCGCGGACCACCACTGCGCAGGCGCGGTCATTTTTAAAGGGCTCCAAGCCTAAAGTACAATTTAATTTTTTAAAGGACTACTCAATTTAAAAAAAAATAGTGATCCCAACCCTCTCCCACCCACCCCACCCCCCCCCCCCCATAATAAGCATACAAGTAATTACCTGCCCTCTCCCTGCCGCCAAAACACTTACCTTGTGCTACCAACCTTCCCCTCCCCAAAGTTCAGCTTTTATCTTTAACCCTTCCCACCATCCCCGACACCAATCATATTAGTTTGACCTCACTCCCCCACTCCCACACTGAAATACTTACCTGATCCCCCCTCCCCGCCAGCGTCCTGCATCGGATCTCTGGACAGAGATCCGAAGGCTCAGGAGTGCCAGCCACCGGCACCAATATCGGAGAGAGATGGATGTTGGGAGCGGGTAAGTGATTAATTCATTTATTTGCATTGTTTTAAATATTTAAATTCTGCTCCCGTCACTGAGCGGCAGGGGGATCTCCACGAGGCCCCGCCTCCACCAGCGATATGGGACCGGCCTTCCCGGCGTCAAGGCCCATGACAGGCCTCTGCTGGAGGCATTTTCTAGCCACCTCTGCTATGACCCCCGACATTGGGGGAGGCTGTAAAATTCAGCCCAGAGTGTATGAGACCCATGCCAGGTGATCAGTGGGCTTACTGAGTGCTGGCCTTGCAGAGACAAACCTGCCTTGGCAGCTTTTCCTTTGCTACTTCACTCAGCAGACTCACTACTGCCTCTCAGTGCCCACCCTTGCTCATAGTCGACCCTCTCACCCAGCAGTATGGGCACCCGACCCGCTCATCTTACAGTTTGGGTACCCAATTCTGCCATCCAACGGTATGGGCACCTGGTACTGCCACCCAAAACCAAGGACCCCCTTGCAGAACACCCAAGACCCAGCTACTCCTTGCAGAAGACCCGAGCCCCAACCACTGCTTGTAAAACACCAGAGACCCACTCCATTCGGCACTGCCACCTGAGCCCCAACCCATCAAATACTGCCACCCAAGACCCTGCCCATCTATGCAGAGCGCACAGCACTGTAGTCCGACAATGGCCTCCACTCCCCACTCTTCATCTATGCAGCACTGATCACAGCTGCCTGCCTATCATGGCACTGAGGCCTTGCCCCTGTGCCACCAGCTTTCAATTTCTGGGGTTCCGAAGGCACGTGAGGGATGCCCGTCATCCACTTAATTCCATGCCCCCCACTCATTGAATCACTTTCAATTACATTAAAACTAACTCCTCTGTAATTTAAATTGCAGTCCCATTGTGTTGGAGCGGTGTTGCTGCCTTGGTGCTTTCCCGCTGCTGACTAAATTATCAGATTTCCAAGCAAACTCATCCAACGCTATTCTCCACCCACCCCCAGCCCCCAAGCCTCCATTTCCGCTCCAAACGGCCTCACTTTATCTAGCCTAATATTTCAATTCTTTGCATTTCCTCACACAAGGCGGCATCCTAATGAATCTGTTCTGTACCCTCTCTGGAGCCTCAATATTCTACTTCTAATGTGGAATCCAATATTACACACAGTGCTCTAAGTGAGATCTTATTAAGGTTTTGTATTGGCTCATCAATACCTCTTGGCGTTTAGATTCTGCACCTTGTGATAAAATGTAGAATTCCACAGGTGGCTGATAGCCTGGTCATACGAACCTCATATTTCATTAACTTCACCATGGACTAAGAAGACAGAGTGAAAGTGTAATTATTTTTGATTGAGTGATGTGATTTTCCTCGAAGTTCAGGATGCCAAGCTGTGCCATTAAAAGCTCAGTCTGAAAGTGCATTCAATTTCGTCATCAGGAAGGGTTTTATTCATTGGAAGTACAGATTCTGAGTGATATAAGCTGTCTCAGTTGGCATGTTAATGCATGCTTCTCAGAAGTCATCAGTGCTTCTTTTTTTTCTGAGGCAATTCAAGATATCTGTACTGTTTAGCCAAAGCCATGTGTCAGCTGCTCGTCGCACCTGATTCAATCAGAGCTGAACGCACATTCAATCGAGGACAGAGGTCAAAAACTGGTAATGTGAAGCACTGAATATTATAAAAATAATTGTTGAGCAGACAATAAAGTCCTGCTTTCATTGGATGTATGAGGTGAGGTGAGCAGTACAATCAGCAAGGGTGTCAAGAATTGTAGCAGCTTGCTGTATGTTCCATGCTTCATGCAGTTAAAAAGGATCAGACATTCTAACCACAGAGGATGAGGAGGAAAAAGGTGGAGGTAACCAATCCTGGATCATGACAATAGTGCCCAGGGAAGAGATCAGACAGCTGGCAAAAATATCTTCATAACTGTTTCAAGAAGAAAGGTTGCACTCCACCTGCATAAAAACACTATGTTATTGATGATCCTTCAATCACTTTCAGCAACAATTATTCAATTCAGCAAAACATTGAACATTTTTTCAAGGAAAGGACACTTGTGAGCCTTCATCACCAAATGACATTTAACTAATTCACTATGTTACGACCGACCACTCCTGTCAAAGCCCCCTGTCAAAACATATGATTCTGATTGTGGTGGGATTCAATCCCATCGTTCCACTAATCGGCTAACAAATCATTTAAATCTTTCCAAATTAAAGAGAGACCCAGCCAAATTGTACTATCTATTAACCCCCGAATGAGGCTAACCAAACCAGCTGTCTTTAAATCAACGAATTAACTCTTTAATTAGAAGAACTAAATTCTTAAACGCTATGAAGATATAAACAACATTTAAAATAGAAAAAATTAGAGTCCTTGCAACTTTAAATTACCAGAGATCTCTGTTTTGGCTTGACCTTTTTTTTTAGAATTTTGCAAGATAATAATAAATCCTATTCCTTCAATTTAAATGGTTGAGAGCTTTTTCCAGGTGCTGTCATTCCAGCTGTATCTGTGTGTCTGTGTTCTGTTAGAACAAACTGTCTTCAACTAAAAAGCCAGTTCAAAACTGAATTGTCACAAATGTATCACATGAGACTCACTCCCAATGGTTGTATCTATGGTAACGAGAATGTACCCTTTGAATCATAGTCTCCAAATGGCTGTTTCGAAGGCAACAAAAATGCACCTTGCCATAACTCCTGAGGCTTGCTGGTTCTTCAAGCAATACTGATGCCTTGCAAGCCTTAAAGGCAAACTGCATATTCTGAGAAAAAACTACAGGACCATGACACCTCCGCCTCTAGAGGCATGAAATGCCATTCCTGAAATGCGCTTCATTACAATGGGTAAAAAAAAACAAATTGAAAAAACGCAAACACTTTTATTTTACGCATTTACAGATATACACATTTTTTTTAAAGTGTTTAGACTACAGCAACAAGTTCCACCAGAACATTTCGGCTTTAAATTTTCAAAAGGTTGTTCCAATTAACCCATTTTAAATTTCCAAGTGTAGTCTTCCAATTGTTTTGTGTTTTCCTTCCAAGTGTCCCTATTGTCCATCACCTCAGCCAGGTGAGCTGCACAGCTAGGAGCACTAACCACTACTGGGTTCACTATTCTCTGAGAAGTTTCTCGAGTACCCCTTAAACTATGTGGCATCACTTGACACTGGAAAACTCTGTCCGGTGTAACAGAAGCTGATTTTGTCTTACTCTGGGGTGTCAAAGGAATTTGACAGTCTCCTTCCAACACATCTGTCTCTTTAAGACACATTGTGTTGCCCACTCTGTCCATCCAGTCTTTTAAATGAGAATTTGGGTAGGAGTCTGCCTTCTTTACCACAGTGACTTTTCCAGAGTCTATACAAGTTTGAGTGGTTCCACCAGGTTTAGTCATCAAGACCATCTGCGAATTCCAGCTGTCCTGACCAGGTTCATCTAAGCTGCCCTTCAGCATGCATTGTACCTCTGCTTCCACGTGGGCCTGTCCGGCTGGACCTAAGCAACAAGGATGTCGTTTTAAAGGAATGGCTCCCCCTATACGCACAACATGTAAGGCTAAGGTTGTACATCCTGGCTTATCCCTACAAACTTTTTGAAACATTGTGAAAACCCTGGTTAAGACTTCAAGCTGTTTTGCCTCTAAGTGTAAAAGCCTGTTTAATTTTCCTAGCCATTCTGCATTTGCTAATGGGATAGTTGGAGATTATATCTGAGTATTTCCTAGGCCTACTTCTGCCTCATCCGCAATATCCTTTTCATTCTCCACAGTCCCGATTACCTGACGTACCTGCTCTGGCTTATACTCCTCCCTGCGGTAATATGGTTTGAGCAAATTAATGTGACACAACCGATTCTTCATCCGGTGATCAGGGGTGTCAATCAAGTAATCTACCTTACCCACTCTTTTGATCACTCTATATGGGCCACTGAACCGTGCTTTCACTGGTTCTCCCTGTGACGGTAACAGCACGAATACCTCATCCCCTTGTTTTATGGTAGGTTGTGATTTTTCCACCATTTGACGGGTGTGGCATGCCCTACAAAATTGTCTCACATCCTTTGTAAGAACTGGCCAATAATCATGTTTGCTTATGTGTGATTTGGTCTTCCGAATTCCCCTATGTCCTGAAAAGGAAATGTCGTGTGCGAACCTTAATAATCCTTGGCGATATTTAGGTGGTACCTCTATCTGTTCAACAACTGTCCAGTCTTCATCGGCAGGTCTATGATTCCTCCTCAAAACCCCATTTGCCATAGAATAGCCTTCCAGAACTCCTTTCACCTCGGCTTCTGATAGAGCTGTCCGTGCTATTTGGTAGATCTCTGGATCAGCTTGCTGTGATGCAATGATAGATGAATGTGTAAAGCATCTCATCTGGGTTATCTAAATCACCAAATAAGGTTTCAGATGCCTGATTTTCAACTTGTGGGGCCCCTTTTGCCTTCGAAAATGGATCCTGTTTAGCCATTGCTCGGGTAACTACACACACAGGAAATATTCCCGGAACTCTTTCCTGTAATTGCTCCATTTCATAGAGTCATAGAGTTACACAGCACAGAAACAGGCCCTTCAACTCATCATTTCTGTGCTGGCCATCAAGCACCTAACTATTCTAGTCCCATTTTCCAGCACTTAGCCCATAGCCTTATATGCTATGGCGTTTCAAGTGCTCATCTAAATACTTCTTAAATGTTCTGAGGGTTTCTGCCTCTACTACCCCTTCAGACAGTGCGTTCCAGATTCCAACCACCTTCCGGGTGAAAAAATGTTCCCTCAAATTTTTGGTCGCCACACTATAGGAAGGATGTGATTGCACTGGAGCGGGTGCAAAGAAGATTCACCAGGATGTTGCCTGGGCTGGAGACTGAAAAGGCTAGGGTTGTTTTCCTTAGAAAAGAGAAGGATGAGGGGGGACATGTTTGAGGTATACAAAATTATGAGGGGCATTGATAGGTTAGATAGGAAGGGACTTTCTCCCTTAGCGGAGGGGTCAATAACCAGCAGGCATAGATTTACGGTAAGGGGCAGGAGGTTTAGAGGGGATTTTTTTTTGAGAGATACAGCATTGAAACAGGCCCTTCGGCCCACCGAGTCTGTGCCGACCATCAACCGCCCATTTATACTAATCCTATACTAATCCCATATTCCTACCACATCCCCACCAGTCCCTATATTTCCCTACCACCTACCTATACTAGGGGCAATTTATAATGGCCAATTTACCTACCAACCTGCAAGTCTTTGACATGTGGGAGGAAACCGGAGCACCCGGAGAAAAACCACGCAGACACAGGGAGAACTTGCAAACTCCACACAGGCAGTAACCAGAATTGAACCCGGGTCGCTGGAGCTGTGAGGCTGCAGTGCTAACCACTGCACCACTGTGCCGCATATTCACATCTAAATCATTAATGTACACTACAAACAGCAAGGGTCCCAGCACCAATCCCTGTGGTACACCACTGGTCACAGGCTTCCACTCGCAGAAATAACCCTCGACCATTATGCTCTGTTTCCTGCCACGAAGCCAATTTTGGATCCAATTTGCCAAATTACCCTGGATCCCATGGGCTCTTACCTTCTTAACCAATCTTCCATGTGGGACCTTATCAAAAGCCTTACTGAAGTCCATGTAGACTACATCAACTGCTTTACCCTCATCTACACATCTAGTCACCTCCTCGAAAAATTCAATCAACTTAGTTAGACACGATCTCCCCCTGACAAAGCCATGCTGACTATCCCTGATTATTCACTGCCTCCCTGCCTCTCCAAGTGGAGATTAATCCTGTGTCTCAGAATCTTTTCCAATAGTTTCCCAACCACTGATGTTAGACTCACCAGCCTGTAAATTACCTGGTTTATCCCTGCTACCCTTCTTGCATAATGGTACCACATTCACTGTCCTCCAGTCCTCAGGCACCACTCCTGTGGCCATAGAGGATCTGAAAATTTGTGTCAGAGCCCTTGCTATCACCTCCCTTGCCTTACATTGCAGCCTGGGATACATCTCATCTGGGCCTGGGGATTTATCCACTTTTAAGTCCACTAAAACATCTTCCTCCCTTTCAATGTTAATATGTTCAAGTATATCACAATCTCCCTCCCTGACCTCTACACCTACATTGTACTTCTCCACAGTGAAAACAGATGCAAAGTAATCATTTAAAACCTCGCCTACGTCCTCTGGCTCCACACACAGATTGCCGCTTTGGTCCCTAATGGGCCCTATTCTTTCCCTGGTTATCGTCTTGCCCTTAATATACTTATAAAACGCCTTAGGATTTTCCTTTATCTTGCCCGCCAATGTTTTTTCATGTCCCCTCTTTGCTCTCCTAATTACTTTTTTAAGTACCCCCTAAACTTTCTATACTCCTCTAATGCCTCCGCTGTTTTCAGCGCTCCGAATCTGCCATAAGCCTCCTTTTTTTCCTGATCCAATCGTCTATATCCCTTGACATCCAGGGTTCCCTGGACTTGATGGTCCTATCCTTCACCTTAATGGGTACATGTTGGCTCTGAACTCTCACTATTTCTTCTTTGAATGACTCCCACTGGTCTGATGTAGACTTTCCTACAAGAAGCTGCTCCCAGTCCACCTTGGCCAGATCCTCTTTTATCAAATTGAAATTGGTCTTTCCCCAATTCAGTACCTTTATTTCTGGCCCATCTTTGTCCTTTTCCATAACTACCCTAAATCTTAGAGTTATGGTCACTATCCCCGAAATACTCCCCCACTGATACTTCTACCACTTGTCCAGCTTCATTCCCTAGGATTTGGTCCAGTACTACCCCTTCTCTTGTAGGACTTTCTACGTACTGGCTCAATAAGCTCTCCTGTATGCATTTTAAGAATTCCTCCCCCTTTAAGCCTTTTGAACTAAGACTATCCCAGTAGATATTAGGTAAGTTAAAATCCCCTACTATTATTACCCTATTATTTTTACACCTCTCTGAGATTTGCCTACATATCTGTTCCTCTATCTCTCCCTGAATGTTTGGAGGCCTGTAGTACACGCCCAACCAAGTGATTGCCCCCCTTTTGTTTTTAAGTACTACGCATATGGCCTCAGTTGAGGAACCTTCGAAGATATCATCCCTCCTTACTGCAGTCATTGACTCCTTGATCAACAGTGCAATACCACCTCCTTTTTCATCCCCTCCCTATCACGCCTGAAGATTCTATGCCCTGGAATATTGAGTTGCCAGTCCTGCCCCTCCCTCAACCATGTCTCTGTGATAGCAATAATATCATAATCCCATGTGCTAATCAATGCCCTCAATTCATCTGTCTTAATAGTAAGATTCCTTGCATTTTTCACTTGTGCCTTAACAGGTTTATATTTGCTCTGCTTCCAGACTGACTCAGTTTCTCTTCTATATTTAGCTGTGCCTCATCCCCCTACTGTACCTCCACTCTGTATTCCATCCCCCTGTCAAATTAATTTAAACGCCCACCCCCCCCACCAACAGCACTAGCAAACCTCCCAGCAAGGATGTTGGTCCCGTTCCGGTTCAGGTGCAACCCGTCCAACTTGTACAGGTCTCAACTTTGCCAGAAACAGACCCAGTGATCCAGGAACCTAAACCCCTTCCTCCTGCACCATCTCCTCAGCCACATATTCATCTGCTCTATCCTCCTATTCTTATACTCGCTAGCACGTGGCACAGGGAGTAATCCAGCGATTACAACCTTTGAGGTCCTGCTTTTTAATCTGCTACCTAGCTCCCTAAATTCTTGTTGCAGGACCTCATCCCTCTTTCTACCTATGTCGTTGGTACAAATGTGTATCACGGCCTCTGACTGCTCACCCTCCCCCTTCTGAATGTCCTGCAGCCGTTCTGTGACATCGTTGATCCTAGCACCAGGGAGGCAACGTACCATTCTGGAGTCTCGTTTGCGGCCACAGAAATGCCTATCTGCACCCCTTGCAATAGAATCCCCTATCACTATGGCTCTCCACCCCTTTTCCTTCCCTGTTGTGCAGCAGAGCCCTCCGTGGTGCTACGAACCTGGCTGTTGCTGCTTTCCCCTGGGAGGACATCCCCCCCAACAGTATCCAAAGCGGTATATCTGTTTGAGAGGGGGCTGGCTACAGGGGACTCCTGCACTGCTTGCCTGCACCTACTACTCTGCCTGGTGGTCACCCATCCCTTTTCTGCCTGTGCAGCCATTACCTGTGGTGTGACCACCTGCTAAACGTGCTATCCACGATGTTCTCAGCATCTCAGATGCTCCACAGTGAATCCACCCGCAGCTCCAGCTCCGTAATGTGGGTAGCCAGTAGCTGCAGATGGGTACACTTCCTGTACACATGGTCGTCAGGGACACTGGAAGCATCCCTAATTTCCCAAATAGCGCAGGAGGAGTATATCACAGGACTGAGCTCTCCTGTCATGACTTACCTTTAGAATAATTAGTTACTCCCTTAATTAAAAAATAGTAATTACACTAGGGGCCTTGTTCTACCCACTACAATCTAAAGTCCTTAATAAGTTACAATGAATTTTTAAAAAACACTTTAGTAATACTCACCTTATCACTAGAGGTTTTTTCCAACAAAAAAAAAACTTTCCCCTTTTTTTAAGCTATTTAAATGCACTAACAGCTCCTACTCACCCAACCAATCACCTTGCAGATTTCCCGTGATGTTACTGCAAGTTTTTTTTTGAGCCTCAGCACGCGCTGAGAGAGAGAGCAGGTCTGCCAGCCGCCGCTTCTCCTGTCTTCAGATAAGTCCTTAATTTCACATGATTCCTCTGTAACCATAGGCGAAACTGTTATTTTTGATCCTGCCAAATCATTTCCTAGGAGTAGATCAATTCCCTTTACTGGTAAACTGTGGACAACAGCTACAGTTACTATCCCAGATATTTCGTCACTCTCCAGGTGTACTTTACACAAAGGTACGGGTACATACACCCCGCCAATTCCATTTACTAAAACTTTAGCGTTCAAGGCGCTCTCTGGTGGAAACCTCATATCTTTCCCCAGCAAGAGTGTTTGGGTTGCTCCTGTATCCCTACGTATAATGATATGTTTTCCTGCCTCACTTACAGGATATGGAGTTACTTTCCCCTTTAACAAAAAAAATCATTATAACTCTCAGGTCGTTTATTCTTAACCTCTACACTCCCTCTTAGTTTTAGTATCTGGTTTCACATTCACAGCTGTTGTTAAAGCTATAGCCTGGTCTGCTATACTCTCAGTCAGAGTCTTTTCCTCTGCACTAACTTTGCGTACCCCAACAAGTCCTATGGATTTACCTCGCAATTTCGAGCACTCTGAACGAAGATGACCCATTTTGTTGCAATGATAACACTTTGGCTTGTAAACCTCCCTTTTACCCTCAGCACCTTCCTTTTTGACCTGAGGAGGTGATCCTGGGGCATTTCCAGCTGTTCCTTCTTGTCCCCGGCTACTTGCCTTCCTTTCACTGTCCCACTTTCTATCCTTTTCGGGTTTATGGGGGTGACGGACAAAATAGGTTGGCTTATTCACAAGCTCAAAATCATCATCAATCTCTGCTGCTTGCCTAGCTTTCAAAGCTTTCAGGTTATCTATGTGAGTTCTTACTACTGAAGGAATGGAGTTTTTAAACTCTTGTAAGAGAATCAATTCTCAAAGGTTCTCATATGTGGTTTCTATCTTTAATGCCCGTATCCAACAGTCAAAATTCATTTGCTTTACTCTCACAAATTCTAAATATGTCTGTCCAGCAAATCTCCATAAGTTCCTAAACTTCTGATGGTAAGCTTCAGGGACTAACTCATACGCAGTGAGAATAGCCTTTTTTGCCATCTCATAATCTGCAGAAGCCTCTTCAGAAAACATGGCATAAGCTTCATGAGCTCTGCCTACCAGCCTGCCCTGAATAAGCAATGTCCAGTTTTCTTTCAGCCATTTCAGCTGTTTGACAATTTTTTCAAAAGATATGAAAAATGCCTCGACGTCCCTTTCCTTGAACTTAGGAAGAGCCTGTATAAATTTAAACAACTTCTCATTGGGTCGTGATCTAAATTCAGATTCTTCCTGACCCGAATTTTCCCTGGATTTAAGACTACCCTCTTGTCTTAGTTCCATCTCTTTTAACTTAAATTCCCTCTCTTCTCTTTCACTTTCTTTCCGAAATGCTCTCTCTTTCTCCCTTTCCTCGTTTTCCAATTCAAGTTTTCTTAATTCTTTTTCTGCCTCAAGCTTTTTTGTTTCTAACTCCTGCTGAAGCTCCAGTTTTTTCATTTCTAATTGAATCCTAGCCAATTCCACTGCATCAGTCTCGGACCTATTACCTTCATATCTCTCATATTCCCTTTCTTGTTCCTCGTATTGCCCTTCATCTGTATTATCATCAACATCATCATCTTCTTCTACTAATTCCAGATGTTTGGCTATTATTTCAATTATCTCTGCTTTTTTGGCACCTGATTTCAATTCCAACCCCAATTTCACCGCCAATTCTTTTAATTTGTTCTTAGTTAAAGTTATCAAGTCACTCAGGGAAACATTCTGCTTTCCCAAAAACTCTGCTACAACCACTAATGCCATAACAATGTACCTTATTATACAAGAGACCTGGTTCTTTTAATTTATTTGTAATTGGTGTCAGATTTTGTTCCCAACAATCAAGTTTCCAATTGATAAGATCCCAGACTCAAGAGCAATTAATACGATGCCAAACGCAGGACCCCAATTTAAATATGTTATCCCAGAAGCGAGTAATTACTATGATTCCAAATGCGAACCCTCCAAATTTGTCTGCTTCTGATCCCAGACATGAGCCGCCAAATTAAATATGATTTAACTGTGAGCAAACCCCCAGGTAAGATATAATTCAAATCCAGAAACCCAATTATGTGATTCAAATATTGAATGAGCCCCCAATTAATATGTTATTCAAGTCACGAACAAGCCCCCAATAAATATGTTACGACTGACCACTCCTGTCAAAGCCCCCAATCAAAATATACGATTCTGATTGTGGTACGATCAATGTACTGTCAATTCAATCCCATCATTCCACAGATCAGCTAACATATCATTTAAAACTCTCCAAATTGAAGAGAGACCTAGCCAAATTGTACCATCTATTAACCCCCTAATGAGGCTAACCAAACCAGGTGTCTTTAAATCAACAAATTAACTCTTTAATTAGAAGAACTAAATTCTTAAACACTATGAAGATATAAACAACACTTAAAATAGAAAAAATTAGAGTCCTTGCAACTTTACAGTCCAATGTTGCTTGAACTCCTCACAGAATGTTGCAGCAAATTTACAGTCCAATGTTGCTTGAAGTCCTCACAGTCGTCCGATGCGAGAAAAAAGGTTCTTCTACAGTAGAACAGTCCATAGTCTAACTTCAGTAGATGGTGCTTCCTTCTCCAGCGAGTTTCAACAATTAACGACTTACAAACACTTCTAATGGAATCAAGCTGTCTTTAGAGTTTTTGAGGGATAAAAGATTGTCACAGTTTAACTTCCCTTTCTTCAATTTAAATTACCAGAGATCTCTGTTTTAGCTTGACTTTTTTTTTAGAATTTGCGAGATAATAATACAGACTAAAATCCTCTTCCTTCAGTTTAAATGGTTGAGAGCTCTTTTTCCAGATGCTGTCATCACAGCTGTGTCTGTGTGTCTGTGTTCTGTTAGAACAAACTGTCTTCAAAGAAAAAGCCAGTTCAAAACTGAATTGTAACAAATGTACCACATGAGACTCGCTCCCAGTGGTTGGATCGATGGTAACAAGAATGCACCCTTTGAATCATAGTCTCCAAATGGCTGTTTCTAAAGCAACAAAAATGCACCTTCCTATAACTCCTGAGGCTTGCTGGTTCTTAAAGCAATACTGATCCCTTGCAAGTCTTAAAGTCAAACCGCATATTCCGAAAAAACTACAGAACCATGACAACCTGTAGCAATATATTGTAAAGTCGCAATAAAATGTGTGTAGGGACAGAACCATTGAATCGAAATCCAAGAAAATTATATTGAAATTCTACAAAGCATAAGTGAGATTTAACATAAGGGATTATTTTTACAAATCTATAGTTATGAATCCCTGGTTTGAAACTTGGCCTACTCAGACGGCATATTAGGAATTTGGGTGTTCATCCCCTGTAATTTCTCTCCATTAAAATTAATGGATGAAAAATCATGGAAATTGGAAATGGCTTATCCCAAATCATGAGTGCCACTTAATGGGATCATCAGCTACTGAAAGCTTAGCTGTTGTTTTTTTTTGGCTGTTGCTACCCTACACATTTTTGGTGCTCTTATTCGTTGTTTCAAATGTGTCAGGTGCTGAAGGACTTTTTGCTGACTTCAAGGCTTCTGTACAAACCAGCTACTTCCAGTCAACTTAGAGGGGGGAGGTGAAGGCGTAGTGTTAATGTAGTAATGTCACTAGATTAGTAACCCACAGCCCCAGGCTAATGCTCTGGGGACATGGGTTCAAAACCCATCATGGCAGATGGTGGCGTTTGAATTCAATTAGTAACACTGGAATTAAAAACTAGTCTAGTGCTGATTATTAAACTAACATTGATTGTTCTACAAAACCATCTGGTTCACTAATGTCCTTACCTGATCTGGCCTATATGTGACTCCAGAACC
Organism: Heterodontus francisci; assembly: GCF_036365525.1. Lineage (NCBI taxonomy): Eukaryota > Metazoa > Chordata > Chondrichthyes > Heterodontiformes > Heterodontidae > Heterodontus > Heterodontus francisci. Next base: position 105,294,034 of record NC_090373.1, on the reverse strand, counting down.
ACAACAATGTAGTTGACTCTTAAATGCCCTCTGAAATGGCCGAGCAAGCCACTCAGTTATATCAAACCACTACAAAGCCTAAGAAAAGGAATGAAACCGGACGGACCACCCGGCATCGACCTAGGCACTGGAAACGTCAACGGCAAACCCAGCTCTGTCAACCCTGTAAAATTCTCTTTACTAACATCTGGGGGCTTATGGCATAATTGGGAGAGCTGTCCCACAGACTAGTCAAGCAACAGCCTGACATAGTCATACTCACGGAATCATATCTTGCAGACAATGTGTCCTAGACACCACCATCACCATCCCTGGGTATGGCCTGTCCCACTGGCAGTTCAGACCCATCAGAGGTGGCAGCATAGTGGTATACAGTCGAGAGGGAGTTGCTCTAGGAGTCCTCAACATTGACTCTGGACCCCATTAAGTCTCATGGAATCAGGTTAAACATGGGCAAGGAAACCTCCTGCTGATTACCATCTACAGACCACCCCTCAGCTGATGAATCAGTTCTTCTCCATGTTGAAACTAGGAAGAAGCACTGAGGGTAGCAAGGACACAAAATGTACTCTGGGTGGGGGACTTCAATGTCCACCACCATGAGTGGTTCGATAGCACTACTACTGACCGAGCTGGCTGAGTCCTAAAGGACATAGCTGCTAGACTGAGTCTGCGGCAGGTGGTGAGGAAACCAACAAGAGGGAAAAACCTACTTAAACTTGTCCTCACTAATCTACCTGTCGCAGCTGCATCTGTCCATGACAGTATAGGTAGGAGTGACCACTGCACAGACCTTGTGGAGACCAAGTCCGTTCTTCACAGTGAGGGTACCCTCCATCGTGTTGTGTGGCACGACCACCGTGCTAAATGGGATAGATTCAAACAGATCTAGCAACTCAAAACTGGGCATCTATGAGGCGCTTTGGGTCATCAGCAGCAGCAGAATTGTATTCAGCCACAATCTGTAACCTCATGACCCAACATATCCCCCACTCTATCATTACCATCAATCTGGGGGACCAACCCTGATTCAATGAAGAGTGCAGGAGGGCATGCCAGGAGCAGCATAGGCATACCTCAAAATGAGGTGTCAGCCTGGTGAAGCTACAACACACGACTACTTGCATGGCAAACAGCAAAGGCAGCATGCAATAGACAGAGCTAAGCGATCCCACAACCAACGGATCAGATCTAAGCTCAGCAGTCCTCCCACATCCACTCATGAATGATGGTGGACAATTAAACTACTGACAGGAGGAGGCTCCACAAACATCCCCATCCTCAATGATGGAGGAGCCCAACACATCAGTGCAAAAGACAAAGCTGAAGCATTTTCATCCATCTTCAGCCAGAAGTGCCGAGTGGATGATTCATCACAGCCTCCTCCAGCATCGCAGATGCCAGTCTTCAGCCAATTCGATTCACTCCACATGATATCAGGAAACGGCTGAAGGCAGTGAATACTGCAAAGGCTGTGGGCCCCAACAACATTCCGGCAATAGTATTGAAGACATGTGCTCCAGAAATAGCCATGCCCCTACCCAAGCTATTCCAGTGCAGCTACAACACTGGCATCTACCCGACAATGTGGAAAAGTATGTCCTGTGCACAAAAAGCAGGATAAATCCGACCCAGTCAATTACCTCCCTTTCAGTCCACTCTCAATCATCAGCTAAGTGATGGAAGCAGTCGTCGACAGTGCTATCCAGCAGCACTTGCTCAGCAATAACCTGCTCAGTGACGCTCAGTTTGGGTTCTGCCAGGGCCACTCAGCTCCTGACCTCATTACAGCCTTGGTCCAAACATGGACAAAAGAGCTGAACCCCAGAGGTGAGGCGAGAGTGATTGCCCTTGGCATCAAGGCAGCAGTTGACTGATTATGGCTTCAAGGAGCCCCAGCAAAACTGGAGCATAGGGCAATACTCTCCATTTGTTGGAGTCATACCTACACAAAGGAAGATGGTTGCAGTTGTTTGAGGTCAATCATCTCAGTCCCAGGACATGACTGCAGGAGTTCCTCAGGGTAGTGTTCTAGGCGCAACCATCTCAGCTACTTCATCAATGACTTTCCCTCTATCATAAGGTTAGAAGTGGTAATGGTCACTGATGATTCTACAATGCTCAGCACCATTCGTGACTCCTCAAATATTGAAACAGCCCATGTCCAGATGCAGCAAGAGCTGGACAACATCCAGGCTTGGGCTGATAAGTGGCAAGTAACATTCGCACCACACAAATGCCATGCAATGACCATCTCAAACAAGAAAGAATCTAACCATCTCCCCTTGATGTTCAATGGCATTACCATCGCTGAATCCCCCACTATCAACATTCTGGGGGTCACCATTGACCAGAAACTGAACTGGTCAGCTACATAAATGTTGTGGCTACAAGAGCAGTCAGAGGTTGAGAATTCTGTGGTGAATAACTCCCTCCTGACTCCCCAATGCCTGTCCATCACAAGGTAAAAGTCAGGGGTGTGATGGAATACTCTCCACTTGCCTGGGTAGGTGAACCTCCAACAACACTCAAGAAGCTGAACACCATCCAGGACAAAGCAGCCCACTTGATTGGCACCCCATCCACCATCCGGAACATGTACTCCCCCCACAACCAACGCACAGTGGCAGCAGATTGTACCATCTACAAGATGCACTTCAGCAACTCATCAGGGCTTCTTTGACAGAACCTTCCAAACCAATGACCTCTACCACCTAGAAGGGCAAGGGCAGCAGATGCATGGGAACACCACCGCATGCAAGTTCCCCTCCAAGCCACACACCATCCTGACTTGAAACTATATCGCCGTTCCTTCACTATCACTGGGTCAAAATCCTGGAACTCCCTTCCTAACAGCACAGTTGGTGTACCTACACCCCAAGGACTGTAGCAGTTCAAGAAGGCAGCTCACCACCACCTTCTCAAGGGCAATTACGGATGGGCAATAAATGCTGGCATAGCCAGTGATGCCCACATCCCCAGAATGAATAAAAAAACGTCAAAGGTGCACTAGTAGACCTTCTTCTTGGAATTGAGCATGATCACGAGAATGAGTAGAGGCAAAGCAGAGCAGGACATGCTACTAGGAGACGAGGAGAATGAAAGGATGAGGAAGAGGAGGAAGTGAAAGAGGAGACAAAGGAAGGAAGGCTGCAATCTAGACAGCCCCTTTCTGCCCAGGCTGAACGTGAAGAACTAATTCACGTACAATACCAGTAACTTCAACGCCAATTCCCTATTCAGCAACAGTCCCACACTCGTTACCTTCCCTCTGTTACTGACCAACACATCACCCTTTTGGCCATAATGCAAAAATAAAAGCTAACAGAAAATACGCATTGCAAACAAAATTTATATATTAATTTATGCTATGTTGCATACTAAATTGAACTATTCACCCTTGTGCATTCCTTTAATGCCTGACTTCCATGTACCTTTGTCTATCCTCGTGGTCCTGCAAAGTGCTACCTGAGTAGCTGCAGCATGGAAGCCCCTTTGAACACTGGTATCCATATTTAAGGAAGGATATGCTTCTATTGGAGGTGGTACAGCAAAGATCCACTAGATACACATGAACACACACACCCTGTCAAGACCCCTCAGGATCTTATATGTTTTAATCAAGTCACCTCTTACTCTTCTAAATTTTAGCAGATACAAGCCTCCCCTGTCCAATCTCTCCTCATAAGATAGCCCACCCATTCCAGGTATCAGTCTAATAAATCTGCTTCCAACGCATTTACATCCTTCCTTAAACAAGAGACCAATGCTGTACACAGTACTCCAGATGTGGTCTCACCAATGCCCTGTATAGCTGAAGCATAACCTCCCTACTTTTGTATTCAATTCCCCTCGCGATAAAAATAACATTCAATTAGCTTTCCTAATTAAGTGCTGTACCTGCATACTAACCCTTTGCAATTCATGCACTAGGACACCCAGATCCCTTTGCATCTCAGAGCTCTGCAATCTCTCACCATTTAGATAATATGATTCTTTGTTATTCTTCCTGCCAAAATGGACAACCTCCCATTTTCCCACATTATACTCCATCTGCCAGACTTTTGCCTACTCACTTAACCTATCTATATCCCTTTGTAGCCTCCTTATGTCCTCTTCACAACTTACTTTCCTACCTATCTTTGTGTCATCATAAAATTTAGCAACCATACCTTTGGTCCCTTCATTTAAGTCATTTTATATAAAGTGTAAAAAGTTGAAGACCCAGCCCTGTGGCACACCACTCGTTACATTTTGCCAACCAGAAAATGACCCATTTATGCCTACTCTTTGTTTTCTGTTAGCTAGCCATGCCAATATGTTATCCCCTACACCATGAGCTTTTATGTTTTGCAATAACCTTTGATGTGGCATCTTGTCAAATGCTTTCTAGAAATCTAAGTCAATACATCCACCGGTTCCCCTTCATCCACAGCACATGTAATTCCCTCAAAGAACTCCCATAACTTGGTTAAACATGATTTCCCTTTAACAAAACCATGTTGACTCTGCCTGATTACCTTCAATTTTACTAAGTGGCCTGCTATAATATCTTTAATCATAGCTTCTAACGTTTTTCCTAAGACAGGTGTTAAGCTAACTGGCCTGTACATAAGAATATAAGAACTAGGAGCAGGAGTAGGCAATTCAACCCCTCGAGCCTGCTCCGCCATTCAATACGATCATGGCTGATCTCATCTCGGCTTCAACTCCACTTTCCTGCCCATTCTCCATAACCCTTCAACCCATTTCTAATTAAAAATCTGTCTATCTCCTCCTTAAATTTACTCAATGTCCCAGCATCCACTGTACTATGGGGTAGGGAATTCCACAGACTCACAACCCTTTGAGAGAAGTAATTTCTCCTCATCTCTGTTTTAAATCTGTTACGCCTTATCCTAAAACTATGACCTCTTGTTCTCGATTGCCCCACAAGAGAAAACATCCTCTCTACGTCTACTTTTTAATCCCCTTAATCATCTTATGTACCTCAATTAGATCTCCTCTCATTCTTTTAAACTCTAGAGAGTAAAGGCCTGAACTGTTCAATCTCTGTTCATAAGACAAACCCCTCATCTCTGGAATCAGTCTAGTGAACCTCCTCTGAACTGCCTCCAATGCAACGACATCCCTCTTCATGTAAGGGGACCAAAACTGTACGCAATACTCCAGGTGCGGTCTCACTAATGCCTTGTACAGTTACAGCAACACTTCCCTACTTTTATACTCTATTCCTTTAGCAATAAATGCCAAAATTCCATTTGTAGTTTCCTGCTTTCTGTCTCCCTCCCTTTTTGAATAAAGGAGTTATATTCGCTGTTTTCCAGTCTAGCGGAACCTTCCCTGAATCTAGGGAGTTTTGAAAAATTAAAACTAATGCATCAACTATCTCACTAGCCACTTCTTTTAAGACCCCAGTATGAAGTCCATCAGGACCCCCAGGACTTGTCGCCCGCAGCTCCAACACTTTGTTCAGTACCACTTCCCTGGTGATTGAAATTTTCTTGAGTTCCTCCCTCCCTTCCATTTCCTGACTTACAGCTCATTCTGGGATATTACTTGTATCCTCTGTAGTTAAGACCGTACGTTATATGTTGTATGCAAGGTGTGCAAAGTGGGTATGAGGCTTGCAATAGTGCTAAGCATGTGAGGATGCGGCGATGCAGATTAACGTTAGGTTTGAGTCCTGATACAGAGAGGTTATTGGTTGGTGAATGATTGGGATATGGTTAATTGATAGTGGCTGAGGCTCATGATGCAGTTGGTAGGATATGACATTTGAAGTGGCATTCACTGATCTTGACCACTTGTGAACTTCTTGTGGCACTGCATCCAATTCCTTGCGGCTACACTCCTGGCATTGACCTCCGCAGCTATTTGCTTCCACTGCCTTGATATCATGGGCTGGATTTTTAAAGGCAGCTGGGGGCGGGAGCGGATACGGCGCAATTTGAATATTGCGTTCTTGGAAGTTGGCACTAGGTCCTGCCACCTCCAGAACATAAAGTCTTTTTTAAAGGGATGCTGGGAGGGAACAGCAATTCCACACGCCTCCAATTAATTGCCTGTTGAGCTCATTATGGAGCTCATCAAAAGCTTGTCAGCAGCATATTGCAATCTTCTAAGGAAGGGTGGACAAAATGTCATGTCTGGAGCTTGACAGAGTATAGAAGTGAGGAACACTGTGGGGCGGGAGGAGGGAGAGGTCATGAGGGCTATAGGAAGGCCTGCTTGAAATAATGCAGAGGCACAAAATAAAGCTCAGCTGCTCCAAAAATGCCATAGAGTAGCCATTACAGGAGCTGTAAGACTTGCTTTTCTCAGTGATGGATGGTAGGGATCCAGAGAGGGATGTGAGGCTGCTGGCATTGTTACAAGTGCTTCCATTTTTTTTTGTTAAATTTTGAAGGTTTGTGTTTTAAAACTGAAAAGGAGTCCATGGATTTTTTTTAGAAGGGTCACTGAGAGGTCTGAATTGTAAATATTTACTGGAAGGCACCTGTCTACAAATTATTACCCAGCAGGGGTTATTTTTGACTTGAGGAACGATGTTTACAAAGAAGTGACAGGTCAAGATTTGTGGGGGTCAGGATGCTTGTCTCTTGTTACATTGCTTTTGCTTTCGCTTTGGACAGTGGGTTGGGATATGGATAATGTTTTAAAAAGACAGTTGGAGAAAACTTGCCAAGGGAGCAACACCCTTGTGTCTGTTCCACCTCTTTGAAAAAGACTGCCAGTTTTCCATCTCTTGAGAAGCTGAGAAGCAAGTGTAAGAAACTGCCTGAAACCCCTGTTGCTGCAATTTTTCCTGGAAAACCTGCCCAAACTGATCTTCGATGTCGCCTGACAAGAACTGTTCTAGGAAGATCCCATCTATACGTTTTTGGAACCCTAAACCAGAAAAGGAGCTCTGACATCTTTTCATATCGTCTCTTTTTTCTTCAAGAATTAACCAGTATTCCATTTTTTTGCTTTTTTGTACTAGAGCTCTAAAGAGAAAATCTCTATTTTTTTGGTTAACTGGTGTATGTGAGGGGCTAAGGTAAAAAGGGAACTTTTATATTTTGATCTGTGTGTTTATGCTTTCCTTCATTACTAGTAAGACTTGTTTGATAATAAACTGATAATTCTTTGTTTATTAAAGAAACTTGGTTAGTGTTTTTTTATTCTAGGATTAAAATAGAGACTATGATTGTATTAAAGTGGGAAAAAATTTAAATATATGTTGCGACTTGTGGGGAAGTGGAACTAGAATAAACAGTGCACTCCTCCTGCCTCGATCATAACAGCATCACTTGGGCAGCTGGGGTTGGCAGGGGAAGGCCTGGTGAATGCATAAAGCCCAGCTGAGGGATGTCAGATGGGAACAGGCTATTCTGACATTGGACAGAGCAGCCAGGATGAGTTTCAGCAAATGCAATCTCCTAGATAGAAGGAGGCCAGAAGAACACAGCGGCAAGCTACAAGGGGTCAAAGGCACTATCCAAGATATCGGTTCTGTCACCCAAGAATCAGCTCCCTGCAAATGACAGAGCACCAATATCACAGAAGGCTACGCCTATCCAGGCAGATAGTGTCATTCCTGTTTGCTCTGATGCACAATGACCTGAGGTCTCATGGCCCCCATGGCAGTCCCTGACCTGCTGCCATCAAGGTCACTGTCACACTAAACCTCTGTGCAACGGGGTCAGTACAGGGGTCAGCTGCAGAACTAAGTGGCATCTTGCAGTCAGCAGCTCGTCAGGCCGTCAGGCAGGTCACAAATGCAATATTCCAGATCGTGGGACGCTACATCCACTCTGACACAGATGGGCCAGCGCAGGTACAAAAGGCTTTAGGCTTTGCCACCGTTGATGGATTCCCTCAAGTCCAGGGTGTCAATTGCACTCAGTAGCCATCAAGTCACCGAAAGACCAGCCATTCAGATTCCTGAACAGTGAGGGCTACCACTCATTGAATTTCCACCTGGTCTGTGACCACAGGAAGCAAATCTTGCAGGTCTACGCCTGGTGCATGGGCAGCTGTCATGGCTCCATCTTGCAAGAGTCCCAGGTGCCGCACCTCTTCATTTTAAAAAATTCTTTCATGGGATATGGGCATCGCTGGCAAGGCCAGCATTTGTTGCCCATCCCCAATAGCCCTTGACAACTGAGTGGCTTGCTAGGCCATTTCAGGGGGCAGTTAAGAGTCAACCACATTATCGTGGGTTTGGAGTCACATGCAGGCCAGACCAGGTAAGGACCATAGCATTCCTTCCCTAAAGGACATGCGTGAACCAGATGGGTTTTTACAATAATCAATGATAGTTTCATCGCACATTACTGCCAGGAGCTTTCAATTTCAGATTTTTATTAGTTAATTGAATTTAAATTCCACCAGCTGCCATGGTGGGATTTGAACTTGTGGCCCCAGTGCATTAGCCTGAGCCTCTGAATTACTAGTTCAGTGTCAGTACCACTATGCTACCATCTCCTATCTTCAGGTCCACAACCAGACTCCATGGGTGGCTGCTGGGGGATAAGGGTTATCCCCTAAGGAGGGTGGCTCCTGACGCCCATTGGAAACGCAGACACAGATGGAGAGAGGCACTACAACCAGAGCCTTCTTCTAGTATGGACCTGCACTGAACAGACCATTGGTCTCTTGATGATGTGCTTCCATTGCCTTGACCGTTCGGGTGGTGCCCTCCAGTATGAGCCAGACAGAGTCGCCCCTATCGTAGCCATCTGCTGCGTCCTGCACAATGTAACAATGCAAAGAGGCCTGGAGATGGATGAAGAGGAAGAGCTAAAATGCCACTTCATCCTGGAGGAAGACGGCGAGGAGGAAAAATGTGAAGTTATCCAATTTGGCAGGAAAAACAGAAATGCAGAATATTTCTTAAATGGTGAGAGATTGGGAAGTGTTGATGTCCAAAGGGACCTGGGAGTCCTTGTTCATAAGTCACTGAAAGCTAACATGCAGGTGCGGCAATCAATTAGGAAGGCAAATGGTATGTTGGCCTTTATTGCAAGAGGATTTGCTTACAGGAGTAAAGTCTTACTGCAATTATATAGACCCTTGGTGAGCCGGCACCTGGAGTATTATGTACAGTTTTGGTCTCCTTACCTAAGGAAGGATATACTTGCCATAAAGGGAGTGCAACAAAGGATCACCAGACTGATTCGTGGGATGGCAAGATTGTCCTATGAGGAGGGATTGAGGAGACTGGGTCTATATTCTCTAGAGTTTAGAAGATTGAGAGGTGATCTCATTGAAGCATACAAAATTCTTACAGGCTCAACAAGGTTGATGCAGGAAGAATGTTTCCCCTGGCTGCGGGGTCTAGAACCAGGGGACACAATCCCAGAAGAAGAGGTAGGCCATTTAGGATTGAGATGAAAAGGAATTTCTTCACTCAGAACGTGGTGAATCTTTTGAATTCTCTGACTCAGAGAGCTATGGAGGCTCAGTCACTGTTCAAGACAGAGATCAATAGATTTCTAGATATTAAAGATATCAAGGGAATGGGGATAGTGTGGGAAAATGGCATTGAGGTAGAAGATCAACCGTGATCTAGTTGAATGGTGGAGCAGGCTCGAGGGGCCGAATGGCCTACTTCTGCTCCTATTTCCTATGTTCCTATGTAAATGCTGTCGCAGACCTCAGAGTGAACTGCAGGCTGGCATGGCAGCAAGGCCACACTGATTCAGCAGCGTATCATGTGATTGCCCCTGCACCCTTGTGGTTGAAGACTGCTAACCTCATCTTCCAGCATACAGAGCTATCTCACCAGCATGACCCTGAACTGCAAGGTCACATTGGCAGATGGAGGGTACATCCATCCACCATTGTTCAACATAATAAGGCATGGGCACATAACATTCTCAGGGCCCATGACCCGCCACCCGTCCCACAATGCGACATCCCCCTTTTGAGGTGAGACATCAACACATCTGTCAGAGGGGTGAAATAAAGAAGTTACATTGTGAGGCAAACGAAATGTAGACAATAGCACCCAGGTGATCAATTAAGTGACTACAACACCAAGGCACCTTCTGCTCCCCCTATGGCAGAGGATGAGGTGAAGGCAGCCTGCTCCCTACTTTCTGCCACTGACTGAGATGTCCATGGCTTCCGCCCTCATCTCAGAGATGCCCGTGGGGGCTCTTCCACAGGCTGCCGCACCTGCATCATTGCAGGGGCTGCCTCTGTCACCAGGTCCTGGCACACAGATGGCTCCTGAATGGGAGAGGGCGAGGAGCCAATAGGTGATGCCAGTGCCCCTGAAGGGTGATCCCTTCACCTGCCATGATAACCATCTCAGCCTTTTCCTGGTACCCATGGATGCTGGAAGCAGCCACTGTGTGGGATGCAGATGGCATCCACTCAGAGTACCTTTATGCCATCAGCTACTGAGCAGTCAATGCTACAGAGATTTTCACTCTTTCTGTGCATATTCAGCTCGCTGCTCCTCCACCCACCCAGATTGGTGCTGTATATTGCTCTTGCTGTGCATATCAGCACGTTGCTCCTGCACCCACCCAGATTCCTGCTGTATATTGCTCCCCAAGATGTTCCCCAATCTCTCAATGGAGGAGCTCATGCGATTGAATCCCTGAGTCATGATCAAGCACGTGCACACTGCATGGACTCCTCCACTGCCTGCCATGGTTCCGCAAGGCCTCTGGGTACTCTGACAGACAGGAACTTACCTGTCTCTGGCTCTCGAGGAAGGCCCTGCATGTCTGTGACACCCAAGGCCCAGCATCTTCGCCCAGCAAAGCATCGCTGTGTCTGTCCTCCTTCCTCCAAGGGGGCTGCCCACAGCTGACTCTGCCTCACCCTCCTCCTCCTGGTCGTGCATGCTATAAGGTTCACCCATTGCTTCCCTTTCTGCACTAACTTGTGGACCAACCAAGGTGAGTTTCACTGCGCTGTTGGAAGGTGCCGAGGTATGATGTGATGGTGCAGGTTCCATGGATTCCCGCCCCCCTCACTGTGGATGTCGGCGCCAATTCAGCAAATCCACTTTGGTCCCACTGTGCAACTGGCCTTGTGGGAGACAAAAGAAAATGGTTATGAGAACTGGTCCTACTCAGCAAGTGCCCCAGCACAACCAACCCCCTCAGATGACAACAGTCTCAGACCCATTGTTCTCATTGGACAGGAGTCTCCTCCATGCCCTTCACCTCAAGAAACAGCTATCCAATGAACCTCCCAGCCCACCATTTCACACCGATTGCCTTGATGGAAACCTGGCACTCTCCGGCACCGCCTCCTCCACTGCTGCCAGCTTTGGAGCTGGGCCATTCTACTTCCCCTTCTAGCCATCACCCACATATTATGAGCTCTCTTCTCTTCATGAAAGATTCATGAGTAGGTTTCCCTCCCTCATATCTTCCAGCATGGCCCACATGAGGGCTGCTGTTCCCTTCAGTGATGACCCCATCTGAATATTGCCCCATCTGTGAGGGTGGCTGCATCTCAGTGTACTGTTGACCAACTCTGACAATGCAAAGGAGAACTATGGACATTCTGTCAGGTCAGTTCGTGTGTATTCTAGTGTTTAGAGATTTGGTGCCCAATCAACTGGGTGCTACTGGCCACTCACCTTACCAGATCACAAGAGGCCATTGAACCTTATTCTACACTGGACTGAGGTCCTTTTCATGGGTCCCCAGTTGCTAACCTCCATGGCCACCTCCATCCATGCCTTCTTGATCTTGGTGGGCAGATTTCTTCTTCTTCCTGAGACTGGGAAGAACAGCTCTCTCCTCTGTGACACTGCATCAATGAGTGCCTCCAAGGAGACACCAGAGAAACAGGGTGCCGCCCAAGGACGCATGCCCTTGTCCACACAGGCCCTACAATATCCCTGGTGTTGCATCACTGAAGGCAACGGCAAGCCTAATTATGGCTGCCACCTGCTTTTTAAAATTGCCCTCAGTGACATGTTCCCCCATTCAGGAGGTTTCCAGCGCATCTAATTGGGCGCTGGACTCACACCCAGGCCACTACTTTGAAGGCGTTGCACATTACTATCTGACAATGTGCAGATGATGCTTCTGTAACGTTTTTCCTTTGAAAAGACATCACCTAGCCATTATTCTTTGTAATTGCAATATTGTTAATAATGGTAGGCCTGAGGGGAACCCAGTACAATAGCCACCCAGGTTGTTTTTGAAGAGCCCTGAGGAGTACTCCTGCGCTTCCCAGTCCCACACAAATAACTAAAATCTTCCCCTCTGGGTTTCTCTTTGGCTGGACCTCATGTTGAAACTGTCCAGAACGTACGCAGAGCATACTGGACCTATTTGATTGCCAAATACCAGTTGGAGTGCTATGTACATAGGACCCCAATTTCCATTTATAAGAGCCTATTACCTGACTTAGGTAACCGTTTTGGCTCGCCAACAGTAAAATTGCAATATAGCATGGGCCACCCCTTTAACCGGAATGGTGTTGTAAGTTTTACTGTATCATTTTTGGGGTGCTACCAACCCATTTCCTCAGAGAAGAAGATCTCAAAATCTCTTCCTGAGCATTAATCAATGTTAGGTGAAAGCTTTGCTGATAGCTTTGCAACAGGCCTCCTTAAGCTCCTTTTTGGATTTGGCATGCTATCATCTGTTATTTCAACAAAGGGATATTTCCATAATTTTCAAGTAGTAGTATTGTGAATGGATGACAATCAGTGGTGTAAGTTAGGAAAATTATAAATCTGGCTATAACATAATATAAATAATCTTGAGCTACTATTTTTTTTAATTGGATACCCATAATTGTGTCATAGTCTTGTAACACCCCAACCCAAACATTGAACTGTAACCTGTAGCTAAGAAAATCTATTTTTATAGTTTCTGCCTGGTGCTTTTGCAGAACTGATGAATGTGAAGTTGCTTTCCCAAAGGGAAGAAAGGAGATATCCCAGAGGAGATAAAACAAACACAGTCATTCTACTGCTCTTTTATGTCAATGGCAGACACTTCCTGTCCATGGCAAAAACAGCAGATCATCTGCCTGTCCTCTCAGTTGGGAAAATATCTATGATACGAAGGAACTTTAAAAAAAGTAAAAATAAATAGCTGAAAACATCTTGCGGAGTATTGAGAGGGTTAGGAGAGTAACTACACAAATTATAATTCACAATCAGACATGAGGATGGATATTACCCGTTGCGAAGGAACTCGGATAAATAAATCCACAAGGCAAATTAAAGCAATTTCTAGCAATAACATTAAATTACAGTTTGCAGAGAAAATATTAAAAGAAAAAAAAGCAATTCAGTTGATAATTTTAATCATATTTTTGTAAAAATATGTAGGCCAGAATTTTACAGCCCCCCAACAGAGCTGCCTGGTGGCAGGGTGGGGGGTAGGTACGTAAAATGGAGTGGGAGGCTGGGGGAACCCTTCCCAACCCGCTGCCACATCTGCTGCCAATTTACACAGGGCAAGTGATGGCGAGAAATGGCCTGCGCGTCCCAGGCTCGTTATCTGCCACTTAAGGACTTCCGCCCGCCGCCACGTTTGGCTAGCAGTTGGCTGAGGACTCAGAAAATATGCCTGATAAAACTAAGCAGCCTTCTGGTGGGCTGGGGGGGTGGGGGGTTGCCCTCTTAATTGAGCACCCTGTGCCCCATGGAGGGTTGCCTCCGAAGCCCCAACCGCCCCCAACGCACAACATGCCCCGCCGCCCCCCTAGCAGACCCCACCCCCCCCCCCCCTTGCCTCACCGGGGCCTGACCAATTGCCCCCGGCGAGGCCCCAAAAGCTTACCTCTTTTCCTGGGCTGTCTATCATCTTCCTCCTGCAGCTAGGTGTAATCCAAGCTACCGCTCCCGATGGTGCTGCTGGGGCTAAAAGCTGCCTGCCCGCTGATTGGCCAGCAGCTCTATTATGCAGGACTTCCTGCCTTAATGAGGTGTAAGTCCTGTCCAGGCCCAGCGGAGGCGGGATTGCACCTACTTTTCGACTGGTGGATGGGTCCACCCTGCCCACCGTAAAATACAGCCCGCAATCTTTAAAAATAATTGTTTAAACCTTACTTTAAACATGAAAAAGAAAAACTAGATAGGAAGTGCACAAAGAAGGAAGACTTTTAGTGTAATATAGAATATAAATAGGCAGGAATCATAGTAGAAAAACTCTACCCCTTGTAATAAATGCAGTCCCAGGTGAAGATGCATTTACTTGCATTGTTCATGTGATAATGTTTCAGCATAGAATTGAGGCTTTGGGACAGTTAGATTCTGATATTTTGTACTGTAACAAAAGTGTTTGCTCTCAGTATATGACTCAAATATATTTTTACTCTGTCACAAATAATAATGGCCTTATTTATCCATTTTGCTGCACTGTGTCTCTTTTATGACACACCGTGAAAGTAGGGTACAAAGTGCATTAGTACATCATTCATATACTACTAAGTCCATTGTCTTAGTGTTAAACTTGCATGCTTGTCATAACCACCCCAATGGCAATACTTCACGAAAATGGAGAACTTACAAAGCCTGTAAATTGCATGTTCAAATATGAGAATCTGCAGAGAACATTTCTGTGATTTCTCCTTTCAATATAAAATGGCTTCTGTGTGGTAACTCTTGTAAGTTCACACAGACATTGATCATCATTAACAATAGCTACCTGACCTGGGCAGTCAATATTCTTTGATTTGATACTGCACAGCACTTTGTTCCACTAAAAAGTGACCAAGGCATGAGCCTTCTGCTTCTATACTGACAAACACTAAATGTTATCCTTCGTATACTGCAGGATGGAGTCAGACTTTATGAGAAGAGTAAAGAGATCAGAATGCATTTCAGTCAAAAAGTTAATGGCCCAAAAAGAAACAATGAAAATAAATGAATGGATTAAGATGAGAAAATACATAGAGGAAAATAGATTGCAGTCTATTCTTTTATTAGCTTTTTTTTTTTAGCACAAATTGGAAACACATAGGACTGTATCTCCAATGGGTTGGTGGTTAGCAACAGAGGGTGGGGTTTCTGCCCACCACTTCAATCAGTGATCCTGAACCATTTTCATACAACACTGCTCATTGTCATGCCAACTTCCTTTGCTGAATAATAATTTTCTTTAATCCACTGACTGGAGATATAAAATTATATTTTTTGAAGTAATTTTAAAAAGAACCGATTAAAAAAAGATGACTTTGCTAGTAGTTTAGGATAGCTGCCTAATTTGCCACACTGTATCCAATATTGCAAGGCTTGTAAGGAGGGAGATGAAATGTCTTCACATTCCCAAGCAAGAACCAAGACCCAGGAAGTTTAAGGGAACTGTTTGTTCTTTTTCTTTTAGCAAGAAGAAATACTGGTAACTGCTATGTTTGAAGTGACTGTCATGTGACAAGCCCCTTCCCATCTGTGCTTTCAAGTTTGTGTTTCTCTGCAGCCAAAAGGAGAAGCTTCTGGACTTTGGCACGTGCAGACCTAAGTGGGGGTCGCCCTCTCTCCCTCCATTTTAGCTTACAAGCTTCGAACCCTGACTGTTGACTGACCACCTTTGCATACTCCGGCTACAATCAGAAACCCTGTTGGAGGAAATCATTTGCATTGCTGTCTCTAAGAGATTTACTGACCCAGTCATCGACCTCTTCAAACTAAAAGCCTCAGGACCACCAAATTCAGCTAGAAGCCAGCCGAATCACCAAATGCTACAGACGATATACCCCCTTTTTTTCTATGGACAACAACCTAACCACTCTACCTTTCCCCACTCTGTAACCTATTTGTGCATGTGTAAACCGTGTGTGTGTGTGTGTGTGTGTGTGTGTGTGTGTGTGTGTGTGTGTGTGTGTGTGTGTGTGTGTGTGTGTAAGTTGGCATATAGTTTATTGTTTTCGTTAGTTTGGTTTAGGTACAATAAAGTTAACCTGTTTTTTTGTTAAGCTCAAGAAAACCTGTCCCATTGGTTCTTCTAATGATCATAGCAAGGAAGTAATCAAACACAAACTGAATTGGCCAGTACATCCACTTAAAAAAAAAAATTAAACCTGCTGTGGTCAAACAGGGAGAGGGAAAAAGGGAAGCCCTTTGACCCCTCCTCACCTGACTGTAACTGAATTTAGCATGCAGGGGGGACTCCAGGCAGGATCCCTTCTACCAGAATGTATGGTGGAATATTCTAGCGCTATTGGAGTCCTACTGCTGAAGGTTCAGAGAAGATTTAAAGTGGCAAAGAACTCAGCTAAAAGTGATCCCTAAAAAGATCTGTCAGTATGGTCCAAATTGAAGCAGAGGAGGTCTTTCTTTCCATTCTGCGACTCAAGACGATGCTACTACAGGAATATTGTCACCTTTCTCCTGGCATTCCCTGGGATCCATGGAGATGGTAGGGTAGAAATTCATCTGGGCCTGTTTTCAGGCCAAAATTCTGCACTGCACTGCACAGGAAGTGTGCATCCAAACCAGGCTGAAGTTGGCTTCAGATGTCAATCACATTATTTTGTGTGACCTGCCAGTTCCTGTTCCACATCCAGAGCAATTCATGCATTTTATTTAGAAGAGTATTGGGTACTTGCATCATTAGCAGTGGCCAAAGGTGAATCCCATCAGAAGGGCTAGAACAGGTAACAGGAGGGGGCAACCATGAAGACTGTGGATTGGACCCACTTGGCTCCACAGGGATTGTTTTATTGGAGAAATTGAACTTTAGTTTGAGGCCACTGTTTAAGCTGCAGTGGTCACTGAGGAATATTGGCCAGTTGCTTAATTGGTCCAACCCAATTTCAGATCAGATGGTTTTCAGGGGCACAGGACATTGGTCAGTTAAATTGGGCTTCATTACACCAGCTTTATGCTCATAAAATGGATACAGTGAGGTCCAATTTCTACCCTAGTGGCTGTAAACAGGGAAATGGTGAGGCTTTTCAGGCTCCATCTTCCTACCGGTATTGGCATATTGCAGTGCAGACAGGTCAGGCATCCTAGTGTGGATTGTAAGAGGAAATTGAGAGCATGACGAGAGTACAGCAGTATGCCTGACCACGCAATTTTCCACCTTCTCCTTCACTATCTTTCCCAATTTCAGGTGGGGAAGCCGAGGGAAATACAGCCTCAGAACTGTAGCATAAGGACATACAAGGGTTAATGTTGGAAACAGTGAGAGCACCCCTTCCACTGTAAGGGTGATGATGTAATAGTCACATGGTAATAGGCTTAGGGAAGAAGAGGTAGCAGCAGGAAGAATGCTAGCTAAGGAGACTTAAGCAGAGTGTAAATAGTAATGTGTATGTATACAAAATAAAGAGTTATTAGTCGACCGACTATAGACTCCTAGACTTTATCTACAATGCCCTAGCTATGCTACAACAACAACATGTAACATGGTGGCACGAGTTAAAATGACCAGCAAGTTTTGAAGATCACCTTACCTCATGCAGTAGTGCCAGGAGAACAGCAGGTCTTGTTGGAGGACCGCTATGAGCTCCAGAGCTGCTCCACAGCCAAAGAAGATGCAGACAGTCGGTGAATCAGCCATATAGGATTTCAGACCGCACCACAGAAGCGTGGTGGTCTGCAACAAACCATCCAGGTCCAGCGATCAAGTCCCGAGTTTCAGCATCAGACGGTGATCCAGGATCAGGTGAGAGAATTTCAAAGGGGCCATTCTTGGCTAGCGGCGCACTGAGTCGAAAAAAACTTCTGACTTGTATGGAGTTGGGAAGCAATCCTAAACCGTAGGAATCTTTTCCTCCATATGGACAAATTTTGAACCTGATTGGGTCCTCTTGATCTTGAAAACTTTCTGGCATTCTGTATTTTGAATCCATCTTACTTCCTTTGCTTGAGTAAAGCTTTCTATGGTTTTAAAATCTTGCGAGTTTGACTGGAGGCTTTCAAGGTCTTTTGGAGGTTTCCTGCACTTTCCGACCTTTCCCATGCTTTCTCTCTTTGGTCTGGATGAGTAATGGCTGCCGACTCGACCCGACTCCCAGGTTGTCCCTCCATCCAAGATCGACTTCTCTACCTGTGGTTTTGACCCAGTGGGCTGTCAACTATTACTCACTTTGTGACAAAGATGGGATTTCAACATCTCACGAGTTCACCAAGGTATCCACAGTTGAATGGTGAAGCGGAAAGAGGTGTAAGAACCATTAAGTCATTACTAAACAAGAATGATGATCTTTCAATCTCACTTCTAATTGTATCGATCTACACCGCTGATGTGTCGAATATCACCGGCAGAACTACTGATGGGCAGGAAGATAAGAATACAGTTTCCTGTGTTGCCGAAGTAATTGCTTCCCAGATTGAATGCTCAAGAATATGAAAATGTAAAAGACAGGGAAAACTCTTACAGAAGGCAACAAACCCTGATTTATAATAGAATTTATTTTTTTTATAATTTATTTTTATAATAGAAGGTTTTGAGCAAGAAACTTACCTGAACTGCGAAATGGTCAAAGGGTATTGACGTGGGACCTGGAAAGAGAAGATACAGTAATCTATAGACCTGAGAACTACCAGCGATCGTATGTGATACACACAACTGAAGGAAACATGCAAAGAAGTGGGAGAAATGCCATCCCTAATCCCCAAAAGATACAGATGAAGATGGACAAACCCAATCCAAACAGAATGCTACATTCTGTAGTGAAGAGCAACCAAGTTAGCGATCCAGACTTACAACGAAAACAGTCAAAACAGTCCCAGTCAAAATACAACCAGATCGGGGACAGTTGCCAAACCTCCTAACCAACTAAATCTGTGAATTCAGTGACTTGAGGGGAGAGAGGGTCATAGTTAAGTAAAAGATGTATATATATTTGATAAAGTTTTGGATAAAGACTTGGGGGGAGATGTAGATGTAGTGTGCTGAAGATAGTGAGAGCAATCCCTGTAAGATTGATAATGTAATTGTCACATGAGAATAGGCTGGGGAGAAGAAGAGATAGCAGCATGAAGGATGCTAGCTTAGGAGGCTTGATGAGCATGTATAATAACAGGAATATATATAAGAAGAGAAGGTATAATATTATGTAAATAATAGAGCTCTTAGTTGACCTTATCCTAAGTCTGAGACTTTCCAAAATGTCCCTGTTACGCTACTCAATACAACAACACACAACAATTTCCTGCTACTAAAGCAGAGTGATTCAATTGTAAAAAGACTGAACATGTTGGGAAAATGTACCAGAGCAAGACCTCTTCATGCAAAGTTGTTAAGCAGAACACCTTCACAAAGAGAGTGGTGAATTAAGTGCACCAACTTCTAGCAGAAAAGGAACCAGGAGATTTCCTAGGAGAAGTGAATGACCCAAATCAAGGATCTTGGATAGCGGACATCTACGTAAACAGACATCTAACAAATTTTAAACTGGACACAGGTGCTAGTGTTGCAGTTCTGTCAGACCAAGAGCCATGGATGATGAGACTTTGCCTACAACCAGCGGACACACTGTTGAGTGGTCCAGGCAGCACTCAACTGAAAATGAAGGGTAAGCTTCAAGCAACTCTCCAATATAGAGGAAGACAAATTATGGAGTCTTTATATGTCTTGCAAAACCAATAATTTTCCTTGCTAACTAGAAGAGCGTGCTTAGACCTGCATCTGATCAAAAAGATTGACGACATCAAACAGCCACAGGTAAACAGTCACTTCCAGGCAGACTACCTGAAACTTTTCACAGGTCCCGGTAGACTCAAGACAGACTATAGAATCACATTTAAGGACAATGCCAGGCCAGTGTGTATCTTCACACCCAGAAAGATACCTCACCCACTGATCAACCAAGTTCAAGACCAGTTGGAAGAGATGACCAGAGGGGAGTAATTTCTCTGGTTACACAACCAATGGAGTGCTGTTTGATCATGGTTCCTGTCCCAAAACAAAACAAAACTCTATGTATTTGTGTGGATTTAATGCAGCTTAACAAAGCAGTGATGCGTGATATTGTTCATGGTGGATGACAGCTTAGTGAAATTGTCTCAGAGCACCATCTTTACCAAACTCAACACCAATAGTGAGTTTTGGCAGGTACCCTTAGATGAGACCTCAAGATTACTACCCACATTTATAACACATTTTGGGAGGTTTTGTTTCAATCGGTTACCATTTGGAATAACTTCTGCACATCTTACAGAGACTTAAAGGAGTTATTTGTCACATGGATGACATCCTTATGCATGAGCGGACAGTAGAGGAACATGACTAAAGAGTCCGAGCAGTTCTGTGGAGAGCTAATGATGCAGGACTAACTCTGAATGAGAAGTGCAAATTTTCCAAGACTTCAGTTCATTTCTTGGGACACATAGTGAGCAGTAAAGGTATAATGGCAGATCCACAGAAGACATGGGCCATTACAGAATTCCCTTCTTCTACTTCCGTTCAGCAACTCCAAAGATTCCTGGGAATGGTGAATCAATTAGCAAAGTTTTTACTTCATATAGCGTAGGTAACATAACCGTTGAGACAATTTCTCAGAAAAGAGAAGCACGGTATTGGAGTTCATACCAAGAACCAGCATTGCAGGATATTAAAGATATGCTCACATCACTGGACATCTTGGCGCACTATAACCCGACACTACATACGACGATAGTGGCAGATGCCTCCTCAACTGGATTAGGGGCAGTTCTTTTCCAGGAGCAACCTGATGGTTCTCATAGGCCAATATACTGTGCACCGAGAACTTTTCTGACGCAGAGGCAAGGTGTGCGGTAATTGAAAAAGAAGCATTTGCCGTAACATGGGCATTTGAGAAGTTTTCTGATTATATTGTCAGATTGAGACAGACCATAAACCTTTTGTATCTTTGTAGGATGAAAGGAGATTGCAGAAATTCCTCCAAGAATCCAAAGATTTCATTTAAGATTGATGAGATAAACATACGAGACAGTATATGTCCAGGGAAAGATGCAAACATCTGCTGATGCCCTATCAAGAGCGATGGTAGACCATCCAACACAAAAGATGTGAATTTTGTGGAGGAAATAGAGTCATCTTCATAGTATACTGCACAAAATTGGCCAGCAAGCATAAAGAAATTGCAAGAAATTTGTCAGGCACAGAAAAGTGATGAAGAATGTATTCGCGTAAGGCAGTATTGCTCCCTAGAGTGGTCATAAGAACGTCCTGTGGGAAAACCATGCAAACCTTCTATGAGTGTAGGAAATACTTCACAGTCATCGATGACGTGCTAGTTTATAATGACTGACTAGTCATTCCTAGTTCACTGAGATTGGATATCTTAGAACGTCTACATCAAGGTCATATGGGAATAACGAGGTGCAGAACAAAAGCACAGTCGTCAGTGTGGTGGCCAGGAATATCCAAGGACATCAAAAATCTGATATAGAACTGTCAGATCTGTGCAATACAAAGACCAGAACAGTGTGAACCTCTGTTAACTACTCAATTTACGACCAGACCATGGCAATGCCTCCTTCTTCTTTGGCCTCCTTATCTCGAGAGACAATGGATAAGCGCCTGGAGGTGGTCAGTGGTTTGTGAAGCAGCGCCTGGAGTGGCTATAAAGGCCAATTCTAGAGTGACAGACTCTTCCACAGGTGCTGCAGAGAAATTTATTTGTCGGGGCTGTTACACAGTTGGCTCTCTCCTTGCGCTTCTGTCTTTTTTCCTGCCAACTACTAAGTCTCTTCGACTCGCCACACTTTAGCCCCACCTTTATGGCTGTCCGCCAGCTCTGGCGGACGCTGGCAACTGACTCCCACGACTTGTGATCAATGTCACAGGATTTCATGTCGCGTTTGCAGACATCTTTAAAGTGGAGACATGGACGGCCGGTGGGTCTGATACCAGTGGCGAGCTCGCTGTACAATGTGTCTTTGGGGATCCTGCCATCTTCCATGCGGCTCACATGGCCAAGCCATCTCAAGCGCCGCTGACTCAGTAGTGATGGATTTATGGTATCTATGGTATTTATGGATCTCGGTATGGATTTATTCATGTTCAACGGAAAGTCCTACATAATCAGCATTGATTACTTCTCAAGGTGGATAGAGGTGAGAAGGTTATATTCAACTACAACCAAAGCAGTTATAAGAGTCCTACAAGACATCTTTGAGACACATGGTAACCCTGACAATATATTGTCAGACAATGGACCACAGTTTGGGAATGAATGTGTCATACAGTTTGCCAAAGAATGGGATTTCAACATCTCACAAGTTCACCATGGTATTCACAGTCGAATGGTGAAGCGCAAAGAGGTATGAGAACTATTAAGTCATTTTTGAAGAAGAATGAAGATCTTCCAACATCACTTCTGATTTATTGATCTGCACTGTTGATGTGTGGACTATCACCTTCAGAGTTACTGATGGCAGATAAGAACGCAGCTTCCTGTGTTGCCTAATAAATTGCTTCTCAGATTGAATGTCCGGGACTATGAGAGAGTAAGAGACTGGGAAAACTTTTATAGAAGGCAACAAACTCGAACTTACAACAGAAGATTTTGTGTCTGAGACTTGCTGAAACTGAATGAAGTCCAGAGAGTATGGATACGTGACCTGGAAAGGGAAGGTACTGTAATCCACAGAGATGAGAACTACCAGAGTTCATATGTGGTACACACAACTGAAGGAAACATACATTGAAATAGGAGAAACATTATCCTATTGCCTAGAAGCAACAGCCAATCATTCATTTGGAAGACCCAGATGAAGATGAACAAACCCAAAGAAAACAGAATACTACAATCTTTAGTAAAGATCAACCAAGTCAACGATCCATATTTACAAGGAAGACTACTAATCACCCCAGTCAGACTAGAACCAGATCGGGGAGAGTCGTGAAACCTCCGAGTAGACTAAATCAGTAAATTCGGAGACTTTGGGGGGAGAAAGGGTAGTAGATAAGTCAAGAATGTATATATGTTTGAGAAAATGTTGAATAAAGACTTGGGGGGAGATATAGTATAAGGAAATGTAAGGGTTAATGTTGGAAACAGTGAGAGCAGCCCGCCACCGCCCACCCCCCCGCCCCCACTTTAAGCATGATGAAGTAATAGTGACATGGTAATAGGCTTGGGGAAGATGAGGAAGCAGAACAAAGGATACTTAAGGAGGCTTAAGGAGAGTGTAAATAGTAATGTATCTATATATATATAAAAAATAAAGAGTTATTAATTGATCTACTATAGACTCCTAGACTTTATCTACAACACCCTAGCTTTGGTATAATAACAACAACAACATACAAGAACTAGTGGCTTTGATTTAAAAATGGCACCATGTATATTAATGGAAAATTCAAAAATCAAAGGTTACCCTCTGCAAGCCAGTTTTGAAGTACAGAACTCCAGAATCAGGGATAAATGTTGTGAGAAAGGTTGTAATATTGATAAACAATTACAGCTCCTTACATGTGCGCATAGAGTTTTAGATTTAAAATATATCAATACGTGAGACTTCAAGTTTTTCATTCCAGGCATCATGTGTAAAATGAAAACTGGAGCATACTTCTTCATGTAATTCAATAGCAGCAAACATTTCTTCCAGATAGTTGAAGGCCCAGCAGGCCCTTCACTAATGATGTAGTACTTACTGTGTGAAAAGCAAGCCAAGTGACCATAATCCCACTGAAGAAATCAGTTTTTATAACACGAAAGTCATTGCAATTTACAACATACAAGAACACATTTGTGGAAGCAAGTCCCCAGTATTTAAAATTAATTGTAGACAGTCTGCATTTCATGTTTTATTTCACTGAAATATTTTTTGGGGAAACAGCTTTTCCTTGCCTGTGCCGCAAACACAGAGAGGTTATATCACACTGCACAGGTACTCGAAAACTGCATATACTGTGCTGCAATGTAAAACATACAGGAGAGCTTTGTGAGCCATTACGTAGAAAGTCCTACAAGAGAAGGGGCGGTACTGGACCTAATCCTAGGGAATGAAGCTGAAAAAGTGGTAGAAGTGTCAGTGGGGGAGCATTTCGGGGATTGTGACCATAACTCTAAAGATTTAAGGTAGTTATGGAAAAGGACAAAGACGGACCGGAAATAAAGGTACTGAGTTGGGGGAAGGCCGATTTCAGTATGATAAAACAGGATCTGGCCAAAGTGGACTGGGAGCAGCTACTTGAAGGAAAGTCTACATCAGACCAGTGGGAGGATTTCAAAGAGGAAATAGTGAGAGTTCAGAGCCAACATGTACCCGTTAAGGTGAAGAATAGGACCATCAAGTCCAGGGAACCCTGGATGTCAAGGGATATAGAGGATTGCATCAGGAAAAAAAAGGAGGCTTATGGCAGATTCAGAGCGCTGAAAACAGCAGAGGCCCTAGAGGAGTATAGAAAGTGTAAGGGGGTACTTAAAAAAGTAATTAGGAGAGCGAAGAGGGGACATGAAAAAACACTGGCGGGCAAGATAAAGGAAAATCCGAAAGCATTTTATAAGTATATGAAGGGCAAGAGGATAACCAGGGAAAGAGTAGGGCCCATTAGGGATCAAAGTGGCAATCTGTGCGTGGAGCCAGAGGATATAAGTGAGGTTTTAAATTATTACTTTTCATCTGTGTTCACTATGGAGAAGGATGATGTAGGTGTCGAGATCAGGGAGGGGGATTGTGATATACTTGAACATATTAGTATTAAAAGGGAGGAATTATTAGCAGTTTTAGCTTAAAAGTGGATAAATTCCCAGGCCCAGATGAGATGTATCCCAGGCTGTTATGTGAGGCAAGGGAGGAAATAGCAGGGACTCTGACACAAATTTTCAGATCCTCTCTAGCCACAGGAGAGGTACCAGAGGACTGGAGGTACCATTATTCAAGAAGGGTAGCAAGGATAAACCAGTTAATTACAAGCCGGTGAGTCTAACATCAGTGATTGGGAAACTATTGGAAAAGATTCTGAGGGACAGGATTAATCTCCACTTGGAGAGGCAGGGATTAATAAGGGATAGTCAGCATGGCTTTGTCGGGGGGAAATCGTGTCTAACTAACTTGATTGAATTTTTCGAGGAGGTGACTAGATGTGTAGATGAGGGTAAAGCAGTTGGTGTAGTCTACATGGACTTCAGTAAGGCTTTTGATAAGGTCCTGCATGGGAGATTGGTCAAGAAGGTAAGAGCCCATGGGATCCAGGGCAAATTGGCAAATTGGATCCAAAATTGGCTTGGTGACAGGAGGCAGAGGGTGATGGTTGAGGGTTGTTTCTGCGAGTGGAAGCCTGTGACCAGTGGTGTACCACAGGGATCGGTGCTGGGACCCTAGCTGTTTGCAGTGTACATTAATGATTTGGACGTGAATATAAGAGATACGATCAATAAGTTTGCAGATGACACGAAAATTGATGGTGTCGTAAATAGTGAGGAAAAAAGCCTTAGATTACAGGATGATATAGATGGGCTGGTAAGATGTGCGGAGCAGTGGCAAATGGAATTTAATCCTGAGAAGTTTGAGGTGATGCATTTTGGGAGGACTAACAAGGCAAGGGAATTTACAATGGATGGTAGGACCCTCGGAAGTACAGAAGGTCAGAGGGACCTTGGTGTACTTGTCCATAGATCACTGAAGGCAGCAGCACAATTAGATAAGGTGGTTAGGAAGGCATATGGGATACTTGCCTTTATTAGCTGAGGCATAGAATATAAGAGCAGGGAGGTTATGATGAAGCTGTGTAAAACGCTAGTTAGGCCACGGCTGGAGTACTGTGAACAGTTCTGGGCACCACACTATAGGAAGGATGTGATTGCACTGGAGAGGGTGCAGAGGAGATTCACCAGGATGTTGCCTGGGCTGGAGCATTTCAGCTATGAAGAGAGACTGAAAAGGCTTGGGTTGTTTTCCTTAGAGCAGAGAAGGCTGAGGGGGGACATGATTGAGGTATACAAAATTATGAGGGGCTTTGACAGGTTAGATAGGAAGAAACTTTTTCCCTTAGCGGAGGGGTCAATAAACAGGGGGCATAGATTTAATGTAAGGGGTAGGAGGTTTAGAGGGGATTTGAGGAAACAAATTTTCACCCAGAGGATGGTTAGAATCTGGAATACATGGCCTGAAGAGGTGGTAGAGGCAGGAACCATCACAACATTTAAGAAGTATTTAGATGAGC
Source organism: Heterodontus francisci (assembly GCF_036365525.1). Classification (NCBI taxonomy): domain Eukaryota; kingdom Metazoa; phylum Chordata; class Chondrichthyes; order Heterodontiformes; family Heterodontidae; genus Heterodontus; species Heterodontus francisci. The sequence goes on along the minus strand of NC_090373.1, from coordinate 105,268,004 downwards.
ACTTGAAACACCATAGCATACAGGGCTGTGGGCCAAGTGCTGGAAAATTGGATTAGAATTGGTAGGTGATTGATGGCCGCTACAGACACGATGGGCTGAAGGGCCTGTTTCTGTGCTGTATAACTCTATGACTCAATGTGAACTTGTGATTTTAGTTCATGTGGGTAATAAACTAGAGCAGTGTCTGGATTTCTTCTGCTGTCATAAAATTTGTTGATTAAAGGATGAATGCACAGACATTTACTTCCAAAACTTGCAATGCCGTTTAGTTAGCTATTATATAATGAGGCTTATCTACATTTCAATATGAGTTTTGTTCTTCTACCTCCCTCCAGCCCAACAGTAGTCCAGGTGGGCATATATTTCCAATTGCAGTCAATGTCACCACAGCCCTTAATTTCTTCGCCAGGGATCTGCTGCTGATATTTGTTGAATCTCACAATCTTCTGCCCACAAGTGCATCTCGCAGGTGATGGATGCAATGTTTGCACTTAAGTGCACTTTGCTACTGATGAGGGCAATCAGAATGAGTGGGTGCTCCGATTTACTGCTCTGGCTGGATTCCCATAGGTCCAGGGAGCCGCTGATTGCATGAAAGTGGCCATATGTGCACACATGCCCAGGAAAGGTACCTCAGAAGCCACATGAGTACCGGAGTTGTAATTGAACAAGCAATCAGGATGCTGAAGATGTGGATCAGGTGTCTGGACAGATTTGGGAGCGCCCTTCAGTACTAGCCAGAATTTTCAGAATGGTAGTGGTCTGGAACTCCAGAACTCCAGGAGGAGAAAGGTGATGAAAATTCTGCATGTTTGGAGGAGAAGGAGGATGAAGAGGAAGAGCCTAATGTGGCGATGGTACCTGTAGTTGCACATTTAGCTTAAAGATGGACCAATTCAGCCACACTTCAGCTAACTGGAGGCAGTGCAGCCTTCTAGGGTGTTAATTCAGAATCCACTGTGCCCTCCCAGCCCCCAGCACAAAGCAGTTTCACAAACAACAATACATCCGTCTTACAGATACCTATTGGTGCTCTTTTACTCTTGTCATACTATTCTTCACAAGGCAGAAGGCCACAAGGCAGGCAGCAGGCAAAAATGGGCAAGACAGTACAATGGAGCTTTGAAATAAAGTTCATGGTCATAAATATTAAACCGAAATATGAAAATATAACCTCGTCTTAAACGTCCATGTGAATACCTGTGTGCAACTACAATTCTATCTCTTCCTTTCACTACTACTCCCACATGGTGCAACCCTTGTGGCTTCTGCAGAACCAGAGGCAGGCTGCTTGTATCCTGCTCTGATGGCTCAGATGATCTTGGCCGACATCCTTTGGATTTTGGAGCATGTTAGGACCCCGCCAAAATCTGCCTGTCTGTACCTCTGCTAGGGCAGACTCGGCAATCGGGACAGGGGGAGCATGTGGGGTACTGAATGAGTTGTCGGGCAAGAGATCACGAGTGGAAGTGCTTTGAGCAGTGTCCCCTCTTCAATGTATGATGGGTTTGACATTACTATATGATGAGGGTGAGTGTCAGTGGTGGCTGATATGGGGATATGTGCACCTGCAAGGTGTGCTGGTATGAGGAGCGATGTGCAGCAGAAGACTGGGGAAGATAGAGTGAAGAGATTTGTACTTGAATGTGCCATGCTACTCACTTTTTCAGCCCTGATCTGGTCACTGAAGCTCTTGAGGTACTGTATCTAAAAGCAAAGCACCACACTCCTGCTGCTGACCTCCTCTGCCACTTCCAACCATGATTTTAAACACCTCTATTAAACCTCCTTTTAGACTTCTTTGCTCTAAGGTGAACAGCTCCAACTTCTCCAGTCTATTTACATAACTGTAATCCTTCATCCCCAGAACCATTCCCGTCCTTGATAAAGTGTGCTGTCCAGAATTGGGCACAATATTGCAGTTCTGTCCAAACCAATATGGTATATAGATTTAGTATAACTTTCCTGGCTTTTGTACTCTATGCCTCCATTTATAAAGCTCAGGATCACCTATGCTTTATTAACTGCTATGCTAACTTGTCCTGCTGCCTTCAAAGATTTGTGCACAAGCATCTCCAGATCTCTCTGTTCTTGCACCTTCTTTAAAATCTTGACCTTTTAAACAATGGTAACATTTGCAATCCTCCAATCCTTTGACACCACCCTTGCATTGAAGGAGCATTGGAAGATTGTGGCCAGCATGTCTGCAACTTCTACTCTTACTTCCCTTAGCAACCAAGGATGCATCCCACCTGGACCAGGTGACCTATCCACTTGAATTAAAACCAGCCTTTCTAATACCTACTTTTTATCTATTTTTTAAATCTCATCCAGTATCCCAGCAATCTCCATTTTTACCTTGGCTTTGCTAAAGCTCTCTTCCTTGGTAAGCACCAATACAAAGTACTGAATGAATACTTTAATACTTCAGCCGTGTCTTCTGCCTCCACCTAAATGGCTCCACTCTTCCTTTGACAACCTTAGAAGGGAAAAAAATTGCAGGGATAGGGGGAAAGAATAGGGGAATGAGATTAATTGGGTAGCTCTTTCAAACAGTCGGCATAGGCACTATGTGCCAAATGGCCTCCATCTGTGTTGTGTCATTCTATGGTTCAATGAATGAGGCAGTAACAAGATCAAAAGTGCTAAATAATGATCTACCATTCCTGTTGCAGTCAACATCTGCCCAGCTTACATTTGGTGCAAGTGGGAAGCTTGATGGCTAAAGCTCCTGCTGGAAACAGACAGACGCCTCATTATTTCATTCAAATAAAGGTCCTATGACATGCATAGAGCTCAGATGACATTTTATAATTCCAGTAGATGGCGCGCACACTGTGTTAGTCCAACCAAGTGGAACACTGTAAAGTAGCCTAACCTTCCATCCTTACAGAAAGGATGCTTCTAAACTGCACTAGGCGAGTTGTTTTAAGGATTTTGGTGGGGTCAGGAGGAGCTCTCATGTCCTTCCCCTTCAGATCATCTGGCTCGCCCCTTTGAGTTGACCACCAAAGTGGTTCAGGTATTTGGCTGGTGACTTAGGGTTGGCACTCGATTGCTCTGTCCATTGCCCACCTGATGTACACGGTATCTGAAATTCGACTCCATTGTGTTTTACATGGTACGATGTTCCTCTCCTTATAAAACAGTTTAACTTCTTACACATCATGAGCAATGCCATAAGAAATTTTCTAACATATACACCGAAAACAATTTGTTGCTATTCTGAAGTTAATGAATAAATCTGGCCTACAAATTGAAAAAAAGATTGTCATTTGAGCAACATAATGCAATTGTGAGTTTCACCAACTTTGTTTTTATATTTATGTAAGTTTCAGTGCTGTGTATAAAATCCAAGTGACCTATGTAGAGTTCCCTGCTCTTTTTAAAAGCTCCATTGTAGACTTCCAGGATCATTTTAGAGATCTTAAGATACAATGTAGAAATATGACTGCTGTAATGTCATTATACAGTTCACTAATGCAAAAGGCATAGCAGACATCAAAAAGCTCTAATCTTTTCCAAAAGCAGAATGACAAGATATGATCTAAAGGTTTATAATACTGAAAGGCAGAGGTGTAGCAGATGTAATCAGGTTTTTAAACTGTGATTACAGAAATAGAAGACAAAAGTGCAGAATTATCAAGTCTCAAGTGAGATGGGAGTAGAGAAGATTCTTTGTCCACAGAACAGCAAATATGCAGAATAGATTCCCAGCAGGTGCAGATAATGTAATTTCAATTACCTCCTCTAATAAGAACTTAAAAAATATCTAGCTAAAAATGTGATTAAAGGTTTTAAGTGTAAGTAGAAACATAAATGATCAAGTACTCAGTGGAACACAATAGTGCTTGTTTCTCTGGAATATGTCCTCCATGGCATGTAAGATAAAGCAGTAAAGGAAAGCTTATGACAGTCACAAAAAACTTCCTACTTTAGAAAGTCTCGAGGAGTATAGAAAGTGCAGGAGTGAAGTAAAAATGGAAATTAGGAAAGTAAAGAGAGGACATGAAAAAAAATTGGCAGGTAAAATCAAGGGGAACCCAAAGATGTTTTATCAGTACATTAAGAGCAGGAGGATAACTAAGGAAAGGGTAGGGCCTATCAGAGAAGTATAAGGGAACTTATGCGTGGATGCAGATGATGTGGACAAGGTTAGAGTTATAGTCATAGAGTCATGGAGTTATACAGCACAGAAACAGGCCCTTCGGCCCATCGTGTCTGTGCTGGCCATCAAGCACTTAACTATTCTAATCCCATTTTCCAGCACTTAGCCCGTAGCCTTGTATGCTATGGCAATTCAAGTGCTCATCTAAATACTTCTTAAATGTTGTGAGGGTTCCTGCCTCTACCACCTCTTCAGGCAGTGCGTTCCGGATTCCAACCACCCTCTGGGTGAAAATTTGTTTCCTCAAATCCCCTCTAAACCTCCTGCCCCTTACATTAAATCTATGCCCCCTGGTTATTGACCCCTCCGCTAAGAACAAAGAACAAAAGAACAAAGAACAGTACAGCACAGGAACAGGCCATTCGGCCCTCCAAGCCTGCGCCGATCTTGATGCCTGCCTAAACGAAAACCTTCTGCACTTCCGGGGACCGTATCCCTCTATTCCCATCCTATTCATGTATTTGTCAAGATGCCGCTTAAACATCGCTATCGTACCTGCTTCCACCACCTCCCCCGGCAGCAAGTTCCAGGCACTCACCACCCTCTGTGTAAAGAAAAATACTTAGCTAGGGGGCACCCAGATTTGAACCGGGGGCCTCTTGATCTGTAAGGGAAAAAGTTTCTTCCTATCTAACCTGTCAATGCCCTTCATAATTTTGTACACCTCAATCATGTCCCCCCTCAGCCTTCTCTGCTCGAAGGAAAACAACCCTAATCTTTTCAGTCTCTCTTCATAGCTGAAATGCTCCAGCCCAGGCAACATCCCGGTGAACCTCCTCTGCACCCTCTCCAGTGCAATCACGTCCTTCCTATAGTGTGGTGTCCAGAACTGTACACAGTACTCCAGCTGTGGCCTAACTAGCATTCTACACAGCCCCATCATAACCTCCCTGCTCTTATATTCTATGCCTCGGCTGATAAATGCATGTATCCCATATGCCTTCCTAACCACCTTATCTAACTGTGCTTCTGCCTTCAGTGATCTATGGACAAGTACACCAAGGTCCCTCTGACCGTCTGTACTTCCGAGGGTCCTACCATCCATTGTATATTCCCTTGCCTTGTTAGTCCTCCCAAAATGTATCACCTCACACTTCTCAGGATTAAATTCCATTTGCCACTGCTCTGCCCATCTTAAAAGTTCTTAATGAATACTTTGTCTCTGTCTTCACAAACGAGAGGGATGATACAGACATTATAGTTAAAGAGGAGGAGTGTAAAACATGAGGTATGATAAGCGTAATGAGAGAGGAAGGACTACAGGGTCTGATATCCTTGAAAGTGGATAAATCACCAGGTCTGGATGGATTGTATTGCAGGCTGTTAAAGGAAACCAGGGAGGAAATAACGGATTTCTCTGAGCATCATTTTCAAACAGAATTGTTATCTCTGGGTTGTTGCCCGTGCCACGTGATAGCGAAGCGAGGAATAGGGAGAGAGAGGAGTTGAACACGTGGCTGCAGGGATGGTGCAGGAGGGAGGGATTTGGTTTCCTGGATAATTGGGGCTCTTTCTGGGGTAGGTGGGACCTCTACAAACAGGATGGTCTTCACCTGAACCAGAGGGGTACCAATATCCTGGGGGGGAGGTTTGCTAGTGCTCTTCGGGGGGGTTTAAACTAATTCAGCAGGGGAATGGGAACCCAAATTGTAGTGCCAGAGTACAGGATGTTGAGAGTAGTGAGGTCAGGGATATGGTTACAAGGAAGCAAGAGGGCACTGGCAAGCAAGAACCTGGTTTAAAGTGTGTCTATTTCAACGCCAGGAGCATCCGGAATAAGGTGGGTGAGCTTGCAGCATGGGTTGGTACCTGGGATCTCGATGTAGTGGCCATTTCGGAGACATGGGTAGAGCAGGGGCAGGAATGGATGTTGCAGATTCCGGGATTTAGATGTTTCAGTAAGAACAGAGAAGATGGTAAAAGAGGGGGGGGTGTGGCATTGTTAATCAAGGAGAGTATTACAGCGACAGAAAGGACGTTTGAGGACTCGTCTACTGAGGTAGTATGGGCTGAGGTTAGAAACAGGAGAGGTGAGGTTACCCTGTTGGGAGTCTTTTATAGACCTCCGAATAGTTCCAGAGATGTAGAGGAAAGGATAGCGAAGATGATTCTCGACAGGGGTGAGAGTAACAGGGTAGTTGTTATGGGGGACTTCAACTTTCCAAATATCGACTGGAAATACTATAGTTCGAGTACTTTAGATGGGTCAGTTTTTGTCCAGTGTGTGCAGGAGGGTTTTCTGACACAGTATGTAGACAGGCCAACCAGGGGCGAGGCCACATTGGATTTGGTACTGGGAAATGAACCCGGCCAGGTGTTAGATTTAGATGTAGGTGAGCACTTTGGTGACAGTGATCACAATTCGGTTAGGTTTACCTTAGCGATGGGCAGGGACAGGTATATACCGCAGGGCAAGAATTATAACTGGGGGAAAGGAAATTATGATGCGATTAGGCAAGATTTAGGATGCATAGGATGGGGAAGGAAACTGCAGGGGATGGGAACAATCGAAATGTGGAGCTTATTCAAGGAGCAGCTACTGCGTGTCCTTGATAAGTATGTACCTGTGAGGCAGGGAGGAAGTTGTCGTGCGAGGGAGCCGTGGTTTACTAAAGAAGTTGAAGCGCTTGTCAAGAGGAAGAAGAAGGCTTATGTTAGGATGAGACGTGAAGGCTCAGTTAGGGCGCTTGAGAGCTACAAGCTAGCCAGGAAGGATCTAAAGGGAGAGCTAAGAAGAGCAAGGAGAGGACACGAGAAGTCATTGGTGGATCGGATCAGGGAAAACCCTAAGGCTTTCTATAGGTATATCAGGAATAAAAGAATGACGAGAGTTAGATTAGGGCCAATCAAGGATAGTAGTGGGAAGTTGTGTGTGGAATCAGAGGAGATAGGGGAAGTGTTAAATGAATATTTTGCGTCAGTATTTACAGTAGAGAAAGAAAATGTTGTTGAGAATACTGAGATTCAGGCTACAAGGCTAGATGGGATTGAGGTTCACAAGGAGGAGGTGTTAGCAATTTTGGAAAGTGTGAAAATAGATAAGTCCCCTGGGCCAGATGGGATTTATCCTAGGATTCTCTGGGAAGCTAGGGAGGAGATTGCAGAGCCTTTGTCCTTGATCTTTATGTCGTCATTGTCGACAGGAATAGTGCCGGAAGACTGGAGGATTGCAAATGTTGTCCCCTTGTTCAAGAAGGGGAGTAGAGACAGCCCTGGTAATTATAGACCTGTGAGCCTCACTTCGGTTGTGGGTAAAATGTTGGAAAAGGTTATAAGAGACAGGATTTATAATCATCTTGAAAAGAATAAGTACATTAGAGATAGTCAGCACGGTTTTGTGACGGGTAGGTCGTGCCTCACAAACCTTATTGAGTTTTTCGAGAAGGTGGCCAAACAGGTGGATGAGGGTAAAGCAGTGGATGTGGTGTATATGGATTTCAGTAAGGCGTTTGATAAGGTTCCCCACGGTAGGCTATTGCAGAAAATACGGAAGTATGGGGTTGAAGGTGATTTAGAGCTTTGGATCAGAAATTGGCTAGCTGAAAGAAGACAGAGGGTGGTGGTTGATGGCAAATGTTCATCCTGGAGTTTAGTTACTAGTGGTGTACCGCAAGGATCTGTTTTGGGGCCATTGCTGTTTGTCATTTTTATAAATGACCTGGAAGAGGGTGTAGAAGGGTGGGTTAGTAAATTTGCAGATGACACTAAGGTCGGTGGAGTTGTGGATAGTGCCGAAGGATGTTGTAGGGTACAGAGAGACATAGATAGGCTGCAGAGCTGGGCTGAGAGATGGCAAATGGAGTTTAATGCGGAAAAGTGTGAGGTGATTCACTTTGGAAGGAGTAACAGGAATGCAGAGTACTGGGCTAATGGGAAGATTCTTGTTAGTGTAGATGAGCAGAGAGATCTTGGTGTCCAGGTGCATAAATCCCTGAAGGTTGCTAACCAGGTTAATAGGGCTGTCAAGAAGGCATATGGTGTGTTAGCTTTTATTAGTAGGGGGGTCGAGTTTCGGAGCCACGAGGTCATGCTGCAGCTGTACAAGACTCTGGTGAGACCGCACCTGGAGTATTGCGTGCAGTTCTGGTCACCGCATTATAGAAAGGATGTGGAAGCTATGGAAAGGGTGCAGAGCAGATTTACTAGGATGTTGCCTGGTAGGGAGGGAAGGTCTTACGAGGAAAGGCTGAGGGACTTGAGGTTGTTTTCGTTGGAGAGAAGGAGGAGGAGAGGTGACTTAATAGAGACATATAAGATAATCAGAGGGTTAGATAGGGTGGATAGTGAGCGTCTTTTTCCTCGGATGGTGATGGCAAACACGAGGGGACATAGCTTCAAGTTGAGGGGTGATAGATATAGGACAGATGTGAGAGGTAGTTTCTTTACTCAGAGAGTAGTAAGGGCGTGGAATGCCCTGCCTGCAGCAGTAGTAGATTCGCCAACTTTAAGGGCATTTAAGTGGACATTGGATAGACACATGGATGAAAATGGAATAGTGTAGGTCAGATGGTTTCACAGCTCGGCGCAACATCGAGGGCCGAAGGGCCTGTACTGCGCTGTAATATTCTAATTCTAATTCTAAATCCTCACTAGATCCAGTTGAGGTACTAGAGGATTGGAGGTCTGTAAACATTGTACCATTGTTTAAAAAGGGTACGATGGATAGGCCAAGTAATTATAGGCTGGTCAATCTGACCTCGGTGGTGGGCAAATTATAAGAATGAATTCTGAGAGATAGGATAAACTGTCAGTTAGAAAGGCATGGATTAATCAGGGACAGTCAGCCTGGAATTGTTAAGGGAAGGTCGTGTCTTACTAACTTAATTGAATTTTTTGAGGAAGTAACAAGGAGGACTGATGAGGGTAGTGCAGTGGATGTTGTCCACACGGATTTTAGTAAGGCAAGGTCCCACATGGCAGATTGGTCAGAAAAGTAAAAGCCCATGGGATTCAGGGGAATGTGGTGAGTTGGATCTAAAATTGGCTCAGTGACAGGAAACAAAGGGTAATGGTCAACAGATGTTTTTTTGTTTGTGGTAGAAATTAATGATTTGGACTGAAACATGGGAGGCGTGATTGGGAAATTTGCAGATGACACAAAAAATGGCCATGAACCCATCTGGTTCACAAATGTCCTTTAGGGGAGGAAATCTGCTGTCCTTATCTGGTCTGGCCTACATGTGACTCCAGACCCACAGCAATGCCCTCTTAAATGCCCTCTGAAATGGCCTAGCAAGCCACTCAGTTGAACCGAACCGCTACAAAGTCGATAAAAAGGAATGAAACCGGACGGACCACCGGCATCGACCTAGGAACCGGAAACGACAATGGCAAACCCAGCCCTGTCGACCTTGCAAAGTCCTCCTTACTAACATCTGGGGGCTTGTGCCAAAGTTGGGAGAGCTGTCCCACAGACTAGTCAATCAACAGCCTGACATAGTCATACTCACGGAATCATACCTTACAGACAATGTCCCAGACCACAATCTGTAACCTCATGGCCCGGCATATCCCCCATTCTACCATTACCATCAAGCCAGGAGACCAACCCTGGTTCAATGAAGAGTGCAGGAGGGCATGCCAGGAGCAGCACCAGGCATACCTCAAAATGAGGTGCCAACCTGGTGAAGCTACAACCCAGGACAACTTGCATGCCAAACTGCGTAAGCAGCATGTGATAGGCAGAGCTAAGAGATCCCATAACCAACGGATCAGATCTAAGCTCTGCAGTCCTGCCATATCCAGCCGTGAATGGTGGTGGACAATTAAACGACTAACTAGAGGAGGTGGCTCCTCAAATATCCCCATCCTCAATGATGGGGGAGCCCAGCACATCAGTGCGAAAGATAAGGCTGAAGCATTTGCAACAATCTTCAGCCAGAAGTGCCGGGTTGATGATCCATCTCGGCCTCCTCCTGAAGTCCCCAGCATCACAGATGCCAGACTTCGGCCAATTCGATTCACTGAAGGCACTGGATACTGCAAAAGCTATGGTCCCTGACAATATACTGGCAATAGGACTGAAGACCTGTGCTCCAGAACTTTCCACCCCCCTAGCCAAGCTGTTCCAGTACAGCTACAACACTGGCATTTACCCTGCAATGTGGAAAATTGCCCAGGTATGTCCTGTACACAAAAAGCAGGACAAGTCCAACCCGGCCAATTACCGCCCCATCAGCCTACTCTCAATCATCAGTAAAGTGATGGAAGGTGTCATCAACAGTGCTATCAAGCGGCACTTGCTTAGCAATAACCTGCTCAGTGATGGTCAGTTTGGGTACCGCCAAGGCCACTCAGCTCCTGACCTCATTATAGCCTTGGTTCAAACATGGGCAAAAGAGCTGAACTCAAGAGGTGAGGTGAGAGTGACTGCCCTTGACGTCAAGGCAGCATTTGACCGAGTATGGCATCAAGGAGCCCTAGCAAAACTGAGGTCAATGGGAATCAGGGGAAAACCCTCCGCTGGCTGGAGTCATTCCTAGCACAAAGGAAGATGGTTGTGGTTGTTGGAGGTCAATCATCTCAGCTCCAGGACATCACTGCAGGAGTTCCTCAGGGTAGTGTCCTCGGCTCAACCATCTTCAGCTGCTTCATCAATGACCTTCCTTCAATCACAAGGTCAGAAGTGGGGATGTTCGCTGATGATTGCACAATGTTCATCACCATTCGTGACTCCTCAGATACTGAAGCAGTCCGTGAAGAAATGCAGCAAGACCTGGACAATATCCAGGCTTGGGCTGATAAGTGGCAAGTAACATTCGCGCCACACAAGTGCCAGGCAATGACCATCTCCAACAAGAGAGAATCTAACCATCTCCCCCTGACATTCAACGGCATTACCATTGCTGAATCCCCCACTATCAACATCCTAGGGGCTACCATTGACCAGAAACTGAACTGGAGTAGCCATATAAATACCGTGGCTACAAGAGCAGGTCAGAGCTAGGAATCCTGAGGCGAGTAACTCACCTCCTGACTCCCCAAAGCCTGTCCACCATCTACAAGGCACAAGTCAGGAGTGTGATGGAATACTCTCCACTTGCCTGGATGGGTGCAGCTCCAATAACACTCAAGAAGCTCGACACCATCCAGAACAAAGCAGCCTGCTTGATTGGCACCCCATCTACAAACATTCACTCCCTCCACCACCGACACACAGTGGCAGCAGTATGTACCATCTACAAGATGCACTGTAGCAACGCACCAAGGCTCCTTAGACAGCACCTTCCAAACCTGCGATCTCTACCAACTAGAAGGACAAGGGCAGCAAATACATGGGAACACCACCACCTGCAAGTTCCCCTCCAAGTCACACACCATCCTGACTTGGAACTATATCACCGTTCCTTCGCTGTCGCTGGGTCAAAATCCTGGAACTCCCTTCCGAACAGCACTGTGGGTGTACCTACCCCAAATGGACTGCAGCGGTTCAAGAAGGCAGCTCTACACCACCTTCTCAAGGGCAATTAGGGATGGGCAATAAATGCTGGCTTGGCCAGCGATGCCCACATGCCATGAATGAATAAAAAAAATGTAGCTTTTAGTGAAGAGGATAGCTGTGGACTCCAGAATGATATCAATGGTTTGGTTGAGTGGGCAGAAAAGTGGCAATTGGAATTCAATCTGGAGAAGTATGACAATGCATTTGGGGAGGGCAAAAAAAGCAAGGGAATACACAATAAATGAGAGGATATTGAGAGGGGGTGAGGAAGTGAGAGACCTTGGAGTGCATGTCCACAGGTCCCTGAAGGTGGCAGGACAGCTAGTGGAGTGGTGAAGAAGGCATATGGAATGCTTTCCTTTATTAGCCGAGGTATAGAATACAAAAGCAGGATGTGATGTTTCAAACTGTATAAAATGCTGGTTAGGCCACAGCTGGAGTATTGCGTCCAGTTCTGTTCACCACATTACAGAAAGGACATAATTGCTCTGGAGAGAGTACAGAGGAGATTTACAAGAATGTTGCCAGGGCTTGAAAATTGATGAAAATGAGGAAGGATTGAATGGGCTGGGGTTGTTTTCCTTATAACAGAGGAGGCTGAGGGGTGACTTAACTGAGGTGTACAAAATTATGAGTGGCCTAGATAGAATAGACAGGAAGGACCTGTTTCCCCTCGCAGAGAGGTCAATTATCAGGGGGCACAGATTTCAGGTGACTGGTAGAAGGATTAGAGGGGACATAAGGAAAAATGTTTTCACTCAGAGGCTGGTGGGTGTCTGGAATTCGCTGCCCCAGTTGGTGGTGGAGGCAGAAACCCTCAACTCATTTAAAAGGTACCTGAACCTGCTCCTGAAGTGCTGTACCTGCAAGGCGATGGACCAGGTGCTGGAAGGTGCAATTAGAATGGGCGGCTAGTTTTTTTTTCAGCCGGCGCAGACACGATGGGCTGAATGGCCTCTTTCTGTGCTGTAACTTTTCTATGGTTCTGTCCCTGGCTAAGTTTAAATAAAATAGTTGATTGATATTTTGTAGTTTCATTAATTGTATTAAGAGGGCTTAGAAGTTTTGAACATGGCTGTTTAACTTCCTTCAGCAAGCTAAATAATTGATACATTGTTAAATTGCAGAGACAGACATTGGAGATGGTGGCATAGTGGAAATGTCGCTGGACTTGTAATCCCAGGCTAATGTCTTGGGGACAGGGTTCAACTGCCACCATGGTGGCTGGTAGAATTTAAACAGCTAAATAATTAATTCAATTAATCAATAAAAATCTGGAATTGAAAGCTAGTCTCAGTAATGGGTGCCATGAAACTATCATTGATTGTTGTGAAAAAACCATCCGGTTCAGTAATGACCTTTGGGGAAGGAAATCTGCTGCCTTTACCTGGTCTGGTCTACATGTGACTCTAGACCCACAGCAATGTGGTTTACTCTGAAATGGCGGAGTGATAAGGACAAGGAGTGATAGGAAACGAATGTTGGCCTTGCCGTCAATGCCCACATCCCATGGAAAGAATTATTTTTAAATCTATCAAAGGGATTGTGCGTGGTAAAATTTAAAACAAAGTGATTATTGACAACGCAGCCAGCAGCTGACGTCATCAGATTGGATTCTACTGCCTGCGCATGCGCTGCATTCCGCAGTGCCAGGACTGGTTGGCGCATGCACAGATGACGTCATTGCGTAACGCGGGGAGAGAGCGGGGTGGGGGAAACGGGGTGAGCGCGGCCGAAGACCTTGGTGATGACGTATGTGCTCTCCTCCTCCCCGGCCCGCTTGCGCCCTCCACCCCCGGCCCGCTCGCTATCTCCCTCCCCCACCACCCCCCCCAGCCTGCTCACTATCTCCCTCCTGCCATTGTGTGCTGCCATGTGTTTAGGTTGCCTTTGTGTGATTATTTGAGCAGCGCCATCTTTAGTCCTGGCAGCTGTCCGATGTCGCAGACTGTGACGTTTTAGTGGCAGAGGCTGCATTTGTGCATGTGCCACTGCATTGCCACCTAGTGGTAGCGTTGTCAGCAAACGCAGCCAATAAAAACATTTAACTCATTCCATGCTTTTTATTACATTGTACTAAATCTTTAGATTTTCTAAAGTTCTGTTCTATGGTTATTATACTTGGCCATATTAGATTTTTTGAGTACAGTGCAGAGAGGAAAATTGGCCAAGGAAGATCACATGCCAATCCAGCAGAGTTTTTATCTCCCAAGCTTGATTACAATGGCAATAGTCCCAACATAAGGTAACTGCTGGGGTGGTGGTGGTTGGGGAGAGGGGAGAAGTCTGAGAAGAGGAGAATCAAGGGTTATTTGTGAGGCCTGAAGGAGCACTCAAGGAAACTATTTTTTTTTAATGTTGATATCCCTGGGCTTCTTGTGGCCCGGAATCAGAATTGTGCCTCGCAGTCATGATCCAAAGTTAAAATTGCTTTTGGATCCTAACTGTGTCATAAAACTTGTCAGGCAAGCCCCCACCTGCCAAGAATGAGGAAAATTAATTTCACCACATGAACATTGATTTTAAACTGCCGATGGTGAAGAAAGAACTTGCTTTAAAAAAACAATTAGAGACTTTGGCTGGAGCGAGACATTAGCATATTAACAGACAAGTACTTCAAAGGATAAAGGAGCTATTCCCTGCTCCAGTTTAATCCACAATGGACTTTTGATTACCTGACATTGAAGCATTCCAGGTTAACCGCTAAGATGGCCAAATACACAAACAGACATGGCCGGGCCAGTTTGGTCACATGACTGACTGTTGGAGTTTTTTGAATTTGAGCTTCCAACAGGGAATTTGAAATCAGAAGGCTGTTTTCTCCTGGACGGAGAACACCTCTCTCCTGTCTGCTCTCATCTTGCACTCACCAGCTTCGGAAACCATTGAAGACATATGAACCCCAAGGGAGAAAAGTCTCCTACAGTGAACAAGGTTTAAGAAGAATACTGGGCCCCAACAAAAAGTAGGAGCTGTCTACAATCAAGGACTCTATGGCAAGCTGGAAACACAGAGACAGTGACAAGAAACCCCCTTTTAGAGACTGCCTCAAACCTCTCCATTTTATTTTTCTTCTGCTCTTTTCTGTCCCTATTTGCATGTGTGTATCGCGTGTGCATGCTAGCGTGGGTGAGTCGTATATCCGTAGGTGCTAACCATTTTAGAGTTTAAGTTTAAGGATTAATAAATTTCACTTTTCTTCTTTAAACCTAAAGAAAACCCAGTGTGCTCATTTCTTTGCCTTATAATTGGAAAGCTGTGAACAAGGATTCATAAAGCACAGTGTGTTTGAAACTAAACCCTGTTACAATAAGACCAGGTGAAGACAGTAAAAGACCCCTAGACTCCTTTCTCACCTGGTCCTAACAAACTCAAGCATTTATGTACTCATGAGATGCCCACTTGATTGCAATGGGCACACCCGATACTGCCAAAAACCTGGCAGTTACAATGGCAGCGGGCAGAAGCACATCAGGAATGGCGAGGCCTACAGTTTCCATTTTACCCACGCTCCGCCCCATTCCTGGAAGGCAGGCACGGTTAAAATTGTTTTTTTTATTTAGAGTAAATCATCTTGTACTGTACCCAACAATGTGTGCTGGGTTGAGGTAGAGATGATATTCTTGTGTGGCTAGAAATTGATTTGTACTTAATGTTGGTTATACAGATAATACAGCCACAGATTGCTGTAATAAGACTAGTTAGTCTTAATATATTAATACTTTTTGATCACTAAGTAAGTAGAAAGCACATAGCATGGATTACTAGCTTTGTCTTGAGAACAAAATTCTTTTGGGGAGAGTGATGCTGGATGGGGGTGTGGGTGGGGTCAGTGAAAGAATTTGGGCCAAAATTGGTTTTACCAGAATTCCGTTCCAACCAAAGTGCAGCTTTAAATTCAAGTGGGATGTTGTGGGCGATCATCCACCCATCACCCCTATGTCAGGAGGGAAGTCTGGGGAGGTTCCTGGGCTACTCATAATGGTAAGGATCAATTATCTTTTCGAAGATGACTTCAATGGAAAACAAATAGGTGCAGTGTGAAAACAGGCTACCAATTCACTATGAGCCCACTTGGCACTACCAGCGTAGAACAATTTAATTCCCTTGATTTTTCTGTTATTCGAAGGTTAGGAGAAGGCTCATGTCAATATAATGAGCTTATTATGGTAAGATGCATTCTCCTATGCCTGAATAATGTTATATTACCGGAAATGATGACCCTGAACTTACTCATAATTTTTGGTGAGTTTATGAACTTAAATGAGCATATCAGCATTTTTGCAGATGGAATCTGGGCAGCTACTTTTCCTGTCAAGTTTTCACCCCCTAATAACTGCACTGTCATTTCAACAATCTGGGGACTTTCATGTGTACATGCACTAATACCTGGGGACCCATCAGCATTTGTCAAATGAGAAGGAATGAAGTCCCCAAATCCCATGGCTTGCACTCCCAATGCACCAAGGATAAAACTTAGCATGAAATAAAAGAGTCTTCAGTTGATATTGTTAAAGGATTTCACTTTGGAGCCTCAAGAAACATTCAAGAGAGATTGCTGGAGTTACAGAAGAGCTTTTAACTCTGTTTTACTAAGTTAAAAGTAGTATATAAATGTGAGTTGTTGATTTCTGCATCCAGAGACAGGTTACTGGTGATAGTTGAGCCGAGGTAGGTGAACTCTTGAACCACTTCCAGAGCGTGGCCGCCAATATTGATGGATGGAGCATTTCTGACGTCCTGTCCCATGATGTTCGTTTTCTTGAGGCTGATGGTTAGGCCAAATTCATTGCAGGCAGCCGCAAACCTGTCGATGAGACTCTGCAGACACTCTTCAGTGTGAGATGTTAAAGCAGCATCGTCAGCAAAGAGGAGTTCCCTGATGAGGACTTTCCGTACTTCGCTCTTAGACGGGCAAGGTTGAACAACCTGCCCCCTGATCTTGTGTGGAGGAAAATTCCTTCCTCAGAAGACTTGAACGCATGTGAAAGCAGCAGTCCGAGTGTATCAAGCCTGTGTCCGCAGTACCTTGCTCTATGGCAGCGAGGCCTGGACAATGTATGTCAGCCAAGAGCGATGTCTCAATTCATTCCATCTTCGTTGCCTCCGGAGAATACTTGGCATCAGGTGGCAGGACCGGATCTCCAACACAGAAGTCCTCAAGGCGGCCAACATCCCCAGCTTATACACACTACTGAGTTAGCGGCGCTTGAGATGGCTTGGCCATGTGAGCCGCATGGAAGATGGCAGGATCCCCAAAGACACATTGTACAGCGAGCTCGCCACTGGTATCAGACCCATCGGCCATCCATGTCTCCGCTTTAAAGACGTCTGCAAACGCGACATGAAGTCCTGTGACATTGATCACAAGTCGCGGGAGTCAGTTGCTAGCGTTCGCCAGAGTTGGCGGGCAGCCATAAAGGCGGGGCTAAAGTGTGGCGAGTCGAAGAGACTTAGCAGTTGGCAGGAAAAAAGACAAAAGTGCAAGGGGAGAGCCAACTGTGTAACAGCCCCGACAAACAAATTTTTCTGCAGCACCTGTGGAAGAACCTGTCACTCTAGAATTGGCCTTTATAGCCACTCCAGGTGCTGCTCCACACACCACTGACCACCTCCAGGCGCTTACCCATTGTCTCTCGAGATAAGGAGGCCAAAGAAATAAATGTGAGTTGTTGAGACCACACCTGGAGTTTTGGTCTCCTTACCTAAAGAAATATATACTTGCCTTAGAGGAGGACGCAACAAAGGTTTCACTGGGTCATAATCCATTCCCCAGTCAAGGGGACAGGAAAATGACTTATTCCCATTCCTCTTGACCAGCAGCCAATGGTGGATGTGTGAAAATGGGCTGGCTTGACTCCCTGTTGTTTTCAGGTTCCCTCCATCCCTGTGACACCACTGTTGACCTCTCCCCAATAGAATCAGTATTCACTGAATTAGGATTTGTAAATGTGAACCTGTGTTCCAGCACCATGATGTGCAGGGATTTGATGCATGAAAAAGATATCACCACTTGACTTTCAAAAGGATGCATTAATAGAGATCTTGTGGTACAGTGTAGATCAGTTAACAAAGGGAAAGTCAATTACACTTTGTTTTAGTTTAATTTGTTGAATTCATCAGGGGCTAGTTTCTGCTGAAAATATAATGGTGTGTGAATGACATGCACTGTTATTAATGTGCAAATTAATCAGCAGGTTGTGGCGAGGAAGAGATACCCATGAATTGCGAATTGCCATAAGGTGCTGGAGTATTTGTGCCATTCTGCCATGAGCTTTGCAAAAGCATCTCACCTTAACCTCCCAGTCAGTTTCATGAAATTGCTGTATTTGTGCATTAATTGCCCCAGAAAGTTAAGTCTAGTAATTAATAGTATAAGTACACTTTTACCAAAATGATAATTGGAAATGACTACCACTCAATCTCTCAGGCCCAGAAAATGAACAATTAAAAGGGTGGAGTCACATTCTTTCAGGTAGTAAATTGTTGTTGGAGACTTCACACTTTTTTCTTACTTTTCCTTTCTGTCTCTTTTTTTCTCTTTTCCTTAATCAGATCTTTCTTCACTCTCTTTATTTCTCTTTCTGTGCTTGATATGACATTGAATTCACCCTAAATCGCCCGTCTGGTGAGGTGTAACACAACTACAAAAGTTACCATGCACTCAATGTGTAGTCAGCCTGCAACCACACTCAGTATGTCATGCTGGTGAATGTCTGTTATCCTGGCAGAAGTCATAATTCGGTCATCCTGCACCAGTCCACTGTTCCAGGAATCTTTCAGCCACCAGGTGGAAGCAGAGCATGGCTGCTTGGTAATAAGGGCTAACCACACGACACCTTGCTGATGACTCACCTCCACAACCCAACCACACATGGCCAGCACTCATATAATGAGAGTCATGCTATGACAAGAAGCATCATCGAACAGATAATTGGGGTGCTAAAGCAGCAGTTCCGCTGCCTCGACCCCTCTGGAGAGCCTACTAGTAATTTTCTGAATGGATGTCCCGATTTGTGGTGGTCTGCTGCATTCTCCACAACCTGCCCATCATGAGGGCACAGTCTTTGTCACCATGGGTTCAGCAAGCACCTCAGAAGGCATAGGAGGAGGAGAAGGAAGAGGAGGAGCTAAAAAAAGGAGGCGATGGAAGGGAGGACGTAGCCAGCACATCCACCTTCTGGACAGGCTATCCATAAACACACCATTGGACTCCAATTCCCCTGCATGAAATCCTAGATATGCATTACACAACAATTTCACACCTTACTGAACCACAGTGGCAGACCATCACTGCATCCTCTTGGCACAATCTTGAAAGAAAAGCCACCAGAGAGCAATCATTCTGTATCAACTTTATCCATAAACATATCCAATACTCTACACAGTACTCAACTAATCACTCTTGTGCATTCCTGTTGTGCCTTTCCTGTGAGTCCCTTTGCCTGTCCTAATGCTACTGCACAGTGCAACACCATTGGCCACAGCACACCAGGTAGAAAGCTGCTGACTTTCACTGGGGGAGACTGCAGATGGCTTTGCAGGATGTCCTTCAGGAGCTCTGGGCCTTGAAGGCCTAGATTTGGACTGCACCACCTCGGCATGGGTGGCAGCAGCCTGGGCTGGCTCGCTGACAGGCATCATCAAGTGCATTGGCGGAGTGGCAGTGTTGGGAGCATGAATGCTGTTATCATGAGAGAGGGCAGCAGATTCATCTTCCATGGATCAACGGTCACTCCCCTGGAACAGCACTCCAGCAATCCTAGTAATCTGCTGACAGATTGCAGGCCTACTGTGATCCCCTGAAACCCTCTTTGAGCACTGGTATCTGCAGCCATGGTGGCAGCAGTCTGAGCCTACATGGCACAAAATTGGGCTTGCATGCCAACAAACAGAAATTCCTTGGTCTCTGTCTGAGATTCCACTGCAGCACCCGGATGTTGGGTGACTTCTGATGGGTGCTGCAATGGCAGCTGAGATGTTGGCCATCAGACACTGCATTATGTTCTTTTCTATTTGTTCGGGCGATGTAAGCATCGCTGGCTCTGCAAGCATTTATTGCCCATCCCTAATTGCCCTTGAGAAGGTGGTGGTGAGTTGCCTTCTTAAACGCTGCAGTCCTTGAGGTGTAGCTACAGCAACAGTACTGTTAGGAAGGAAGTTCCAGGATTTTGACCCAACGACAGAGAAGGAACGGCAATATAGTTCTAAGTGAAGATGGTGTGTGGCTTGGAGGGGAACTTGCAGGTGATGGTGTTCCCATGCATCTACTGCCCTTGTCCTTTTGGGTGGTAGAGGTCGCGGGTTTGGAAGGTGCTGTCGAAGGACACTTGGTGAGTTGCTGCAGTGCATCTTGTAGATGGTACACAGGGCTGTCGCTGTGCGTCGGTGGTAGAGGGAGTGAATGTTGAAGGTGGTGGATGGGGTGCCAATCAAGCGGATTGCTTTATCCTGGACGATGTCAGCTTCTTGAGTGTTGTTGCAGCTGCACCCATCCAGGCAAGTGGAGAGTATGCCATCACACTCCTGACATTAACCACTACGACCACCTGCTCCTCTGGCCTTCTTAATACATATATGGAGAGCCTCCAGGCTCCATGTGGGAAGTGAACCTATCCCTTCCTGACCACCTCTTGCACCAAGGTCTTCAGTGTGCCATCCAAGAATCTTGATGAAGGCTCTCTGCCCTATTACGCCATTTTGGTTGCTTTGTCCAAGTCTTCCACTCTTCTCCAAGCAGTTTCAACCTCTGCTGCAGCCAGAATACAACTCACCTTTAAAAGGTGCAGTCTAGCTTGAAGTAGTGCAGGCTAACTTTAAGTAGTGGTCGCCTCGCACTAACTTGGACCCTCTGCTCAGGTGTGCAACCATTCAGCTGTGTGGTTAGTGACGGACTGCATGCCGCAATCATTATAGTTAGCAGGCATCACAAAGTTTGTGTGCTACCTGCATCATTTTGAATGGGCGCAGGGTAATTGCACATCACGATCCCTGCGCCTGATTTCCGGGGCTATCCAATTTAGCCTCCACACCCATGGGCACATCTTTTAGCAAGGTCCCAGAGGCCCTGTTGACCTTGCAGCGCTATATCATCTCACACTTTCAGCAACTTACAGGGCAATAACATTTTGAATTGAAGTGTGCAAGAGAATGTCTATCTGATCAAGCCCTGTTCCAGCCCCATGTTTCTTCAAATGTTTAAATCAATCTAACAATTTTATTTTCTATATGTAAGTTTGTGGCGGTTATAATGAAATCACATGTAAAACTTAGCTGTTTGCAGTTGTGAATCATTGCCACAGAGAGATTTAGCTTTTAATAAGCAGCCATTAACAATATTGATTCTGTTTGATTTAGATAGCTTTTTATTGGAAGATGGCAGCTAAGTGACAAATTAATTCCATTAGTTTTTTTTTAACCGTAACTGAGAATAGCAAACAATAAATTAATCATCAAAATTTATATTCCCTGAATGATACAACAGGGTAAAAACAAATCTTACATCGGAACCTATATAAGTCTTTTCTAGTCTTTGAAGATTTGATTTATTTTATTATATCCTTGAAAATTAACCTGAAAAAGAATATGCTAACTGAAGGATGTATCAATTCATACTTCTGCTTTGTTCACCAATTATCCTTGCAAAATATCACAGGAACTGAATAATTCCTGGATCTTAGTCACTTTGCAACATTTTATCGTTCAGAACAAAACTGTAATATTGTATGCAGACATTTATGGAATAAATATACATATTGTAGATTTTGTTTATTTTATTCACTGTTATTAATATTTTGATCTTGAAAAGTTGTACAGTACACAGTCCTCTCAGGCCAATGAATTATGCTTAACTGAAAAATAATTTTTGTTAAATGTGTTCACTAAATCTGCTACTTCCTTGTGGAATGTTAAATTTATCAGTCTCCTTTATCTTTTTTATCCACTTAAAATGAGCTATGTGTTTATATTTCTTCAGATTGTCTTCCAAAATGCACTCATCCAGGAAATTCATAACGTAATTTATTTTGATTAGAACAAGTAATGGTTTCTAACACCAATCAAGAGCCTTGGAAATGAAATGTCATTTCACATTACCAAATGTCGCATACATCACATCATCTCCTGCAGTTTCTTGGTGATGAAAATTGATTATCCATTGTCCTTTAACAAAGCTGAGGTACAGCAGTTATATCTGTCTTGACAGCACAGACTCCAGCTTCAGGCTTGGCTTTTAATGATGAAGTCTTGTAAACCTTTATTTGAATACTTGTGGTTTATTATAATGAGTTAATCCATTTAAGTTAGTGTGTGCTTTTAGCAGATAGAGCACCTCATGAGAGAAAATAAATTAGGAATAATGGAAAAGGATTGGGTGCAGTTGTATGTTCAGAATGTGTCGTCTCACAGCTTACTTTATTACTTGTTGGTCCCAGCTGGTATGCAAGTCCATGAAACATACCATTTGATGAGTTATGTATCGAATAGGATGTCTAAAAATAATATGCATCCCATCCGACTATGTGAATAAAGATAACGTTATGGAAGGGCAAGGCCATGAAGGGATTTGAACACAAAGATGAGACTTTTAAAGTTGAGACATTGCTTGACAGGGAGCAATGTAGATCAGTTGGAACAGGATTGATTGGTGAAAGGAACTTGATGAGAGTTAGGACAGGGATAAACTGAAGTTTATGGAGGATGGGAGGCAAGTCAGGAGAGCATTGGGTTCACCGAGTCTGGAGATTTAAAAAAAAGCATGAATGAGGGTTTCACTAGCAGATGACTGAGGGAGGAGTGAAGATGGATGATATTACAGAGGTGGAAGTAGGTGGTCATGGGATTTGGGATTGCAAGTTCAGCACCAGGCTGTAACCAGGGGGCGGAGAGGAGGGAAGGAGTGTTTGGAGGCTGGGCAAGGGGTGGAGTAGGAGGTTGGAGGTCTGAGGGATCATAGACTGGGGTGTGGCAGAATCGGGAGCCAGGGAGGGGGTCGGAAATGGGAGTGGGAGAGTGGGAGATCAGAGGCCTGCAGGATCAGAGGTTGGGGATGAGGGCAGGGGTGTGGGAGGTTGGAGGCAGGGGCTGGGAGTTTATGGGCCCCCCTGAGGCAGGGTGGGGGCGCAAGGAGTATCGAGATGGGTGGCGGGGGAGCGGAGGTCCCGTCGCCAAGCAACCTTCCCAGGGCGGGATAGGCCGAAAACGGCCTTCCCGCTCAGAGGCCCATTGAGGCCCTTAAGTGGCCTATTAACAGCCAATCAATGCCTCTTCCCGCTACTGTTGGGATCTTACCAGTGGTGGGAGGGAGGGGCCTCCACAACGTGAGGAGAGTGCCTTGTAAGATTCACTCCCTGCAGATTTGGGGTAGGTCCGTTGTCCATGGACAATCAGTGGCCCATGGAGGACCCCTTCCAGGAGCCATCTTACCACCACCCGCCCCATCCCCCGGGACCCCTCTACCCCAGACTGCACAAGCACCCCCGCCCCCACCTCAGCTCGCCGGGGCCTTCCTGACTGGTTCTGGTGACCCCGCCTCACTTACCTGAGGTCCAAGGTTCCAGTGCTGGGCCTTGTCACATCGTAGGCTGAAGAATCACACTTGAAGTCACAGATTTAACTTTAACAAATATTCAACAAGCTTTAATAAAGAATACTGTGTACTCTGCTGCGTATTGTCATGAGTTTAAAAAGAAAGAGGTCGGTGTGCCTTTACACTGAGAAAAAAAGGAATTTCTGTGAACAGTGACTGCAGCGACTTTAAGGTACAGACTATGAGACTGGTTTCCAAACAACCAGAAAGATTTATGACTATCTTGTGACTAGGTTGTTGTTGAAAAGCTAGTTTCACTTTTGGGTTGTTCAGTTACTGCTGGATACTAGCCAGGAATACAGCCCAGAAAACTCTTTCTTTTGAAAAATAATTCCTGTATCAAGTGAAACTCTAAATTCTTAATGAAGTGAAAAGAACTTTGAAGGAGTTGCAAATAAAATGTATGGAAGCTAAAACCCTTGTTGCTGTTTACGTCTGAAGAGAAAGGAAAAGGCACAGAGAAAGATGAGTTGCTGTAGTTTGTGAAGAAAGGCTCCTTCACTGAGAGGAAGCCTGCATTGTTGAAAGTAGCAAAATTCCTATTGCCTCCAGTCTCACAAATCTCTGCCTCAAATATGACTCCTGTTGCATTTTTGTATTTTTGGAAGTTACTGCAATCTCATGAAAGTTTCTACTGTTAAGACTGCTACTTTAAAAGTTAAGTAGACTTGTTGCTACACCTTTTGCTGAAAGATCTGTGTGATGCCTGCTGCAGACAGATTACCTTGAATGCTTACCCACCACAGACTGTTGATTAATTTCATCTGGAGATTTCAAGTGGCATCTGACTATTCAACACTGGGACACCTCACCAATCTGGAAATATCCTACCAGAAGTTGCAACCCAGTTATTTTATGATCCCTAAGGAACCATTGTTAAATCAGTACATCTGTTTTCCCTGGTTAACTGTTTTTGTGTGAATATATGTGTGTGCATGAAGGTTAAGAAGATTAAGGAGTTATAAAATATTTTCATACATATAGATTTATATGTTCATTTAAAATTGGTTTATTGATAAATTGGGTGATTGATAAATAGTTAATATTGTTGTTGTTTAAAGAAACCTGGTTTGATGTGCTTTATTCTGGGGGATAAATAATGTGATTGATTTGGCTAATTTTCAGTAGGTGGGAAACTTTACTAATATGCTGTGACCTGTGGAGTAATGGGACTGATTTAACAGTGCATTACACCTGCCTTGGTCTTAACAACATGCCTATCTGACCTTACAACAACCCCCAGGAGAATTGTTTTCCCCAAAACAGAAACACAGAATCACAGAATCGTTACAGTGCAGAAGGAGGCTATTCAGCCCATCGTGTCTGCACTGGCTCTCTGAATGAGCAATTCCCTCAGTTCCATTCCCCCCCCCCCCAATTCTCCCCATAACCCTGCACATTCTGCCTTTTCATATAACTGTCTAATTCCCTTTTGAATGCTTCAATTGAGCCCGCCTCCAACAGGTTCTCAGGCAGCACATTCCAGACCTTAACCATTCAACGCATGAAAAAGTTTTTCCTCATGTCACTTTGCTTCTCTTACCAAATACTTTAAATCTATGCCCTTTCGTTCTCAATCCTTTCATGAGTGGAAACAGTTTCTCTCTATCTACTCTGTCCCAACCCTTCATGACTTTGAATATCTTTATCAAATCACCTCTCAGCCTTCTCTTCTCCAAGGAAAATAGTCCTAACTTCTCTAATCTATCTTCATAACTGAAATTCCTCATCCCTGGAACCATTCTCGTGAATCGTTTCTGTACTGTCTCCAATGCCCTCAAGTCTTTCCTCAAGTACGGCGCCCAGAATTGGACACAATACTCCAGCTGAGGCCAAACTAGTGTCTTATACAGGTTCAACATATCTTCCTTGCTCTTGTACTTGCATGCTTTATTAACCACCCTCTCAACCTGTCCTGCCACCTTCAATGACTTATTCACATATACACCCAGGTCCCTCTGCTCCTGCACCCCCTTTAGAATTGTACCCTTTATTTTATTTTGATTTTCCATGTTCTTCCTACCAAAATGAATCATTTCACATTTGTCTGCATTGAACTTCATCTGCCACCTGTCTGCCCATTCCACCAACTTGTCTATGTTCTTTTGAAATTCTACACTATCCTCCTCACAGTTCACAATGCTTCCAAGTTTCGTATCATCAGCACACTTTGAAATTGTGCTCTGTACACCAAGGTCTAAGTCATTAATATATATCAGGAAAAGCAAGGGTCCCAACACTGATCCACTACAACCTTCCTCCAGCCTAAAAAACATCCATTAATGACTGCACTTTGTTTCTTGTCACTCAGCCAATTTTGCATCCATGTTGCTACCATCCCTTTTATTCCATGAGCTACAAGTTTGCTCGCAAGTCTGTTGTGTGGCACTGTGTCCAATGCCTGTTGAAAGTCCATGTACACCACATCAATAGCATTGCCCTCATCAACCCTCTCTGTTACCTCCTCAAAAAACTCCAGCAAGTTAGTTAAACATGATTTTCTCTAAAGAAATCCATGCTGGCTTTCCTTAATTAACTCAAATTTGTCCATGTGACAATTGATTTTATCCTGAATTATTTATTCTAGACATTTTCCCACCATCGAAGTTAAACTGACTGGCCTGTAGTTGCTGGGCTTATCTTTACACCCTTTTTTGAACAAGGGTGTAACGTTTGCAATTCTCCAGTCCTCTGGCACCACCTCCGAGTCTAAAAAAGACTGAAAAATTATGGCCAATGCCTCTGTGATTTTCACCCTCACTTCCTTCAGTATTCTTGGATGCATCTCATCCGGCCAGGATGCTTTATCCACTTTAAGTGCAGACAACCTATCGAGTACTTGCTCTTTATCCCCTTAAACCCCTCTAGTGTCTTACTCACCTCCTCTTTCAAAATTGCCTGGGTTGCATCTTCTTCCTTGGTTAAGACAGATGCAAAGTATTCATTTAATACCTCAGCTATGCTCTCTGCCTCCATGTGTAAATCTCCTTTCTGGTCCCTAATCGGCCCCACTCCTCCTTTTACCACCCTTTTACTATTTATATGCCTATTAGCTGCCAGTCTCTTTTCATGCTCTCTCTTTGCTTCCCTTATTTGCTTTTCACTTCCCCTCTGGATCTTCTATATTCAGCCTGGTTCTCAATAGTATTTTCTACCTGGTATCTGTCATAAGCATACTTTTTCTTTTTTATCTTAATCTCTACCTCTTTTGTCATGCAGGGAGCTCTGGATTTGTTTGACCTACTTTTCTCCTTCGAGGGAACATACCTTGATTGTGCCCGAACTATCTCTTCTTTGAAGGTAGCCTATTGTTCATCTACCGGTTTTGATGCCAGCTTTTGACTCCAATTTATTCACCCCAACTCCATTCTTACCCAATTAAAGTTGGCTTTCCCCCAGTTAATTATTCTTACCCTGGCTTGCTCTTTGTTCTTTTCCATAGTCAGCCTCAACCTTATAATACAATGACCACTATTCCCTAAATGCTCTCCTACTGATACTTGATCCATTTGGCCACCTCCTTTCTCGTTGGACTAGCAACATATTGTTATAGAAAATTTTCCCAAACACACTCTAGGAACTCTTGCCCCTCACTGCCATTTACATTACTATTATCCCAGTCTATGTTTGGATAATTAAAGTCCCCCATTATAACTACCCTATAAATTTTGCACCTCTCTGTAATTACCTTGCAAATTTGTTCCTCCACGTCCTTCCCACTAGCTGGTGGCCTATAGACAACATTGAGCAATGTAGCCCGCATCGTTTTTGTTCCTTAGCTGTAGCCAAGTTGATCCTGTCCTTGACGCATCTGGCACATCCTTTTTCTCCAGCACTGCAATGCTCTCCTTCATCAATACTGCCACCCCTCCCCCTTTTTTCCCGTTCCTATCTTTCCTGAACACCTTGTATTCAGGAATATTTAACACCCAGTCCTGGCCTTCTTTGAGCCAGATTTCTATTATAGCCACAACATCATATTTCCACATGCCAATCTGCGCCTGTACCTCACCAGTCTTAGTAACCACACTCTGTGCATTCACATACATGCACATTAACTCTGATTCAGACTTTATTACTTTCTCCCTTACTCTGACCCCACCTAATAACTTACTATTCCCTACTCTAGTGCTAGCTAACTCCCCCAGTATTCTGTGCACCTTGGTATTCCTCTCTGATACTTGCTCCTGGTTCCCATCCCCCTGACAATTTAGTTTAAACCGTCCCCAACAGCACTAGCAAATCTCCCTGCGAGGATATTTGTCCCAGGCCATCTAAGTTGCAACCCGTCCATCTTGTACAGGTCCCACCTGCCCCAGAACTAGTCCCAATGTCTCAGAAATCTGATGCCCTCCCTCCTACACCAGTTCTCCAGCCACGTATTCTCCTCTTCCTATGCTCACTTGCACGTGGGACTGGGAGTAATCCTGAGATTACTGCTTTTGAGGTCCTGCTTTTTAATCTCCTTTCTTGCTCCCTAAAATCTGCTTTCAGGACCTCATCCCTCTTCTTACCTATGTCATTGGCACTAATGTGGACCACGACCTCTGGCTGTTCACCCTCCCCCAGAAGAATGTCCTGAATTCCTTTCAGTTTCACTTCCAAGTACTGTATAGTCTCTAATACTCAAGCCCACACATACGATCATGACATTCCTCCCTTATCAGACTAAAAAATGTCCGTATTCTTCCTGCTTGGCGTATCTTAAATTCCATCTTTTACCAAAAATACTGTAATAAATTTTGTAACCAAACTTAACAAATCATTATTTTCCTAACTCACTGAGTAAATGAATTTCTTCAATTACATTTGCTTTCAAGGGCCGCATTCGGTTGACACCCTTTTTTATTTTAAACATAATCACAACGCAAAATCTTCATGTTGCTTTGGTAGTCTCTTCTCGTGCCATGGTCTTCCAGTTGTCTCAGAAATTCTGGTCACCACGTCTGGGTTAGGAAATGTTGTCAGCCCCTCTGGAACTGATGTTTGTTCCTCTGGATAGCAAGTTATCTGCCTGCCATCAGAGTCACTGGCTTGGATATCTGGATTGCTGGTTTTCAGCTTCACCTCAGCTCCTACATCTGCTTCATCTGTTGTGTCTTTGTCACCATGATACCTTTTAACGCATGAAGAATTTCTGTCATACAGTACTCCTTCTGGCAACTGCACAGTCACACTGTTTCCCTTCTTGGAAATAATTGTGTATGGCTTAGGATAATATGGTGTATCCATCTTACTCAGACTCTCCCATGTCAGCAATAATTCATCACCTGGCATCACATCAGACTGTCCAGCTGTCTTTCTATGGTCTGCATAAAACTTTGCAGCACCCTTTTTCTCAGCATCATGATCTCGAACCTCTTGATCAACTCTAATGTCCCTCAGTCCTTGTATCTTGGTGCATATTTTGCGTCCAAGTAACAACTCAGCTGGGCTTTTTCCCGACATAGCGTGTATAGTTGCTCTATGCATGGCCAACATCTCCTTCCAGTCTTTACCCTCAGCCTGAGCAATCCTCATCTGTTTCTCGAAGAATTGGTTTTGGCTTTCCAATTCCTTATTTGCCTGTGGCTAGTTAGATGTTACTCTGTGATGGTGAATGCCTGTGACTTGCATGTAATCTGCAAAGGTCTGTGAAATGAATTGTAGGCCATTGTCAAATGCAAAGTGACTGCTATTCCATGCCTTGCAAATATTTCAGTCAATGCAAACACCATTTTCTCTGTCATTGTAGACTTCATTACCACATACTCATAATAACGGCTGTAATAGTCAATCACCACTAGTATGGACCCTGCTGATGGAAATGGGCCGAAAAAGTCAAATGCTCCATCCTCCTTGGTCCAACCGGTAACAGTGTGCTGTGTACTGGTTCTGATGGATTGGGTCTACTGACATGTTGACATTCATGACATGTTTTGACAAACTGCTACACATCTTTTACCATCCCTGGCCACCATAATTTGGTTCATAAGTTTTGCTTAGTACCAACCACTCCCAAGTGACCCTCATGAGCTCGCATTACCAATCTAAGCCTAAGCTTTTGTGGCACTACAAATCTGTTACCTCTGAGAACACACTTCCCAATTGTGTACAGTTCATCTCGTTTCACAATGTATGCCTAGAATGGGCAATTCTCCCAATTTCCAGCTTGGATTCTCTGTCTGATGTCATTCAATTCTGGATCTTTGTCTGACTCTCTTTCAATCTCTCCAGTTGTCATTGCTCTGGGTGTAGCATGAGCTGCCACAAACCGCACAAATGATTCAGCTTCCTCCTCTAGTGAAGATCTGTGTGTTTGTCCTTCAACTGACTCTATGATGTCATTGTCAACCAATTCCCTGTTCTTTGTCTCAACTTGCCCTCTCAAACCAATCACTATGAATTCTGCTTCCACACTCTGTTCTCCAGCTCTCAAACTCACAGTGAAACATCCAACAGTTTGAAGTGGGGTTTTAGATGTGCAAGGATAAAGCGCTTTGACACATTTTTGAGATGTGCCCTTGATTCTCTTTGTCTTCAATTCCTCTCACAGTGCCCTGTTGATGACATGCCTGTCACTTCCTGAATCTACAATAATGCTCACTTCAACACCCCAACAATCACTGGAACTTTCTCATAGTTGCTTCCATTGACAGAAAACATATATCCATGATTACTATTCCTGTCCTCATTCACTGGGTCTTCTTCAACTCGTCTCACAGTTGTACTACTTCCATCTCTCTTACCTTTACATGGTTTGCCAGGCTTGCCACTCTGTTTAGCTTTGCTTATGCACTTCTTGGAAAAATAGCCTCTGCCCCCACATTTTCTGCATATCTTTCCCTTGGCAGGGCAGCAATCATCTCTTCCATAGTGCCCCAAGTTGCCACATCTGAAACACTCTCTCAAACTTTTGCTGTTTACATTTATGCGTACCTGAATTCCATTGTGTCACTCAATTAACCTCAGATTTTGTTATGCCAATGGTGGAAATGGGATCAACTTTCATGTTGTGAACTTGTCCACCCACCGCTTCCAATGCAGAAGCTATTTTCAAAGTGTCATCCAACGTTAAGACACCTCCTCTTTTCAGCAGCCTATGCCTCAACTTATTCAACTTGAAAGGTTGGAACACCTGATCTATTATCTGGTTATTCAGATCTGTTGCAACATAATTGCATCTATCTGATGCCAGCCTCAAACGAATCACAAATTGAGCTACTGTTTCCCCCTCTTCCTTTCTCATTTGATGGAAAACATACCTTTGGAATGTGGCATTTGCCATCATCATATAATGGTCCTTCAAAGCTTTTACTGCACATTCATAATCCGTCTTTTTTCCCATGTCAGGCAACATCTTGAAAGTCTCCCTCACCGATGCACCCACGTTGAACTGTAATATAGCCCATCGCTGTGCTTCCTGCACTTCCGTCGCCCCATCCAAAAACAAACCATGACTGTCAGCATACGCTTCAAACGCCTCCAGCCACACTTTCCATTTCACACTGATGATACCGGCATCACCCGTTAGATCAAATGGCTCAATTCCCCGGACTGTAGACATATCAGCTCTAGCAAATGCCATGACACAATCCTAAGTATCTCTGAATGTACCTCTGTATCATTTGTCTTTATAACCTTGTTGCCAATGTCACATCTCAGGCTGAAGAATCACACTCAAAGTCACAGATTTAACTTTAACAAAGATTTAACAAGCTTTAATAAAGAGTTCTGTTCACTACAGCAGCATATGCGTATCTGACCTTACAACAACCTCCAGGTAAGGTGTTTTCCCCAAAACATTGAGTTCCTTTCAGTTTCACTTCCACGTACCATATAGTCTCTAATACTCAAGCCCACACATACCATTATGGCAGGCCTGGGCCCAAGGCCTCTGCAGTACTGACAGTGGCCACTGCTCCCAGTGGCGCTGCCGATACTCCTGACTGCCATCCCTGTGATTGGCAGGCAGCTCTTGGAGGTGGGATCCCCGTCTTTAAAGGGACGGGGTTCCTGGCGTGGGACACTTAGGCAAAAAAAAACAACAGAGGATCATTCCTGGGGGACACGAAAATGCAGAGGCAGGCTTTCCCCCAAACCCCACCTGCAGCCCAAAATCCAGCCCAGGGTATGGGGTGGGTGGTTGGAGGTTGGATGGCGGTGCTGGGAGATGGGAGCCTGAGGATGTGGGGTTGTTGGGGGTGGGGTTTGGAAGTCAGGGGGAGTGGTGGGTGCTCGTTGACCTGCAGGCGGTGGGGGGTGTTGTGGTTGGAGGCTGGGAAGGAGCATGGGAGATCAGGAGCTGGAAAGGTATCAAAGGCCTGGGGTCTGAGGGTTGTTGGAGGAGGTAGATGGGAGATTGGTGACTGGGAAAATGGGTGATGAGATTGGAATCCTCAGGATCGATCAGAGACTTCAGGGTGAGATTCCAGGTCTTCATGGTGAGGTTGGGGGGAGATCAAAGAGTTGAGGGAGGTGTCTGATCACAGGGGGTTTGGCAAAGCAAGTATGTTGGATAAGTGGAAGGGTACTTACCTCCTGGATCTGGCAGCCCTCATCTTCCTTTAGCTGCCAGGATTCTCGAAGCCTGGGAAACCCGATTGGTCAGAGTTAAATTTGAAATTGTGGATCAATGTGAGGCTGTCAGCCTCATAATAATACTAATTGCCAACATACCTCCTGGGAGCAGGTTGGTTGCCCGTTCTTCACCCTGCCTAGATTAAAACTGGAAATGGGTATGTTGGAGGCAGGTTGGGGTCAGGATTCAGATATTTAACATTTTAACCTCTCACCTGACCCAAATATGCCTGTTATTTGGGGTTAAAATTTCCCTCTTTGGGCTGGATTTTGTTTCCTCCCAGTGTCGGGTTCCGTGATGGGGTGGGCCTGAAGATGGGTCTGGATAAGGCCCGCCATGGACCACAATGCCGGGAGGGACGGCCCAAACCTCCCAGTGGGGGCGAGGCTCCATGGCGGCCCCCCCGCCGCTAGGCGACAGGGCCTCAATTAAAATATTCAAATGGATATAATGAATGACTTAACATAGACTTACCTGCAATCTTGAGGGCCTGCCATAGTCGTCAGCGTGGCAGCTGACACTCCCGCGCCTTCAAATCCCCGTCTGGGGAAGGCAGCGCGACGCTGGTGAGGAGGGGGGAGGAGATATGTTTATCAGTGTGGGGTACGGGAATGGGGTCAAATGCACATAATGGGTGTAGGGGATGATGGGAAGGGTTGAACTTTGTGCAGTTTAATGGGGGGGAAGGTCAGATGCAAAAGGTAAGTGTTTTGGGGGAGGGAAGGGCAAAAAGTTAATGTAATTGTTGTTGGGGGGGGGTAGGAAAGGGCATAAGAAATTTATTCTTTTAATTTTGGGGGGTATGTGTTTGAAAATTTAAATTAGGCGGCAGGGCTGGCTGCCCTTTATAAATGGTGCCAGCACCTGCGCACAGTCAGCTGCCACCATTGCCGGGGACAAACAGCCCGTCCCCTCCAGTCTCTGATCTAACTGCTTCAAATGTAGCTGCAAAATTGCAACATGATGCAGTGGATCATATTTTGTAAAAGATGGCAATATGTGATACCTCTCTGCTATGCTGTTGATGTCATATACAGTTTGAAAAATATCACAACATTAACAGTATTTAAACGATTTATTTTTGTATTAAATGTAAAGTATGTAAATGCGTGTGCCCACACCACAATAATATAATTGTTAATGTATTAACCACTTTCAGAGTTTGAAGAATACTGTTTGACTTGTGACTTAATCTTTTTGATCCTCTCCTTAGATCTTAGATCTAGTGGGGTTAATTAGAAAGCTGACTGTCTGTGTTGGCAATGCATGCTGCTGTAAGGTAAAGTAATTAATGCATTTACATCTGAATTTAAAAAGAAAATCTCTTTTATTCCCTTTTCATAGAGCTGTATTTTCAAATGCTGGTGAGGTCAGGACTGCATGCGGGCGCAATTTAAAAATTGCAGTTCCAGTGGGCATCTCTAGAACCTGACGCCTCCGGAAGAGACTCCAATTTAAAGTGAGGGCAAGGAGGAGGGAACAGGAACCCACTTGCCTCCAATTAACAGCCCATTAAGGTCTTAGAGGAGCTTGTTCAAGGGGCCGGGGAGGTCAGGACTGTAATTTTCAAATGGGATTCCAGCCAACCCGAACAGTCTGGTGCACATTAGTGCACAGCAGTTGGGTTCACAGCGGGGCAAAGGAAAGCTTTTTTTTGAGGTTTAAAATTATGGGGCCATCAGAGATCTTGTGCCTGACCATGCGCATTATCACAATTTAGGATGTTGAATCCCATCTTATCCTTCTATCCTGCTGGCCCTCTAAGGAGCCGCCTGCGCTCTTCGTTAAGGCAGTGGCAGGTCCATCAAGACTGCCATCTGCTTTTATTGTTCATAGTTTGCAGGCAGCTGCCACCTCCAGGAGATGCTCTATGCCACTAATTGGGTACCGAGCTCACCACCTGCCCAATTAGGGTATTTGCATTTCAAAATAGCACCGCGTGAGTGATGCAGTTGAGGTGCAGGATCAGAACCCGGGAATTATTCAGGTGTGGGGTTCCCAACCCCATTTGAAAATCTGGTCCATAGAGTTATTATGGCACAGAAGGAGGCCATTCAGCCCATCGAGTCCATGCTGCCTCTCTGTAGAGCAATCCAATCAGTTCCATACCCCTGCTGTATCCCCATAGCCCTGCTGGTTTATTTCCATCAAGTGCCCATCCAATTTCCTTTTGGAATCATTCATCATCTCCGCTTCCACCAAACTCATAGGCAGCGAGTTCCATGTCATTACCACTTGCTGAGTAAAAATGTTCTTTTCACATTCCCCCTGCATCCCTTGCCCTAAACCTTAAATGTGTCCCCTAGTCCTTGTACCATCAGCTAATAGGAATAGCTTTTCTTTGTCTGCTTTGTCTAAACCTGTCATAATCTTGGACACCTCTATCAAATCTCCCCTCAATCTCCTTTGCTCCAAGGAGAACAATCCTAGCTTCTCCAACCTAATCCTGTAGCTAAATTCCCTCATCCCTGGAACCATTCTGGTAAATCTCCTCTCCACCTGCTCAAGGACCCTCACATCTTTCCCAAAGTATGGTTACCAGAACTGTATGGAATACTCTAATTTTGGCCTAACCAGACCTTTATACAGGTTCAGCATGACTTCCATGCTTTTGTACTCAATATCTCTATTTTTCAAGCCCAAGATCCCATATGCTTTGCTAACTAATCTCAATATGGCCTGCCACCTTCAAACATCTATACTCATGATCTCCCAGATCCCTCTGTTCTTGTATACCCTTTAGAACTATGCTATTTACTCTATGTTGTCTCTCCCTATCCCTTCAGCCAAAGTGCATCACCTCACACTTATCTGTAATAAATTTCATCTACCACTTGTTTCTCCATTCTGTTAGCCTATCTATGTCCTGTTGCAGTCCATTGGCATCATCCTTACTGTTTGCCACATCTCTAAGTTTGGTATCATAGGCAAATTTTGAAATTTTAGCTATATTCCAAGATCCAATTCATTTATAAATCTCAAAAAAAAGCAGTGGTCCTAGCATTGAACCTTGGGGAACACCATTGTCTACCATCCTCCAGAAAGAAAAACAACTATTTACCATAACTTGCTGCTTTCTGTCCTTAAGCCAATTTTTTATCCAAGCTGACAATGACCCTTCTATTTCATGAGTCTCAATTTTGTTAACGTCTTTTATGTGGTACTTTGTCTAAAACTTTCTTCAAATCCATATAGACAACATTCATTGTTTTCCCTTCATCAACCTTCTGTTACTTCGGGCTGAATTTTACAGCCCCCCAACATCGGTAGTCGTGATGGGTGGTGGTGGTGGGGGAGAGGGTGGGTGGCAGGGCCTGAAAATGCCTCCGGCAGAGGCCTGCTACAGGCCTCGACACCGGGATGGCCTGGCCCGATATTGCCGCAGGCAGCGAGGCCTCATGGCGGGCCCCATCCCCCACTGCCGTTCAGGGACGGGAGCAAAGTTTACATATTTAAATAAATTTAAATAAAGGAATTGATTACCTGCTCACCTCCACCTTCTGTCCCGCTGCGATTTTGGTGCCTGTGGCTGGCACTCTCGTGCCTTCGGATACCCGTCCGGGGAACCGAGGCAGGACACTGGTGGGGAGGGGGCAGCAGGTAAGTTTTTCAGTGCAGGGGAGAGGGAGCAGCATCAAAGTAATTTCATTGGTGGAGGGGGTGGTGGGAAGGGCTAATGTTTATAGTTTATGAACTTTTGGGGGGACTGTCAGGTTGGCAGGGGAAATGTTTTGGAGGGGAAGAGGGCAAGTAATGCATTGCACGGTTATGGGGGGAGGGGGGAGGGTGATGGAAAGGGCCAAATTAAATGTTTTCAAAATTTTTTACAACATCTCTCTTTAAATTAAATGGAAGGGCTCAAAGCCCTTTAAAAATGGTGTCATCGGGGTGGGCAGTCTGCCCCAGTCATTTAAATGAGCCGCCGCACTGAATATCGCGGAGGCTCCGCGGATGCGTCGTTTACGCCCGCCCCTGATTTCAGCGGCGGCAGTGTAAAATGCAGCCCTTCATTAAAAAATTCAATAGATTATTCAAGCATGATCTGCTTTTTACAAATCTGTGCTGGCTCTCCTTAATTAACTCAAACTTCTCCAAGTGCCTGTTGGATTTTTACCTGATTGCTGTTTCTAAAACCTTACCCACCACTGCTGTTAAACTGACTAGTATGCACTTACTCGGAATGTCCTTACATCTTTTCTTGAATAAGGGTGTCATATTTGCCACTCACCAATCTTCTGGCACCTTCCCTTTATCCAGGGAAGATTGGAAGATTATAGCAAGCCCTTCCACTACCTTCACTCCCACTTCCTTTAGCGGCCTGGAATGCAAGCCATCTGACCAGGTGACATCCACTCTCAGCATAGTCAGCCTTTCCTGTACATCCTTCCTATCAATTTTCACCCCATTCATTACCTCTACCATCTCCACTTCTATCAATATTTTGTGAGCATCCTCTACCTCAGTAAACACTCATTAAGTATTCCAGCCTTGCTCTGCACTTCAAAGCATATATCATGCTCTTTGGCCCTGCGGCTGGAGGAACTTCAGCTCAGAGTCATTTAGCTGGAGGCTGAGCTGCAGACACTTCAGCACATCAGGGAGGGGGAAAATTACCAGGACACTTTGTTCCAGGAGGCAGTGATACCCCTTAGGATAGGGTCCTCTGATTTGGTCCATGGTCAGGGACAGGAGTGTGTGACTGTGAGTGAGGCCGGTATGGGATTTAGAAGGTAAAGTGGAGGAGCTTCAGTCCTTGCAATTGTCCAACAGGTTCATGCAGTTTGTATGGAGAAAGTGGGGCTGCAGGGTGGATGAGAAAACTGACCATGGCACCATGGTGCAGGAAGCCATTCAAACGGGGGGGAGTTAACAGGAATGTAGTGGCAGTAGGGGACAGTATAGTTAGGGGGATAGGCAGTGTTCTCTGCAGCTGAGAGTGAGAGTCCAGAAGTCTGTGTTGCCTGCCTGGTGCCTGGGTTCAGGAAATCTGCTCTGGGCTGAAGAGGAATTTTTAGTGGGAGGGGGAGGATCCAGTTGTCGTGGTCCACTTAAGTACCAGTGACATCGGTAGGACTAGGATAGCGGTTCTAGTTAGACAGTATGAGCAACTAGGGGCTAAATTTAAAAAGTAGAATCTCAAAGGTAATAATTTCTGGGTTTCGATTCATGGGGCACTGGCACCAGCACTGGGGAAAGTAGGAGCTGGACCGCTGAAATAGTCTTCACCTGAACCATGTTGAACCAGTGTTCTGGCGAATCATATAACTAGGGCTATAGAGAGAGATTTAAACTAAATAGTGGGGGCGGTGGGGGGGTGGGTGGGAGAGGGATCAAGGGAGGGAAGATGTGATAAATTAAAGAGAGAGGACAAGGCAAGAAAGCAAGCTAGCAATAAGGGAATTGATAATCTGAGTGTGACAGGAAGGGACAGAGTGTACAAACTTAAGAGTGCACCAACAGATAAGGCTAGACGTTGCAAAATAATAAAAAGACAGAATTAAAGGCACTGTATCTGAATGCTCACAGTATTCGCAACAAGTTAGATTAATTATCAGCAAAAGTGGAAGTAAACAGGTATGATCTAATTGCCATTACAGACAAGGCTGCAGGGTGACCAAGGCTAGCAACTGAATGTCCAAGGGTATTCAACATTTAGGAAAGATAGGAAAAAAGGAAAAGGAGGTGGGGTAGAACTGTTAATAAAGGAAGAGATCAGTCCATTAGTGAGGGAGGATCTTAGATTGGAAGATCAAGATGTAGAATCAGTTTGGTGGAGCTAAGAAACAGCAAGGGGCAGCAAGCATTGGTAGAATTGTTTATAGGCCACTAAACTGGTGAGGTAGGGCAAAGTATAAATCAGGAAATTAGAGGGGCATGTAGCAAGGGTAATACAGTAATCATGGGGGACCTCAATCTACATATCGATTGGGTAAACCTAAGTACCACTAATGCCGTGGAGGACAAATTCCTGGAATGCATATGATATGGTTTTCGAGAACAGTATGTTGAGGAACCATCTAAAAAATGAACTATTTTAGATCTGGTATTGTTATAAAGGGCCCTCTAGGGAAGAGTGACCATAATATGAAAGAATTTTACATGAAGTTTGAAAGTGATGTTGTTCAATCTGAAAGTAGGGTCTTAAATCTAAACAATGGAAACCACAAAGGTATGAGGGGCAAGTTGGCAGTGGTAGATTGGGAAACTACATTAAAAGGTATGACAGTAGACAGGCAATGGCTTGCATTTAAAGAATCAATATGTAGTTTACAACAAATTTACATTCCTTTGAGTGACAAAAACCCAACAGGGAAGGTGATCCAACCATGGCTAACAAGAGAAGTTAAAGAATGTATTAGATCAAAGCAAGAGGTTTATAAAGTTACCAAAAAAAGTAAGCCTGAGGATTGGGAGCATTTTAGAATTCAGCAAAGGAGGATGAAGAAACTGATAAAGAGAGAGAAAATATATGAAAGTTAAAGAGAAACATAAAAATGGACAGTAAAAGCTTCTATAGGTATGTAAAAAGGAAAAGATTAGCAAAGACAAATGTGGGCCCACTACAGGCAGAAACAGGAGAATTTATAATGGGAAATAAGGAAATAACAGAGAAACTAAACAAATACTTTGTGCCTGTCTTCACTGAGAAAGATGTCAAAACTTCCCAGGAACTCTAGAGAACCAAAGAACTAGCAAGAATGAGGAACTGAAAAAAATTACTTCTGGTAAAAAAAAGTAGTACTGGAAAAATTGATGGGACTGAAAGTTGATAAATCCTATGGACCTGATGATCTACATCCCAGAGTACTGAAAGAGGTGGCTGTAGAGATGGTGGATGCATTGGTGATCATCTTGCAAAATTCTATAGATTCTGGAACGGTTCCTGCAGATTGGAGGGCAGCAAATGTAACCCCACTATTTAATAAAGGGAGAGAAAAAGTAAGGAACTACAGAACTGTTAGCCTGTCATCTGTAGTAGGGAAATCATTTTTTAAAAACCTGTTAGCATTTTTTGAGGATGTAACCAGCAGAATAGATAAGAGGGAATCAGTGGATGTGGAGTATTTGGATTTTCAGAAGGCTTTCAATAAGGTCCCACACGGGAGGTTAGTAAGCAAAATTGGAGCACGTGGGACTGGGGGCGGGGGGGTGTAATATACTGGCATGGATTGAGAATTGGTTAACAGACAGAAAACAGAGAGTAGGAATTAACAGGTCATTCTCAGGTTGGCAGGCTGTGACTAATGGAATACCGCAAGGCTTAGTGCTTGAGCCCCAGCTATTCACAATCTATATCAATGATTTGGATGTGGGAACCAAATGTAATATTTCCAAGTTTGCTGATGACACAAAACTAGGTGGGAATGTGAATTGTGAAGAGGATGTAAAGAGGCTTCAAGGAGAATTAGACAGGCTAAGTTGAAGGGATTTATGACTTGTAGGAACTGTACCAAATCAGGAGAACATTCCCATGAATTTCCTTTAATAAAGTTCAAAACAGACAAATTCTCAGACACTTATTTGGGTCCAATGAATTGCACTAGCTTTCCCTCAAAGAACGAAAACCAACAGAGAATTTTACCATCTTTTAGATAGCCAACTTTTAATATTTTTATGGCTGCCATAAATATCCCAGATATTATAAAGGTCTGGGAAACTCTCTTCAATATGTATCACTCCACTTAAAGAGACACAGAGAGGGGGTTCTTGTAGTTGTATACAGAATGCTACATGAGACGATTTATTAACTTTTATATATTTATTAAAGAATTTAACATGCAATAAACTTCTTAAGTGGATAAGTATATCACAGTATCAAACATTACTGAGAGACATAACACATATTCTTATTTCTATCATAGAATCCAAAAGTTTAACCTTGCTAATGTTACAGCAAAATTATCTTAAAATATCCAGAATATCCATCAAAATTTAAAGTAAACTTGTACCTTAAATCTCTGAATAAGGCATGGGATAAGAAGTGTTGTTTGAGGATCCAATACTCCTAAGTGTCCTTCAGAACCTTGTATTTTTATACAATTTATAAGGTGTCATATGACTTTTCATTCGATGTGACCTTTCTGTGTTCCCTTTTAAAATCTATACTTTAATTTAGTGTTTTACTGGAATTTGCAGTTTGTGAGCTTTTATCTGATCAAAATGTTCATAATTGTGTTTACCTGACCTCTCTTGTTCCTGTGAGTACCTTCTATTTATTGTTAATTACCCTTTCCATGGTACCCACAGCAACCTCCGGAGCCGACCTGTCTGAACAACAACCCCATAAACCAATTAAGTTTTATTGCTACCTCTTACTGAGGTCACACAGGATATTTCAATGTTTGTGTTTATCTTCTAAGCCACTGGAAACAGCAATTCTATTCTAACAGAGATCCCTGGCAATAGAGATTCTATTCTAACAGAGACCTTGAAATGTACCATCTTAAAGGGGAACTTCAGTGAACTCTGAAAACTAACCATTTATTCAATCTTTAACTCGAAATGCATAATACACTATTTACAAATTCTACTTAATCAAGCCTATTATACCTATATTCCTTCACAAAGTGAGTGGGCAAGAACATGGCAGATGGAATATCATGTGGAAAAATGTGAAGTTATCCACTTTGGTAGGAAAAACATAAATGCAGAGTATTTCTTAAATGAGAGATTGGAAAGTGTTGATGTAGAAAGGGACCTGGATGTCCTTGTTCATAAGTCACTGAAAGCTAACATGTAGGAGAGAAAGCAATTCGGAAGGCAAATAGTATGTTGTCCTTTATTGCAAGAGGATTTTAGTACAAGAGTAAAGAAGTCATGCTGCAACAGAGCATTGGTGAGAACGCACCTGGAGTATTGTGTATTATAGAAAAGCGCTTTGTACAGTCTTGGTCTCCGTACCTGAGGAATATTATACTTGCCATAGAGGGAGCGCAACAAAGGTTTACCAGACTTATCCCTGGGATGGTGGGATTGTCTTATGAGGAGAGATTGAGGAGCCTGGGCCTATATTGTCTAGAGTTTAGAAGAATGAGAGGTGATCTCATTGAAGCATACAAAATTCTTACAGAGCTCAACAGGAAGTATATTTCCCCTGGCTGGGGAGATGGTTTAGAACCAGGGGACACAGTCTCAGAATAAGAGGTAGGCCATTTAGGACTGAGATGAGGAGGACTTTCTTCACTCAGAGGGTGGTGAATCTTTGGAATTCCCTACCCAAGTGGGCTGTAGAGGCTCTGTCATTGAGTATATTCAAGATAGAGATCAATAGATTTCTAAATATTAAAGATATCAAGGGATATGGGGATAGTGCTGGAAAATCACATTGAGGTAAAAGATCAGCCATGATCTACTTGAATGGTGGAGCAGTCTCAAGGGGCTGAATGGGCTACTCCTGCTCCTATTTCCTATGTCCTATGTTCTATGTAATTGTCCCCACCCTGCCTTTTACTACCTGCTTACTATTTACAGTAGAAGATTGTTGGGTTCCCTTTTATGTTAACTGCCATTCTATTATCATATTCTCTCTTTGCCAGTCTTATTTTCCTCTTCACTTCCCTCTCAACCTATTGTATTTGGCCTGGTTCTTGCTTGAAGAATTCACCTGACATGCATCATGCAGCCTCTTTTTTATTTCATCATATTCTCTATCTTCCTTATCATACAAGGAGCCCTGGATTTGCTTTCCTTACCTTTTGTCCTTGTTGGAATGTACCTACTTGAACCTGAAACATTCCCTCATTCAAAATCACCCAATGTTCCATTATCGTTTTTCCTGTCAATCTTTGGTTCCATTTTACACCAGCTAAATCTCCTTTGATCCCATTGAAGTTAACCCTCTTCCAAGTTAGAAGTCCTACTTTAGATTGTTGCTTTCTCATCTTTATTACTAATCTAAACCTTGTGATACAATGATCACTCTTACCCAAGGTCTCCCCCACAGATACTTGGTCCATTTGGCCCATCTCATTCCCCAGCACCAGAGCTAACAATGCCTCCTTCCTTGTTGGACCAAGAACATACTGGTCAAGAAAGTTCTTCTGAACACATTTCAGAAATTCTTCCCCTTCCTTATCCTTTACTCTAACATTATCCCAATCAATATTTGGGTAATTAAAGTTCCCAATGTCTGTCTATAGTTTTTGTACATCTCTGTGATTTCCCTGCAGATTTGCTCCTCTCTCTCTCTCTCTCTATCACTATTTGGAGGCCTATAGAATACCCCCAGTAGTATGATCATACCCTTTTTGTTTCTCAACCCTAACTGAATGGATTCTGTCTTTGCCCCATCAAAGACATCCTTCCTCCCTTTTCAACATTACAATGTCTTCCCTAATCAGTACTGCCACCCCACTTCCCTTTTTTCCTTCCCTAGCTTTTCTGAACACTTTGTATCCTTGAATACTAAGCACACAGTCCTCATAATGTTTAAGCCACGTTTCCATTATTGCCATTACATTATATTCCCACATGGATATTTGTGCTTGCAGCTCACCAACCTTATTCATCACACTTTGTACATTTTCATACATGCATTATAAATCTGTCTTTGTATTCCTCGTAGTCTTCTTAGTCTGCTCCTATCTAATATGATATTACCTCCGTCTCTAGTACTATCCAGCACTTCCACTCCTTTATGCACCTTATTGTTCTTTTCCACTTTGATATGCTCGTGCCCATCCTTCTGCCAATTTAGTTCAAACCCTCCCCAACCATACTAATGAAACTACGCCCAACTGCACTAGTGAAACTCCTCGTGAGAACATTCATCCCTATCCTGTTGAGATGCAACCTGACCCTTTTGAGTAGGTCCCTCCTGCTCCAGAACTGGTCCCAATGTCCCAAGAATCTGAAGCTCTCCCTCCTGCATTATGCCTCAAGCCATGCATTACTCCCTATCTTCCTATATCTCCTGTTGGTGGTGGATGGCACTGGGAGTAATCTAGAGATTAGTACCTTCGAGGTCCTAGTTTTTAACTTCCTCCTTAGCTCCTGAAAATCTGGCCATAATATCTCAATACCTCCTCTCCTTATGTCATTGGTACCGACATATACAACTTCTGACTCACTTCCTTTCAAATTCACAACTTCCTGTTCAATCAATGCAGCAGAACATGGTCCAATCTTTGGACATCTTCATGATCACTATCGCTATTAAGTGATATTAATAGGAAATGCTTCAAATACACAGCAGGTCCATTTGCATTTGAAAGAAATAGATTAACATTTCAGGTGTGGACTTTTCACCAGAATTGTCCTTGTGCAACATCCACACCCAAATTATTAACCTTTTTTTTCAGATGCTGATAGACATGCTGTGCATTTCCAGCATTTTATGTTATTATTTCAGATTTCCAGTTCTTTTAACATCATTTGTTACACATGCTGCGTCGATGTGTTCTTTGTTAGTGTAGAAATGATTCCTCTAGGCTAGATTTCTCCCAAAACAAGCAAGTCAATCTGAATAAAACTTGCCCTCCAGCTCAAATTCAATGCATTTATTGGTTAAGGCTTGGAATTCAAGTTGAGTTTCGTCACTGTAAGACCAGCACTCCAGTGTTGGAGCAGCTAGGTGCTCCACCAGATGACCACCTTCATCAAAGGACTACGAGCAGGAAATAAATATGTTTCTAATATATCTGAAATGTATAAAACCAGCTGAGGTGTTTTGAGTTTGTGTATAGTTAGCCAAAACCAACTGGGGAACAACACACATTTGTGATCACTCCCTAATTATACAATATTTTCTTTCTCATATTGTAATTAAAATAATGTGGGTGTATTACTATTCCCATGTTTCTACTTCTAGCAGCTGCTAAAGTGCTGTGCAGCCCAGAAGCACTTGCCCCAATTTTGATCCCCTACACCTGATGAGAGTGGAGTTTGTGAGAAGTTAAAGTCAATGATGTGTTGCACTCACC
This sequence comes from Heterodontus francisci, assembly GCF_036365525.1. Classification (NCBI taxonomy): domain Eukaryota; kingdom Metazoa; phylum Chordata; class Chondrichthyes; order Heterodontiformes; family Heterodontidae; genus Heterodontus; species Heterodontus francisci. The sequence continues at coordinate 105,224,327 of NC_090373.1, read as the reverse complement.
TGATCCTCTCTAGTCTTGCACCAGGTGCCATCTTAACAAGCATCTTACTGGCCAGCTGGTGAGGACTTTGCACCAGGCAGGCAGGGGCGTCTTTGAAATTTAAAAGTTGGGATCTGAGGATGTCATTCAGACACTGACTATATTTTAATTCAGGGCAATTAATTTGAACTACCACCCAGAGCAGGCCTCACTGGGTGTAAGCGAGCAGACAGCTCAAAAGGGGAACAAAAAGCTAAGTGCAGTTTATGTTTTGAATGTTTCCTTGGGATCTGGGAAGAGCACGAGTGCTCTTTAAATGGCTCAGGCTTCACGTCAGCATACTGCCTCGAGCTTGAGATTATTACGTCAGCCCCACACTCATTTCTTGCCCACTTTAAAATCAGCGCCATAGTCTAAACTATCAGTTGAAGGAATAAACCTAAATCAGAACCACAAGATGTGTTTCCTTTTCCCGGTACTTAATTTTGATGGCTTTCATGAATTCTCCTCCAATCCCAACAAATATCCTGCTACTGCCTGACTTAACTACTGGGAAGAAAGGACTATCTCTATCCCAAAGGCTCATAGCCATACTGAACAGCCATGTATTCCTACCACAAAACCTGGAAGAAGTGCACAGCTAGGATTAAGTGGGAAATTGCTGTGGTAACAATTATTGGCAATGCTTTAAGATTTAAATCTGTTTGAACTGTGTTATTATGCAGAGATTCTTCTTGCAATTATGTGTAATATTTCATTATGTGGCACAATTGTGATTTTTGTGAATTCCATGTAAGATTCAAGGGACTGTAAATAAAATAACAAATAAAATATTTGTGGAGGCTATGGGAAGATGTAGTCAGCACTGATACCATGGTGGACACATATGTATATTCCAGAAGGTGTCCTCTATGGAAGCTTGTGAAATGCTCTTGCAACTGACATTGGCTTCTGTTCTACAGCTTCTGTAGGCTCTTCCTGTTCCCCTTAGTGTTCCCTTGATACCTATGGGCCTTCTTCCTCTGGTGTCCCTTTGCAAAGTGAGGTTATACAGCATTTCGCAATAATCCTTAAACCCTTCAACCAAGCTGTATTGCAGGATACCTTTAGATTTTTCTAGGAACTTGAGAACAACATTTTTTTTAATACTTTCATGGGATTTGGACATCACTGGCAAGGCCAGCATCTGTTGCCCATCCCTAATTGCCCTTGACAACTGAGTGGCTTGCTAGGTCATTTCAGACAGCAGTTAAGAATCAGCCACATTGCTGTGGGTCTGGAGTTACATGTAGGCCAGACAAGGCAAGGATGGCAGATTTCCTTCCCTAAAAAACGTTAGTGAACCAGATGGGTTTTTACAGCAATCGATGATAGTTTCATGGCACCATTACAGAGACTGGCTTTCAATTCCAATTTCTTTTTATTAATTAATTGAATTTAAATTCCACCAGCTGCCATGAATCCGTGTCCTCAGGGCATTAGCCTGGATCGTTGGATTACTAGTTCAGTGACATTATTACTATGCCGCTGTCTCCCCTATCTCATTATACTTGTGCAAACTGGTCTCCTGGAATAACACAGAAGTGTTATGTGCCATGAACCTAGGTTAGTCTTTACTGCTCAGGAGACACACTGAAGCTTGCCATTATGGATCAAATATTGGTGGATCAGTGGGTTGCCTTAAAATTAGAGTTGGATGTAGGCTGGTAGCTTAGTTGGCAGCAATCTTGCCTCCAATCCGGAAGGTTGTGGAGTGAAGTCCCAGTCCAGGACATGAGCATAATAAACCAAGGCTGACACTTCAGTGCAGTACTGAGGGAGCGCTGTACAATCAGAGGTGCCATCTTTGGACTAAACTTTAAACTGAGGCCCCATCTGCACTCTCAGGTGGACATGAAAGATCCCATGGCACTATTTTGAAGGAGAGCATGGGAGTTATCCCTTATGTCCTGGCCAACATTTATCCCTCAATCAACATCACAAAATCAGATTATCTGGTCATTATCACATTGCTGTTTGTAAGAGCTTGCTGTGTGCAAATAGGCTGCCACATTTCCTACAATACCACACTTCAGAAGTACTTCATTGGCTGTAAAGCACTTTGAAATGTCCGGTGGTTGTGAAAAGTTCTATATAAATGCAAGTCTTTCTTTTTTTCTTCAGAATGGCAGCTGCCTGGGAAGTAAGCACTGAAGTGGATGATTGCAAACAAGTTGAATTTAGGGAAGGTCAAATCCTTTTCTATTCCTCTTGGTGGTGTAAGGGACTACATAGACCCATTTGGGCAGAATCTATAATTCCCAAATCTTTGGGAATCTTGCCACCTTCAAATGGCAAAGTCCTCTCATGCTGCTGTCAGTTGTCCTTGGGGAAGGAAATTAACTGACTTGCTTGAGCAATCAAGTACTTACCTGACACAGTTAACCTGTTTATGCTCGTGATGTCCCCAGTGGCAGCTAGAAATAACCGCTAAGTGTAAGACTAAGAATTACTATGTCCTTGACAGCCACTGGCATTCCTCAATCACAGTATTCCTTAAAAACTGGAATCTCTGCAGCCACTGCTTCTCTGACAAATAAAGTGTGTGCAGCTCTGCCTGTAGATTCTGGTGCACTGAATACCTCTGGTGCATTCTGATTCGCTTGGAATCACTCCATTTGTTCTCCTTTTATTCCTCCAAAAGGCAGAGAACTAGATATTCATATGAGAAAACTAATTCTGGCATTATTGCAGCTATTGGGAGAGATGGGGGAATACTCCTGAAAAGCTAAGCCAGATCAGTGAACAAAAGTTTGGCCTGGAAAATGTTCAAAAATCTTATTTTACAGCTCTTTACCGGAACTTCAGCAAACCCATCCATCTCTAATAGCCCTGGACTCACTTTTGTATAGACTGGCTCATCACTTCGTGTAATGCACAAACATTGGATGTGTGCACATCTCGTATACTGTGAATCAGCTGGTACTACATCCTCAAGAGCATTATCTATTCCTGCAGGTGAAAGAATCTGAGCTGGTGCATGATAATGAGAAAGCAGGTAATATTGGCAGGTTGGTGGTGGGGGGTGGGAGGGGTGCAAATTTGCAATGGTTGGGCAGAGGAACATCTGACCACTGACCATAGGGAACTTCCTTCACAGGGTTTGGGTCAAAAAGAGCACCAGATGCAAAGCTGTGTTGTCTGTTGGCGGCTATTAGTTGGCATAGAACTGACACAGCCAGTGCCAGCACCTGTCAAGCATAGCCTCTAACTTGCCTCCATTTCCTTTCAGGAATGCTGAAATGCTGACAGAGAAGACTTCTGTCTACTTTAGGTTGTTGAGTTCTGGGCTGCACTGTCACTTGTCTGCAAACTTATGCCTTGGGTTTCTTTTTCACAGAATCACAGAATCACAGAATAATACAGTACAGAAGAGGCCCTTCGGCCCATCGAGTCTGCACTGATGCATTAAAGACACCTGACCTGTCTACCTAATCCCATTTGCCAGCACTTGGCCCATAGCCTTGAATGTTATGATGTGCCAAGTGCTCGTCCAGGTACTTTTTAAAGGATGTGAGGCAACCTGCCTCTACCACCCTCCCAGGCAGGACATTCCAGACCGTCACCACCCTCTGGGTAAAAAAGTTCTTCCTCAAATACCCCTTAAACCTCCCGCCCCTCACCTTAAACTTGTGACCGCTCGTAACTGACCCTTCAACTAAGGGGAACAGCTTCTCCCTATCCACCCTGTCCATGCCCCTCATAATCCTGTACACCTCGATCAGGTCACCCCTCAGTCTTCTCTGCTCCAGCAAAAACAACCCAAGTCTATCCAACCTCTCTTCATAGCTTAAATGTTCCATCCCAGGCAACGTCCTGGTGAATCGCCTCTGCACCTCCTCCAATGCAATCACATCCTTCCTAGAATGTGGCGATCAGAATTGCACATAGTACTCCTGCTGTGGCCTTACCAAAGTTCTGTACAACTCCAACATGACCTCCCTGCTTTTGTAATCTATGCCTCGATTGATAAAGGCAAGTGTCCCATATGCCTTTTTCACCACCCTATTAACCTGCCCTTCTGCCTTCAGAGATCTATGGACAAACACGCCAAGGTCTCTTTGTTCCTCGGAACTTCCCAGTGTCAGGCCATTCATTGAATCCTTCCATGTCACATTACTCCTTCCAAAGTGTATCACCTCACACTTTTCAACGTTAAATTCCATCTGCCACTTTTCTGCCCATTTGACAATCCCGTCTATATCTTCCTGTAACCTAAGACACTCCACCTCACTGTTAACCACTCGGCGAATCTTTGTGTCATCCACGAACTTACTGATCCTACCCCCCACATAGTCATCTATGTCGTTTATATAAATGACAAACAATAGGGGACCCAGCACAGATCCCTGTGGTACGCCACTGGACACTGGCTTCCAGTCACTAAAACAGCCATCTGTCATCACTCTCTGTCTCCTACAGCTAAGCCAATTTTGAATCCACCTTATCAAGTTACCTTGTATCCCATGTGCATTTGCTTTCATGATAAGTCTCCCATGTTGGACCTTGTCAAAGGCTTTGCTGAAATCCATATAAACTACATCAACTGCACTACCCTCATCGACACACCTGGTCACATGCTCAAAAAATTCAATCAAATTTGCTAGGCATGACCTCCCTCTGACAAAGCCATGCTGACTATTCCTAATCAAATTTGGCCTCTCCAAAATGGAGATAGATCCTCTCCTTCAGAATTTTCTCCAATAGTTTCCCTACCACTGACGTGAGACTCACTGGTTTGAAGTTCCCTGGCTTATCTCTACAACCTTTCTTAAATAGTGGGACCAGATTAGCTGTTCTCCAGTCCTCTGGCACCTCCCCCGTGGCCAGAGAGGAATTAAAAATTAGGGTCAGAGCCCCTGCAATCTCCACCCTCGCCTCCCACAACATCCTGGGACACAAATCGTCCGGACCTGGAGATCTGTCCACTTTTAAGCCTTCCAAAACCTCCAATACCTTGTCACTCCCGATGACAATTTGCTCAAGAACCTCACAGTCTCTCTCTCTAAGTTCCATATCTACATCCTCTTTCTCTTGGGTGAAGACAGATGTGAAGTATTCGTTCAACACCCTACCAATGTCCTCTGGCTCCACCCACAAATTTCCCCCTTGGTCCCTAATGGGTCCTACTCTTTCCCTGGTTATCCTCTTCCCATTGATATACTTATAGAATATCTTGGGATTTTCCCTACTTTTACCAGCCAGAGCTTTCTCATATCCCCTCTTTGCTCTCCTAATTGCTTTCTTGAGCTCCATCCTACACTTTCTGTGCTCCACTAATGCTTCCATTGATTTGCTCTTCTTGTATTTGCTAAAAGCCTCTCTTTTCCTTCTCATCGTACCCTGAATGTTTCTGGTCATCCATGGTTCTCTGGGCTTGTTGCTCCTACCTATTACCCTAGAGGGAACATGTTGGGTCTGTACCCTCCCCATTTCTTTTTTGAATGCCCCCCACTGCTCTTCTGTAGATTTCCCGACAAGTAACTCTTTCCAGTCTACCTTGGCCAGATCCTGCCTTATTTTACTAAAATTCGCTCTCCCCCAATCCAAAACCTTTTTTTGCAACTTGTCTATTTCTTTCTCCATAACAAGCTTAAATTGTACGATGTTGTGGTCGCTATCACCAAAATACTCCCCCACCTGTCCGGCTTCATTCCCCAGAATTAGGTCCAGCACTGCACTCTCCCTTGTTGGATCCTCTACATATTGAGCTAAAAAGTTCTCCTGTATACGTTTTAAGAACTCCAGTCCATCTAAGCCCTTAACATGATGACTATCTCAATTAATGTTGGGAAAGTTGAAATCACCTGATATAATTACCCTATTATTTTTACACACCTCTGCAAATTGCGCACACATTTGCTCCTCAATTTCCCGCTGACTATCTAGGGGTCTATAATAAACACCTAGCAATGTGGCAGTCCCTTTTTTATTCCTAAACTCTACCCATAAAGCTTCATTTGATGCCCCCTCCAAGAAATCATCTTACTGCAGTAACTGACTCCTTAACTAATATTGCAACGCCCCCTCCTCTTTTACCCCCTCCTCTGTCTCGCCTGAAGATTCTATATCCCGGGATATTGAGCTGCCAATCCTGCCCCTCCCTCAACCATGTCTCCGTGATGACTACTATATCACAATTCCACGTGTCAATCATTGCCCTTAACTCATCCGTTTTACCTGCAATACTCTTGGCATTAAAGTAGAGGCCTTCCATCCTGGTCTTACTCCCTTGAAACTTACTTCTGCTGTATTCCCTCTGACTTGTTTGCTTTCCTGTGTTTAGCAGTGTCCCTATTCTGCTAGAAGTCTGCATCCCCTCCCCCTGCCAAATTAGTTTAAACTCCTCCCAACAGCACTAGCAAACCCGCCAGCAAGGATGTTCGTCCCCCTCTGGTTCAGATGTAGATTGTCCCGCTTGTACAGGTCCCACCTTCCCCAGAAACGGTCCCAGTGGTCCAGGAACCTAAAACCCTCCCTCCTGCACCAACTGTTAAGCCACGCATTCATCTGTGCTATTCTCCTATTTGTATACTCGCTATACACTGACACGGAACACAAAAGTCCGAGTGTATCAAGCCTGTGTCCTCAGTACCTTGCTCTATGGCAGCGAGGCCTGGACAACGTATGTCAGCCAAGAGCGACATCTCAATTCCTTCCATCTTCGCTGCCTCCAGAGAATACTTGGCATCAGGTGGCAGGACTGTATCTCCAACACAGAAGTCCTCGAGGCGGCCAACATCCCCAGCTTATACACACTACTGAGTCAGCAGCGCTTGAGATGGCTTGGCCATGTGAGCCACATGGAAGATGGCAGGATCCCCAAAGACGCATTGTACAGCGAGCTCACCACTGGTATCAGACCCATCAGCCGTCCATGTCTCTGCTTTAAAGACGTCTGCAAACGCGACATGAAATCCTGTGACATTGATCACAAGTCATGGGAGTCAGTTGCCAGCGTTCGCCAGAGCTGGCGGACAGCCATAAAGGCGGGGCTAAAGTATGGCGAAGCGACTTAGCAGCTGGCAGGAAAAAAGACAGAGGCGCAAGGGAAGAGCCAACTGTGCAACAGCCCCGACAATCAAATTTTTCTGCAGCACCTGTGGAAGAGCCTGTCACTCTAGAATTGGCCATTATAGCCACTCCAGGCACTGTTCCACACACCACTGACCACCTCCAGGCGCTTACCCATTGTCTCTCGAGATAAGGAGGCCAAAGCTACTCGCTAGCACGTGGCACTGGGAGTAATCCCGAGATTACAACCCGAGAGGTCCTGCTTTTTAGTCTACTGCCTAACTCCCTGAATTCTTGACGCAAGACCTGATCCCTCTTTCTACCTATGTCATTGGTACCAACATGTACCATGACCTCTGCCTTATCACCCTCCCCCTTCAGGATGTCCTGCAGCCGTTCAGTGATTTTTGGTAATTTTTTTCTGTCACTCCTTATTCCTTCCTTTCTTCAGCCTTGTTAAAGGCGACCAATTAGTTCAGGTGCTTTTTGAGCTTTTCCAGCGGTTTTTAGATTTTTTCAATCTTGTCTGACAATTCCCTCTAATTGTCAAATACACAATCTTATGCTTTCACTGCTATTGTCCTTGATGCTCTGGTCATATAAATACCGTGGCTACAAGAGCAGGTTCGAGGCGAGGAATCCTGCGGTGAGTAACTCACTTCCTGACTCCCCAAAGCCTGTCCACCATCTGCAAGGCACAAGTCAGGAGTGTGATGGAATACTCTCCACTTGCCTGGATGGGTGCAGCTCCAACAACACTCAAGAAGCTCGACACCATCCAGGACAAAGCAGCCCGCTTGATTGGCACCCCATCCACAAACATTCACTCCCTCCACCACCGACACACAGTGGCAGCAGTGTGTACCATCTATAAGATGCACTGCAGCAACGCACCAAGGCTCCTTCGACAGCACCTTCCAAACCTGCGACCTCTACCACCTCGAAGGACAAGAGCAGCAGATGCATGGGAACATCACCACCTGCAAGTTCCCCTCCAAGTCACACACCATCCTGACTTGGAACTATATCGCAGTTCCTTCACTGTCACTGGGTCAAAATCCTGGAACTCCATTCCTAACAGCACTGTGGGTGTACCTACCCCAAATGGACTGCGGCGGTTCAAGAAGGCAGCTCACCACCACCTTCTCAAGGGCAATTCGGGATGGGCAATTGATGCCGGCCTGGCCTGTGATGCCCACAGTCCATGAATGAATAAAAAAAACAAAAAAGAAATTGTGTTCCCTGTGTGTATCCATAACTACACTTAAAGCAGTAACAAGAAGCTGACCTTGTAATATTACACACATATCAAGTCAGGATGGTGAGTGACTTGGACGGGAACTTGTAGGTGGTGATGTTCCCCTGCATCTGGGCAGCACAGTGGCGCAGTGGTTAGCATCGCAGCCTCACAGCTCCAGTGACCCGGGGTCCGTCCTGGGTACTGCCTGTGCGGAGTTTGCAAGTTCTCCCTGTGACCGTGTGGGTTTCCACGGGGTGCTCTGGTTTCCTCCCACAGCCAAAGACTTGCAGGTTGATAGGTAGATTGGCCATTGTAATTTGCCCCTAGTGTAGGTAGGTGGTAGGAGAATGGTGTGGATATAATAGGGAATATGGGATTAATGTAGGATTAGTATAAATGGGTGGTTGGTGGTCAGCAGTCTCGAAAGGCCTGTTTCAGTGCTGTATCTCTTTATGACTCTATATAATGCACTTCCATTTAAATCTGTCAAAAATATGCTTCTAACCATTCAGGTCTACACTGCACCCTTGTGGGGAAATTTAGGCTTAATAAATGATGCCTGCATACTTTGATGATTTATTGTCACTTTTTTGTTATTTGCTTATGCTTACATCGCTTTGATTGATTATGAGTCTATTGTCATAGCTTTTCTTCAATGACAAATGACTTATGGGTAGGTTGAACATAATGCAGAGAGATGTCCAAGCTTTTTGTTTTTGTGAATGACTTAGGTGTGTATTGTGGAACATCGGGAAATGTCTACAAAGATTAAATTAATGTTCCCATTAATTTGCACAAATCTCAAACTACTGATACAAACAGATTTCTGTGTACTCAGTTAGGATTTATCCCCCAATAAGGAAACAGCACTATGAACAGTCTTTTCCAACCCAACAGTCCACAGTATGAAATAGGAGAAACTGGTGAATTGAAATGAACATGCTTGGGACTGTGTTCCCTGGATTCCAAGGTCTGGACTGCCAGCTCTTCAGCTGTAATTTGGACACTCCTGGTATGAAAGATCTTCAAAGGAGGATTGATTTCTGTATTTTAACATATCTAAGTGTAATCAACCGTTGGTGAAGTGTGTTGATTTGTCATTGGGCCATGGAACAGTAGGATGCATATTATCTTCCAAATCATCCATTCAGTGACTGCAACAAATGAAGTTCAAATGGAGGGAGTGCAAACTGGAGAACACCTCAACCTGGACAGTTTTCACAAACTATGTACCAGCAGATGGTTACAGAATGTAGCTTCCCATTTGTGATTCTTCATTTAGTGAGTTTATCATTTCACCTGGGTAATGTTGCAAGAAGTGTTATAGTGAAGCCCTGTGAGAGAGGAAGGGAGGATGAGAAGTCAAACAGAAAGTTTGACTCTGTCTCTGTTAAGGCTTCAAGTGACACAGTCGAAGGCTTGGGTACGTTACCTGTCTGCTTATCTGGACTTATTTTTATTGCCTATAAACTTGTTATGTTCTTACTTTAAAATGAGCATTCCTTTGCTGACTTCCAATCAAAGCAAGCTTCTTTGGTCAGGGCAATATGCTGAACGGTAAAAAGGCAAATGGTATGTTGGCCTTCATAGCGAGAGGATTCAAGTACAGGAGCAGGGATGTCTTGCTGCAATTATACAGGGCCTTGGTGAGGCCACACCTGGAATATTGTGTACAGATTTGGTCTCCTTATCTGAGGAAGGATGTTCTTGCTATAGAGGGAGTGCAGCGAAGGTTTACCAGACTGATTCCTGGGATGGCGGGACTGACGTATGAGGAGAGATTGAGTCGGTTAGGATTATATTCGCTGGAGTTCAGAAGAGTGAGGGGGGGATCTCATAGAAACCTATAAAATTCTAACAGGGCTTGACAGGGTAGATGCAGGAAGGATGTTCCCGATGGTGGGGGAGTCCAGAACCGGGAGTCATAGTCTAAGGGTACGGGGTAAACCTTTCAGGGATGAGATGAGGAGAAATTTCTTCACCCAGAGAGTGGTGAGCCTGTGGAATTCGCTAACACAGAAAGCATTTGAAGCCAAAACATTGGATGTTTTCAAGAAGGAGTTAGATGTAGCTCTTGGGGCGAAAGGGATCAAAGGATATGGGGGGGAAAGCAGGAACAGGTTACTGAGTTGGATGATCAGCCATGATCATAATGAATGGCGGAGCAGGCTCGAAGAGCCGAATGGCCTACTCCTGCTCCTATTTTCTATGTTTCTATTACCTGCCAGGAGAACCACTTTAACGAGAGGGCGAGGGAATAGCTGTAGTATTTCTCCATCCCTATCTGATAACTCAAGCAAAATTTTTAAACTCAATGAGAAGCCTGAGTTTAAGATTTGAACTTGCATTCACGTCTCCTGACTGAGAGTTCAGTGTATCGGTATTGTATGTTCATTTTCTCTGGACCTCCATCCCCCACAAGGACGGTTTGAGGGCTCTCCGCTTCTTCCTTGAACAAAGGCCCAACCAATCCCCATCCACCACCACCCTCTTCCACCTGGCTGAACTTGATCTCACATTGAACAACTTCTCCTTCAACTCCACTCACTTCCTTCAAGTAAAAGGTGCTGCTATGGGTACCCGCATGGGTCCTAGTTATGCCTGTCTTTTTGTGGGATATGTCGAACATTCCTTGTTCCAGTCCTACTCAGGCCCCCTCCCCCAACTCTTTTTCTGGTACATTGATGACTGTATCGGTGCCTATCAACACCTCTTTTGTTATCTCTTGCCCCACCCCCGCTTTATTTGCTTAAAACCTATTGCATTTCTAATATTTGCCAGTTCTGATGAAGGGTCACTGACCTGAAACATTAACTCTGCTTCTCTCTCCACAAATGCTGCCAGATCTGCTGAGTATTTCCAGCATTTCTTGTTTTTATTTCAGATTTCCAGCATCTGTAGTATTTTGCTTTTATTATCAGTATTTTAACTACCTAACTATTCCCTTCATTTTTTTTTAGTTTTTACATTTGTAGGTGATGAATATGTTGTTTCTTTTCCAGCTTCTTGGGTTTGTCTATGCCTGCTACGTTATCAAAATTGTTGCTGAAGAAGAAGACAGCTGTAAGTACTTAAGATGTCAAAGATGCAGAAAATCAAAAACTCTAAATGTATGCATGTTAATGAGGCTAATGAACACTCCAGCATATTTTGTATTGAAATAAGGGATTAGAGCAAATTTTAAGTTGTCTATTTCAATACAAATAACACAAGAATCTTCATTGTTCATTAATAGCTTGATCAAATTAAATAGTGATGCAATTGTCGAGCTGTAGTATTGCAACTTATTATGGAAAAATGAGCTTTTGCCATACATTGAAATGTTCATTCTGTTGGCCAGTTGGAATACTTACTTGCAATCAACTGCATACTAATTTTAAATCATACCTAAGTTGAAACCCAAAGGTTTCGAACAGAAATGCATGCATATTGCACATTTTCTAATAATGCAATGGTATTTTGGTCTCAAGCATTTTGTGCTGAAGTAGAGTATGACAGTCTTCTTAAAGTCACCATAACAAATTTGTCACTTTCTCTCTGCCATTAAAAAAGCAATCATTCAAAGTATCATTATATTCAATTTATGTGAACAAATGTATTTTGGCAAGTGTTTTCAGGGACAGAATAGTGTTCCATATATTTCGTAGAGTGATAAAAAGTGATCTGCAAACAGAATCTGGGCAGAATTTAGCAAGGCCATTAGGATCAAGAATGGAGGCGTGGGGGGCCAAAGAATAACAACGGATGCACCTGCCTCGAAATATGAAGTCATGACATTGGTTCCGGATTTAGTCAGCGACAGGATGCAAGGCAGCCTCTCCACCCCAACGTGACAGGACTGCTATTTAAATTGTTGAATAGGTCATTGTAATATTGTAATGCATCACAATTCAAAGGGGGGGCTTGGAATTACATTTTGGCAGGCGGGCCTCACGTACCTTTGGATTCCCAGTCATTGAAAGGTGGCGGGGCCTCAGTGCAGTGATGGGAAGGCACCCACAATGATCACTGATCAGGGGAAATGGGGGTGTGGAAGCCATTGTCAGCCTGCAGTGTTGTGAACTCTGCACGAGTGGGCTTGGTCTTGAGTGAGAGGGTTGGGTGGGCTTAGTTTCCGGTGAGAGGGTCGGGTGGCCATACTACTGGGTACTGGGCTGGTTTTCAGCAAGGGTGGGAACTGAGAGCCATTCGCACAAAAGCTAAGTGGAGCAGCAAAGGCAAAGATGCCAAGGCAAGTTCATCTCTTCAAGGTCAGCGGTCTGGAGGGCTACTGATCAACTGGCATGGGTCTTATACACCCTGTCTTTTTGGACTCCTGTAGTGTGATGCAGTGCCTGCTATGGAGGGAGGTCCAGGAGGCAGCTGTGCCTGCCCGTGAAGCTCCATGAAGGGAGCGACAGCAGCTGGCCTTGATAAGAAGGGCCCAACTGTGCCAAAGGGTGTACCGGACTCCACTCAGCTACCTCTGAATGCCCAAGCAGCAGTGTCAGCAAAGACTGCAACTCTGCAAGGAGGCCATCACTGACTTAGGCGCCATGCTACAGGACAAGTTGCAACCTGTGGGATTCGGTGGTCACCCTATGCCAGTGGCCCTGAAGATCACCGTGGCGCTCAACCTTTATGCGTCTGGATCATTCCAAGTATCCACCTGGGACATGACTGTGGTCTCACAGGCAGCAGCCCACCGCTGTATCAAGGAGGTGACCAATGCCCTGTTCAAGAGGGCCTGTGGCTATGTGCACTACCAGACCAACCCTGACAGTCAGAGAGGGCCATTGGTTCGGGGTCATTGTTTGATACCCCCAGATGCAAGGTGTGATAGATTGCACGCATGTGGCCATCAAGGCTCCAATGGACCAGCCAGTGACCTTCATCAACAGGAAGGGCTTCCATTCGTCAACATTCAACTGGTCTGCGATCGCCAAAAGTGTTTCCTGCAGGTGTGTGCCTGCAGCCATGGCACTTACATACTTCCACAGTCCCAGGTGCCACAGCTTATCAGGCCTCCCACTCGCCTTCAGTGATGGATTCTCGGGGATAAGGGCTACCCACTGAAGACGTGGCTCTTGATGCCTGTGAGGAACTCACACACTGCAGCTGAGGAGAGGTACAAGACTCCACCTGAGCAACTATCAAGCAGGCCATTGGGCTGCCAAAGATGAGATTCCAGTGCCTCGATCAATCTGGTGGAGTCCTGCAGAATGCTCCACTGAGGGTATCATGTAATATGGTTTGTTATGCTCTACACAATCTAGCACTGAAATGGGGGGAGGCCTTGCATGAAGAAGACACGATTGATCACCAGTCCTCAACCAATGAGGAGGATGTACAGGAGGCTAATGAGCAGCCAGCACTTGATCTTGAACCCCTTGCAGCAGAGACCAGGCACATTGAATGACAGGCAATGGGGGGAAAGAGACAATCTCATACTTACCTGCTTCCAGCCACCATGTTGGCCTTTCAAAGTGAAATCAATAAAGACTCACCTCAATGGATTCAGTCTGTTACCTCTCTATCTGCATTCCCTGCCTATTGCCCAGCTTAACCATTCACTCTGACACATCTGAGGTGCTTACCAAAGGAGGACTGTGCCTACACTGGCAGGCCCATGAGGGGGCAAGAATGAAAGCAGGATCTCACAATTAAGCATGAAAGAGTACGCATTTTTCAACAGTGAATGTGAACTATAATAACGAACGAACTTTATAACACCATACAAATGGCAAATGTCAAAGACCCATGAAACCCCAAGTGTGTCTGGGTGCTTTTCTTAATACGTTTGAGTGTTTCTACGAGGTGTGACCCCGGCGATAGTGGCTGGGCTGGAAGCAGGCTGCTGATCAGACTGCCCTTTGGCTTGGAGTGACTTTAGTGGCCGTCCTCTGGATGCCGAAGACTTGGAAGGCCCCGGCTGCCTGAGGGTTTCCTGCACAGGTGCCAGACTCTCTTCAGACATCACGGCTGCTGGGCTCACTGGCGGAGGGGCTGAGGAGCTGCTGTCCAGACACAGAACGCCCTAAATGGAGTCCCCAATTGTGGAGATCAGCCTCTCCTCCTCCCTTTCAAGACTCACTTGAACCTCCCTGCTGACCAGAGAAGGACAAGGACCTGGAGAAGACTTCAAGCGCCTTGTCCTTCTCTCGCCTTGCCGCTGCTGCAAGGAGCTCATAGCCAAGTTGATGGTGTGCAGGTCTGCGCATATTTATGAGAGTCGCCAACCTCTCGATGGAAGAAGCCATGCGCTCACACGCCTGAGACGTGGCAGCACTCATGGCATGGATGGGCTCCTCCATTGTCCACTCATGGCTGCGCATGGTCCCTGGCAGCTCCGCCAGATGTTGCCTTACCTCTCTCTGCAACTCCAGCATTCCCTGTACTTTCGACATCAGAGGCATGTCATCAGTCTGGGGCTCAGCATGGGCCTGGCCACCCACAGTCCTCTGATGGGTCAGTGGCCTCGGCTGTCACAGCCTCAGCCAGCTGCTGAGGTACGTGTGTGGTCCTCTCATCTGCTTGTGACTCTGGTTCTACAGCCAGGTGCAAACCCCCGAGGTGAAAGTATCTGCCTGGGGGGAGGTGCAGGAGAGTCATGTGGCAATGCATCCTATGGCTGCTGCTCCTCTTCAGAGGTTGATGGCTGTCTCCATTCAGCTGGGGCCTCTTGCGGACGACGACCTTCATGAGAAGCCATCTGCGGGTTAGGCTGTGAAGATCTTGTCATTCCAACCATGCATGATGTGGATCTCCAGAAGTGAGGTGGATGTTGAATGAAGACAATCCTCACTCTCTCGTGCAGAGACTCCAGTCTCACCATCCGCTATTGAGCGACTGCCCTGGGCCCCTGCTAGCTCCAGTACCTCCTCCTCAGCCATGGACAGAGGCCAGATATTGACTATTCTTCAGCCAGTCCATGAGGTCTTGCTGGAATTATGGCCCCATTTCTGCTGCAAGTGGAAAGGAGGACATAGTAAAGCTTTGGAGAGTGAGCAAGGGAACAGTTCTGCTCGTGGCAGCCTCTCGTCCCCTGATGGAGTTTCCTACATGGCTCCTCCCTATGTCTGCTCTCAGGGGACATCATTGGGCTGAGCTGTGAAAGAAGATGGCCTGTCACCAAGATGTATCCATGCATCAGCCAGGGTGTGATGATGCCTACCCCCCTTTGCCATCGCCTTTGTAGTGACTCCCTCCCCATGTCCCGCTGCCTCCCGCGTAGTCACAAGCAAGCCCCAAAAAGGAAAGAGGTATGAAGCACTCACCTTGGCAGAACCAAGTAGGTCATTAACTCTTTTCCTGCACTGGATCCAATTGTTTTGGGTGACCCCCACAGCTGCTGACCTCCTCTGGGATCGCCATCCAGGCTGGCTTGGTCAGGCAAGAGGACCTCTTCTTGACATCCCTTGGAAAGAGGATCTCCTGCCTTTCCCTTGAAGCATGGAATAGAATCTCCAGGGATCCATTGCGGAACTGTGGGGCCACCTAGTGTCATCGGCTTGACAGGGTCCTTCTTGGCTTCCGGAGAGCTCCTGACATTTTGAAGCCTTGGTCAGCAGCACAGCAGCACAGGGACTCCAGGCAGGTGGTCAGTAACACAGCAACAGCAAAGGCAAAGTAGTAGCAAAGACAATCATTGAATCAGCAGTTTAAGCAGGGCTGGAAGCACTTTAAATTTGGTGCCAACACCTGCGTTTGTCTCCGCAATGATGCCATCACCATCAAATGGAACGGGCCCCTCGCCTGCTGCAAATGGGCCAGCTGCTCTGTGACTGTGGTCAGCCAGCTGCACACATGACAAGCAGCAACGGCACATTTCCAGGTCTTCCACCGGCACCTGCGACGCGCTCACTAAATTCAGCCCAGAATGTGTAACTCAGCAAATGGGCAATATAACATAATGATATAACCTAAAATACTTGGATACAATGTTTACCAATGACATTACATGGCTGGCTTCAGACCTTAGATTAGAACTGAAAAAATTCTAGGTGTATTTAATTTGATAACAAGACTAAAGTGTGGCAATAAAATTGCATGGGACATAGGAATTCAAGTAAAAGGATTATTACAAGGAATTTCCTCAGGGTGTCGCCCGATCTGCTGCCAGACCTGAGCAGAAATACAAAATGAACAAACTGAGTTACAGCTGCAGAGGGGGAAAAGACTGGAGGAAATTCCCAGCTTAAAATTGGGGGAAATTTGCTTAGGTGCAGTATCACCACCGGAAGTGGGTTGCAGCAGGACTTTCAGACTTGGCAACAAGGACTATGTCATGTCTACATGGCTCATGACATCATTTTGATCACTTTCATAGTCTCCTAAATTACACTTCAAAAGTACTTCATTAGCTGTAAAGTGCTTTATGACATCGGGCTGGATTTTGCAGCCCCCCAGATGTCGGGGGTCGTGGCGGGGTGGGGGGAGGGGTCGGAAAATGCCTCAGGGAGAGGCCCGCCACGGGCCTCAATGCAGGGAAGGCCCTGCCTGATAATACCGGCAGCAGTGGGAGCCAAATCTATAAATGTTAATTTATTAAAATAAATGAATTAATTACTTACCTACTCTCGCCATCCCCATTCCGCAGCGATATTGCTGGCGGTGGCCATTTAAATGAGCCGCTGCGCTGAATATTGCGGCGACTCTGTGACGTGTGGTGCGTAGGGGCGAACAGCCATTTTTGAAGCTCACCACCAAGATCGGCGGCGCACTTATAAAATCCAGCCCATCCAGTGGTCATGAAAAGCAGTATATAGGCTGGATTTTAAGTGCCTGCCACCGGGAATGGTGGTGGGCAAATAAAATGGTGACCTGCATATACGGGCCACGCGCCGCCATGCCGCCACGACCTCCTACATGGCGACTCATTTAAATACCCCGGTCAGCCGCCACCCCCCCCCACCAATCACGTGGAGGGGGCGGGCTCTCGGCGGCGGCAGTGGCATCGCTGACTGTACGCAGGTGCTGGCGCCATTTTTAAAGCGCAGCATGTCCTGCCAGCTAATTTAAAATTTTAAAGGGAACCACCACCATCCCCCACCCTGATCAAATCAAAACACTAACCATACAAGTATGACCTTCCCCCCCACCAAACTAAACACAGTTCACCCCTTCCCACCATCCCCTAGACGAATGATGAGAGTTTGACCCCATTCTTCACCCTGCACTAAAAATCTCACATTCCCTCCTTCCCCTCCTTTCCCAGACAGGAAAGTGAAGGTGCAGGAGGGCCGGCCGCCACACTGAAGATCGTGGCCAGACCATAGGATCGCTGACAAGTTTATTTAAATGTATGCATTGTACTCATTTCAATATGGTAAGCCGGGTCTCATTGCCCAGCAGCGTGGGGGGGGGGGGGGGGGGGGGCGGGGCGGCGGCTGCCATGGAGACTCGACCCTCCAGCACCCACTGCCACAGAGCCCAATGTTGGGAGCCCTGTAAAATCCAGCCCTATAAGTGCATGTCTTTCTTTTTCCTGCTGAACAACGTTACAACAATAGCCATGGGGGTATCCATGCCATCATTGAGCAGGGCTTAGGAACTTAAGAATTTCACCCTGTGCAGAAACCTCTAGCTCACTATTATTCACACCCATTGAGCTGGTGATTGCTGAAGTCTGAATGGGTGATGCAGGCTGGTGCAACTTGCCTTCTTCTGAAGAACTTGATTTCGCAGAGGGACCTGGAAGTCGAAGACAGGGTGGCTCAACAGCAAGTACTGGTTAGATTTGGGAACCTCATATATGTGGAAGTGGCGAGGCATCAACAATTTGAACAGCTACCTGAAGGCAATGCACATCAAGGACAAAGAAGAGTTGAGGGCAAATAACTGACCCTGAAACAAAAACAGAGAATGCTGGAAATACTTAGCAGGACAGGCAGTATCTGTGGAGAGAAAGACATGTTTCAGGTCATCCCACAACCTTTTATTCTTTGTCTTTATTTTCACTGCCATCTGTAAAAACAAGGCACTGCTTAAAATAACGTGTACAAGAGCTCTAGAAGCAGAATTATTTGAATGTGGTAAGATAATTTTAATCGATGTGTGCTGCTAATTCACAGGGGTTTGAAATTACACTGTAGATAAGAGCTGTTCATTGCTTAATACATTGATCTGAAATCCCTCTCTCTGCTATAGGAACCTAAACAAGTGTTAACCCATTTTAAATAAATGGGTGACAACCTCTGCTAAAATAATGGAGGAATTTCAGAGGCACACATTAAATGCTTGTATTACCACAGCGTCATGTCAGTGCCAGGGCTTTTATTCGGCTTTACACCATGGTTGTGTACTCTGACATGGTATAATACCATCATTTTGTGAGACTAGTGCAGAGCTGAAGAACATAGAAACTGCTGATAGGAAGAATTTTTTTTTCCCACAGAGTGGTAAATATGTAAAACAGACTCGCAGTAAAAATAATTAATTATATTTCAATAAACTTCTTCAAAAAAAAATGAACAACTGGTCAAAACTCTGGTTGGAATCAGGATTGAAGGAGGTAGGGATAAATATAAACTGAAATGATCAAATAATCCATAGGACATGATGGTTCCTGTGCTTTTGGGCCAGAAGGGGAATGTTGTGTACGGAGGGGAGCCTACCAAGGTTAAATAATGAAAATTTGGGGATGAAAGAACATTTTAGTTTATTACATTAGAGCCATTCTGCTGAAAGGTCACAGACCCGAAACATTAACTCTGTCTTTCTCTCCACAGATGCTGCCTGACCTGCTCAGTATTTCCAGTATTTTCTGTATTTGTTTCAGATTTCCAGCAACTGCAATATTTCACTTTTGTATTAGTATTTAAACCACAGACCCTGTTGTTATACTATTCCCACCTCTACATACCCAAAGCTGAGAGGGAGGCCTGCTCCATAAAGCTTAGGACATGTGTGTGAGCGGATCCTACGCAGCTTCTTTCCTCCTCCCTGGCATCATGTACCACCATGTCCTGCAGAAAGAAAGGGAACTTATTAGTGAATAGCATCCCTGTGAGACTTGAGATTTGTTGTGAGGCGTACTGATTTATGTAATGAACAAACAATGGGCAGAATGGAAAGGTATTATAGGGCAGGAATGTGACATGAGGGTGATATATGATGGTAAGGACAAGCAAAGAGTGCAAAGCGTTCCCATTGCAAACATGTTACAGCAGATTGTTGCATCTGTTTGCTGTGAAGGCAACAGCAGCTGCAGATAGTTCAGCCATAAGTCAGAGGAGGGAAGGCTCAGTTCCTAATGTTGATTAGAGTATAAGCAGATACAGAGGGGAATGAGAGTGCTCAGGGTAATATGGAGGATAAGTGATCTGGCAAGATGTGATGCAGAGCTGGAGTCATGACAAAAATAATTCCTAACTTTGTTGAACGTGTAAGATTGTTATATTTCTTGCGGCATTGGAGCCATGTCCTGGTGGTGAGGCTGATGCACTGACTAGCTCCAAGATGTTCTTTAGGTCCTGTCTTAAATGAGACTTTCATTGAGGGGAGCAGGAGGTCATTGTGTGGTCCTCACTTTCTGCATTAAAATTTCCAGCGCTGTACCTGAGAATCATGGTTTCCTTTCTTAGGACTTGCTGACGTTTAATGTGACCTCACAGTTTTGCAGCGCTAACCTGACATCCTTGCTTTAAGAGAAACTGCCTCTCTTTTTATGACACTGGACCCACCTGAAATCCCAAACCCCTCATTGACAATCTGCCTGTAAATGTTGGAAAACTCACGGGCAGCTTACCTGCAATAGGATAATGAAGCACAGCCACCAAGAGGACTGGAACCTCTCACAATTTCTCATGGTTAAGCAACAAGGTTGCCCCACCCATCGGCACAAATCCACTTATCCAAATAACCCCAGACTCTCCATGAACTGTAAGAGATCAACTAGTAAATAAAATTGACATTTAACTTTATTAAAGTTATAATATTTTCTTATCCCAGTTTTGTAATTCTCAGGAAAGCACGATGCAAAATCTCAGCCCTATTCTCATTTCGTACAAACTGAGTTTCTTAATTCATATTCTGCTCTGAATCCCTGTAGTGCGTACATCACTCTGCCCACAACCACTAATTCTAAGTGCAACATAGAACACTAGTATAAATGATATGTATAACACTCTTGGTTGAGTGAAAACAAAGCAGGATATTCAATCAGTGTGGGTGTCTCAGAACATATTTACCCCGAGTTTTATTAAGGTGAAGCACTATGGGGTGAATTTCTGTGGGGGTAACTCCATTTCGCTTGCTGTTACTATAGCAGAACTGCTACAGAAACCCCAAAACATGGTGTAATCACTGTTTAATGCCATTTTTCTGAGCTTTTGCTGCTCTTCCCTCAAAATTACAGCAGACAATTGGGAAATTCACTCGCCCTATATCTTTTATTGTTGAATCCTATCCAGCTTGAATTAGATTTTCACAGTAATTTTTGGACAAGTAACAACCAGTATTCTGCAGAAGTATGTACTTTATCCAAATAGACTACTATACATCAATGATGGCATTGTGCAAGTAATTACAATTAATTGGAAGATAAATCTCTGTCAATGCAAGATTTCACTAAATCATTCCCCAAGAACATGAAGTAGGATGTTCCTATCAAAATATACCACATGCAGTTGGGAATCTGCGCCCATTATCACAAGAAAATTAGGTTTGGTTTAAAGAGGGAATTTAGACCGAGCTTTGAGAAATTGAAGGTGGAGAAAAGCCGGGTTGATGATAAAATTCACATGGCAGTGATAGATTTACATTTTCTTTGTTTGTACAATTAATTACTAATGTTTTAAACTGAGTGCCTCAGCTTGTACATCGAACAAGATTGACATGGAAGGAAAATTGGTTATGGATTGCTGCTTTCAAAAATAATGAAAGTGCTGCAGAAAGTGTTCTCAAGAGGCCAGGGCATAGTCGTACGCAAAAACTTAATTGGGCAGAGGTGTTTTGATGGTTTTGTACATGTTAATTTTATTTCGTGTAAGGCTTGTCATTTTTGGTTTTAGGACAGCTAAACAATACAGTTTAACACTTTCATCAATGTGAATCCTTTTTTGTAAGGGAAATCGTAACGTACTCAGTATATGCCATTCAAAAGCTTCACAAGAATAATATTTGCATGAATGAAGGGAGCTTAATTAAAACCAACATATTTATTAATTCACTAAAAGCACACTGAAATAATTTTCACATTTTATTTAAGTTCAATTTAATTTTTGCAAAATATTTTAACAATTTTTGATCACTTTCAGTCCTAACTTTCCCCCTTGAGGATTTTCCTGCAAAGGAATCAGATCAGGCATAATTAAGGTTGATTTTTGCCTACGTACCAATTTAGGTCATTCCGTTGGCCACCATACTCAACATAATTACAATTTAAATTATCTTCAAATAGAAATAAGCCGTATTTAAATCTGTGCAGGGTAGGAACACCCGCAATGTATGAAAAGTTTGTAATTTCTCGTTAATGATTTTTAGAAAAATACTTTATACTCCAATAAAATGAAAATGGTATCATGACTATTTTAATGGTCAATCTGTTGACAGTAAATAAATCAATCTTTTTATATTATGCTAGCCACACAACAGAAAGCTTTTCCATGACCTTGCTTTTTATGCATAATTTTTTATGCTTGAAACAATATTGTAAGCTACTCGTAACATATATTTCCCCTTAATTTTGACAATCGGCAGTCTCCTTTGTTAAAAATGGTGCAGCAACAGAAAACCAAAAACAAATTAGACAAAGTGCCAGTTTTTACCTGAGAAACATTTACTCTCTCATTTTGGAAAATTGTGTTTCTGCTGTTCAGAAAAAATGTTTCAATGCATTTTCAGTAAATATTATTTGTCGGCTAAAGCTAAAAAGTAAAGTTACTTGTGCGCTTTTTTTCAAAATATTGGATCATTATTGGTGAGATGTTTCATGTTGAGTCTGAGGATCTGCCGCTTTATAAAACAGTCTCACAAAGAGAAAAATCCTTTCAGGACATAGAAAATAGAATCATAGAGAGTTTACTGCACAGAAAGAGGCCACTTGGCCCATCGTGTCCGTGTCAGCCGAAAAAAAGAGCCACCCAACCTAATCCCACTTTCCAGCATTTGGTCCGTAGCCCTGCAGGTT
Source organism: Heterodontus francisci (assembly GCF_036365525.1). Taxonomy (NCBI): domain Eukaryota; kingdom Metazoa; phylum Chordata; class Chondrichthyes; order Heterodontiformes; family Heterodontidae; genus Heterodontus; species Heterodontus francisci. The sequence continues at coordinate 105,201,945 of NC_090373.1, read as the reverse complement.
ACGGCACTTCAGTTGCACATCCAGGGACCTTTTAAATGAGATGAGGTTTTCTGCCTCCACCACCCTTTCAGGCAGTAAGTTCCAGACCCCCACCACCCTTTGTGTGAAAACATTTTCCTCATCTCCCCTCTAATCCTTCTACCTATCGCTTTAAATCTATGCCCCCTTAGTCACTGACCCCTCTGCTAAGGTAAATCGGCCCTTTCCCATCCACACTATCCAGGCCCCTCACATCTCAATCAAATCACCCCTCAGCCTCCTCTGTTCCAAGGAGAACAACCCCAGCCTATCCAGTCTTTTCTCATTGCTGCATTTTTCCAGTCTTGGCAACATCCTCATAAATCTCATCTGTACCCTCTATAGTGCAATTATATCCTTTTGTTAATGAGGTGAACAGAGTTGCACGCAGTGCTCAATTGATCTAGCTAATGTTTTCTGTAGTTCCAGCATCTTATACTCCCTACTCTTATATGCTATGCCTCAGCTAATAAAGGAAAGGATTCCATGTGCCTTCTTAGCCACCTTACTGATCTGTCCTGCTACCCTCAGGGATCTGTGGACATACACTCCAAGGTCCCTCACTTCCTCTACACCTCTCAGTATCCTCCTATTTATTATGTATTCCTTTGCCTTGTTTGACCTTCCCAGTCCTACAGAACAGAGCATTAACAAGGGTTCCACTCAGGTAAAAGGTCAGGCAGATAAACTAAATAGAAAAAAATGAATACCTTTTTTAATAGCTCCCAGCCTATTCTCATTGATTGGAGTTTGTGATATGTTTTAGCTGATTGTTGGTTGGACCCTGTTACATCCCAATAACAACAAGCATTTCTATGTTGTTATGAAAGTCTTTCTGTTTTTTGTTGAAATTTTTTACAGGAATTTATAGTTAAGCTGAATAAATGTTTTTTTAATCAAGAGGGCACTGAAAGAACTAATTTGGCAACAGTGTTGCTGGTTGTCACATGACTCAGTTTGGAGATAGGTAGAAACCCTGGTAACAGGGGCAGAGAAGTCACAAGTATTCCTTTGACTGGACAAACCCAGTAGCAGCAGAGCTGGGAGGGGCAGAAAACTGACAAGCTTTCTGGTTGTGGGTCAGTGTGGTTTTATCTTCTGGAGTGAGATAAAGTCAAGTCTGCTGCTGAAGTGTGTGTGAATGCGTTTTACCTTCTGGAATGAGATAAAGTCAAGTTTGCTGCAGAAGAAGGAGCGAATTCCAAGGAAGAACAGAAGACTACAACCCAGCTCGCTTTCCAGCAATTCCCTAAAAGAGTCTGAGAAGTCTATTGTGTCAATTCATCTTACTTCCTGTGTTTGAGAAAGGCCTTCTAAATTACTTTTCAATGCCGCCTGAAAAGAACTGTTATGGAAGATTCTAGTGACCTGTCTGTGTGTGCTCAGAGGTTGGACTGTGTGCTAGTTTTGGTGCAGCGTTTCTCATCTGCTGTTTTCTTCAGGAGTGGGCAAGTGATCTACCAGCTCTGAATCGACCCCGGCGGCCCAGGACCCCTCACGCACCTGTGAGGAAGAGACATCCTCAGAGGATGCAGCATCCCATGACACTCCCACACCTTCCAACAGTGCAGAGACAGTCACCTCGGTGGGAATGCGATCGGCCATAGGGTCTGGGTCACAAGTTGGTGAGAGCATTGCACATGCGCCCGAGCAGCTGACTGAGGCTGGGACAGCTGAGGCCCCTGACAGTCAGAGGGCTGTGAGTGGCCAGGCCTATGCTGAGCCCCAGGCTAATGATGACCCTCCCTTGATGCCTGCAGAGCTGTGCCCCCGATAATACCATCCCCCTCCCACCTCTCTTGATGTCTGCAGAGTTGCGCCCCTAGTAATACCATCCCCCTCCCATCTCTGCATACGTCTGCAGAGTTGTGCTCCCATCTTGTCACACTAATCTTCACAGGCTCCGAGCACTGCAACTTCTGTCCCGCCGGCTTTTATCAGTCGGAAACAGGAAGGCAGCTGTGACACACCCGTTCAGCTGAATATTAGAAAGTGTTTCCAAAGTGGCAGCGGGATGCATAATGAGGCAAGGTAAATAGTGCTTTGGATATGTAGATTCGGCTCCCATCGCCGAGCGGCGGAGGGGGGCTGCCACGAGGCCTCTCCGCTGCCGGCAATATGGGGCGGGGCTTCCCGGTGTCGAGTAGAGCATACATACATATGGAACCTAATGTGTTTTCGGATGATATCACTGAAAGGCAGCATGTAGAGGAGATGAGAATCTCGCATTAATTCTATTACAGCTAGAACGGCTTTTTTTTTTAACACAAACAGGAATCTTTTAAATAATCATTGCATCCACTGGAATCTAATGACATTTCTGTTTTCCACAACAGTTGATTTCATAGGAGGATTTGACTCATATGGCTACCAGGGCCCACAGAAAACATCTCATTTACAGTTACAGCCCATGTACATGTAAGTAGATCTTTTAGTTGAACTTTCTTTGTAACTTAAAATTCCACCATGCTTTCTTAATTGTTTTATTTGAATTGACTATATGGCCGGGATTTTATAAGCATAGCTAAGGAGCAGACACCAGGGCTGATACCTGATTGCACTGCTGTCTCGCACCGGTAAGCCAATTAACTGCCACCAGGCAGAGGTGGATGGGGGGAGCAGTGGGACAACCATTCCAGGGTTGGAGACAAGCATTTAGACAGCGACCCCAGCAGCAGCTAATGCCGACAGATGTGCTGGTGCAATCTTTAAAGGGCTGCCTGCCAGCACCGGAACACAGCCATAGCCCTCCTTGAGTGAAGCCAGTGCTCCTGGAAGCCCTCCTTGAGTGAAACCAGCCTTCCCTGAAGATCCAGCCAGCAGTACCATCCTCCTGGAGGACCTACCTCCTGAGTGGATGATACCCATGGCAGGTGGACACTCCTGGCCTCAAGGGCCATTCTCCCAGATATTTTCTCCAACCACCCCACCCCACCCCCTCTCAGTCCCCTTTCAACGCACCAAAGTGCCAGCAGCCAGATGGCACTATGGACGCTCGACCCCAAAGCCCTGGACAATTTTTGTATATCTGAAAATTTCTTCATCATTCCCCCAGATTCAAGCCCAGATCATTGCCCCTCGTTGCTGCAAAATGCTATGGCCACTTTGCCCCAGCCTTCCTGTAAAGAAACCCTGCCTCACCTGATCTAAGTGTAGGGGCAGAATTAAAAAGAAAACTAGGAAAGCAAAGGGAGGGTATGAAAAGATATTGGCAAGTAAAATCAACAAAAAAAAACAAAGATTTTTTATAAATACATAAAAAGCAAGAAGAGAACTAAAGAAAGAATAGGGCCTATTAGAGACCATAAGGGTAACTTATGTGTCGAGGCGAAGGATGTTGGTATGGTTGTTAATTAATACTTTGTGTCTGTTTTCAAAAAAGAAAGGGGCAGTACAGTCATTGCTATCATGGATTAGGTGTGTGAAATATTGGATGAAATTAACGTAGTGAGAGAGTAAGTATTAAGAGTTTAACATCTTTGAAAGTGGATAAATCCCCAGGCCAGGACGAAATGTATCCTAGGCTGTTAAGAGAAGCAAGAGAAGAAATAACGGAGGATCTGACAATCATTTTTCAATTCTCTCTGGCTACAGGTGTGGTTCCAGAGGACTGGAGGACAGTTAAGCTTGTACCATTGTTTAAAAAGGGAGAAAGGGATAGACCAAGTAATTACAGGCCAGTCAGCCTAATGTCGGTGGTGGGAAAATTATTGGAAAAATTTCTGAGGGACAGGTAAATCTTCATTTAGAAAGGCACAGATTAATCAAAGATAGTCAGCACAGATTTGTTAAGGGAAGATCATGTGTGACTAACATGATTGAACTTTGAGGGGATAACAAGGAAGGTCGATGGGAGTAATGCATGTGATGTAGTCTATATGGATTTTAGCAAGGCTTTTGATAAGCTCCCACATGGCAGACTGGTCATGAAAGTAAAAGCCCATGGGATCCAAGGCTAAATGGCAATTTGGATCCAAAATTGACTCAGAGGCAGGAAATCAAGGGTTAATGGGTGTTTTTGTGACTGGAAGACTGTTTCCAGTGCATTTTGTGGTTATATATCAATGATTTGGGCTTGAATGTAGGGGTATGATTAAGAAGTTTGCAGATGGATCAAAAATTGGCTGTGTGGTTGATAATGAAGAAGAAAGCTGTAGACGACAGGAAAATATCAATGAACTAGTCAGGTGGGCGGAACAGTGGCAATTGGAGTTCAATCCAGAGAAGTGTGAGGGAATGCATTTGGGGAAGGCTAACTAGGCAAGCAAATACACAATAAATGGTAGGATGCTGAGAACTGTAGAGGAACAGAGGGATCAGAGGGAGGTTCACCATACTAAACCCTGGGATGGCGGGGTTGTCTTATGAGGTGCGATTGCAGAAACTGGGCCTATATCCTCTAGAGTTTCGAAGAATGAGAGGTGACTTCATTGAAACTTACAGGGCGTGACAGGATAGATGTGGCTAGGATGTTTCCTCTGGCTGGTGAGTCTAGAACCAGGGGACACAGTCTCAAAATAAGGAGCAGGCCATTTAAGACTGAGATGGGGATTTATTTTACTCAGAGGGTGGTGAATCTGTGGAATTCTCTACCACAAAGGGCTGTGAAAGCTCAATTACTGAGCATGTTCAAGACAGAAATTAATAGATTTACGGATGCTAATGACATCAAGGGATATGGGGATAGTGGGGAAAAACGGCATAGAGGTAGATGATCAGCATGATCTGTTTGAATGGCAGAGCAGGCCGAATGAGCTACTCCTGCTCCTATTTCCTATGATCACATGATCCTATGACCTTGGAGTATCCATAGATCCCTGAAGGAGGCTGGAAAAGTAAATAAGGCATATGGGATACTTGCCGAGACATAGAATATAACAGCTGTCAGGTTATGCTGCAACTGTATAAAACACTAATTAGGCGACAGCTGGAGTACTGGGCTGGATTTTCAAAAATGTCAGTCTGTCCGCGTCGACCGGACGTCACAGAACCGCCACGATATTCAGCGCGGCAGCTCATTTAAATGGCCGGGGCGGGCTGCCACCCCCACCAATGATGTGGAGGGGCTACGGACCAAGGGCGGGAAAGTGGGATTAAGCTGGATGGCTACTTGTCAGCTGGCACAGACACGAAACGCCAAATAGCCTCCTTCCATGTTGTAAATTTCTATGATTCTATGGTATTGGCATTTACAAGGTATGATCTTCAGAAAAGTAATTTATCCCTCTGTTCATAGAACAAGATAATATAAGTCTTGCAAGAAATATGCTAACAATTTACCATTGATTTCCCTTCAAACAGAGCACACTTTTTAGATCTTGCACAATTATGTATTTCTTATTGCTAACTCAGTGCTAGACAGTCTTGAAGTGTGAGGATAATCTATTAATCTTACAAAAGCATACCTTGAAACAATGGTTCCTTTGAAAATATTAATAATCTGTTACTGTTAAAGCCCCTTAAATAATGCTGCAGTGGTAAATTCAGTCATCTTACCACCAAAATGGGAATCCAGAAATTTACTCAAACCAGCATTTTAACTTTCGATCTAACTGTAACAACAGCAACTTGCATTCATATTGGCCCAGATTTTGTGGTCAGTGACCAACCTATGGCGTTCACTGCTGACCTAGAAGATAACTGCTCACAAAGATCTAGTAATTCCTGTAACATGGATTTCTGGCTTCCCGATATCAGTTTTAATCTGGTGCCAACTCAAGGAGATCTCCAGATGACCAGCAACAGTGATGTCATCAAGTAGGATAAGCAGCCAATCACATTGAAGTATTCTCACAGACAGCAAACCAAGAAGTTGAAAAACACTGATTTTATAGAGAGCTAAATAAGTGATTGTCAAATACACATGGGATTGAGATAGAAGATGAAATAGCATAAACAAAGCTTTTAAAAAATCATGCTGCAGAAATTTGACATTACACAAATATAAAATTAGTTTTCCAGGGCCAGAGAGGTTTGTCAGTAGTAAATTATGAACTTAGTATGGCATTAAAAACCCAATTACACATCATTCAACAAGGTGTAACTTTTTCAAGGGTTTTTATAGCAAGACTAAAACAACAACTTGTAAGTAGGAAGGAGATTAGTCAAAGTAAACATGGACCATTAACGGCCGAGACCAGTGAAATTATAATGGGGAGTAAGAAAATGGCAGAGACATTAAACAAATACTTTGTATTCACAGTAGAAGCACAAAATACATTCCAGAAATAATGGGGAGCTAAGGGTCTAGTGAGAATGAGGAACTTAAAGAAATCAGTATAAGTAAAGAAATACTACTGGAGAAATTATTGGGACTAAGTGGCGACAAATCCCTTGGACTCAACAACCTACATCCTAGCGTTTTAAAAGAGGTAGCTGCAGAGATAGTGGATGCATTGGTGTGATCTTCCCGAATTCCTTAGATTCTAGAACAGTTCCCAAGAATTGGAAGTTAGCAGATATAACCCCACTATTTAAGAAAAGAAGCAGAGAGGGAACTATAAACCAGTTAGCCTAACGTGAGTAGTAGAAAAATTGTTAGAATCTATTATTCAGAACATGATAACAGGGCTCTTAGAAAATCATGATATGATTAAGCAGAGTCAACATGGATTTATGAAAGGGAAATTGTGTTTGAAAAATCTGATAGATGTTTTTGAAGATGTAATGAATAAGATGGATAAGGGGGGAACCGGTGGATGTATTGTATTTTGATTTTCAAAAAGCATTCAATAAAGTGCCACACAAGAGGTTATTACACAAAATTAGGACACATGGGATTGGGGGTAATATATTAGCATTGATTGAGGATTAGTTATTGGACAGAAAACAGGACATTTTGGGCTGACAGCCTTTAACTTAATGGGGTACCGCAAGAATCAGTTCTTGGACTTCTAATGAATGACTTAGATGAGGGGACCGAATGTAAGGTATACAAGGTTGCTGCTGATACAAAGATAGGTAGGAAAGTAAGCGATGAGGAGGAGGCAGAGGGATATAGACAGATTGGGTGATTGGGCAAGAATCTGGCAGATGTGTGAAGTGTGAGGTTATCCACTTTGGTAGGAAAAATAATAAAGAAGTATATTCAAAAAATGTGAGAGACTGAGAAATGTGTGCATTCAGAGGGACCTAGTGTCCTTGTACATGAATCACAGAAGTTAACATACAGGTACAACAAGCAATTAGAATGGGAAATTGTATGTTAGCTTTTGTTACAAGTATAAGAGTAAACATGTCTCACTACAATTGTACAGAGCATAGTTGAGGCCACACCTGGAATACTGTATGCAATTTTGGTCTCCTTACCTAAGGAAGGACATATTTGCCCTAGACGGAGTTTAACAAAGGGTCACTAGACTGGTTCCTTGGATGAAGGGATTGTCCTATGAGGAGAGATTGAATAGACTGGGCCTATATTCCCTGGAGTTTAGAAGGATGAGAAGTGATCGAATTGAAACATATCAAGTTCTTGAGGGGCTTGACAGGGTAGCTGCTGAGAAAATGTTTCCCCTGGCAGGGAATTTTGAACATAGGCTCACTAGGTGGAATCCTCCCGGTCCCGGGGAGGAGGGTTGAAGGCATGACTGTGAGAAAAATGGAAGATTAGGGCATCAGGTTGGGTGCCCTGATGTGTTCCTGCCTCCAGGCAACCTTGCAGTAGACAGGTGAACACCGGGAGGGGATACATGCCCGGCAGTGGCGGGTAGCCACATAGGCCAATTAAGTACCTAATGGGATGGACAGCAAGGACTCCACCAGGATCTTCCTGTCGTCGGAGCGGACCCCCGCTGAATGTAGAGCCCAGTAGTTCTGTGGAGGCAGCTTCCCAATAGCAGGCCAGGTGTGGGGAATGGGAGGGGCATCAGAGCTGGAGGCTTCATTGCGCAATGATGGGACTGCAGGGACGAAAAGCCACACCAGCAGCTTAAACGAATCCTCCGGAGGGGTTTCACCTCAGCTCCGAGGGCCCTACTGACTTCAGGCCTCTTCATTTTTGGAATTTTACTCATGCTTCTGAGGGTGCCTCCATGTTGAGGTACCATTGTACCCTGGCTCAGCAATGCCCACCTCTCCTGGTGGGGCTTCTGGCCTGACATCGCTGCGGACCCTCTGATTGGGCATCCAACTTCAGAAACACACCTGCCATCCTTAATTCGATGGTGGTGCAGAGGCAGCCAGTTATGAGGCTGCCTCCCAGAAGATCAAGCCAGAGAATGCACTAAAGACCCTTGTGAGGTCAGAACTCAGAAATGGTCCTGACTCCTGAAAATATTCTATCAGCAGAACATTCTGCCTGCAGTCTTAGAATTAGGGTTTGGCCATTTAGGACTGAGGCGAGGAGATATTTCTTCACTCAAAGAGTTATGAATCTTTGGAATTCTCTACCCCAGAGAGCTGTGGATGCTCAATTGTTGAGTATATTCAAGACAGGGGTCGATAGATTTTGGGGTACTAAGGGAATTAAGGAATATGGGGATAGTGTGGAAAGGTGGAGTTGGGGTATAAGATCAGCCATGCTCTTTTTGAATGGTGGAGCAGGCTCGAAGGGCCAAATGGCCTACAATAGCTCCTATTTCTTATGTTCTTATGTTCGTATGTTATCTTTATATAGCACCTTTAACATAATAAAACATCATAAGGTGGTTCACAGGAGAATTATAAAGCAGAATTTGACACTAAGCCACATATTGAGGAACATCTTAAAGGAGAAAAGAGTGGTAGAGAGGCAGAGAGATTTAGGGAGGGAATTCCAGAGTTTAGGGCCTTGGCAGCTGAAGGCACAACCACCAATGGTAGAACAATAAAAATCAGGAATGCTCATAAGGCCAGAATTAGAGGAGTGCAGATATCTCAGAGGTTGTGCAAGTAGAGGAGATTGCAGAGTTAGGGAAGGAACAAGGCTGTGGAGAGAATAGAAAATGAGGATGAGAATTTTAAAATTGAGGCATTGCGTATCCAGGAGCCAATGTAGGTCAGCGAGCGCAGTGTTGATGAGTGAAAAGGGCAAGTTCTTGTCAAGTCAGTGATTTTTACTTAATTACAGTCTGGAGGGGACATCAACAGTGCACCCTATGAAGATGCGTAGAATTACTGACAGCAACTTCTGGACTTTCATGCTTAACTGCGCATGTGCAGACTCCAGAAGTTACTTTCAGTTTCGGAGGAGTAACGACAGTGAACATTGACAATACTGCTGTCTTTACTAATGCAGAATCCAGGCCATATGATGCCAAGGTTGCAAACAGTTGATGCAGCCTGAGACAGGGGCTTGAGAGTGGGATGAAATCATTGACAACCGTATGGTGTTTGTGTGGTAGCTGCAATCCTCCCTATGTTTAACTGGAGGAAACAGTGGCTCATTCAAGATTGGATTTCAGAACAGTCTGACATGACAAAGTTGATGGAGGATTTAGAAATGATGGAAATATAGAGCTGGATGTCATTAGTGTGCATGTGGAAGCTGATCCCTTATCTGCAGAGGAAGTTGCCAAGGGGCAGCATATAGATGAGGAAGAGGAGGGGGTCGAGGACAGATTCTTGGGGGACTCCAGTAGTAATGGTGCAGTGGCAGGAAGAGAAAGCATCAGTGGACTTGCTCTGTCTATGATCAGGTATGTAAGAGTTGAACCAATGAAGCAATCCCATTTAACTGAGCAATGAAGAAGAGGCATTGGAGGAGGATGGTGTTGACCATCTCAAATGCTGCAGAAAGAACAAAAAGGACATGAAAGGAGAACTATTTACAGCTATTTGGTGTGGTAAGGGGACAGGGCAGCAATTTAGTAGGAATTGAGTCAAGTGAGCAGGAAGTGGGGTCATGGACAAAATGAAGTCACAGAGAGCATGATATGAGATGAGAGGTGAACGGGAGAAAGTAGCAGCAATGGCTAAATTTATGGTTTCAATCTCTAGTGACAAAGAAGTCCATCAGGTCCCATACTTGTTGGAGATAAAGATAAAGAGGGCAGGAGTGAGGAGTTTAAGATATCATTCAGCTGTTAGCTGTCATTTGTACACCCTCTAACAAATAATAGTGATGCGAATGAATGTGGCATCACATGCTGCACAATGAAACTCAACAACTGTCATGTTTCTCAAAGGAGAAACTGCTTAATATGGTAACATTTCTGTAATATCAAAATGCATTATCAGAACTTGACAATGTTATCAACAAGGCAAGGGGACATCATGTGAATAACTAAAAAGAACAGAAAGTTGCAAAACACCAACCATCACAACAGTGTGAAAAAGGGTCATCATTTTGAAAAAGGTGATGGAAAAAAAAATTAAGTTTTGATGCTGAAAGCTTGAATGGACATTTTTAATGTTCCCTGTCACCAAAGAAAAGTCAAACGTGACTGGAACACTAAATTATAGAGATCTTCAAAATGATACCAAAGGGCCAAAACACCTAGCCTGGAGTCCTGATTTTCTGGTAAGTTTAAATTACAATCTTTTTTGTGTTGAAGTCTCCCAGTGCAGTGCAGCATAAATAGTTTGAAAGGCACCTTGCATAAAAATAACTTAATGCCAATAGCATTCTAGGTTTTATAAATAAGGGCATGTAATACAAGAGTAGAAGAGTAATGATAATTTTTTATAAGGCAAGGGTTGAGCCATAGTTATAATATTGTATGCCATTTTAGGCACCCCATTATAGAAAACACCTTAAAACTATAACAAGCACATGATGTACATTCAGCAAGATGATATAAGTGATGAATAAGTATAGATTGAATCGTGAAAGAATTTTTCCTCTATAATAAATTAAAGCAAAATACTACAGATGCTGGAAATCTGAAATAAAAATAAAAAATGCTGAAAATACTCAGCAGATCTGGCAGCATCTGTGGAGAGATAAGCAGAGTTAACGTTTCAGGTCAGTGACCTTTCATCAGGATTGGCAAAGATTAGAAATGTAATAGGTTTTAAGCAAATAAAGCAGAGGTGGGGGAAAAAGAGAACAAAACGGGAGGTATTGAAAAGATGGAGAGCCGGAGAGATTAACTGACAAGGAGGTCATGGGGCAAAGGCAAAGAGTATGCTAATGGTGTGATGAAAAACAAAGCATTAGTGAAGAGGGAGTGTTAATGACAGAGTAATGAACAGCCCTAGTCAAAAGCACAAACATGAACAAACAGTGGGAAGGCACATGGTAAAAGAAAATGAGTGATGAAACAAACTAAAATGAAATAAAAATAAAAATAAAAATAAAAAAGGGCCAATCATGCTCTGAAATTATTGAACTCAATGTTCAGTCCCGGTGGGCTGTAGCGTGCCTAATCGGTAAATGAGGTGCTGTTCCTTGAGCTTGCATTGATGTTCACTGGGACACTACAGCAAATCCAGGACAGAGATGTGGGCATGAGAGGAGGGGCATGTGTTGAAATGGCAAACGACAGAAAGCTTGGGGTCATGTTTTCAGACTGAGCAGAGGTGTTCCGCAAATGTACAGGAGACCCCATTGTGAGCAGCGAATACAGTATACTAAATTGAAAGAAGTACAAGTAAATCACTGCTACACCTGAAAGAAGTGTTTGGGGCCTTGGATAGTGAGGGGAGAGGAGGTAAAAGGGCAGGTTGCATGCGATTGCATGGGAAAGTGCCGTGGGAAGGGGACGAGCTGGAGGAGTGGACCAGAGTGTCGCGGAGGGAACGATCCCTTCGGAATGCTGACAGGTGAGGGGAGGGGAAGATGCATTTGGTGGTGGGAAGATGCTGGAGCTGGCGGAAATGGCGGAGGATGATCCTTTGGATGTGGAGGCTGGTGGGGTGGAAAATGAGGACAAGTGAATCCTGTCATGATTCTGGGAGGCAGGGGAAAAGGTGAGGGCAGAAGTGCGAGAAATGGGCCGGACACGGTTGAGAGTCCTGTCAACCAGAGTGGGGGGGAATCCTCAGTTGAGGAAAATGGAAGACATATCAGAAGCACTGTCATGGAAGGTTGCATCATCAGAGCAGATGCGTTGGAGACGGAGAAACTGGGAGAATAGAATGGAGTCCTTACAGGAGGCAGGGTGTGAAGAAGTGTATTTGAGGTAGCTGTGGGATCAGTGGACTTATAATGAATATTAGTGGACAATCTAACCCCAGAGATGGAGACAGAGAAGTTGAGGAAGGGTTGGAGATGGGCCATGTAAAGGTGAAAGAACTGTGGAAATTGGAAGCAAAGTTGATAAAGTTTTCCATTTTGGGGCTTTTTCCTCTGGTTAGGCAGTCAGAGATATAGGACATCACTAAAATATGAAATCGTCACAAGACAGTAAGGAGAGAAGTTAGGAGAAATTTATTTACACAGAGGAAGGATGCGAAGGTATTAGGGAGGGTGCAGAAAAGACTCACAAGAATGGTTCAAGGGATGAGGAACTTCAGTTACTTGGATAGATTGGAGAAGTTGGGACTGTTTTCCTTGGAGAAGGGAAGGTTGAGAAGAGACTTGATAAAGATATCCAAAATCATGAGGAGTCTGGACAGAGTTGAATGGGAGAAACTGTTCCCATTGGTGGAAGGATCGAGAACAAGAGGGCACAGATTTAAGTTAATTGGCAAAAGAAGCAAAGGCAACATGAAGAAACACGTTTTCATGCAGCAAGTGGTTAGAATCTGGAATGCACTGCCTGAGAGTGTGGTAGAGGCAGGTTCAATCGAGGTATTCAAGAGGAAATTGGATTATTATCTGAAATGGAAGAATGTACAGGGCTGCAGGGAGAAGGCGGGTGAGTGGCATTAGGTAAATTGCTCCCTCAGGTAACTTGCCTCAATGCAGTGGAAGTATTGATAGTAAAACATATTAATTTCTACTGAAAGATAAGATCTAATTTACTTGTAATATCTTTAGATTTATTGAAGTAAAATGCACTTGTTCTTCTTACGTCTGTCTTCAGTGGAATGCCTTTTCCTCTTCCAAGTCAACCCTTCAAACCTAGTGCATTTATTGAGAAGATCCTTCACCCTCTTGTAACTGTTTCTGGAACATTCTGACTGATTTGATGCAGGTTTTTCTCCTCCTGAAAATATCAAATTATTCATATGCAGGATGTCCTGCTTGGTGCAAGTTGCAAAAACTTATATATGTCCTCCATGTACATGTTGCAAAGGCTTCCATTCAGAATAATGCACTGTCCTTATATGATGCAAAGTGTGCTTGCAGTGCAAAGTAACAGGCAGTAATATAATCACCACTTCTCTGTATTGAAGCAGAATGCCTCCACATTCATATTTGTAGCTTTGTCACTGACACATTCTGCACAGTAATAAAACAGCTTTCATCACATTAATACCACTAAATGGTACAATTAAAAAGGGGTTGCAGAAACAGAGAGACCTGGGGGTTCACATAAAGAAATGTTTAAAGGATAAAAACATTCAAAAAACAGAATCATGGCTTTATAGAGTACAAAAGCAAGGTTATGCTAAACCTTTAAAAATTACTGGTTAGGCCCCAGCTGTATTGTGTCCAATTCTGGGCACCACACTTTTGGACATATCTCAAGGCCTTGGAGAAGATGTAGAGGAGATTTATCAGGGATGATGATCATCAGTTATGTGGTGTGACCAGAGAAACTGAGATTGTACTCCTTAGAGCTGAGAATGTTGAAGGTAGCTTTGATAGAGGTATTCAAATCACAAAGGGTTTTGATGGAGTAGTTAGGGAGAAACTGTTATCCCTGGCAGGAGGGTTGGTAACCAGAGGACATAGATTTAAAGTAATTGACAAAAGAAGCAGAGGGGTAGATGAGGAGAAATATAGCAAGTTGTTATGATCTGGAATGCACTGCCTAAAAGGATGATGGAAGCAGATTCAATAGTAATTTCAAAAGAGAATTGGAAAGTACATGAAAATGAAGCATTTTCAGGGCAGTGGGAAAAGAGCAATGGAGTGGGATGAATTGAATAGATCTTTCAAAGAGCCAGTACAGTCACAATAAGCTGAATGGCCCCCTTCTGTGCTGTGTAATTTTATGATTTCTAACATTGATGTCAAATGAAGGTCTGGACTGATGCTTGATAGATAACTCCAGTTGACTACCACAGCAACTTAGATATTACAGTTTGGCGGAAGTTAATTGCATCTGCACTCACCTTTCCCCCACCCAAATCAAAATTATGTTTTTAATTCACCAATATTAAAACTATATGGCCAAGTTAAACTTAACGCATGAAATGCACATGTTCATTACCAACACACAGTTGCACCATTATTTTGCAACATTTTTCACATTCTGATGTGCACCATAACGTTATCAGAGAATAAGTTAGTTATTGAAGAATTCAGGATGTTAGATAATATATTGTGTATGATTTGCAAAACAATCAGCAAAAGAACAGTTACCTCAAAGTCACTAAATGAAAATAATGCTACTTTTCCTGGCATGTAAATTCCATATGAATGCTCAAGATTACAGAAGGTATATTTACATAAATTTAGCATTAATGAGAAGTTATTTGCTTTGTACTGGCACTAAATTTATGGAGTATGAATCAAGTGCTAAAAATTTACCTGATCCAAGGGAATCACACTTCAGTGCTAAATTGAACTTCGACTCTACATTCCGGCTGATTTACACCAATTTTGATGATTTGCAGCATTGGTACAAAGCAAAACTGATGCAGTATTTGTAGGATTAATACACCATCAATTGCAGGTGCAAGCACATTTAGCATCAGCTAATTTTTATTTCTTCTGTTTAAAGTGATACTGCATCTAGTTTTTGAACTATTGCTGCTAAGAGTTCACTTTTGAACTGCGGACAAGCAGCGCTCACCAAAATCCACCTGACATGTTGGTGGGGAGGCCCACAAAATTTTGAGTTTGCATCTCATTTTAATATTGCCCATGAGCTTCATACTCCAAATTGATGTCTCACTGCAGCTCGTTGGTTCCAGACCGGTGCAATATTAGGTAGTTGGACACTCCGCCGATCCACAGGAAGATGCTGAGGAAGGAGATGAATACAAAGTGGAGCATGTGCAGGACAGCAATAACCTAAAGTCATTTGGTGAAGCACTCCTGCTCCTACTGGCTCCACAAACTTGTAACTGGTCCATTTTGAGAGGATGAGCAGAAGTCCCTTCAACAACTGCTAGTTAAGCCATGGGCAAGTTGTAGGCAGTCCCATTACCATCCTGTTAACACTGACAATCAGGCCCAATGTTAATAATCAGCATTCACAAACAACTGTCAGTTATTGTGCATAAGTTCGAATTTATATTAGAGTCATAGAGTTATACAACACAGAAACAGGCCCTTCGGCCTATCGTGTCTGTGCCGGCCATCAAGCACCTATCTATTCTAATCCCATTTTCCAGCACTTGGACCATAGCCCTGTATGCTATGGTGTTTCAAGTGCGAATCTAAATACTTCTTAAATGTTGTGAGGGTTCCTGCCGCTACCAGCCCTTCAGGTAGTGTGCTCCAGGTTCCAACCACCCTCTGGGTGAAAAATATTTTCCTCAAATCCCGTCTAAACCTCCTGCCCCTTACCTTAAATCTATGTCCGCTGGTTATTGATCCCTCCGCTAAGTGAAGAAGTTTGTTCCTATCTATCCTATCAATGCCCCTCATAATTTTGTATACCTCAATCAGGTCCCCACTCAGCCTTCTCTGCTCTAAGGAAAACAACCCTAGCCTATCCAGTCTCTCTTCATAGCTGCAATGCTCCAGCCCAGGTGACATCCTGGTGAATCTCCTCTGCACCCTCTCCAGTGCAATCACATCCTTCCTATAGTGCGGTGACCAGAACTGTACACAGTACTCCAGCTGTGGCCTAACTAGCGTTTTATACAGCTCCATCATAACCTCCCTGCTCTTATATTCTATGCCTTGGCTAATAAAGGCAAGTATCCCATATGCCTTCCTAACCACCTTATCTACCTGTGTTGCTGCCTTCAGTGATCTATGGACAAGTACCCCAAGGTCCCTCTGACCCTCTGTACTTACTAGGATCCTACCATTCATTGTATATTCCCTTGCCTTGTTAGTCCTCCCAAAATGCATCACCTCACACTTCTCAGAATTAAATTCCATTTGCCACTGCTCCACCCATCTTACCAGCCCATCTGTATCGTCCTGTAATCTAAGGCTTTCCTCCTCACTATTTACGACACCTCCAATTTTTGTGTCATCTGCAAACTTACTGATCATATCTCCTATATTCACGTCTAAATCATTAATGTACACTACAAACAGCAAGGGTCCCAGCACCGATCCCTGTGGTACACCACTGGTCACAGGCTTCCACTCACAAAAACAACCCTCGACCAACACACTCTGCCTCCTGCCATTAAGCCAATTTTGGATCCAATTTGCCAAATTGCCCTGGACCCCTCGGCTCTTACCTTCTTAACCAATCTCCCATGCAGGACCTGGTCAAAAGCCTTACTGAAGTCCATGTAAATTATATCAACTGCCTTACCCTCATCTACACATCGAGTCACCTCCTGGAAAAATTAATTCAACTTAGTTAGACACAATCTCCCCCTAACAAAGCCATACTGACTATCCCTGATTAAACCCCACCTCTCCAAGTTGAGATTAATCCTGTCTCTCAAAATTTTTTCCAATAGTTTCCTTACCACTGATGTTAGACTCACTGGCCTGTAATGACCTGGATTATCCCTGCTACCCTTGTTGATTAATGGTACCACATTCGCTGTCCTCCAGTCCTCTGGTACCTCTCCTGTGGCCAGAGAGGATTTGAAAATTTGTGTCAGAGCCGCTGCTGTCTCCTGCCTTGCCTCACATAACAGCCGGGGATACATCTCACCTGGGCCTGAGGATTTATCCACTTTTAAGCCAGCTAAAACAGTTAATACCTCCTCCCTTTCAATGCTAATTCGTTCAAGTATATCACAATCTCCCTCCCTGATCTCTACACCTACATCGTCCTTCTCCATAGTGAACACAGATGAAAAGTAATCATTTAAAACCTCACCTACGTCCTCCGGCTCCACACACAGATTGCCACTTTGGTCCCGAATGGGCCCTACTCTTTCCCTGGTTATCCTCTTGCTCTTAATATGCTTATAAAACACATTGGGATTTTCCTTTATCTTGCCCGCCAGTGTTTTCTCATGTCCCCTCTTCGCTCTCCTATTACTTTTTTAAGTACCCCCCACCACCCCCACCCCAACACTTTCCGTACTCCTCTAGGGTCTCTGCTGTTTTCAGCATTTTGAATCTGCCATAAGCCTCCTTTTTTTCCCTTCTCCAATCCTCCATATCCCTTGACATCCAGGGTTCCCCAGACTTGTTGGTCCTTCCCTTCACCTTTACAGGAACATGTTGGCCCTGAACTCTCATTATTTCCTTTTTGACTGACTCCCACTGGTCTGATGTCGACTTTCCTACAAGTAGCTGCTCCCAGTCCACCTCAGCCAGATCCTGTTTTGTCATATTGAAATCGGCCTTCCCCCAATTCAGTACTTTTATTTCCGGTCCCTCTTTGTCCTTTTCCATAACTACCTTAAATCTTACAGAGTTATGGTCACTATCCCCGAATGCTCCCCCACTGACACTTCTACCACTTGTCCGGCTTCATTCCCTAGGATTAGGTCCAGTACTGCCCCTTCTCTAATAGGACTTTGTGCGTGCTGGCTCAAAAAGCTCTCCTGTATACACTTTAAGAATTACTCCCCCTTTAAGCCTTTTGCACTAAAACCATCCCAGTTGATATTGGGGAAGTTGAAATCCCCTAATATTATTACCCTATTATTTTTACACCTCTCTGAGATTTGCCTACATACCTGTTCCTCTATCTCTCCCTGACTGTTTGGAGGCCTGTAGTGCACTCCCAGCCAAGTGATTGCCCCCTTTTTGTTTTTAAGTTCTACCCACATGGCCACATTTGAGGAACCTTCTCAGATATCATCCCTCCTTACTGCAGTAATTGACTCCTTGATCATCAGTGCATTGCCACCTCCTCTTTTGCCCCCTCCCCTGTCATGCCTGAAGATTCTTCTTCTTCTTCTTCTTCTTTTGGGCCTCCTTATCTCGAGAGACAATGGATACGCGCCTGGAGGTGGTCAGTGGTTTGATTCTATACCCTGGAATATTGAGTTGCCAGTCCCTCCCTTCCCTCAACCACGTCTTTTTGATTGCAATAATATCATATTCCCATGTGTTAATCAATGCCTTCAATTCATCTGCCTTACTAGTAAGACTCCTTGTGTTAAAATAGATGCAATCCAGCCTTGCATTATTTGCTTGTGCCTTTACAGGTCAATATTTGCTCTGCCTTCCAGACTGACTCAGTTTCTCTTCTATATTTGACTGTGCATCACCCCCCCTACTGTACCTCCACTCTGTATCCCATCCCCCTGCCAAATTAGTTTAAACCCCCCCCCCCCCTCCAACAGCACTAGCAAACCTCCTAGCAAGGATGTTGGTTCTGTTCCGGTTCAGGTACAACCCGTCCAACTTGTACAGGTCCCACCTTTGCCAAAAACAGACCCAGTAATCCAGGAAACTAAAGCCCTCCCTCCTGCACCATCTCTTCAGCCACACATTCATCTGCTCTATCCTCCTATTCCTATACTCACTTGCACGTGGCACCAGGAGTAATCCAGAGATTACTACCTTTGAGGTCTTGTTTTTGAATCTGTTACCGAGTCCCAAAATTCTTGTTGCAGGACCTCATCCCTCTTTCTACCTATGTCATTGGTACCAATGTGAACCATGACTTCTGACTGTTCACCCTCCGCCTTCAGAATGTCTAGCAGCCGCTGTATGACATCCTTGACCCTAGCACCAGGGAGGCAACGTACCATCCTGGAGTCATGTTTGTGGCCACAGAAACGCCTTTGTGTACCCGCAATGATAGAATCCCCTATCACTATAGTCCTGCCACTCTTCTTCCTCCCCTCCTGTGCAGCCATGGTGCCATGAACTTGGCACTTGCTGCTTTGCCCTGAGCCATCTCCCCCTACAATATCCAAAGCGTATATCTGTTAGAGAGGGGGATGGCCACAGGGGACTCCTGCACTAGCTGCCTTCCTCTACTCAGCCTGGTGGTCACCCATTCCCTTCCTGCCTTTGCAGCGTTTGCCTGCGGTGTGACCACCTCGCTAAACGTGCTATCCATGACGCATTCAGCATTGTGGATGCTCCACAGTGAAACCACCCACAGCTCCAGCTCCGTAATGCAGGTAGCCAGGAGCTGCAGATGGATACACCTCCTGCACACATGGTCATCAGGGACACTGGAAGCGTCCCTGATTTCCCACGTAGCGCAGGAGGAGCATATCACAGTTGCAAGCTGTACTGCCATGACTTACCTTGAGATTAATTACATACTCCCTTTGATTAAAAAATGCTAATTACACTAGGGGCCTTGTTCTACTCCAAGCACTACCCACTACAATCTAATAGGTTTTATTACTACTGGTAAACTTTACTACCAATAAAACCTTACAATTACTGATAAATTATCTGAATTTTGAAAGATAAATGAGAAACATAACAAAATACTTACCAACCAATCACTTACCTGTTTCCCTGTGACACCACTTTTTAATTTATTCTCTGAATGTGATGCGGTCAAAGACTGAGCCCCAGCTCCCGGACTGCTCTCCTCTCCCGCTGTTTTGAAGCTCTCGGACCGCTCTCCTCTCCCGCTGTTTTGAAGCTCTCGGACCGCTCTCCTCTCCCGCTGTTTTGAAGCTCTCGGACCGCTCTCCTCTCGCCCTGTTTTGAAGCTCTCGGACCGCTCTCCTCTCATGCTGTTTTGAAGCTCTCAGACTGCTCTCCTCTCGCACTGTTTTGAAGCTCTCGGACCGCTCTCCTCTCGCACTGTTTTGAAGCTCTCGGACCGCTCTCCTCTCATGCTGTTTTGAAGCTCTCAGACTGCTCTCCTCTCGCGCTGTTTTGAAGCTCTCGGACCGCTCTCCTCTCACGCTGTTTTGAAGCTCTCAGACTGCTCACCTCTCCCGCTGTTTTGAAGCTCTCAGACCGCTCTCCTCTTGCACTGTTTTGAAGCTCTCGGACGGCTCACCTCTCGCGCTGTTTTGAAAATTAACTGATGGGAAATCTATTGGTATTAGCTTTGATGTGTTATTGATAATGTAACAAATCACCAGCACTTTTGAGACATTAACATTCCTGCCAAATACAAACAAAATCATCTGTTATTCCGGATGGAATTTTTCTGAGGCGGTGGAAGTGCCGCCGCCAGGTCTGAAAGCGGGAAGCAACCCAGCTTCAGCAGGCAGCGACGCCCAGGGCCACATTTTGCCAGCAGCAGCCAATTAAGTGGCTGCCACAGGGGCTGCTATCCTATTAAAGATGGCAGCCTTCCCCCAAGAGCCGCCGATCCAATCAGAGGGCCAGCAGCTCAGCAGTCCCAGCAGCACCACTGCTACTGGTAACCATTTCTGAGGCTGCAACTGCAAAATGAGGGCGCCTCAGTGGCCGGATACCCTCAAAGAGGGTTAAGTGGGGTTGGGAGTAGCTGGGAATACAGGCCCCGATGATCAGGTGTATTGGGGGTGTTCGATCGTTGAAGGCAGGCAGTGGCGTTGCCGTGGAGGGAGGCCATTGCCTCTGGTGGGCCTCTCTGTGGACCATGGAGTACCCCTAAAGAAGGGGCTCCAACTGCCGGAGTCTGCTGGGAGGCTGCCAGGTTTCACTGGGCGGTCTCTCCAACCGGCGGCGGGCCCTCCCAACGCAGGCAAAATCCCTGTGGATTTAAGTGGTTCATTTGGCCTCCTGGTGGGCAGCCAATTAGTCAACTTCACCGCCACCATGGCATTTCGCTGCCCGATACCTTCCTGCTCCATTTTGCCAGCCTTCCTGCCTCCCAATTCCTCACCAAAGGGCTAGAAAAATTCAGCCTACCAGCTTTAATGTTAACCTACTATGAATTGTAATTATAAAGGTTAAACAGTGGTAATGAAAACTCACTGAGTGGTGTTGGGAAGGTGTATGGTTAGTAAGTTGGTTACTTTCTAATAATTTAAGATAGAGAGCAGAAGAAACTTTTTTCACAGAGGGTTGAGAGACTGTGGAATTCGCCACCAACTTGATTGAAGTAGAGACCATGGTCATGAATTTCCTTAGAGCTATTCTCACTCCACTGCTGTAACTTCACTGTCAGTTTGCACACATAGGGCAAATTTAGTGAACCTATCGCGGACCCTGGAGGTGGACCCGGAAGTAAGCACCGTCACCATTCATCTCGTGCGGGTTGCACAATGCAATCACAGGGCAGGTGGTCAATTATAATTAAGGAGGAGCAGGGCCCGGCCAATCACAGTGCTTCTAGGCACTGAATACGGCATCAGATAACTCCAAAGCAGGTGTTAGCGCCATATTTAAAGCCCTGCCAGCTCTGCTTGCCTTACTGCCTTAGAATAATTTGCTGTTTCATGGTTTCTGCTGTCTGGCAGAGGCAAGTTATAGGGTGGCCCCATGGTTTGGTGATGCGTCCCTGGAGATTCTCCTGCAGGCTACAAGGGAAAGGTGGTAGGTCCTATTCCCCAGTGATGGCAAGAAGAGGTCCTCCAGCCTGACCAAGAAAGCCTGGATGGAGAGTGCAGAGGACGTCAGCAGCCATGGGGTCACCCTCCGAACATGGGTCCAGTGCTGCAAGAGGGTCATTGACCTCTTTCGTTCTGCCAAGGTGAGTGCTTCATTCCTCGCTCCATTTTAGGGATTGCATGTGGCTATGCAGGAGGAAGCAGGACATGGGGAGGGAAGCACCATAAAGGCACTGGCAAAGGAGGTTCGGCACCACCTCTTCCTGACAGATACATGGCGGCATCTCAGCCACAGGCCACCTTCTTTCACAGTTCACCCCCATTAACTCCCCTGAGAACTGACATGAGGGTGAGCAGGGGTCAAGGGTTTTCCACTAGTAGAACTGCCATATTGATCTTTCTGCGAAGTGTGGCTAAATCCATTTTTCCACTTGCAGGTCAAGAGGGCCCATAACAGCAGGGTGACATCCCAGACTGGTGGAGGAATTCCAGACATCTAACCTTTCTCAACAGCTGAGGTGAAGGCTGGAATTAGCAGGGACCCAGGGCGGCAGCGCAATAGTGGATGGTGAGACTAGAGTTTCTGTGCAAGACAGTGAGGATTGTCTTCAAAGAACATACAGCACACTTCTGGAGATCCACATCACACATGGTTGGCATGCTGAGATCTCCACACCCTAACAAGCAATTGTGTTCTCTCATGCAGGTCGGTGTACGTCGGAGACTCCAGTAGAAGGGAGACATCATTCAACCTCTGAGGAGGGGAAGCAGTCAGAAGATGCACTGTCACATGAGTCACTTGCACTTTCCACCAGAGCAGATACTTCCACTTTGGTGGGTTTCTGCTCGTAGAATCAGGGTCACAAGCTGATGAGAGCGCTGCACATGCACCCAAGCAGCTGGCTGAGGCTGAGACAGCTGAGGCCACTGGCAGTCGGAAGACTGTGGGTGGGAATGACCATACTGATTCCTAGGCTGATGACGAGCCTCTGGTGTCAACAGCACAGGGCATGTTGGAGTTGCAGAGAGAGTATCATCTGGAGGAGCTGCCAGAGACCATGTGCAGCCATGACGATGGAGGAGTCCATCCATGCCATGAGTGCTGCCATGTCTCAGGCGTGCAAGCATATGGCTTCCCCCATCAAGAGATTGGCAACCCTCATAGAGAGCCAGATCCACAGATGTGCACAGACCTGCACATCATCACTTGGCCATGAGGTCGACACAGTAGTGGCGAGGCAAGAGGAGGACGAGGTTCTTGGCGTCTTCTCCAGCTCCTCGCCCTTCTCTGGCCAGCAGCGAGGTTCAAGTGAGCCTTGAAAGGGAGGAGGAGAGGCTGACCTCCACAGCTGGGGGCTCCCCTCAGGGCACTCTGAGTGTGGAGAGTGGCTCCTTAGCCCCTCCGCCAGTGAGCCCTGTTCCAGCAGCCATGATGCCTGAGTAGAGGCCTGCACCTGCGCAGGAAACCCTCAGGCAGCCAGAGGATGGCCGCCAAAATCTTCACAGGCCAAGGAGCAGCCTGATCAACAGCCTACCTCCAACCCAGCAGCTAGCGCTCAGGTTACACCTCATAGAAGCATTCAAAAACATATAAAGAAGTTTTTTCGTTACTGAATTAACTTTCGTTGTGAAAAATGTTAATTCCTTCATGCCTTAATTGTGAGACGCTGACTTCCTCCTTTCCCCTTAATGGGCTGCTTGTGTAGGCACAGCCCTCATTTGATAAGCATCTTACATGGGCCAGAGCATGTGGCTAAGCTGGGTGCTAGTCACGGAATCCAAATAGAAAGGAGGTGACAAATTGAATGCATTGAGGTGAGTCTGTATTGATATCATTCTGAGAGGCCATCATGGTGGCTAGAAGCAGGTAAGTATGAGATTGTCTCTTGGCTCCCTGGCCTGTCGTTCAATTTGCCTGGCCACTGGGGCAAAGTGTTCAACAGCCAGTGCTGCCTGTTCATCACCCTCCTCCGTGTCCTCCTCGTTGATTGAGAAGTGAAGAGTTGCGTTCAATCATATCCTGGTCATGCAAGGCCTCCCCCCTCCAAAGTGCTAGATTGTGCAGAGCACAGCAGACCACCATGATACACGTGACCCTCGCTGGGGCATACTGCAGGACTCCATCGGATCAATCTAGGCAACGGAATCTCATCTTCAACAGCTCAATGACCTGCTCAATGGTCATTCGGGTGGAGACGTGGCAAGTGTTGTACCTCTCATCTGCTGCAATGCGAGAGTTCCTCACAGGTGTCAGTAGTCATTGTTTTCAATGGGTATCCCTTGTCCCCGAGAATCCATCCCTGAAGGCAAGTGGGGGGGACCAAAAAAACAGTGGTACCTGGGACTGTCAAAGTATGTGTGCATCATGGTTGCTTCCCGGGAAGCAAGCACACACCTGAAGGAAACGGTTTCAGTGGTCACAGACCAACTGAACGTTGATTGAATGGAAGCCCTTCCTGATGATGAAGGCAGTTGGCTGGTCCGTGGGAGCCTTGATGGCCACATGCGTGTAATCTATCATACCTTGCACATGGGGGAATCCATCGATGGACCCGAATCCGATAGTCTTCTCGGCCTGACTGTCAGGGTCAGTCAGTAGCCTACATTGTGCAGGCCCTCTTAAACAGGGCATTGATCACCTCATTGATGCGGTGATGGGCTGCTTGCTGGGACACACCACGCATGTTCAAATGATCCAGAGGTGCAAAAGTTAAGTGCCACGGTGATCTTCAAGGCTAAGGACATAGGGTGACCATCGAATCTCATAGGCTGCAACTCGCCTGCAGCAGTGCGCAGAAGTGAGTGACGGCCTCCCTGGTGAGGTGTAGTCTTTGCTGACAATGACGCTCGGATATTTAGAAGTAGTTGATTCGAGTCTGGTACACTCTGTGGTGCAACTGGCCCCTTCTTCGAATGGCCGGCTGCTGCTGCTCTCATCGTGGAGCTGCATGGGCAGGTGCAGCTGCCTCCTGGCCTTCCCTCCATTGGAGGTGCTGCATCATGCCACAGGAGTTCAAAAAGACAGCGGATTGGATTTTGTGCTGGAGGCAGGGCTCCTGGCGCCGGGACAAAAAGGCAGGGGGAGCCTCGCTCTGCCTTTTCATGACCCCACCCAGCAAGAGCAATCCTCCAATCTTTTTAAATCAAATTTTCAGGAGCTGGGATCCCTATCCATTGTAAGACAGAGATCCCACTTCCAAGAGCTGCTGGCCAATCAGAAGGCCAGCTGCTCAGCAGTATCAGCAGCACCACTGAGAGCGGTGGCCACTACCAGTACTACAGAGACCTCGGACCCAAACCCAGCGCTGGAAGCCCGGACCAGAGGTAGATGAGGCGGGGTTGCCGGGGCCAGTCCGGAAAGCCCCAGCGAGGGGGTTGGGGGTGGGCACGCAGTCCAGGGAAAGTGGGAGGGGTCCCAGGGTAAAGTTGTTCACGTTGGGGGTCCTCCAAGGTCCACAAATTGCCCACAAAGGAGGGACCCCCCACAAGCCCACAGGGAGGGCGCCTCATGTAGCAAGATGTCCTCTCTGCACAGCAGAGGCCCCAGAAGATCCCAGCAGCAGCAGGAAGAGTCCCTTAAGGGTCTCAATTGGCCTCTGGGTGGGAAGGCTCCCTGGAAGATTGCTTGACGACGGGGATACGATGGCCCCACCGCCCTGCCACCACGCCTCCCCCCCCCCCTCGGCTCCCTATCGTGATACTCCATGCCCATCCGATTCTGCCTCGGGACGACACAAAATCCTGGCCAGGGTGTATGAGTCCCATGGCCTTGCAGAGATGAAGTTGCCTTGACAGCTCTGCTTTCGCTACTCCTCTCGGCTGTCTCACTAATGGCCCTCAGTGCCCACCCTTGCTGATAGCCAACCCTCTCACCCAATAATATGGCCACCCATGCAGATCACCTGAGACCAAGCCCGCCTAGTACTGCCAGCTGAGACCAAGACTACCCCATAGTGCCATCCGAGACTAAACCCACCTGTGCAGACCACCCGACACCACGAGCCTCCATGCATACCACACAGCACTGTAGGCTGAAAATGGCCTCCGCTCCCCCCTCTTCTCCTATCCAATGCTGTTCATTGCTACATACCCATCGCAGCACTGAGGCCTCATCTTGGTGGCACCAGCTTTTAATGGCCGGGGATCCAAAGACACGTGACAGCTGCCCGTTTGTCCACTTAATTCCAAGTCCCCCACTGAATCACTTTCAATGGCCTGCAAATGTATTATAAGTAACTGTTCTGCAACTTAAACTGCAGTCCCATCACGTTGGGGTTGTGATGCCACTGTGGCGGTTTTCTGCCGCTGACTAAATCCAGAACAAACGTCACAACATCAGGTTTCCGGGCAGATGGGTCTGATACTATTCTCCGGACCCCCACGCCTCATTCCCACTCCAAACATGCTCAGCAAATTCAGCCCATAAACTGGATTTACGAACATACGAACATATGAATTAGGAGCAGGAGGTCACTCAGCCCCTCAAGTCTGCTCTGCCATTCAATAAGTACATGGATGAACTGATTACTCCATATTTCCACCTACCCCCAATAACCTTCCACCCCCTTGCCAAGAATCCATCTACCTCTGCCTTAAAAATATTCAAAGACTCTGCTTCCACCACTTTTTGAGGAAGAGAATTCCAAAGACTCACAACCCTCTGAGAGATATAAATTCTCCTCATCTCTGTCTTAAATGGGCGACCCCTTATTTTTAAACAGTGATCCCTAGTTCTAGATTCTCCCACAAGGGGAAACATCCTTTCCACATCCACCTTGTCAAGACCCCTCAAGATCTTATATGTTTCAATCAAGTCACCGCTTACTTTTCTAAATTCCGGTGGATACAAGCCTAGCCTGTCCAATCTTTCCTCGTAAGACAGCCTGCCCATTCCAGGTATCAGTCTAGTAAACCTTCTTTGTACTGCCTCCAATGCATTTACATCCTTCCGTAAATAAGAAGAACAGTACTGTACACAGTACTCCAGATGTGGTCTCATCAATGCCCTGTATAGCTGAAGCATAACTTCCCTACTTTTGTATTCAATTCCCCTCACAATAAGCAATAGCTTTCTATTACTTGCTGTACCTGCATACTAACCTTTTGCGATTCATGCACTAGGACACCCGGATCCCTCTGCATCTCAGAGCTCTGCAATCTCTCACCATTTAGATAATGTGCTTCTTTTTTATTCTTCCTGCCAAAGTGTACAATTTCCTACTTTCCCACATTATACTCCATTTGCCAGGTCTTTGCCCACTCACTTAACCTATCTACATCCCTTTGTAGCCCCCTTATGTCCTCTTCACAACTTAGTTTCCTACCTATCTTTGTGTCATCAGCAAATTTAGCAACCATACCTTCAGTCCCTTCATCTGAGTCATCTAAATAAATTGGTAAAATATGAGGCCCCAGCACAGATCACTCTGGCACACCATTCATTACATGCTGCCAACCAGAAGAAGACCCATTTTTGCATACTCTCTGTTTCCTGTTTGCTAGACAATCTTCTATCCATGCCATTATGTTACCCCTACACCATGAGCTTTTATTTTCTGCAATAACCTTTGATGTGGCACCTTATCAAATGCCTTGGAAATCTAAGTACAATACATCCACTGGTTTCCCTTTATCCACAGCACATGTGACTCCCTCAAAGAACTTCAATAAATTGGTTAAACATGATTTCCCTTTCACAAAACCATGTTGACTCTGCCTGAATACCTTGAATTTTTCTAAATGCCCTTCTATAATGTCTTTAAAAATAGCTTCTAACATTTTCCTTAAGACAGATGTCAAGATAACTGGCCTGTAGTTTCCTGCTTTCTGTCTCCCTCCCTTTTTAATAAAGGAGTTACTTTCCCTATTTTCCAATCTAGCAGAACCTTCCCCGAATCTAGGGAATTTCCACTGCACTTCCAACGAAGCTATGGGGGCTAAGTGAGAGTGGACTACTACTTGTAGTTGCACTTAACCTAAGCATCCTAACATGCATTTACACTTAAGTGCGATGGTTCCAACACTTGCCATTTAATGAATCAAAAGGATATTTATGACACTTTGTTCTACCTTTCTCTCTATGTTCTGTCTGTTTGCATTTCTTCAGCAATGGCTGAGTTGTTGCATATCCTTCTACTGTGATACACTAAGTACTTAATGATAATCAATATATTCAGTTCCCAGTGGTCTATGCATCTTATGTGCTTGGTGTAGCAGTGCTCAAAATGCGCAATTCCCTAATGTTCTGGTGAGGTTATCAGTGCAGTGCTCAGCCAGTCTCAGGTCTAGTTTCCTAGCATTCCAATAGTAGTTGGTCTTGTTTCCCAGGTTATTTATATTTATTAAGAGTTTTACTTTACTTTTCTAACATTATTATAGTAACATCTATCCAGTTCCTTCCAAATGTGCTTGGGTTGGGGAAAACCAGGCTTGAAGTAGCAATTTGTTTTCAGGGTTTTGATTTTGAATAATCTGAATTGAGGAGCAGCGGGAGGTTACGAAATTGAAACTATTGCAAATACTCATTAATGTGAGTGCTGGATCCAACAGTTTTTGTTCTGAATCACAGTAAGTGTGGCAGTGCAGATTCCTGGACACAGTACTAAGGAAGGACAAAACGTCATCCCAAATGCATCCAAAATCTAAGTGATTTGCATCCGCTTTCTGACTTCAATGAGTTGGACCCTGAAAAACTGTGGTGATTTCAGTCATCCCTCAGCTTGCACATTGGTATTGCTGGTGTGTAGCAGCCCTCTGGAATCAAATACTTCTCAGAGTTCTATGGGTTAGATCAAATCTGCTGAAAATGCAATTGTTATTTAATCTCTTTTAAGTTTAACAAATACTTGAAACTTTAAGCAATATTTGATTAATATACCTTTTAATTTATCATTTTAGGTCAAAATAAACTGGCAACTGGATGCCTTATAATCCTCCTGACTTCAAACTTTTCACACCTTAATTTCAAAGTATCTGGTGGTGATGACTTCTGTATTGTTCAATGGAGAGCAGGACTGATCATGCCTGGAGTGATGGCCTAGCTCAGAGACCTGGGATAACAGAAGACTCAATTAAAATGCAGATATATGAAAGACTTCAAAGTTTTAAAACTGTACACAACAACCAGCAAGCTTCCTCCTGTGTGTTTGAACATGCTGAATAATGCAAGTTTGGTGCCTAGAAGATCAAACTAAAATATTGGTGCCCTCTGCAGGCCAATATGAAAATCTCACTGCACAGTTCTCTTGTATGATTCCAGATTGCCAATTATAACTGCAACCGTTCATCAACAAATTAGATTAACGGTTTATGCTTCAAGGTCATTGTTGAATATACATTTTTCTGGATTAGCCGCAAATGGTGAATTGAATTAGTGCCATGATTTTACTAAGGATTAGATGATGCTACCAAATGTGAGCTATTTTTCACACAAGCAGCACATTTGCCTTAATATATGCAGGTCTAAACTCTCTGAATAGGTTACAAATGTAGGCATTTTTTTTATAATGTTGAAATTGTTTTCCCGAATGATAACTTATGGAGTCAATGCTCAATGATAACACTGCTACCATATAGCTTTGCAGGAAATGCTTTGAATACCCCGGCTCTTCAGTAAGTAGACCACTTCACCTTTTTTTATCCCTGCACAGAAGTAAATGTGAAATTGTGGAAGAAATAGGCTGTAGTAGTAAAATTGAATAGTTGAAAGCCTTTATAGGTCACATGAAAAATAGATGAAAGGCAAGAGACAAACAAAAGTTGGTAGTAGAGAGTAGAGAAGAGAGATTTGTTTCTTAGTCCCACTGCTTCTTCCATGATCCACTAAATCTAGGTACATTTTTATACCTTAATGTATAGAGCAGTTATTATGTTTGAACACAGGGATATATGTACATTTAGATTCATTGATGCAAACTAAATGCTAGAAGTTGTATTTGATGTTATTTTTTAATGCAAACGTCTGTTGAAATACTCTGTGGTGATCACCTTTGTTAATACCTGTACAAAAGGAACATGATTTTCTTCTCTGTATTAATGCTCTGTTGGTCCTATGGTACTTGGAAAACCAAATCTGCAGTAAAATGTGTTTCAAACATATGCCTTTGCTGTATTTGTGATTCATGGTACTGCTTTGTTTGGCGGTGCTATTAAGAACTAAACTGTAGTAAAATGTGGTTGTAAAAACATTCTGTACTTGCCTGCTCAAACCCCCTTTTATTTTTGGCAAATGCTTATATTTGATGCCAAATGCTACAGCCTGGAGTTTTATTTCAGCCTATGTATTTCTATTTATAATACAATAGGAGTATAGTGATTGGTTTGTTACCTAACATATTACCAGAGCACTTAAACCATACCGTTTTTCTTTAAGATAGAGGTTGAATGATATGGTGAGTAAAAGCATGTTCTTAATTCTCATTGATTATGTTGGAATTAGTCCAAAAGCTAACAGAAACATTGCCCCAAAGGGAGTCTACCATCTGTGCAATTAAGATGTGATTCTTTGAGACCAGATAATGGCCAGATTGAGATCTTTATTAAAACAAGTAAAATTAATTGTTTGTTAGATTCTACTTTTAAAATATATTCGTTTGGTAGTACAGAACTTGAGTATTGCTGAAAATAGAGACATTATATCGAAGCTTTTCGTCTTGCACTCATCAGGACAATCCGCAAGAATACCAATGTAAAGAAAACAAGAAATTTATACTGTATGAGAAGAGAGTGCTGATTGGTTGGCAAGTGAACGCTGATTGGTAGAGGCATTGTCATGGAGAATGCACCAGTTAACGGTGACTGGCAGTTAACTGCCAAGCTTTGTTTGAAATTTAAACCAGGCAGCTTGACTTTGATTGGTCAAGGCATTGCCCTGAGGAATGAACCAGTGAATGGCTGTCACTTATTTTGTTTAGCTGAAACAGGCACAATGTTTGTATATATTCTTTCTGTCTGCAAAGAACAGGGCCCTGTGTATTAATACATGTAGCTTCCAGTACGCGCAAATGCGCCACGAGCCCTACTGACAATCTTAAATTGGTTGTCAGCATAATTCTTAGCACACTGAGGATGATTTAGCAAATGTTGTCCAATCGTAAAATCACATCTAATGTCAGTGCCCGTTAACTGGTGCATTCTCCATGGTCACGCCTCTACCAACCAGAGTTCACTTGCCAACCAATCAGCGCTCTCTTCTCATACAATATGACAATATGAATTTGTTGTTTTCCCTTACATTGTTATTCTTGCGGAATGTCCTGATGAAAGCAAGACGAAAACCTTGGACATAATGTCTCTATTTTCAGCAATGCTTTTAAAAAAATACTGCCTTCAAACTCAGTTTATGCTGGTTATGCTTGAAAAATGGAAACCTAAGCTGATTTATTTGGAAATCATCTTTTGTCCAAGCATAGTCCGGGCATCAAGGGGCAGTAATTCACCATGGGTGAGTGCAGTATCGCAACGATTGCCTATTATATGCCCAGCCCAATATTCAGTCGCGTTGACTTCAGTAGAACTGACAGCCAATTTGATATTGCCCATTTTGAACTGCCAGTCAAGATGAATTACTACACCCATGGATCTCTACCAAGATCATCCAAAACAACTAGAGAATATTAAGAATGTTTTACTTTTAATTATTTAACCATTTGTCATCATTAGTGAGTTATAAGTCCTTAAAATAATGACTGCAACCTAAATGATTAAGCCCATTGTTTTGATTTGTCTGGCAAGTTACCAGCAAGAACACTAGGTAGATTTTCAGCTTCACCAGCTGAAATGCATAGAATGAAAATTGGGCGGTTTCTATAATGGGCAGATGATCCACTTCACCAGAATTCTGTCCAGGTAGCGGAGTTGAAAACCGACCCATTTTCTTTCACATATTTCAATGAAACATTTATTTTTTATAGTTGTAGATAATACTGAGGAACTTTTTCTCATTCTCAACTATAAAAGGAGATCTGAGCACTGATGGACTTCCATCCAAGAAAAAATCAGAGATTGGAGTCAAATTTGGCAAATTTAAGTTT
The DNA here is from genome assembly GCF_036365525.1 of Heterodontus francisci. NCBI lineage: Eukaryota > Metazoa > Chordata > Chondrichthyes > Heterodontiformes > Heterodontidae > Heterodontus > Heterodontus francisci. Next base: position 105,170,419 of record NC_090373.1, on the reverse strand, counting down.
ATACTTATTTTAAACTCCTCGTAATGCCTGATTTTTACGATCTGATCTCTTCTTTGAAAGGAAGTTTAGTTCCTGTTTACTTGCACATCCTTGTGCTAAAGGCACTTTTCAAAAAGCCTTTTTATTTTAAACAAATAAATTTTGCAGGATTAATATATTGCTGTGGGAAAGTATTTAATGCTCTGCGTATTTATTGCAATAATGTAAAACAAAATGTTATTGACTCAAAAAAGTGGCAATATTATTGATTTTATCAATGCCACTGCTAGGTATAAGAAGTGAACACTTTTCCCCTTGCGACATACAGTGCAAGCATCAATTTACAGGTAATTCACAGGGAGTGAAAGGTTATCATGGGTAGGCGGGAATGTGGAGTTGAGGTTACAATCAGATTAGCCATGATCTTATTCAATGGCAGAGCAGGCTCGAGGGGCTGAGTGGCCTACTCCTGCTTCTAATTCATACTGTCATGCAGGCCCCCACCTGCCAATCATGAGGCATATTAATTTCGCCACATGGACATTAAATTTCAAACTGTTATTGAAGTGAAGAAAGGACTTGCCTTAAAAAATTGCCAGATCTTGACTGGAAAGACATTTGCATATTAACAGACAGTGTTTGGAAAGACAAAGCAGCCATTCCCTGACACATTCAACCCATAATTGACCCTTGGCTGGAAAGACATTTGCATTTTAACAGATAGTGCTTGGAAAGGACAAAGGATCATTCCCTGACACATTCAACCTACAATGGACTTTTGATCACCAGACATGGAAGGTGGGGGAGCTCGCATTGCAGGTTGACTGCTAAGATGGCCGAATACACAAGCGGACATGGTCAAACCAGCTAACTTGCTGGGCAACCTGAATTTTTTAAGTTTGCACGAACAGTTTGGGCAGAAAGCTCTTTGCTCCTAGACTGGGAAGATCTCTCCTGGCTGGCTTGCCACAGCTTCTCCTGTCTGCCTATTCCCATCTCTTTCTCACAGAACTCCAAATCTACTGAAGAGACATGAACCCTAAGAGAGAAAAGTGTCCTACAGTGAACAAGGTTTAAGAAGAATACTGGGCCCCAACAAAAAGTAAGATCTACATACAATCAAGGACTCTATAGTGAGCTCGAAGAACCATAACAAAACCTCATCAGATATTGCCTCAAACCTTTCCACTTTATTTTTCTTCTGCTCTTTTCGGTCTCTATTTACATGTATGTATCGCGTATGCATGCTAGCGTGGGCACGTCGTACATCCGTAGGCGTCAACCGAATTAGAGTTGAAGTTCAAGTTCAATAAATTTCAACTTTTCTTCTTTAAACCTAAGAAATCTTGTTTGTGCTGGTTTCTTTGCCTTATAATTGGAAAGTGGTGAACAAGGATTCACCAAGGGGGAGCTAAAAACACAGTGTGTTTAAATTTAAACCCTTTTTTACAGTAAACCAGGTGAAGGCTGAGAGGGACCCCTAGTCGTAATAGTATGTTCGTGTGTTCATAATTGTGAGCTCCACATGGATGAATGAATGAATGAATGAGAAACAATTTCTCCTATTCCCCAGCAATGACTTGTCAATAGCATCAAAGGTGATTGTTGATGGCACCATATTGCCAACTCTCTAAGTAAGGAGAACACGATGGCCAGAATTTTTCGTTGGGTGGGAGGCCCCGGCTACTAGCTGAAAAGTCAGTGGAGAACCCGCCTCCGCCGGGTCTGGGGAGCTAGGCCTGGATTTTTCACTCCCCAAGCCCTTAATTGGCCTTGGGTGGGACTGCCACCTCCTTGAGGCAGAAAGTCCCACCTAATAAAGCTGTCGGCCAATCAGAAGGCCAGCAGCTCTTAGTCCCAGCAGGGCCACCTGGAGTGGTGGCCATTGCTGGGACTACACCTAGCCATTGCAAGCAAGGTAAAGGACAGCCCCGAAGGACAGTTACTTTTTCAGGGCCTCACTGGGGACAATCGGCCGGGCCCCGGTGAGGCAAGAGGGGTCGGTTAGGGGGGCAGGGGGAGTATTGTGTGTTAGGGGCAGTTGGAGCTTCGGGGATGGCCTTCCGTGAGGCACAGAGTGCCCGATCAGGAGGGCTCCTCCCCGCAGCCTGCAAGAAGGCCGCCTGGTTTTACCACTTTTGTCGCCGAGCCACCGAGGGTAAAATACCCATGGCAGTGGGAGGAGGCCCTTACGTGCCAGTTAATTGGCCACTTAAGGGCCTTGATTGGCCTGGGGCGGGTGGGCCATTTCTCGCCACCGCCACCCTTCGTAAAATTGCAGCGAGGGCAGGAGGGGACTGGGAACAGACCTCACCACCCCCCTGTCTCCCACTCAATTTTATGCCCCCGCCACCAACCTGCTCATTTGGGGGCTGTAAAATTCCAGCCAATGTTGTTCATTCAAGCACAGCCAACTCCCTCTCATCAAAATGTGCATCTTGTCACTAACCTCAGGAAAGCTGTCCACAAAAACAATTTGAATTTCTATTTCCCACAATAAATATTCTTATGGTGCCAATTTAGTGTAATTAATGTCATGGATTTGTGCCTGAAAGAGAAGAGCTTCTTCCTATTGCAAGATGATGACTGATGTGGATGAAGAAAGTCATTATTCCCATTTCTAGCTCATCCATCTTGGAACAAAAACATAAAGACAAATTTTCCTCTTATTGTGCTTGAGCGTAAAAAATCACCAGGGTGCAACCTGAACATCGAGTGGAGAGAATCATACATGTACGACATGTACATGCAGAGCCTGCCATTTTCCTATCCATTAATATGAGTGGATAGCAATCAGGCAGGCTGCATTACACACATGGATCCTCACTGTTCGATAGCTGTCTACACTACATTCAGGTGATCCTTTGCATCCAATTGTAATAACAGGAAACTCTTCTCCTTCCAATTACAGCACACAGCTGTTTCTCAAATGCAAGTTTTCTAATTGGAATTTTATTTCATTATTATTGTTGTTGTAGTAAGCAAGTCGGGTGCCTCATTATTCACAGTTCCTTAAATTGAAGATATCATCTCTGTGTTAAGGTTTTGGTGGCCATTGCAATTTAAAATTTTAAGTTCATTTGCACATCTCCCAAAATACTATTTTTCAATGAAGCAGGGGTCTACTTAGCATTCAAACACCAGGGGGGTCCTCACTGTCATCAACCACGGTAGAAACACTGGTCTGAAGAGGACAAGGTAAGTTTCTTTTTTAAATGCCTTTTTGAAACAGTCACCTCCCAATCGTTCTGGAACATTTCCACCATCCACCCCCGCAACACACACCCCCCACCCCCCATCCCCCCAACCCCCACAAGCCACCATCCCCCCATCTCCCATCAGCCTCTGATTCACTGATTGCTGGGAACTGTTCTGACTGCTGCGGCCTCCTGATGCAAAATTCCCCCTCCAGTCTGCCACCCAGAAAGTGAATCTGGCCAGGTACCAGGCTGGGCTTTGGGAACTATAATTTAAATGGGACACTGCTGTTAAGTCCCTGAACTCCCTGGGTGTGCCAACCACAATCGAGCTCGTGTGTACCATTCCCGCATCCTAGTAAAAATCGAGGGCCAACAGTCTGACAGAACTTTGAAGGATTATTTTCTGGGTTAAGCAGTTCAGGGGATTCTCCTTTAAACTTCAATACCCAAGTTTTCTCATCTGTCTAGGTTTTCCAGTTTAAGGTTCTGAAATTCTCAGTGGGCCACTCTCCCAACAGAAGAGGGTATCCCCCTCATCTGTCTCCAATAGAAAACACAGACCTCATTCCAAATCATGGGCACAGTCAATGAAGAGTAAAATCGCCGAGTGTAAAACAGGCAGCCAATTCACAGAATCACAGAATTGTTACAGTGCAGAAGGAGACCATTCAGCCCATCATGTCCACACTGGCTCTCTGAAAGAGCAATTCACTCAGTTCCATTCCCCCGCCTTCTCCCCGTAACCCTGCACATTCTTTCTTTTCATATAACAGTCTAATTCCCTTTTGATGCTTCAATTGAACCTGCCTCCACCACGTTCTCAGGCAGCGCATTCCAGACCTTAACCACTCACTGTGTGAAAAAGGTTTTCCTCATGTCACTTTTGCTTCACTTACCAAATACTTTAAATCTTTGCCCTCTCGTTCTTGATTCTTTCACGATTGTGAACAGTTTCTCTCTAGCTACTCTGTCCAGACTCCTCATGATTTTGAATACCTTTATCAAATCACCTCTCAGCCTTCTCTTCTCCAAGGAAAATAGTCCTAACTTCTCCAATCTATCTTCATAACTGAAATTTCTCATCCCTGGAACCATTCTCGTGAATCTTTTCTGTACTCTGTCTAATGCCCTCAGGATTTTCCTTAAGTGCGGCACCCAGAACTGGATGCAATACACCAGCTGAGGCTGAACTAGTGTCTTATATAAGTTCAATGCAACTTCCTTGCTCTTGTACTCTATGCCCCTATTAACAAAGCAAAGGATATTTTATGCTTTATTAACTGCTCTCTCAACCTGTCCTGCCACCTTCAATGGCTTATGCACATATACACCTAGGACCCTCTGCTCCTGAACCACCTTTAGAATTGTACCCTTTATTCTATATTGTCTCTCCATGTTCTTCCTACCAAAATGAAGCACTTCACATTTCTCTGCATTGAACTTCATCTGCCACCTGTCTGCCCATCCCACCAACTTGTCTATGTGCTTTTGAAGTTCTACAATATTCTCCTCAGAGTTCACAATGCTTCCAAGTTTCGTATCATCTGCAAACTTTGAAATTGTGCCCTGTACACCAAGGTCTATGTCATTAATTCGATCCAGTCAGTTTCCTACTGGGTGGATTAGGTTAAAATTCTACCTATTTTAATACTAATTCACATAGACCAAAAGATCACAGACTCAGTTCTTATTCTGTGCTGAGGTAGCTGATCTCAGCTGGGGCTTGTTATGACCAGGTGAGAAAGGTGTCCAGGGGTCCCTTTCAGCCTTCACCTGGTCTTACTTTTAAAGGTTTTTTTTAACACACTGTGTTTTTAGCTCCCCCTTAGTGAATCCTTGTTCACCAATTTCCAGTTATAAGGCAAAGAAATGAACACAAACACACAGGTTTTCTTAAGTTTAAAGAAGAAAGAATGAATGTTATTAAACTTAAACTCTAATTCGGTTAATGCCTACGCATACACGGCGTGCCCAAGCTAGCATGCATATGCGATACACACATGCAGAAAGGGACAGAAAGAACAGAAGAAAAAATAAAGTGGAAAGGTTTGAGGCAATATCTGATGAGTTGTTTGTTACGGTTCTTCGAGCTCACTGTAGAGTCCTTTGATTGTAGGTAGATCTTGCCTTTCGTTGGGGCCCAGTATTCTTCTTAAACCTTGTTCACTGTAGGAGACCTTTCTCTTCTGAGGTTCATGTCTCTTCGGTGGGTTTTGGAGTTCCATAAGAAAGAGATGGGAGCAGACAGGAGAGGCTGTGACGAGCCAGCCAGGAGAGATCTTTTCAATCCAGGAGCAAAGAGCTTTCTGCCAGCTCTCAGTTCAAGCTGTACAATTCAGAAAAAAACTCAGACTGCCAAGCAGGTTAGTCATGTGACTAACAGGTTTGACCATGTCTGTTTGTGGATTGTATTGGAGCAGGAGATAGTTCCTTTGTTCCAACACTGTCTGTTAATATGCAAAAATGCAGCAGCAGTCAGCAACAGACCTGGAAGAAGACGGATCTGGAGCAGGACCTAGAGAAATAAAGAGCAGGGTTCGAGGCCCTTACCTACCTTAGACCGGAGCAGCGGCAGTCAGTGGCGGGGCTAGGAGAAGGCAGATCTGGAGCGGGACCTGGAGAAATAAAGAGCGGGGCTCAAGGCCCTTACCGACCTTAGACTGGAGCAGCGGCAGTTGGCAACGGACCTGGGAGGAGGCGAATACAGTGTCGGACCTGAAGAAATAAAGAGTGGGGCTCAAGGCCCTTACCTACCTCAGACCGGAACAGCGGCAGACCTGGAAGGAGGCGGATCCGGAGCAGGACCTGGAGAAATAAAGAGTGGGGCTCGAGGCCCTTACCTACCTCAGACTGGAGCAGCAGCAATCAGTGGCGGACCTGGAAGGAGGCGGATCCGAAGCGGGACCTGGAGAAATAAAGAGTGGGGCTCGAGGCTCTTTCCTACCTTAGACTGGAGCAGCAGCAGTCAGTGGCGGACCTGGAAGGAGGGGGATCCGAAGCGGGACCTGGAGAAATAAAGAGTGGGGCTCGAGGCTCTTACCTACCTCAGACCAGAGCAGCGGCCGTCGGCAGGCTCTCTAGCTGTGTCGACGCACGCTGGGTTTGAAAAGAGGAAAGAAACTACCTGTGACATCATGGGAAATCTGTAAGTTGATTGGTTGGTAAGTAACAGCTGTTATTACCAGTAAATAGCTTAAAACATCAGGGGGTAAAAAGTTCTTTTTTTTAAACCCTCAAATAGCTACCTTTTAAGTGATAAGGTTAGTACTACTCAGGTCCTTTAATTTACTAATTTATTAATAATTACTAATTAGAACAGTGCTGTTTGGACAGAGTCAGGCTGTAAGTTGTGTGTGAGGGCTTTTACTGACTAGGGGAAAGGGGTGCTCTTTGCAGTATTTCTTTTCTCTTCTGCCTTTTCATCCTCGACAGTACAGGAGAAGAAGCTGATTGGCAAGTAACTGGTAAGTTATTCCACTTATTACATTAGTAATAGTTAGTTTGTAAAGCTAAGTAATGGCAGGGCAGGGCAGCCAAGTGGAATGTGCATCCTGTGGCATGTGGAAACTCATGGATGCACCATGTGTCCTTGACAAAAACATCTGCAAGAAGTGTCACTGGCTGCAGAAGCTTGAGCTCCAGGTTTAGGAACCCGAGCAGCGGCTAGAGTCACTGTAGTGCATCCGCGAAGCAGAGAACCAAGTGGATAGCATGTTTCAGGAGGTAGTCATCCCGAAGCTTAAGAGAGTACCCCTTTCCCCTAGTCAGTAAAAGCCCTCACACACAACTTACAGCCTGACTCTGTCCAAACAGCACTGTTCTAATTAGTAATTATTAATAAATTAGTAAATTAAAGGACCTGAGTAGTACTATCCTTATCACTTACAAGGTAGCTATTTGAGGGTTTAAAACAGCAGCAGCCAGAGCAATGGCACAACAGCTGGCACTGTTGTTCAGCAGGGAGGGACAAAATGCAGAAGAGCAATAGTTATAGGGGAATCTATAGTCAGGGGCACAGATAGGCGCTTCTGTGGACGTGAAAGAGACTCCAGGATGGTATGTTGCCTCCCTGGTGCCAGGGTCAAGGATGTCTCTGAACGGACAGGGGGCATTCTGAAGGGGGAGGGTGAACAGCCAGAGGTTGTGGTACACATCGGTACCAACGACATAGGCGGGAAGAGTGATGAGGTCCTGCAGGGGGAGTTTAGGGAGTTAGGTAGTAAGCAAAAAAAACAGGACCTCTAGGGTTGTAATCTCGGGATTACTCCCTGTGCCACGTGCCAGTGAGGCTAGAAATAGGATGATAGTGCAGCTAAACATGTGGCTGAGCAGCTGGTGTAGAAGGGAGGGTTTCAGATATCTGGACCATTGGGATCTCTTCAGGGACAGATGGGACCTGTACAAGAAGGACGGGTTGCATCTAAACGGGAGGGGCACTAATATCCTGGCTGCAAGGTTTGCTAGCATCACTCAGGAGGGTTTAAACTAGTGTGGCAGGGGGGTGGGAACCAGAGCAGTAGGACATCTAATGAAATAAATGAGGAGGACATAGTAAATAAGGCCAGTAGGACTAAGAGGAAGAGCAGGCAGGGAGATGTTGCTGAGCACAGCGGGACTGGTGGTCTGAAGTGCATTTGTTTCAATGCGAGAAGTATAACAGGTAAGGCAGATGAACTTAGAGCTTGGATTATATGGTGTTGCTATTATGTTGTAATATGATGTTGTTGCTATTACAGAGACTTGGTTGAGGGAAGGGCAGGATTGGCAGCTAAATGTTCCAGGCTTCAGAAGCTTCAGGCGGGATAGAGGGGGATGTAAAAGGGGTGGGGGAGTTGCATTACTGGTTAAGGAGAATATCACAGCTGTACTGCGGGAGGACACCTCCGAGGGCTCATGCAACGAGGCAATATGGGTGGAGCTCAGGAATAGGAAGGGTGCAGTCACGATGTTGGGGGTTTACTACAGGCTTCCCAACAGCCAGCGGGAGGTAGAGGAGCAGATATGTAGACAGATTTTGGAAAGATGTAATGGTAACAGGGTTGTGGTGGTGGGTGATTTTAACTTCCCCTATATTGACTGGGACTCACTTAGTGCTCGGGGCTTGGATGGGGCAGAATTTGTGAGGAGCATCCAGGAGGGCTTCTTGAAACAGTATGTAGATAGTCCAACTAGGGATGGGGCCATTCTGGACCTGGTATTGGGGAATGAGCCCGGCCAGGTGGTCGAAGTTTCAGTGGGGGAGCATTTCGGGAGCAGTGACCATAATTCCATAAGTTTTAAGGTACTTGTGGATAAGGATAATAGTCGTCCTTGGGTGAAGGTGCTAAATTGGGGGACTAATTATAACAATATTAGGCAGGAACTGAAGAATTTAGATTGGGGGCGGCTGTTTGAGGGTAAATCAACATCTGACATGTGGGAGTCTTTCAAACGTCAGCTGATTAGAATCCAGGACCAGCATGTTCCCGTGAGGAAGAAAGACAAGTTTGGCAAGTTTTGGGAAGCTTGGATAACACGGGATATTGTGAGCCTAGTCAAAAAGAAAAAGGAAGCATTTGTAAGGGCTGGAAGGCTCGGAACAGATGAAGCACTTGAGGAATATAAAGACAGTAGGAAGGAACTTAAGCAAGGAGTTAGGAGGGCTAAACGGGGTCATGAAAAGACATTGGCAAACAGGATTAAGGAAAATCTCAAGGCTTTTAATAAGTATATAAAGAGCAAGAGGGTAACCAGGGAAAGGGTTGGCCCACTCAAGGACAGAGATGGGAATCTATGTGTGGAGCCAGAGGAAATGGGTGAGGTGCTAAATGAGTACTTTGCATCAGTATTCACCAAAGAGAAGGACTTGGTGGATGATGAGCCTCGGGAAGGGAGTGCAGATAGCCTCAGTCATCTCATTATCAAAAAGGAGGAGGTGTTGGGTGTCTTGCAAAGCATTAAGGTCGATAAATCCCCAGGGTCTGATGGGATCTACCCTAGAATACTGAGGGAGGCAAGGGAAGAAATTGCTGGGGCCTTGACAGAAATCTTTGCATCCTCATTGGCTACAGGTGTGGTCCCAGAGGACTGGAGAATAGCCAATGTTGTTCCTTTGTTTAAGAAGGGTGGCAAGGATAATCCAGGAAATTATAGGCCGGTGAGCCTTACGTCAGTGGTAGGGAAACTATTAGAGTGGATTATTTGGGACAGGATTTACCATTTGGAAACAAACAAACTTATTAGTGAGAGACAGCATGGTTTTGTGAAGGGGAGGTCGTGTCTTACTAATTTGATTGTGTTTTTTGAGGAAGTGATGAAGATGATTGATGAAGGAAGGGCAGTGGATGTTATCTATATGGACTTTAGTAAAGCCTTGGACAAGGTCCCGCATGGCAGACTGGTACAAAAGGTGAAGTCACACGGGATCAGAGGTGAGCTGGCAAGATGGATACAGAACTGGCTCGGTCATAGAAGACAGAGGGTATCAGTGGATGGGTGTTTTTCTGAATGGAGGAATGTGACTAGTGGTGTTCCGTCTGGATCAATGCTGGGACTTTTGCTGTTTGTAGTATATATAAATGATTTGGAGGAAAATGTAGCTGGTCTGATTAGTAAGTTTGCGGACGACACAAAGGTTGGTGGAGTTGCGGATAATGATGAGGATTGTCAGAGGATACAGCAGGATATAGATCGGTTGGAGACTTGGGCGGAGAAATGGCAGATGGAGTTTAATCCGGACAAATGTGAGGTAATGCATTTTGGAAGGTCTAATGCAGGTGGGAAGTATGCAGTAAATGGAAGAACCCTTTGGAGTATTGACAGGCAGAGAGATCTGGGCGTACAGGTCCACAGGTCACTGAAAGTGGCAATGCAGGTGGATAAGGTACTCAAGAAGGCATACGGCATGCTTGCCTTCATCGGTCGGGGCATAGAGTATAAAAATTGGCAAGTCATGTTGCAGCTGTACAGAACCTTAGTTCGGCCACACTTGGAATATTGTGTGCAATTCTGGTCGCCACACTACCAGAAGGACGTGGAAGCTTTGGAGAGGGTACAAAGGAGGTTTACCAGGATGTTGCCTGGTCTGGAGGGCTATGAGGAGAGGTTGGAAAAACGCAGATTGTTTTCACTCGAACGACGGAGGTGGAGGGGCGACATGATAGAGGTTTACAAAGTTATGAGCGGCATGGACAGAGTGGATAGTCAGAAACTTTTTCCCAGGGTGGAAGAGTCAGTTACTAGGAGACATAGGTTTAAGGTGCGAGGGGCAAAGTTTAGAGGGGATGTGCGAGGCAAGTTTTTTACACAGAGGGTGGTGAGTGCCTGGAACTTGCTGCCAGGGGAGGTGGTGGAAGCAGATACGATAGCGACGTTTAAGAGACATCTTGACAAATAGATGAATAGGAAGGGAATAGAGTGATATGGGCCCCGGAAGTGAAGAAGGTGTTAGTTTAGGCAGGCATCAAGATCGGCGCTTTCTTGGAGGGCCGAATGGCCTGTTCCTGTGCTGTACTGTTCTTTGTTCTTTGTTCAGAGAGGGACTGGGTGGCTGTCAGACAGACAAGAAGGTCAAGGCAGGTCGTGCAGGAGTCCCCAGAGGGCATCCCACTTTCTAACCAGTATTCAGTTCTGAGTACCAACGGGAGAGGTGGTTCCTCTAGCGAGTGCAGTGAGAGTCATGACCGGAGCACCATGGGTGGCTCAGCTGTGCAGGGAGGGAGGATAAAGGACAAGAGAGCAATAGTGATAAGGGGTTCTATAGTTAGGGGAACAGATATGCATTTCTGTGGTCGCAGATGTGATTGCAGGATGGTATGTTGCTTCCCTAGTGCAAGGGTCATGGATATCACCAAGCGGCTACAGGGCATTCTGGAGGGCGAGGGTGCACAGCCAACGGGTGTGGTCCACATTGGTACCAACGATATAGGAAGAAAGAAGGATGAGGTCCTGCAGACTGAATTTGGGGAGTTAGGAACGAGATTAGCAAGCAGGATCTCAAAGGTAGTAATCTCTGGATTACTCCCAAGGCCACGTGCTAGTGAGTCTCGAAATAGGAAATTACACCAGATGAATGCGTGGGTGGAGAGATGGTGCAGGAGGGAGGGCTTCAGATTTCTGGGGCATTGGGATTGGTTCTGGGGAAGCTGGGACCTGTAAAAGCCGGATGGTCTGCACCTGAACAGGACTGGGACAAATACCCTTGCAGAAAGGTTTGCTAGTGCTGTTGGGGATGGTTTAAACTGGCTTGGCAGGGGGATGGGAACCTGAGCACAGTCTTAGATCAGACAATTTCAGGGCAGGGAACAGGAGGCAGAAAATTAGCAAGTGACTCTGAAAGACAGAAGAAGCAAAGGTTAAAAAGTGTGCAGCACAGGAATTTAGCAGTGTTAAAGGGTATTTATTTAAATGCAAGGAGTATAGTAAATAAAGCCGATGAGCTGAGGGCACAGATAGACACATGGCAACATGATATCGTTGCTATAATGGACACTTGGCTTAAGGAGGGGCAAGAATGGCAACTGAACATCCCTGGATATACAGTTTTCAGGCGGGATAGAGAGGGAGATAAAAAGGATTATTAGTTAAGGAATCAATAACAGCTTTGAGGAGGGATGATATGATAACTGAATCATCAAATGAGGCCATATGGGTGGAGTTCAGAAATAAAAAAAAGGGAAGCCACCCCAAATAGTGAGAGGGAGGTAGAAGAACAAATATGTAGGCAAATTTCAGAGTGCAAAAACTATAGGGCAATAATAGTTGGGGATTTCAACTATCTCAATATCAAGTGGGATACAAACAATGTGAAGGGCACAGAGGGGACAAAATTCTTGAACTATGTTCAAGAGAACTTTTTTAGCCAGCACGTAACAAGCCCAATGAGAGGGAGCAAAATTCTAGATTTAGTCTTCAGTAATGAAGCTGGGTAAGTGGAGGAAGTAACAGTGGGTAACCATTTTGGAGATAGTGACCATAATACAATAAGTTTTAGCATAATCATGGAAAAGGACAAAGATAACATAGGAGTAAAAGTTCTAAATTGGGGGAAGGCAAATTTTACGAAACTGAGAGGTGACCTGGTGAAAGTGGACTGGATGCAGCTACTTGAAGGAAAATCAGTGGCAAACCAGTGGGAGGCATTCAAAAGCGAGATACTACAGGCACAGTTCAGGCATGTCCCCACAAAGATAAAGGGTGGCACTGCCAAATCTAGAGCCCCCTGATTATCTAGAAGCTTACAGGCTAAGTTTAAGCAGAAAAAGAAAGCTTATGATGATCACAAAAATCTTAATACTTTAGAAAGCCTAGAGGAGTATAGAAAGTGCAGGAGTGAAATAAGAAAAGAAATTAGAAAAGCAAAGAGAGGACATGAAACATTATTGGCAGGTAAAATCAAGGAAAACCCAAAGATGTTTTATTAGTACATTAAGAGCAAGAGGATAACTAAGGAAAGGGTAGGGCCTTTCAGAGATGTACAAGCAACTAATGCGTGGATCAGAAGATGTGGGCAGGATTCTTAATGAGTTTTTTGTCTCTGTCTTCACAAAGATGAGGGTTGATGTAGACATTGTAGTTAAACAGGAGTGTGAAATATTAGATACAATCAGCATAATGAGAGAGGAAGTACTACAGGGTCTGACATCCTTGAAAGTGGATAAATCGCCAGGGCTGGATGGATTGCATCCCAGGTTGTTAAAGGAAGCCAGGGAGGAAATAGTGAATGCTCTTGGGATCATCTTCAAATCCTCACTAGATACAGGCAAGGTACCAGATGATTGGAGAGCTGCGAACGTTGTACCATTGTTTAAAAAGGGTGTGAAAAATAGGTCAAATCATTATAGGCCTGTCAGTCTGACCTCAGTGGTGGGTAAATTGTTAGAATCTATTCTGAGGCGTAGGATAAACTGCCACTTAGAAAGGCACGGATTAATCAGTGATAGTCATCATGGATTTGTTAAGGGAAAGTCATGTCTTACTAACTTAATTGAGTTTTTTGAGGAAGAAACAAGGATTGATGAGGGTACTGCAGTGGATGTTGTCGACATGGACTTTAGTAAGGCATTTGACAAGGTCCCACATGGCAGACTGGTCAGTAAAATGAAAGCCCATGGAGTACAGGGGAATGTGGCAGGTTGGATCCAGAATTGGCTTAGGGACAGGAAACAAAGGGTAGTAGTCAATGGATGTTTTTGTGAATGGAAAACTGTTTCCAGTGGCATTCCACAGGGCTTAGTGTTGGGCCCCTTGCTGTTTGTGGGATATATTAATGATATGGACTGAAATGTGGGAAGCATGATTGGGAAATCTGCTGATGACACAAACATTGGCCATGTAGTTGATAGTGAAGAGGATAGCCATAGGCTCCAGAAAGATATCAACGGTTTGGTTGAGTGGGCGTAAAAGTGTCAAATGGAATTCAATCCAGAAAAGTGTGAGGTAATGCATTTGGGGAGGGGAAATAAAGCGAGGGAACACACAATAAACGGGAGGATATTGGGAGGGGTAGAAGAAGTGAGAAACTTTGGAGTACATGTCTACAGATCCCTGAAGGTGGCAGGACAGGTAGATAGAGTGGTGAAGAAGGCATATGGAATGCTTTCCTTTATTGGCTGAGGTATAGAATTCAAAAGCAGGGACGTAATGCTGGAACTGTATAAAACGCTGGTTAGTCCACAGTTGGAGTATTGCGTACAGTTCTGGTCACCCCATTACAGAAAGGACATAATTGCTCTGGAGAGAGTACAGAGGAGATTTACAAGAATGTTGCCAGGGCTCGAATGTTGCAGCTATGAAGAAAGAGTGGATTGGCTAGGGTTGTTTTCCTCAGAACAGAGGAGGCTGAGGGGTGACTTAATAGAGGTGTACAAAAGTATGAGGGGCCCAGATAGAGTCGACGGGAAGGACCTGTTTCCCCTAGCAGCGAGGTCAATTACCAGGGGCACAGATTTCAGGTGATTGGTAGAAGAATTAGAGGGGACATGAGGAAAAGCTTTTTCACCCAGAGGATGGTGGGTGTCTGGAATTCACTGCCAGGAATGGTGATGGAGGCAGAAACCCTCAATTCTTTTAAAAGGTACCTGGACATGCATGTGAAGTGCTGTAACCTGCAAGACTATGGACCAGGTGCTGGAAGGTGAGATTAGATTGGGCGGCTATTTTTTTTTCTGCCAGCATGGACATGACGGGCTGAATGGCTCCTTCTGTGCCATAATTTTTCTATGGTTCTATGCTTCTATTCTATATCTTTCCAGCCAAGGGCCTAGAAACCCCTTGTAACAGGCCGTCTCTTCTTCCCAGCAACAATTCGACATTTAATGTCCATGTGGTGAAATTAATGTGCCTCATTCTTGGCAAGTGGGGGCCAGCATGGCAGGCTCTACAATTTTTCCTAACACCCCGTGGCTAAGGAGGAGAAAAATATAGTTATGGTGCCCACTGGTATGTAGTGTATGTGTTGGAATCAGAAGAGAAAAAGATTAGGGTCAATTGTGATGCACTCCATAACAAAAGAGCCCTCCTATATTCCTGTCTTGGCTCACATATCAAGATTGACCCTTTGGGTCAGATACCTGAGGGCTACTGGCATCCATGTAACCATATTGCAGTGGGAGTCTACACCTTCAGGAAAGGGCAGAAAAGAGAAAACAAACAATAAAATTGTCTGCTCTTCATCACAACAGTAATATCTCTTCCTGAATGTGTGCTAAAGTGGAAAATGATTATACATGTTAATACTAGGCTCATGCTAGGCCCCGCCTGCCAAGAATGAGGCACATTAATTTTGTCATTGAACATGATTTTAAACTGTTACTGGAGTGAAGAAAAGACTTGATAAACAGATCAGCCGTGGTTGGAAAATAAATTTGCATATTAACAGACGGTGATTGGAAGGACAAAGGACCATTCCCTGACACATTCAACCCACAATGGACCTTGATCACCAGGTATTGTGTGTAAGAGGAGCATTCCAGAGATTGCTCAGGTGATACAATCCAAGATGTGGTCGACCAGTTAGTCACATGACTAACCTGCTGGGCAACCTGTGTTTTTTACTGAATTGTACAGTTTGAACTCAGAGTGTCTGTTTGCTCCTGGACTGAAAAGATCTCTCCTGTCTGCTCCCATTTCTTTCCCACAAGCCTTTAAATCCACTGAAGACAAATGAACCCCAAGAGAGGAAAGTCTCCTGCAGCGAACAAGGTTTAAGAATACTGGGCCCCAATGAAAAGCAGGATCTACCTACAATCAAAGGACTCTACAGTGAACTCAAAGAACTGTAACAAAACCTCTTCAGATATTGCTTCAAACTTTTCCACTTTATTTTTCATCTGCTCTTTTCTGTCTCTATTTGCACGTGTATATCATGCTTGAATTCTTCGAGGATGTAACGAGTAGAGTTGATGAGGGGGAGCCAGTGGATGTGCTTTATTTGGACTTTCAGAAGGCTTTCGACAAAGTGCCACATAAGAGATTAGCATGTAAAATTAAAGTGTATGGGATTGGGGGTAGTGTATTGCAACGGATAGAAAATTGGTTGGCGGACAGGAGACAAAGAGTCGGGATAAATGGATCTTTTTCCGAATGTCAAGCAGTGACTAATGGGTTATCGCAGGGATCAGACCCCAGCTATTCACAATATACATTAATGATTTAGATGAGGGAACTAAATGTAATATCTCCAAATTTGCAGTTGACACAAAACTGGGTGGGACGGTGAGTTGTGAGGAGGATGCAGAGAGGCTTCAGGGTGATTTGGACAAGTTGAGTGAGTAGACAAATGCATGGCAGATGCAGTATAATGTGGATAAATGTGAGGTTATCCACTTTGGTAGCAAAAACGGGAAGGCAGATTATTATCTGAACGGCTATAAACTGAGAGAGGGGGATATGCAGCGAGACCTGGGTGTTCTCGTACCCCAGTCGCTGAAGATAAGCATGCAGGTGCAACAGACAGTAAAAAAGGCAAATGGTATGTTGGCCTTCATATCGAGAGGATTCGAGTACAGAAGCAGGGATGTCTTGCTGCAATTATGCAGGGCCTTGGTGAGGTCACACCTGGAATATTGTGTGCAGTTTTGGTCTCCTTATCTGAGGAAGGATGTTCTTGCTACAGAGGGAGTGCAGCGAAGGTTTACCAGACTGATTCCTGGGATGGCAGGACTGACGTATGAGGAGAGATTGAGTCAGTTAGGATTATATTCGTTGGAGTTCAGAACAGTGAGGGGGGATCTCATAGAAACCTATAAAATTCTAACAGGACTTGACAGGGTAGATGCAGGAAGGATGTTCCCGACGGTGGGGGAGTCCAGAACCAGGGGTCATAGTCTAAAGATATGGGGTAAACCTTTCAGGACTGAGATGAGGAGAAATTTCTTCACCCAGAAAGTGGTGAGCCTGTGGAATTTGCTACCACAGAAAGCAGTTGAGGCCAAGACACCTTTCTCACCTGGTCGTAACACAGTGCAATGCAGTTTATGTCAGTACATAATGTGTTTCCAAAGAAATTATATAAAGACTTGCAAACAATTTTCACGAAGATAGAAATCCTTGAAAATCCAATCATTTCTTTGAGACACATTTGCATTGAAAATTAAGCCAATAAAAGACTCACAGTAGAAACCATATCATAAATCCAGACACTAAAGACTTCTGTAAAGTTAAACCAAGGACCAGCTTTGTTTGAAAATTCATGGACACAACATGGGGTGACAATGCACACACACTTCAGTGAGCAACTCTAGCACTGGTACTTGACTGCTGAATATTGTACACCAGTCTAGGCAGGCAGCAGTTTAAAATATCTCAGGGTGCACAGCTTAATGTCACAATAAAAATCATAACTGGAACATTAAAATCAACATCCATTCAGTGGTTGCTCACTGTGACTTATATACGCCCACCTAAAATAGGGAAAGACAAACACACAACTTGTAAGTACAATTGAACCATGCCAACCTGAACTTATCAATTCATGAGGGCCTCTAGGATCTCCTGAAGACAGAGCTGAAATCTCACTAGCCTTTTTATGACAAGATTAATGCTTTGGAAGCACCCTCATTCAATGCTGAGGCATACTGGAAAGAATTTTGGGACAATGCTAATTTCCCAAACAAAAAGCTGATTGCTGACCCTACAAAATAACTTCCAAGCTTCAATCTAACCTGGAAACAATGGACTGTTGAACATTGAACTGTTTCAGAATTTGTATGGCAGACGAGGGAGGCAGTGGCCTAGAGGAATTGTCACTGGACCAGAGACCCAGGATATTGCTCTGGGGGACATGGGTTGGAATCCCACCACGCAGAAGGTGGAACTTGAATTAAAATAATCAATCTGGAATTAAAACCTCGTCTAGATTGTCTAATGATGGCCATGAAACCATTGTCGATTGTTGTAAAAACTCATCTGGTTCACTAATGTCCTTTAGGGAAGGAAATCTGCTGTCCTTATCTGGTCTGGCCGACAGGTGACTCCAGACCCACAGAAATGTGGCTGACTTTTAAATACCTTCTGAAATGACCTAGAAAGCCACTCAGTTGTATCCAACTGCGACGAAGTCAATAAGGAATAGCACCGACAACGGCAAACCCAGCCCTGTCGACCCTGCAAAGTCCTTCTTGCTAACATCTGGGGGCTTGTGCAAAAGTGAGGAGAGCTGTCCCACACACTAGGCACACAACATCCTGACAGAGTCATGCTGACAATGTCCCAGACACCACCATCCCCAGCAGAGGTGGCGGCATAGTGGTATACAGTCGGGAGGGAGATGCCCTGGGAGTCCTCAACATTGAACCCAAACCCCATGAAGTCTCATGGCATCAGGCCATACATGAGCAAGGAAACCTCCTGCTGATTACCAACTACCGCCCCCTCAGCTGATGAGTCAGTACTCCTCCATGTTGAACAGCAATTGGAGGAAGCACTGACGGTGGCAAGGGTGCAGAATGTACTCTGAGTGGGAGATTTCAATGTCCATCACCAAGAGTGGCTCGGGAGCACCACTGCTGGCTGAGTCCTAAAGGACATAGCTGCTAGACTGTGGCAAATGATGAGGGAAAAGCTTACTTGATCTCGTCCTCAACAATCTGCCTGCTGCAGATGCATTTGTCCATGACAGTATTGGTAGGAGTGACCACCGCACAGTCCTTGCGGAGCGAAAGTCCCATCTTCACATTGAAGATACCCTCCATCTTGTTGTGTGACACTACTACAGTGCTAAATGAGATAGATTTCAAACAGATCGAGCAATGCAAAACTGGGCATCCATGATGCACTGTGGGCCATCAGCAGCAGCAGAATTGTACTCACCTACAATCTGTAACCTCATGGCCCAGCATAACACCCACTGTACCAGAGATCAACCCTGGTTCAGCAAAGAGTGCAGGAGGGCATGCCAGGCACAGCACCAGGCATACCTCAGAATGAGATGTCAGCCTCGTGACGCTACAATCCAGGGCTACTTGCGTGCCAAACTGCGCAAGCAGCATGTGATAGACAGAGCTAAGCAATCCCATAACCAACAAATCAGATCTAAACTCTGTAGTCCTGTCACATCCAGTTGTGAATGGTGGTGGACAATTAAGCAACTAACTGGAGGAGGTGCTCCACAAATATCCCCATCCTCAATGATGGGGGGCGCGCAGCACACCAGTGCAAAAGACAAGGCTGAAACACTTGAAAGAATCTTCAGCCAGAAGTTCTGAGTGGATGATCCATCTCGACCTCCTCCTGAAGTCCCGAGCATCACAGATGCCAGTCTTTAGCCAATTCGATTCACTTCATATGATATCAAGAAACGACTGCAAAGGCTATGGGCCCTGACAACATTCTGGCAATAGTACTGAAGACCTGCGCTCCAGAACTGGCCGCACCCCTAGCCAAGCAGTTCGAGTATAGCTACAACACTGGCATCTACCCAGCAATGTGGAAAATTGCCCAGGTATGTCCTGTATACAAAACGCAGGACAAGTCTAATCAGGCCAATTACCGCCCCATAAGTCTACTCTCAATCATCAGTAAAGTGATGGAAGGTGTCATCAACAGTGCTATCAAGCAGCACTTGCTTAGTAATAACCTGCTCAGTGACTCTCAGTTTGGGTTCTGCCAAGGCCACTCAGCTCCTCACCTCATTGCACCCTTGG
Organism: Heterodontus francisci; assembly: GCF_036365525.1. Taxonomy (NCBI): domain Eukaryota; kingdom Metazoa; phylum Chordata; class Chondrichthyes; order Heterodontiformes; family Heterodontidae; genus Heterodontus; species Heterodontus francisci. The sequence goes on along the minus strand of NC_090373.1, from coordinate 105,151,119 downwards.
TTCAAACATGGACAAAAGAGCTGAACTCAAGAGGTGAGGTGAGAGTGACTGTCTTGACTTCAAGGCAGCATTTGACCGAGTATGGCATCAAGGAGCCCTAGCAAATCTGGAGTCAATGGGAATCAGGGGGAAAACCCTCCACTGGTTGGAGTCATATCTAGCACATATGAAGATGGTTGTGGTTGTGGGAGGTCAGTCATCTCAGCCCCAGGACATCACTGCATGAGTTCCTCAGGGTAGTGTCCTAGGCCAAACCATCTTCAGCTGCATCATCAATGACCTTCCTGCAATCATGAGGTCAGAAGTGGGGATGTTCACGAATGATTGCACAATGTTCAGCACCATTCACTCCTCCTCAAATACTGAAGCAGTCTGTGTAGAAATGCAGCAAGACCTGGACAATATCCAGGCTTGGGCTGATAAGTGGCATGTAACATTCGCACCACACAAATGCCAGGCAATGACCATCTCCAACAAGAGAGAATCTAACCATCTCCCCTTGACATTCACTGGCATTACAATCACTGAATCCCCCACTATAAACATCTTGGGAGTTACCACTGATCAGAAACTGAACTGGAATAGCCATATAAACACCGTGACTATAAGAGCAAGTTAGAGGCTAGGAATCCTGCAGTGGGTAACTCACCTCCTGACTCCCCAAAGCCTGTCCACGATCTACAAGGCACAAGTCAGGAGTGTGATGGAGTACTCTCCACTTGCCTGGATGGGTGCAGCTCCAACAACACTCAAGAAGCTTGACACTATCCAGGACAATGCCGCCCATTTGATTGTCACCCCATCCACAAACATTCACTCCCTCCACCACCGACGCACAGTGGCAGCAGTGTGTACCATCTACAAGATGCATTGCAGCAATGCACCAAGGCTCCTTAGACAGCACCTTCCAAACCCGCGACCTCTACCACCTAGAAGGACAAGGGCAGCAGATGCATGGGAACACCACCACCTGCAGTTCCCCTCCAAGCCACACACCATCCTGGCTTAGAACTATATAGCTTTTCCTTCACTGTCGCTGGGTCAAAATCCTGTAATTCCCTTCCTAACAACACTGTGGGTGTACCTACCCCACATGGACTGCAGCGGTTCAAGAAGACAGTTCACCACTACCTACTCAAGGGTAATTAGGATTGGCAATAAATGCTGGCCTGGCCAGCGACGCCCACATCCCCATGAATGAATAAAAAAAAGATGCAGTTTTTTCTTACACCTCTGGAAGATGAGAGACAGTGTACAATGTGACTACAGACACCAATGTGGACCACATGGTGCATGTTTTGATTGTTTGATGGAGGCATCTCAGACTTACACCTAGCCACTTCCAAAGCTACCCACTGGTTCACCAATCTTGACTTGGTTATTTGAATGTTGCTATTCACCTCTTTTGGCATGCAATTTATAATCCACACACCACTGTCAAACTGATTCCCATATAAAGCAGAAGACTTGTACACAGTCAAATGTAAATGACTTGTTTTTGCCATTCAATTCTCAGCCATGCCAATTATATAGTGAATTAGAAATCAAACTGTGACATGACTTGTGTTGGTTCATCATTCATTCACAAGTGAATGATCAATCGGGCAGCAGGGTTGCAAGGATTGAACCCACAGCATAAAACTCAAAGCCTGATAAACCCAGACTGCTGGAAAAAAAAATCTGTGATGTTTGAAACTCTTATACTTGCTGTTATTTGTTTTATCCTGTTACCAATTTTTTTTGTTGTAAATGTCTTGGTATTCAAACACTGGATGAAAAAGTTATTGCAAAGCAACTCACTCAAAACCCATTAACTTACATAGTTAAAACCATGCTCATTAGATGTTGGAATGAGTTTTTCTTTATTTTTTCATGGGATGTGAGCGGCGCAGGCGAGGCCGACTTTTATTTCCCATCCCTAATTGCCCTTGAGAAGGTGGTGGTGAGCTGCCTTCTTGAACTGCTGCAGTCCATGTGGAGTAGGTACACCCACAGTGATATTAGGAAGGGGATTCCAAGATTTTGACCCAGTGGCAGTGAAGGAACGGTGATATAGTTCCAAGTCAGGATGGTGTGTGGCTTGGAGGGGAACTTGCAGTTGATGGTGTTCCCATGCATCTGCTGCCCTTGTCCTAGGTGGTAGAGGTTGCGGGTTTGGAAGGTGCTGTCATGCATCTTGTAGATGGTGCACACTGCTGCCACTGTGCGCCGGTGGTGAAGGGAGTTAATATTTGTGCATGGGGCACCGATCAAGCAGGTTGCCTTGTGCTGGCTGTTGTCGAGCTTCTTGCTTGCTATTGGAGCCGCAATCATCTGGGCAAGTGGAGAGCATTCCATTACACTTCTGACCTTGTGATGGAGGAAAGGTCATTGAGGAAGCAGCAGAAAATGGTTGGGCCTTGGACACTACCCTGAGGAACCCCTGCAGTGATGTCCTGGGACTGAGATGATTGACCTCCAACAACCACAACCATTTTTCTTAGTGCTAGGTATGACTCCAACCAGTGGAGAGTTTTGTCCTGATTCCCATTGACTTCAGTTTTGCTAGGGCTCCACGATGCCACACTCAGTCAAATGCTGCCTTGATGTCAAGGGCAGTCACTCTCACCTCACCTCGTGAGTTCAGCTCTTTTGTCCTTGTTTGAACCAAGGCTGTAATGAGGTCAGGAGCTGAGTGGCCCTGGCAGAACCCAAACTGAACGTCACTGAGCAGGTTTTCTTTTTCTGAGGTTATTGCTGAGTACGTGCCATATGATAGCACTGTTGACGATGCCTTCCATCACTTTACTGATGATCGAGAGTAGACTGATGGGGCAGTAATTGGCCAGGTTGGATTTGTCCTGCTTATTGTGTACAGGTCTTACTTGGTCAATTTTCCACATTGTTGGATGGATGCCCAGTGTTGTAGCTGTACTGGAAGAGCTTGGCTAAGGACACAGCCAGTTCTAGAGCACAAGTCTTCAGTACCATTGCTGGAATACTGTCAGGGCCCGTAGCCTTTGCAGTATCCAGTGCCTTCAGTCGTTTCTTGATATCACCTGTAGTGAATCAAACTGGTATGATGCTGGGGACTTCAGGAGGAGGCCAAGATGGATCATCAACTCGGCACTTCTGGCTGAAGATTGTGGCAAATATGTCAGCCTTACCTTTTGCACTGATGTGCTGGGCTCCCCCCTCATTGAGAATGGGGATATTTGTGGAGACATCTCCTCCAGTTAGCTGTTTTATTGTCAACCACCATTCACGACTGGATATAGCAGGACTGCAGAGCTTAGATCTGATCCATTGGTTATAGGGTCGCTTTGCTCTGTCTATCACATGCTGCTTGTGCTGTATGGCACACAAGTAGTCCTGTGTTGTAGCTTCACCAGGTTGACATCTCATTTTCAAGTATGCCTGGTGCTGTTCCTGGCATGGCCTCCTTCACTATTGAACCAGGGTTGATGCCCCAGCTTGATGATAATCGTAGAGTGTGGGATATGTCAGGCCATGAAGTTGCAGTTGTGGTTGAATACAATTCAGCTGCTGCTGATGGCACACAGTGCCTCATGGATGCCCAATTTTGCATTGCTAGATCTGTTCAAAATCTATCCTATTTAGCATGGAGGGTCCTCAATGTGAAGACAGGACTTCGTCTTCATAAGAACTGTGCGGTGGTCACTCCTACCATTACTGTCGTGGACAGATGCATCTGAGACAGATAGATTGGTGAGGATGAGGTCAAGTAGGTTTTTCCCTCTTGTTGGCTCCCTCACCACCTGCTGTAGACCCAGTCTAGCAGCTATGGACTCGGCTAGCTTGGTTAGTGGTGGTGCTACTGAGCCACTTTTGGTGATTGGCATTGAAGGCCCCCAACCAGAGTACACTCTGTGCCCTGAGTTCGAAAAAGCTACACTGAAATTTTCGATAATTTCTTTAAAGGGCCAAAATTGTGATGGTGGCAGGTTTGGGGTCATGTCGCATATTGTGCAAACCTACCTCCTCTGACAAAAACAATTGATCTTACTGAAAACTGCGAGGTTAACCATCTGGTCCCCACAGTCTGGAAAATAGGCAGTGGGGCAGAGTGGGATATAATGGGGAGGGTGATGTTATTTTGGTGAAAAGTGAAAACAGGTACTGAGTGGGTGCTGTACTAATATTTTATGTCCATTTGAAAGTCCAGTTTTAGCATACAATTTTGATCTTAGTTGCTGATTACCATAATTTGAACTTGCCTGGAGCTATTAAAACAGACAATTGCAGGTTTAGTACTCAACCACTGATTTAATGCAATTTTTGTGCAGCAGTATATGGGGGCTCCATGCACCCAATTCCACTGACGGTGTGGAGTGAGCTGGCTAACACAGTAGCAGGTTTCAGAATGGCTCAGAGTCCAAGTGAGAGAGCACACTGAAGGTCCTGCTGGAGGAGGTCCAGAGGAGGAGGAACATCCTGTACCCATAGGGAGGAGCGAGCTCGCTTTGTCCTCTTGTCCCTCCTGTCCCTCTCTTCTGCAGCAGCTGGTGCTACTCTATGTACCCTCACCTGCTCCTCCCATTCCTCTTCCAAACCAAGGTATACCCCCTGCAAGATAACAATGAGCAAGCATTTCCTTTTTCCTGGTGACTCCTCTAAGGTGTCCAATAAGGTAGAGTAGCACAGCATTCACTCTTTTTACGCGAAGTCCTCGACGAATTTCCAGAATAAACGTTGATAGTGTGTTGGTGAAGTCTTGACAAAGTGTCCTAGAAAATCTTCCAATTGTGTTTCAAAAGTTCTCTTCAAACCTCCAGCAGTAAGTGAATGGTAAATGGTGATATATACCTTTAAGTAGTGCTCAAAATCCTTAGCAACGACTTGCTTGTTCCCAATTGCTTGTCCACTGTTCGAGGATGTTAGGTCAAATACTATTCCAAATGCTGTGCAACTTCCATTTTGAGCGCTAGTAGGCAATTTAAGTGGCATTCAGCCCCTTAACAATCCTCCAGGTAGTTGTTCTTAGCACAAGTTCCATCTCCTTTACCAAGGTGGTGTCTTGCACTAAACATGGGCTAAACTGACGTTTCAGCTCAAGACCCCATCTTGACCACCTTGTAGGTTCTTTAGCATCTGAAGGAGTCATCAAAAATTATCCCCTGGGAGTTAATCCCAGCAGCAACACGACTGTTGGAATAATTGGTATGGAAACTAAGGAAATAGGCAAAAATCACAGTATGCCAAAATAATCTAAAGCAGGGAGCAAAATCAACTAATTATATGTGTTTGCACCAAACTAACCCAATTTTCCCATATACTTCAGAATGGAAGCTAGCTATAAGAATCCAACTGCAAAAGGCTAGGTCACTTACTTAAAAATTCATCCATTTAATATGGACACAAGAAGTACTGGGGAAGTGCCCACTAACACAATATGAATTTCAATGTACAACCTCATTAACATAACTCTTTTGCAAAGAGACTGATCCTGGCTGGCAATGCCGCTTCCCTTTATCTTAATTTTTTTCAGGTTGAGAATTGCAGTACACGGCAATTTGGATAATTACCCATGCAAAATCAAAATCCCAATCACAATCACTGTGGGACCTAAGTCCAATAGTGCCCAATAATGGGTGTGAAATGGTGTGCGCACTGGACTCATGCATGTGAAGAAAGAAGCCTAAAGACCATTCTAAATTCACCCATAGACCTCATTGAATAAATCCGGCAAGCTGCAGGCACCTGTTGGATGCCCCAACATGGCTTGACAATCATGGACCTTTGAATTTTGTATGTTTGAGAGAAGGAGACAAACAGGGGGTGGCGGGGGGGTGGGGGGGGGGTGCGTTAAAGGCGGGAGGGGGAAGTGGTGTCCGTGAGCGGCGTGCTCATTTAATGTGGAACAGAGATGTGGACCAGCTCCACAATTAGGTCGGTAGAAAAGTTAAAATGTAACTTTCAGATGGCAGCCTCCAGCGCTCCCTTTAAGTATCATTGGTTTGGCTTCAAAGCGCCTGAAGGAACAGGCTACAGCATGCATAATGATGCTTGTGATGTGGAATGAAGCACCAGAGCATCCTCAATGGGATTCACTCTCCAATTTTGTCTCTCTTCCTAAGAGGAGCAATAATCCTTCACACAGGGTCTTTCCTCAACGTGTCATAATTTACAAGTCCAAACTGGCACCCAACTGACCATTGGCACATAGAGTCATAGAATCATAACAGCACAGAAGGTGGCCATTTGGCCCATCAAGTCCATGCCGGCTCTCCGTAGAGCAATTCAAATCACTCCCCAGCTCTATCTTCATAGCCCTGCAAGTTTATCTCCCCCATCCCAAGACATGGCAGAGGCTGCTGATTAGATGGTTTCAATGTCAGTGACATAATTCCATGAGCTCCTTGTACTTATTGTTGGAGGTGAGAGTGGAGGGCACAGGGGAGAGGGGTTTAAGAAAGTGGTTTGTAGTTGAGAAAAGAAGGCCCTTTCAGAATGTTCTTGACACAATGGCGAAAAAGAAAACAAAGATTGACTCTTAAAGGAATGAATCACAGAATGAGGAATTATTAAGATGCTGCTCTAAAACTTTGCCACATCTCCACATAGAATAGATGAAAGCTTTTTACAAAAAATAATGCATAACATGGCACTGTTATTGGAACAGTTATTCATTTGGTCCTGTTCACTGGAAATCTATATATATATTGCACACTAACAGAGTTATGGAAAATGATCGTTTTTTTTCTTTCAATCACAGCCACTCAAAAGCTACACTTAATGCACCACATCAGTAGTACAGTGTAACAACTGGTTAAACTAGTTATGTGTACCATGGCTCAACTATTTCTTTTAATTTTCTGGTTGGAATCCTTTAAAAGAGAATTATAGGGCAAATTTGGGCATTTTCCTCTTCACAGAAAAGTTAGTACTTAAAAACACATAGATGCAAGAGATTTAAGGAACTAGAGTATACATCATAGAGAACTACAGGGATTGGAAGGATGGAAGAAAAGAAGAAAGACAGAAAGACAGAGTGACTGACAGACAGACTGACTGGAATTAAATCTAGCATCTTTTGCGATCTTAGGGTGTCCAAAAGTGCTTTACAGCCAATGAAGTACTTTTGAAGTATAGCCATTGTTGTAATGTAGGAAATATGGCAGGCAGGTTGCACAGAGAAAGGTCCCACAACCAGCAAAGAAATAAATGATCAGATGATCTATCTTAGATGTTGTTTAAGGGATAAAGTTTGCTCAGTTTACTGTGAGAACTCACCTGCTCTTTGTTGAAATAGTGCCATGGGATCTTTTATATCCAACTAAATGATTAGCCTGCTCTGTCATTCAATACGATCATGACTATCATCCACTTCAATGCCTTTTTCCCACATTATCCCCATATCCCTTTATGTCATTGGAATTTAGAAATCTGTCAATCTCTGCTTTAAACATACTCAATGACTGAGCTTCCACAGCCCTCTGGGGTAGAGAATTCCAAAGATTCACAACACTTTGAGTAAAGAAATTTCTCCTCATCTCGGCCCTAAGTGGCTTCCCCCTTATTTTGTGTCCCCTGGTTCTAGACTCTCCAACCAGGGGAAACATCTTATCTGCATCTACCCTGTCTACCCCTTTAAGTATTTTGTAGGTTTCAATGAGATCACCTCTCATTCTTTAAAACTCTAGAGAATATAGGCCAAGTTTCCCCACTCTCTCTTCAGAGGACAGTCCTGCCATCCCGGGAACAAGTCTGGTGAACCTTCGTTGCACTCCCTCGATGGCAATAATATTGTTCCTAAGGTAAGGGGAACAAAACTGCACATATTACTCCAGGTGCGGTCTAACCAAGATTCTGTACAATTGAAGTGTTATGACCGACCGTTCAAGAAATAGCCCCAAATCAAGATATATGATTTTGATTGTGGTGGGAGAAACGCACTGTTGATTCAGTCCTGTCCCTCCACAGATCGACTAGCACATCACTTTAAACTTTACAAATTAAAGAAACCCATAGCCAAATTGACCATCCACCAACCCCCTGAATGAGGCCAACCAAACCAGGTGTCTATAGATCAACAAATTAAATGTTTAATTAGAAAAACTAAATTCTGAAACACTACTAAGATGTAAACAATGTTTAAAATAGAAAAAAATAGTGTCCTTGCAGATTTACGCTCCTGCCAAAGTGGAATCTTCTAATGTGGAACAGTCCAAGGTTGCTTGAAGACCTCACAGCTGTCTGATGGAGAACAAAAAGGTTCGTCAACAGTAGAACATGCCGTAGTCCAGTTCAGCAGTTGAAGTGATGCTTTTCTTCTTCCAGCGATGAGCACTAATCAACAAATTGGTTTTTTTTCTCTGGCTTGACTTTTCAGAATTCTGAGAGTATAATAAATAGGCTTTAAACAACCAGAGGGAGAGCTTTCTTTTCCTTCAGTATATGCTGGCAAAACAGCTGTCTGTGTCTGTTTGTTAACTGTGTCTGTCAAAAGCCAGTTTTTTAGCTAGTTTTTCAAAAGGCAATCGGCATTCGAACATATGAATTTGGAGCAGGAGTAGGCCACGCGGCCCTTCAAGCCTGCTCCACCATTCAATACCATCACAGCTGAACTGATTACTCCACATTTCCACCTACCCCCAATAACCTTCCACCCCCTTGCTTACCAAGAATCTATCTGCCTCTGCCTTAAAAATATTCAAAGACTCTGCTGCCAGCGCCTTTTGAGGAAGAGAATTCTAAAGACCCACAACCCTCTAAGAGAAAAAATTTCTCCTCATCTCTGTCTTAAATGGGCGACCCCTTATTTTTAAACTGTGATCCCTAGTTCTAGATTCTCCCACAAGGGGAAACATCCTTTCCACATCCACCCTGTCAAGACCCCTCAAGATCTTATATGTTTCAATCATGTCGCCTCTTACTCTTCTAAATTCCAGCAGATACAAGCCTAGCCTGTCCAATCGTCCCTCCAAATACAGCCCGCCCTTTCCGGGTATTAGTCTAGTAAACCTTCTTTGTACTGTCTCCAATGCATTTACATCCTCCCTTAAATAAGGAGAACAGTACTGAACACAGTACTCCAGATGTGGTCTCACCAATGCCCTGTATAGCTGAAGCAGAACCTCCTTACTTTTGTATTCAATACGCCTCGCGATAAACGATAACATTCTGTTTTCCTAATTACTTGCTGTACCTGCATACTAACATTTTACGATTCAAGCACGAGGACACCCAGATCCCTCTACATCTCAGATCTCTGCAATCTCTCACCATTTAGATAATATGCTTCTTATTTATTCTTCCTGCCAAAGTGCACAATTTCACACTTTACCACATTATACTCCATTTGACAGGTCTTTGCTCACGCACTTACCCAATCTATATTCCTTTGTAGCCTCCTTATGTCCTCTTACAAGTGTCATTAGCAAATTTAGCAACCATACCTTTGGTCCCTTCATCTAAGTCATTTATATAAATTGTAAAAAGTTGAGGCCCCAGCACAGATCACTGTGGCACACCGCTCATTACATCTTGCCAACCAGAAAATGACCGAGTCTCTGTTTCCTGTTAGATAGCCAATCTTCTATCCATGCCAATATGTTACCCCCCTACACCATGAGCTTTTAATTTCTGCAATAACCTTTGATGTGGTACCTTATCAAATACCTTCTGGAAATCTAAGTATAACACATCCACTGGTTCTCCTTTATCCACAGCACATGTAACTCCCTCAAAGAACTCCAATAGATTGGTTAAACATGATTTCCCTTTCACAAAACCATGTTGACTCTGCCTGATTACCTTGAATTTTTCTATAATTTAATAATAGCTTCTAACATTTTCCCTAAGACAGATGTTAAGTAACTGGCCTGCAGTTTCCTGCTTTGTGTGTCCCTCCCTTTTTGAATAAGGGAGTTACATTTGCTATTTTCCAATCTAACGGAACCTTCCCCGAATCTAGGGAATTTTGGAAAATTAAAACTAACGCATCAGCCATCTCACTAGCCACTTCTTTTAACACCCGAGGATGAAGTCCATCAGGACCCACAGAATTGTCAGCCCGCAGCTCCAACAATTTGTTCAATGCCACTTCCCTGGTGATTGTAAATTTCTTGAGTTCCTCTCTCCCTTCCATTTCCTGACTTACAGCTAATACTGGGATGTTACTTGGATCCTCAATAGTGAAGACCGATGCAAAATATCAGTTCAGTTCCTCTGCCATCTCCTTATTATCCAGTATTAATTCCCCAGACTCACTTTCTATAGGACCAACACCCACTTTGTTAACTCTTTTCTTTTTTAAGTATCTATAGAAACTCTTACTATCTGTCTTTATATTTCTAGATAGCTTTCTCTCATACTCTAATTTTATCTTCCTTATCAATCTTTTAGTCATTCTTTGCTGTTTTTAATATTCTATCCAATCTTCTGACCTGCCTCCCAACTTTGCATAATTATAGGCTTTTTCTTTAAGTCTGATACTATCTTTAACTGTTTTAGTTAACCATGGATGGCAGGTCGCACCCTTGGAATTTTTCTTTCTCATTGAAATGTATCTATCCTGTGCATTCTGAAATATCCCCTTAAATGTCTGCCACTGCATCTCTGTTGACCTATTCCTTAACCTGATTTGCTAGTTCACTTTAGCTAGCTCTGATTTCATGCTCTCATAATTGCCCTTATTTAAGTTTAAAATACTAGTCTTGGACCCACTCTTCTCTCCCTCAAACTGAATGTAAAATTCAATCATATTATGATCACTGCGCCTTAACTATGAGGTCATTAATTAATCCTGTTTCATTGCACAATACCAGGTCCAGTATAGCCTATTCTCTGGTTGGCTCCAGAACATATTGTTCCAAGAAATTATCCCAAAAACATTCTATGTACTCCTCATCTAGGCTATCTCTGTCCATCTGATTTTTCCAGTTTATATGTAGGTTAAAATTCCCCATAATTATTGCTGTACTTTTCTGACAAGCTGCCATTATTTCTTCCTTTATACCCCAGTGTCGTTAATGTTAGGTGGCCTGTACACCACTCCCACAAATGATTTCTTCCCCTTATGATTTCTCATCTCTACCCAAACTGCTTCTACATCCTGGTTTCCTGAAATTAGGTCATCCCTCTCTATTGCGCTAATACCATCATTAATTAACAGAGCTACCCCTCCACCCTTTCCTAGATTCCTGTCCTTCCTAAATACCATGTACCCTTCAATATTCAGGTCCCAATCTATGTCGTCCTCCAGCCAAGTCTCTGTAATGGCAATCAGATCGTACTTATTTATTTCTATTTGTGCTCTCAGTTCATCCGTTTTGTTTCGAATGCTATGTGCATTCAGATACAGAGCGTTTAGTTTTGTCCTTTCATTATTTGCCTTATCTGTTGATTTACTCTTAGATTTGTACGCTCTGTCCCTTCCTGTCACAGTCTGTTTATCATTTCCCATATTAATACCTTTCTCTCTTGCCTTGTTTCGACTCTTTGATTTACTATATTGTCCATTGCCTCCACTATTCAGTTTAAAACCCTCTCTACTTCCCTAGTTATGTGGCTCACTAGAACACCGGCCCCAGCATGGTTCAAGTGTAGACCGTCCCAATGGTACAGCCACTACATTCCCCAGAACCGGTGCCAGTGCCCCACGAACCGGAACCCACTTCTACCACACCAGTCTTTGAGCCAGGCAGTAATTTCTCTAATTTTATTTGTCCGATGCCGATTTGCACGTGGCTCAGGTAATAATCCAGAGATTACCTTAATTTGGTGCCTAGTTCCTCATACTGACTATGCAGAACCTCTTTCCTTGTCCTGCCTATGTAGTTGGTACCTACATGGACCACAATTACTGGATCCTCCCCCTCCCACAGTAAGTTCCTCTCCAGCCCTGAGCAGATGTCCCGAACCCTAGCACCGGGCAGGCAACACAGCTGTCTGGACACTCAATCTTTGCTGCAGAGAACAGTGTCAATCCCCCTAACTATACTGTCCCCTACTACCAGTACATTCCTTTTTTTCTCCCTCCACTTGAATGGCTTCTTGTACCACGGTGCCATGGTCAGGTTACTTATCCACACTGCAGCCCCAACTCTCATTCAAACAAGCTGAAAGATCCTCAAACCTGTTGGACAATCACAAAGGCTGAGGCTCCTGTACTCCTGTCCTCTGGGTCCCCTTAACTGCCTCAGCTGCAGCCACACTCTCTTGTTCCTGACCACTGACCAAATCAGAAGACTCTATCCTAAGGGGTATGACTGCCTCCTGGTACAAAATGTCCAGGTAAATTTCCCCCTCTCTGATGGGTCACAGTGTCTGCAGCTCGGACTCCAGTTCAATGACTCTGAGCCGAAGCTCTTCGAGCAGCAAACACTTACTGCAGACATGTTTGCCTTGGATCACACTGGCATCCAGGAGTACCCACATGTACCATGAGCTAATGGTATGTTCAATATTTAAATTGAAATGTAGGACTCAAAGCCCATTAAAAATGGCGTCAGCGCCTGCGCAAAGGCTGCTGACGCCATTACCAGGGATGGACAGCCCGCCCCCTCCATGTCATCGGGGTGGGTGGTCCGCGCCATCGATTTAAATGAGCTGCCCGCTTAATATTGTGGCGGCTCTGTGACGTGTGGCCCGTGTGAATGGGACGCCATTGTTCGGGACCACAAATTTCAGCCCTCTATTTTCCCCCAGAATAAAGTACATCAGCCAGGTTTCTTTAATGAACAACAAAGTTATCAGTTTATTATAAACCAAGTTTTAACCAATAATGGAGTAAAATATACATACAAATTGAAATGCTAAAGCCCCTTATTTATCCTAACCCTTACTCAAACACACACATACACAACCGGTTAACTGGGAAATAAAGGGATTTTTGTTTACAGCTGTTACAAAGAAATTGAAGGAATAAAAAAAAACCCACTTAGGCTGAAAAGAAGGTATGGAAGGAGTCCTTTGTTTTGGTGAGGTGTCCCAAAAGCAAATAGGTGACTGTCAATGGGAGCTTCCTAGAACAGTTGTTTTCAGCTGATGTTGATGATCAGCCTGGGTAGGCTTTCCAAGAAAGCTCCAGTCAGGCTTTACAGCAGGAAGCAGCAACAAGGATTTTCTTGGGTCTTATAGCAGCAATTAGGTAGTAAAGGTTTCTCCAAATACAGGAGGAAATAGTAAAATAGTGAACAGACTTTATGCAGGAATTCTTTATAAGAGAGAAAGATATCAGCTGTCTTCTCCTGGCAGGCACGCAACAACCGACTTTTTGTAATCATTCAAAATGAAACCAAAAACTGTTCAGAAGCAAGACTCATAATAACCATAAATCTTGGCCTGTCACTCCTTTGCAAACATTTTTTTCCAAGTCAAAAGCACAACCCATGCCTGATTATTTGACCCCTTTCCTATCCTGAGTGGCGTGAAACAGGGCTGTGTTCTCGCACCCACACATTTTGGGATTTTCTTCTCCCTACTGCTTTCACATGCGTTCAAGTCCTCGGAAGAAGGAATTTCCCTTCACACAAGATCAGGGGGCAGGTTGGTCAACCTTGCCCGTCTAAGAGCGAAGTCCAAAGTACGGAAAGTCCTCATCAGGGAACTCCTCTTTGCTGACGATGCTGCTTTAACATCTCACACTGAAGAGTACGTGCAGAGTCTCATCGACAGGTTTGCGGCTGCCTGCAATGAATTTGGCCTAACCATCAGCCTCAAGAAAACGAACATCATGGGGCAGGACGTCAGAAATGCTCCATCCATCAATATTGGCGACCACGCTCTGGAAGTGGTTCAAGAGTTCACCTACCTAGGCTCAACTATCACCAGTAACCTGTCTCTAGATGCAGAAATCAACAAGCGCATGGGAAAGGCTTCCACTGCTATGTCCAGACTGGCCAAGAGAGTGTGGGAAAATGGCGCACTGACACGGAACACAAAAGTCCGAGTGTATCAAGCCTGTGTCCTCAGTTCCTTGCTCTAGGGCAGCGAGGCCTGGACAACGTATGTCAGCCAAGAGCGACGTCTCAATTCATTCCATCTTCGCTGCCTCCGGAGAATACTTGGCATCAGGTGGCAGGACCGTATCTCCAACACAGATGTCCTCGAGGCGGCCAACATCCCCAGCTTATACACACTACTGAGTCAGCGGCGCTTGAGATTGCTTGGCCATGTGAGCCGCATGGAAGATGGCACGATCCCCAAAGACACATTGTACAGCGAGCTCGCCACTGGTATCAGACCCACCGGCCATCCATGTCTCCGCTTTAAAGACGTCTGCAAACGCAACATGAAATCCTGTGACATTGATCACAAGTCGTGGGAGTCAGTTGCCAGCATTCGCCAGAGCTGGCGGACAGCAATAAAGGCGGGGCTAAAGTGTGGCGAGTCGAAGAGACTTAGTAGTTGGCAGGAAAAAAGACAGAGGCGCAAGGGAAGAGCCAACTGTGTAACAGCCCCAACAATCAAATTTTTCTGCAGCACCTGTGGAAGAGCCTGTCACTCTAGAATTGGCCTTTATAGCCACTCCAGGCGCTGCTCCACACACCACTGACCGCCTCCAGGTGCTTACCCATTGTCTCTTGAGATAAGGAGGCCAAAGTGAAGTGAAGGTGCCTTCCAGTCTGTTGACATTTCACTCAGTCCCAAACTTTCTGTTGACCTTCCTTTATAAAAAAAAACTCAAAGGTCAGCAATCTCCAGATGAACCCATGTCCATAATTTAACTAAAAGTTCTTTAAAACATATTTTACAAAAGAAACAGAAAAAATCTCGTAACAAAATGTAACACCGCTATTCAAGAAAGGAGGCAGAGAGAAAATAGGACATTTAGCCTGACATCAGACACCAGGAAAGTGCTGTAATCTATTATTAAGGAAGTATTAACAATGCACTTAGAAAATCATAATATGATCAGACAAAATCAACATGGTTTTACGAAAGGGAAGTTGTGTTTGACAAATTTATTAGAGTTTTTTGAGGATTGGGTAGATAGACAAATGTTTAGTCTGTCAGGAAATGAAGGGACATGGGGAGCAGTGGGAAAATGGAGTTGAAGCTGAAGATCAGCCATGATCGTATTGAATGGTGGAGCAGGCTTGATATGCTGTATGGTCTACGCCTGCTCCTATTTCTTATGTTCTTATGTTCTTGACCTGTCTGCAGCCTTTGACATGGTTGACCAACTATCCTTTTCCAATGCCACTCCACTGTCATCCAGCTGGGTGGAACTGCTCGCACCTGGTTCCATTCTTATCTATCTAATCATAGCCAGAGAATTGCTTGAAATGGCTTCTCTTCCTGTCCCCACACTGTTACCTCTAGTGTCCCCCAAGGATCTGTCTTTCGCATTTGATACTAAGCCAGTTTTTCTGCAACCTTGGGGTCACATTTGATCCCGAGCTAGCTTCTGGCCTCATATTAATGCCATCAGTAAGACCACCTATTTCAACCTACGTGACATCACCCCTGTCTCAGCTCATCTGCTGCTGAAACCCTAATTGATGCCTTCATTACTTTGAGACTTGATTTTTGCAACACATTCCTGGTTGGTCTCCCACATAATACACACCATAAACTTTAGGGTCTCCAAAGCTCTGCTGCCCATGTCTTAACTTACACCAAATCTCATTCACTTTTCACCTCTATGCTCACTGAGCTACTTTGGCTCCCAGTCAAGCAATGTCTTGATTTCTAATTCTCATCCAGGTTTTCAAATCCCTCCATGGCCACGCTCCTTCATATCTATGTAATCTCCTCCAGCCCAACAACTCTCCAAGAAAGGGCGGCACAGTGGCGCAGTGGTTAGCACCGCAGCCTCACAGCTCCAGGGACCCGGGTTCGATTCCGGGTACTGCCTGTGTGGAGTTTGCAAGTTCTCCCTGTGTCTGCGTGGGTTTTCTCCGGGTGCTCCGGTTTCCTCCCACAAGCCAAAAGACTTGCAGGTTGATAGGTAAATTGGCCATTATAAATTGTCACTAGTATAGGTAGGTGGTAGGGAAATATAGGGACAGGTGGGGATGTTTGGTGGGAATATGGGATTAGTGTAGGATTAGTCTAAATGGGTGGTTGATGTTCGGCACAGACTCGGTGGGCCGAAGGGCCTGTTTCAGTGCTGTATCTCTAATCTAATCTAATCTATATCTGTGCTCTTCTAATTCTGGCCTCTTGTGTATCCCCGATATTAATCGCTCCACCATTGGCGGCCATGCCTTCAGTTGCCTAAGCCCTAAGCACTGGAATAACCTCTCTACACCTCTCCACCTCTTTACAGTTATGAGAGGCTTCTATTTTAAAAAAAAAAAATTTTTAAGGACTTATAATTAAATTGTGGAAATGGATTAATTTGGAAGCCTGAAAAAATGCTCGACTGTTTTTTACCCATTGAAAGGACTCTTAATTGTAAACACTTACTGGAAGAATTAATAAGTGCTAAAAACAACCTCTACTGGAGATCACCTGCCTTAAGATAAATAACCAGCAGGAATCTTGGGCTAAGGGAAGATGTTTACAGAGACATGTCAAGGTTTATGGAGGTTAAGAGGTTGACTTTCTGTTTGGGGTTTGGATTGTTTTCAGTTCAGTTGTGGTGTGAATTGTTTGGAAGACAGTTGCTGTTTTGCCTGTGTTACGACAGAGGTGGGTGGAGTGCACTGTTTTTTCTAGTTCCACTTCTCCACAGCTCAGAACATATATTTAAATGTTTACCCAGTTATTGATATTGTCAATCATAGACTCTATTTTTATCCCAGAATAAAAATACACCAACCAGGTTTCTTTAATAAACAACAAAATTATCCGTTTATTATCAAACAAGATTTAACCAGTAACAGTTATGACCAGGTGAGAAAGGTGTCTCGGGGTCTCTTTCAGACTTCACCTGGTCTTATTGTAACAGGATTTAATTTTAAACACACTGTGGTTTGAGCTCCCCCTTGGTGAATCGTTGTTCACTACTTGCCAATTATAAGGCAAAGAAATGAGCATAAACAGGCTTTCTTAGGTTTAAAAAAGAAAAGTGAAATTTATTAAAACTTAAACTCGAATTCAGTTAACGCCTACGGATACACACCGCGCCCCACGCTAGCATGCATACGCAATACGCACATGCAGGTCGAGACCGAAAAGAGCAGAAGAAAAAAATAAAGTAGAGAGATTTGAGGCAATCTTAGAAGAGTTTCTTGTTACTGTGCTTCGAGCTCACTGTATTCCTTTTGTAGGTAGTCTTGCTTTTTCATTGGGGCCCAGTATTCTTCTTAAACTATGTTCACTGTAGGAGACTTTTCTCTCTTGGGGTTCATGTGTCTTCATTGAGTCTTCAGTTCCATGAGAAAGAGATCAGAACAGACAAGAGAGAGGTTTTTTTAGTCCAGGAGGAAACAGCTTTCTGAGTTTTTAAAAACCTGTGGCAAGTTCAAATTCAAAAAATCTCCAACAGCCAGTTAGTCATGTGACTAAACTGGTCTGACCACGTCTGTTTGTGTATTCGGCCATCTTAGCAGTTAAACTGGAATGCTGGCCTCTCCATCTTCAATATCTGTTAATCAAAAGTCCATTGTGGATTAAATTGGAGCAGGGAATGGCCCCTTTGTCCTTTCCAAGTACTGTCCGTTACTATGCAAATGTCTTTCCAAACAAGAGTCTGGTGTGTGTTTTTTTATAAAACAAGTTCTTTCTTTACTCCAGTAACTGTTTAAAAATCAATGTTCATGTGGCAAAATTAATGTCTCATTCTTGGCAGGTGGCAGCCTGCATGACAGCATTAATGTAGATTTTAATATGAAAGTTCCCTTTTACCTTAGCCCCTCACATAGACACACATACGCACCAGTTAACCAAAAAATAAAGAGATTTTGTTTTTCGAGCTCTGTTAAAAAAATAGACAAAAAAGAACGCTTTGGCCAAATACTTGCTAATTGTTGAAGAAAAAAGAGGAGTTATAGAAAGATGTCAGTTGTCCCTTTTTGGTTTGGCATCCCAAATACGTGTAGACGGCTGTCACTGGCATCTTTCCAGAATAGTTCTTTTCAGGCGACGTTGAAGATCAGTTCCGAAGAAGGGTCACTGACCCGAAACGTTAACTCTGCTTCTCTTTCCACAGATGCTGCCAGACCTGCTGAGTGAATCCAGCATTTCTTGTTTTTGTTTCAGATTTCCAGCATCCGCAGTATTTTGCTTTTATTGAAGATCAGTATGCAGGCTTTCCAAGAGAAATGCAACAGCAGGGTTTCTGGACGGCTTTTCAGAAGAAATGCAGCATCAATTTCTTTATTTCTTACACTTGATTCTCAGGAAGTTCTCAAAGAGATGGAAGAGGGTGCTGATGGTGACTGCTCTCTTGGCTGGTTTTCTCCAACTGCCTTCAAAACAGTTCACACACCAACACACTGTCCAAAGTCAAACCAAAAACGATGGTCTGAATTTTACAGGCCCCCCAACATCAGGGGTTGTGATGGGGGGGCCTCAGAAAATGCCTCCTGGAGAGGCCCGCCATGGGCCTCGATGCTGGGAAGGCCCGACTCAACATTGTCGGTGGCAGTGAGGCCTCGTGACAGACCCCCTGTCACTCATTGACGGGAGCCCAATTTAGATATGTAAAATAATTTAAATAAATGAATTAATTACCTTTGCATTCCCGCCGTCTGTCCCGGAGTGATATTGTTGTTGGTGGCCGACACTCCTGCACCTTTGGGTCGCTGTCCAGGGATCTGAGGTGGAACACCAGTGAGGAGGAGGGAGCAGGTAAGTTTTTCAGTGCGGAAGGGGGGGAGCGGGATAAAACTCATCTCATTAGTGTAGGGGATGGTGGGAAGGGTTACAGTGCACAGTTTATGAATGTTGGGGGAGGAAAGGATAGGTGAACAAGGCAGATATTTTGGGGGGGAGACAGCAAGGAATTCATTCTATGGCTTTTGGGGGTGGGGGGTGGGAGAGGGTCAAGATCAATTTATTTAATTTTTAAAAAAACAATGTAGTTTTAAATATTTAAATTGAAATGTAGGGCTTGAAGCCTTTTAAAAATGGCGTTGGTGCCTGCACAAAGGCAGCTGATGCCATTGCCAGGGATGGACAGCGCACCCCCTCCACATCATCGGGGCAGGTGGTCTGCCCCGGCTATTTACCTGAGCCTCTGCACTGAATATAACAGCAGCTCTGTGACATGTGGCCCCTGCGGGCGGGCCAACATTGTTTATGTCCGCCGCTGATTCCGGCGGGGGAAGTGTAAATTTCAGTCCAATATCTCAAGAGCCAAGCCTCCTGACCCCTATAAACCTTGACCTGTCACTTCTCTGTAAACATGCCCCTGAGTCAAAAAGCCCCTGCTGGGGATTTATCTGAAGATGGATGAATTCCAGTAAATGTTGTTTTCAAATCAGACCTCTCAATGTCCTTTCAATGATTCCAGTGAAAAAAACATCCATGGGATCCTTTTACATTTTCCTAAATAAAACAATATCCATAATTTTAAAATACATGAGTCCTCAAAAGAAATACTTAACAAAAGATGGAAGCACTTTCATAACACTTCCACCCTTGGAGGAATAAAAGGCCATTTTGAAATGCGTTTCATTACAAAGTATAGAAAAAACAAATGAAAAATATTAAAACACATTTATGCACTCCTTATCATTCACTCTTTATCCATAGCTAATACAGTCTCATTTCATGGCAGGTTGTGGGTACACATGGCCAATGCAGAGAAAGGGCACCTGACCGAGAGTAAGAAAGGTATGGGTATATACTCCCCACCAATACCATTCACCAAAACCTTGGCATTCAGTGTGCACTCTGGTGGTAAATTTATGCCTTTCCCCAGAAGAAGTGTTTGGGTGTCTCCTGTATGCCGGAGTATAACTACAGGTTTACCTGCCTCACTTGAGGGATAAGGAGTTACTTTTCTTTTTGACAAGAATTTCCTATAACTCTCAGGTATCTTGTTCAGGTCCCCCACATTCACAGTGGTCTTTGTACTTGTCCTTAGAGCTGCAGTCAGAGCGACAGTCTGAACTGTTGTACTCTCGGGCAGGGGCCCTTTCTCTGCATTGGCCTTGTGTACCCCAATAAGTCCCATGGGTTAGAATAATAGTAAGTTTATGGCACAGAAAGAGGCCACTTGGCTCATCATGTCAGTGCTGGCCAAAAGACAATCCACCCATTCTAATCCCACCTTCCAGCATTTGGTCTGTAACTCTGCAGATTACGGCACTTGAGGTGCATATTCAGACACTTTTTGAATGAGTTGAGGGTTTCTGCCTCAACTATCCTTTCAGGCAGAGTTCCAGACCCCCACCACCCTCTGGGTGAAAAAGTTTTTCCTCATCCCCCTCTAATTTTTCTACCAATCACTTTAAATTTTGTTTTTATTCATTCATGGGATGTGGGCGACACTGGCCAAGCCAGCATTTATTGCCCATCCGTAATTGCCCTTGAGAAGGTGGTGGTGAGCTGCCTTCTTGAACCGCTGCAGTCCATGTGAGGTAGGTACATCCACAGTTCCAGGAGTTTGACCCAGAGACAATGAAGGAACGGCGATATAGATCCAAGTCAGGATGGTGTGTGACTTGGAGGGGAACTTGCAGGTGGTGATGTTCCCATGTATTTGCTGCCCTCGTCCTTCTAGTTGGTGGAGGTCGTGGGTTTGGAAGGTGCTGTCTAAGGAGCCTTGGTGCATTACTGCAGTGCATCTTGTAGATGGTACACACTGCTGCCACTGTGCGTCGGTGGTGGAGGGAGTGAATGTTTGTAGATGGGGTGCTAATCAAGCGGGCTGCTTTGTCCTGGATGGTGTCGAGCTTCTTGAGTGTTGTTGGAGCTGCACCCATCCAGGCAAGTGGAGAGTATTCCATCACTCTCCTGACTTGTGCCTTATAGATGGTGGACAGGCTTTGGGGAGTCAGAAGGTGAGTTATTCGCCTCAGGATTCCAAGCCTCTGACCTGCTCTTGTAGCCACGGTATTTATATGGCTACTCTTGTCACATCTCTCCCTCCATTCTTAAATAGTGGGGTACTGTAATGTCAAAGGACACTGCTCTAATACTCTCCTGGCCAGCCTCCCATTTTTCACCCTCCCCGTTGAGCTTGAGCTCATCCAAAAATCTGCAACCCATTTTCTAACTCACGCCTAGTCCCATTCACCCATCTTTCCTGCACTTGCTGACCTACATTGGCTCATGGTCGGGCAGTGTCATCATTATAAAATTGGCATCCTTGTTTTCAAATCCCTCTAAGGCCATCCCCTTCCTTTCTCTGTAACTGTTTCCAGTCCTACACCCTCCGAGATCTCTGAATTCCTATAATTCTGGCCTCTTGCAGATCCCAATTTTAATCACTCCACCATTGGCATGTGTGCCTTCAGCTGCCTAGACCCTGAGCTTTGACCATAAACCTCTTTACCTCTCTATCTCTCTCTCTCTTGCGCCCTTTATAACGTTCATTAAAACCTACCTCTTTGACCAAGCATTTGGTCATCTGTCCTAATATCTCCTTATGTGACTCAGTGTCAAATTTTGTTTGATAACTCTCTTATGAAGCTCTACATTAAAGGTGATATATAAATGCAAGTTGTTAAATGTTGCTGCATGAAGCTGCAGTAAATTTGCAGTCTTGCATATACTCATTACCAGTAAAGGCAATGAGAGAGAATTTCATCTCACAGCCAACTATTTTGCATCTATAAAATGGGCAGAAATTGAGGGGGGACGGTACCTCCGCCACTTTGATGCAATATTCAAGTGGGCCTGCAAATGGTGAAAAGACATAAGACTGCTTAGCTCTGCAAATAGGGGTCTTGTGTCAGTTGTGGTACACTGATAATAATGTTCAGGTATAATCCATCTCGGGCCCCTTCTGAAGTGCTCAGCATTACAGATGCCAGACTTCAGCCAATTGGATTCACTACGCGTGGTCAAGAAACGACTGAAGGCATGGGATACTGCAAAGGCTATGGATCCTGACAATATTCCGGCAATAGTATTGAAGACTTGTGCTCCAGAACTTGCCGCACCCCTAGCCAAGCTGTTCTAGTATAGCTACAACACTGGCATCTACCCTGCAATGTGAAAAATTTCCCAGGTATGTCCTGTACACAAAAAGCAGGACAAGTCCAACCCAGACAATTACTGCCCCATCAGTCTACTCTCAATCATCAGTAAAGTGATGGAAGGTGTCATCAACAGTGCCATCAAGCAGCACTTGCTTAGAAATAACCTGCTCAGTGATGCTCAGTTTGGGTTCCAGCAGGACCACTCAGCTCCTGACCACATTACAGCCTTGGTTCAAACATGGACAAAAGAGCTGAACTCAAGAGGTGACGTGAGAGTGACTGCCCTTGACGTCAAGGCAGCATTTGACGGAGTATGGCATCAAGGAGCCCGAGCAAAACTGGAGTCAATAGGAATCAGTGGGAAAACTCTCTGTTGGTTGGAGTCATACCTTGCGCAAAGAAAGATGGCTGTGGTTGTTGGAGGTCAATCATCTGAGCTCCAGGACACCACTGCAGGAGTTCCTCAGGGTAGTGTCCCAGGCCCAACCATCTTCAGCTGCTTCATCAATGACCTTCCTTCTATCATAAGGTCAGAAGTGGGGATGATTGCTAATGATCGCACAATGTTCAGCACCATTCGCGACTCCTCAAATACTGAAGCAGTCGGTGTAGAAATGCAGCAAGATCTGGACAATATCCAGGCTTGGGCTGATAAGTGGCAAGTAACATTTGCGTCACACAAGTGACAAGCAATGACCATCTCCAACAAAAGAGAATCTAACCATCTCCCCTTGACATTCAATGGAATGGACCAGCTGGGCTTTACCTGTACTTCATTTTTGAATGTTCAAGTGTTGGTGCATGCTGTAATGTAAAGCAGGTTACATGTGCAATATAATGAAAAAAATTCCACCTATTAATCAGAACACTTTCAAAATTTAATATGCAGAAATTGAGTTTTATATTACTATTTCTATTGTTTTCAAACATAATTACGTATACACCTATGTACCTATTCGCCATATTTATTTTCCACATCAGTTCTTACTTACTTGGCATATTATGCACCATACTTCCGTCATACAACAAATAAAGCTTTGATTTAGTGCCTGGTAAATAATTATTTGCACCTTCCAAATACTAACTTTGTTTCATTATTCACTATTTCACCGTAGCAGGATCACAACTGCTGGAAATGCACATTGAAACATTTGCTCCATTCTTTTCTGTCCAAGTGCAACATGTCTGTGATGATATTTATGCATGGTTCCAATTGCTATTTTCAGAACATTCTCGTCAGCAAAAACTATTTCTAAACTCATTTAAAGGCATGCAGTTTCTCCTGTTGGGAAACAATTCTATATAAAGCTTAGATTCCTTATCAGGAGTAAGATCTTATTCGCACAAAAATGTGAGATAAATTACAATTTGCAAAAACAAGTTATTCTTTCTCAAAGTGTCACACTATAGAAAGGCTTACCGGCCTGAGATACTCTAACTGCAAAAGAGAGTTGGCAAGTCGACAAAAACTGGAGAAATTACACAAATGACAGCAAAGCATAATGGGCTGGATTTTAAAGGCCCTCCGCCACCGGGAACAGTGGCAGGGCCCATGATGATCGGAGCAGAGGAGGCCCACCACCAACCCCGATGCCGGCAGGCCCTGTATCAATCTCGGCAGCAGCGGCAAGGCCTCGTGGCAGCCGCCCCGCCACTCGGTGACAGGACCTGCATTACAATATGTTAATGCTTACTTAACATGCAAGACACAGCTATTCAGGCAGCACGTTTCGATCTTTATTCTGGCGACTGGCAATACCGCGGCTACGAATCCCCATTCAGGGAAACGGGCGCGCCACCCATGGGGAGGGGAGAGAAGGTGATTTGCTGTGCGCGGGAGGGGCAGAGTGGGGTTACAATGCTGCGGATTGGTCAGGGGTTGTGATGGGAAGGGGTAAAGGACAAAGTTTTTGGAATTTGGGGGTGGGGGGGAAGGTCAATTTTTAAAGAAGGTATTCAGGGCGGAAAAGGGCAAGAATGTTGTGATATGCCATTGGGGGAGGGGCAGGTGGGAGAGTGCACGGAAAGATTATTTTATTCATTTTTTAAAAACTTTATAGTAACTGGCCCTTTAAATTCCAAATGCTCATTGAGGGCTGTAAGCCCTTTAAAAATGGCATCGGCGCCGGCACATTGGCGCCAGATGCTGTTGCTGGCGACAGCTCACCCACCTCCTCCATGTGATCGGGGAAGCAGCCGCCTCGGACATGGTAATGTCCTGCCGCATTCGGAATCGTGGTGGCTCCGCAACGTGGTCCCCGTGCATGCAGGATGCATTTTTTTACACATGCCGCCTATTTTTGCGGCGGAGTCTTAAAATGCAGCCCGATGTGGTTGGTAATATCCCTGAACACGTTGCAATGTCATTTACAGAATGGCTGTGGCTTTTTCTTAATTCAAACATTCTTCTTATTATGTGATAATAATACATGCCATTCAGGGGGTAAACTGATCAACACTCAACACAGAAATTTTCTCTCTATTTCCAGGTTATCTCAAAAGGTCTTACTGTCTTCATAATTCCATATTTTTAAAACAGAAGCAATCTATTTATTTCCTCAGTTCATTTTTTTATTCATTCACAGGATGTGGCCGTCACTGGCTAAGTCAGCATTTATTGCCCATCCCTAATTGCCCTTGTGAAGGTGGTGGTGAGCTGCCTTCTTGAATCGGTGCAGTCCCTTGGGGTGCACGTAGACCTACAGTGCTGTTAGGATTGGAGTTCCAGGATTTTGACCCAGCGACAGTGAAGGAACGTCCATATAGTTCCAAGTCAGGATGGTATGAAGCTTGGACAGAAACCTGAAGGTGATGGTGTTCCCATGCATCTGCTGCCCTTGTCCTCCTAAGTGGTAGAGGTCATGGGCTTGGAAGGTGCTGTCGAAGGAGCCTTGGTGAGTTTTTTTTTAGAGATACAGCACTGAAACAGGCCCTTCGGCCCACCGAGTCTGTGCCGACCATCAACCACCCATTTACCCATTGATACTGATCCTACACTAATTCCATATTCCTACCACCTCCCCACCTGTCCCTATATTTCCCTTCCACCTACCTATACTAGGGGCAATTGTTAATGGCCAATTTACCTATCAACCTGCAAGTCTTTGGCATGTGGGAGGAAACCGGAGCACCTGGAGGAAACCCACGCAGACACAGGGAGAACTTGCAAACTCCACACAGGCAGTACCCAGAATTGAACCCGGGTCGCTGGAGCTGTGAGGCTGCGGTGCTAACCACTGCGCCACTGTGCCGCCCCAACTGAAACAGGCCCTTCAGCCCACCGAGTCTGTGCCGACCAACAACCACCCATTTATACTAACCCTACAGTAATCCCATATTCCCTATCACCTACCTATACTAGGGGCAATTTTACAACGGCCAATTTACCTATCACCTGCAAGTCTTTTGAATGTGGGAGGAAACCGGAGCACCCGGCGAAAACCCACGCTGACACAGGGAGAACTTGCAAACTCCGCACAGGCAGTACCCAGAATCGAACCCGGGTCCCTGGA
This sequence comes from Heterodontus francisci, assembly GCF_036365525.1. Classification (NCBI taxonomy): domain Eukaryota; kingdom Metazoa; phylum Chordata; class Chondrichthyes; order Heterodontiformes; family Heterodontidae; genus Heterodontus; species Heterodontus francisci. The sequence goes on along the minus strand of NC_090373.1, from coordinate 105,125,618 downwards.
GCTGTGAGGCTGCAGTGCTTACCACTGCGCCACTGTGCCGCATAATCAACAATGGTTTCACGGTCACCATTAGACTAGCTTTTTAATTCCAGATTTATTCATTGAATTCATATTTCACCATCTGCTGTGCTGTGCTGAGTTGTTGCAGTATATCTTGTAGATGGCACAGACTGCTGCCACTGTGTGTCAGTGGTGAAGGGAATGAATGTTGAGGATTGTGGATGGGTGCCAATCAAGCAGGATGCTTTGTCCCGGATGGTGTCGAGTTTGAGTGTTGTTGGAGATGCACCCATCCAGGCAAGTGGAGAGTATTCCATCACACTCCTGACTTATGCCGTGTAGATGCTGGTCAGGCATTGGTGAGACAGGAGGTGAGTTATTCACTGCAGAATTCCTAGCCGTTGACCTGCTCTTATAGCCACTGTATTTATGTGGCTGGTCCAGTTTAGTTTCTGGTCAATGGTAACCCCAAGGATGTTGATAGTGAGGAATTCAGCAATGGTAATGCCATTGAACGTCAAAGGGAGATGGTTAGATTCTCTTTTGTTTGAGATGGTCATTGCCTGACACTTGTTTGGCACGAATGTTACTTGCCACTTATCAGCCCAAGCCTAAATGTTGTCCAGGTGTTGCTGTATCTGGACATGGAGTGATTTTCCATTTTGGATCTTCTAGGTTTTTGTGTATGAATTGTATTAAAGGAAATTACAATTCATTGATTGTAATTGCATGATTTGCATTATCATACTTTGAATTGAACATGTAAACTGTGTATTCTATATGAATTCCAATAAAGCTATGTTAATCAGTGTATGTGTATGTGTGTGTGTGAGTGTGAGGGGCTAAGGTAAAAAAGGAACGGTAATATTTCAATTCGTGTGCTTATGTGACTGAGGCGGGAGAAGTGCACTGTTTATTCTAGTTCCACTTGTTCACGGGTCACAACTTATATTTAATTTTTTTCCCACTTACTGATACGGTCAATCATAGACTCTATTTTTGTCCCAGAATAAAACACACTAACCAGGTTTCTTCAATAAACAACAAAAATTTTGCTTTATTATGAAACAAGTCTTAACCAGTAATGAAGTAAAGCATAAACGCTCAGATTGAAATATTAGTTCCCTTTTTACCTTAGCTCTCACACTCACACACACACATACACTGATTAACCAGAACAATAAAAGGGATTTTTGTTTAGAGCTCTGTTACAGACAAAAAAAAACTTGGGCTGAATACTTGCTCAATCTTGAAGAAACAGCAGAAGAGATATGTTGTGTTCCAAAACTGGCATACAGTCTGGCCTTCGAGTACACATAGATGGGTCACTGGGATCTTTTAGAACAGTTCTTTTCAGGCAGCGTTGAGAATTAATTTAGCAGACTTTTCTTTAAAGACAGGAGACGAGCTGAGTTGACACAGTGGACTTCTCATGGCCTTTTAGAGAGGTGCTGGAAAGCTGAGCTGGGCTGTGGTCTTCTCTCCTTCCTTGGGAATTCTCTTCTCTTCTTGGAAGTTCTCTTCTTTCGTTGGAAGCTCTCTTTTTATTCTGTAGGCATTTTAAAGAGATGGAACAGGCTGGGCTGAGCTGGGGTTCTGTCCTTCAGTTTTATTTTTTAAAACTCCAACCCCTTTTAAACAGCTCATTCCCAAATCCAAACAATTCAAAAGTGAAACAGAAAATAGAAAGTCCATCTTCTGACCTGACACTTCTCTGAACATATTTTGCCAAGTTACCAGGGTTTCTGTTCTATTTTTAACTTCAGTCATGTGACAACTAGTAAATGTTGCTGCCAAACAAGTCTCCTCAGTGTCCTTTTGATGACCCTTTTGAAAAAAAAACTGGCCGAACATTTCTTCAGTTTGACTATGAATGCTCAAAAAATATTTTAAAAAAACAAAAGCACTTTTGTAACACCTACTAATTTAAATAAATATCTCCTTTGTTTTTAACAGATTTAAAGGAACACTACAATTTTATATTATCCAGTTTTCATTCTCTGTATGGTTGGATTTGATCATTTTCCTCCTATCCACATTTTCCTTACTAAAAAGAGTGAAGGAATTTTCAATGTATTAGTTCAGACTCAATGGGGGAATTTTGGCTTTGGGTGAAGTTACCCTCAGCAGGAAATTCTGTTTCCATTGAAGTTATTGGAAACAAAAATTGGAAGAGATGTATGTATACCAGACATCTGAATGAATATCATCTGTTTAAAACTATCATTCAAAGTCAAATTTACCCCCAGCATGTGTTCTTGGTTATCCGGTGTTTTCAAAAATGCAGTAAAATCCTATTAACTGTTTACCAAGAAACCATTTGTTGAGACAGCACTCCTTTACAATGTCAGTAAGTGCATTGAAATTGCATCCTCAAGTTAGGTACAAGTATCAATCTAGAGGCTAGATGTAGGTTTGGGGGAACAATCTGCAAATATGCAGGTAATACTAAGATCTGTGAGAGTGTTAAAACCATAGAAGATGCTCAACAGCTTCAGATGGATCGTAATATGTTGAGAGATTTGGCTCATCTCTAAATGTACATAAGCAATGTTGTGAAGCAATAGCTAGAGTAAATAGGGTGTTGGAGAGCTTTTATGAGATAATCAATAATAAAATGAGGCATACTATTTTGTCCTTGTGCAAGACCTTGTTCAAGACCTCACTTGGAATACTGTGTCCAGTGTTGGTCCTCTCACATGGTGGCTTCAGAAAGGGTGCAGAGGACGACCACTAGACCAATTCCCAGTATAAAGCATCTTAGTTATCAAGATAGGCTAAAAGCAGTGTAGGCGGAACCAAGGGGAGATAGAAGAGGAGGGCCCGAAGACAATGTTCTTCAGGTAAAGTGCACTCGATTCCTGTGAGTATAGGAAGAAAAACTATGGGGAGGACAGCTACAATGCTGACCTAGGCACCATGAAGCTGTGCAAAGAGGGGAGGAACACAATAGAAATGTAGTAGTTGTAGAGGATTCAATAATTAGAGGGATAGATAGTTTTCTCCGCAGCCATGATTGTAGTCTCGGAGGGACTTTCTGGTGCTAGGGTAAAAGATATTTTGATGTGGCTGGAAAAGAATTTGGAAAGAGAAGGGGAAGACCCAGTTGTCGTGGTCTATGTCGGAGCTAATGACTTAGGGAAAAAAGGAGGTGATCCTACTGAGAGAGTTTCAGGAGTTATGAGCTAAATTTTTAAAAAAGGACCTCAAGGGTGGTAATCTCAGGATTATTATTCAAGCAACATGCTAACTGGTATAGGAACAAACAGATCAGGAATGTGAACCCCGAACTAAAGGACTGGTGTGCAAAATAGCGGTTCCATTTCATGGGACCCTGGAACCAGTACTGGGACAGTAAGAAGCTGTACCATTGAGATGGGCTTCATCTGAGCTGGACAGGGACCAGGATCCTAACAGAAAGGATAAATAGAATGGTAGAAAGGACTTTAAACTAATAATTGGGGGGGGGGGGGGGGGGGGTTGATGGGCTCAGACAAAAATAATAGTAAAAATGACAAATTATTGATTAAAAAAGGATAAGAGCAGAGTTTGGGTCACAAATCATAATATAGGCCGAGATTTTACTGACAGCAATGAGGTCCCAACATCAGGACCTTAAGTGATTGGTATGGCCGCACAGGCGGGGGTTGGCAGTGGGAGAGCGATATTGTCAGAGATTTTCAATTAATGGCCAGCAGGCATGGGAGTCAACCAGTTAGGAGGCACTGGTGGGAGGAAATACCAGTTCAGGCAAAGCTGGCACCATCTTTAAAATGCCGTCAGCAGTACTTTTAAAGGCAGCAGCCCAGAGGAATCTGAGAGGGAGCCCTGGCAACTGCAGACATTGACAAATGGCAAAAGGCAGAGCAAGGGTGGCACCCAGGTTCTCCAATGCCTTCCTGGAGGTGCTCCACCAGACGGCACGGGCTTGAACACATGTCTTTTTCACTCGGGCTGGGGGAGGAGACTGGATCACCAGACATAAAGGGCATGGATGGAGGTAGCAGAGGAGGTGAGCAGCCGTAGGGTGATCCTACATGTGTGACTGCAGTGTCAAAAGAGGATCAATGACATGATGCATTCTGGCAAGGTGAGTGAAATGCATAAAATTAAGCTTGCAGCCTTAAATGTAACTAAAGATGAGTATGATTGTGGCAAAAGAGGTTCCCACTCAGTCAGTGGCAGTGCCCAGGTGGCAGCATTGTCTGTCACTTGCATGGGATCTTCTCTGTGGAGGACACTGGTCAGTCAGAGTTGACCCCGTCACAGCTAGTGCTGAATGGCTGCATGTAGGAGACATCCCTGTGGCACCACAGTAGGGACAAAGAGGGTAATATATGCTTAGATGCACAGGGCAAGGCTAATATACTAAACAAATACTTTGTATCACTGTTCACTTTGGAAATGGAATCTAACAAAATAACAGTAGAAGCAGAGAGAGTAGAGGCAATGGATAAGGTAAGAATTGAGAGGGGGAGGTACTAAAATGCTGGCTATGCTCAAGGTAGAAAAGTCACCTGGTCCAGATGGTTTGCATCCCAGGTTGCTAAAGGAGGTGGGGATAGAGAGAACGGAAGGGCTAGTCATAATCTTCCAATATTCCCTGGATATTGGGGAGGTGCTTGGGGATTGGAGAGTGGAAAATGTGACACCCTTATTCAAGAAAGGATATAAGGACAGTGCAAGCAACTATGGGCCAGTTAGTTTAACATCAGTGGTGGGTAAAGTTTTAGAAACAATAATTAGGGGAAAAATCAACAGACATTTAGAGAGGTTCAAGTTAATTAAGAAAAGCCAGCATGGATATGTAAAAGGAAGATCATGATCTAATTACATTTTTTGATGAGGTAACTGAGAAGGTTGATGAAGGGAATGCGATGGATGTTCTTTATATGGATTTTAAGACAGCATTTGATAAGATACTACATAAAAGGCTAATTAACAAAATTGAGGCTCATGGAGTAGGAGGGTCAGTGTTCAACTGGATAAAAAATTGGCATAAGGACAGAAAACAGCAAGCCATAGTAAATGATTGTTTTTTAGACTGGAGGATGGTAAACAGTGGTGATCCCCAAGGGTCAGTGCGGGAACCACTGCTTTTTTTACCATATATAAATGAATTGGATCTTGGAATACAGAGTAGAATCTCAAAATTTGCTGATGACACCAAACTTGGAGGTGTGGCAAACAGTGAGGATGATATGAACCGCCTGCAATAGGACATAGATAGGCTAGCAGAATGAGCAGACAGGTGGCAGATAAAATTTAATACTGACAAGTGTAAGGTGATGCATTTTGGCAGAAGGAATAGGGAGAGGCAATATCGACTTAATGGCACAGTTCAAAACAGTGTGCAGGAAAGACTTTAGGTGCAAGTGCATAGATCTTTGAAGGTGACAGGACATATTAAGAGAGTGGCTAATAAAGCATATGGGATCTTGGGCTTCATAAATAGAGGCATTGAATACAAGAGCAGGGAAGTTATGCTGAAACTTTACAAAGCTGTGGTTAGGCCCCAACTGGAGTATTGCATCCAGTTCTGATCATCACACTTCAGGAAGAATATGAGTGTCCTTGAGAGGGTTCAGAGGAGATTTACCAGAGTGGTTCCAGGGATGGAGGATTTTAGTTACAAGGTTAGGTTGGAAAAGGTTGAGTTGTTCTCCTTAGAACAAAGGACATTGAGGGGAAATTTAATAGAAGTGTACAAAATTATGATAGGCTTAGATAAGTTAGACAAGGAAAGACTGTTCCAGTTTAGCTGATGGTACAAGGATTAGGGGATACAGGAAGAAAGTTTTGAACAAGAGATGCAGGAGGAATATGAAGAAAATTTCTTTTTACACAGTGGGTGGTAATGACCTGGAAGTCGCTGACCACAAGGGTGGTGGAAGCAGAGATGAGCAATGACTTCAAGAGGAAGTTGGATGGCCATTTGAGGGAAATAGATGTGCAGGGCTATGGGGATCAACCGGGGCAGTGGGACTGACTGAATATCTCTGTGGAGAGCTGGCATGGACTTGATGAGGCGAATGGTCTCCTTGTGTGCTGTAAATTACCCTATGACAGCTCAGCTGCCACCAACATAGGCGTGGTGCATGTCTATGATAGGCGACTAACAATGTGCAATTATATATTTGCAGGAGAACAGAGCTCCCAATGCTCGAGAAAGAGCAAGAACTGGAGGCGGCATCCCATATATGGTGATCCTTATCCTAATGAAGGAAGAGGCATTAGAGTTGGGACGCCTGGAGACAGGAAAGGCTATCGCTGATGGTGAGACAAGTGTGCATCCCTGAGAGAGATTGACCTAATGTTTGGCGCAACAGACCCTTTAGTGAGCACAAAGCTCACATGTCCACTACTGGTCACACGTGCTCACATGTCCACTACTGGTCATTTAGAGCTCCAGATGTTGAGTTCTCAGAAGGATGCGTTGGAATGCACATTGCTCTTTTATCACTCCTCTCCCTTGCAGGTCAGGGACAAGAGCATCCATCTGCAGGGCCTGAGGGACAGCCTACCACCTCTGAGGAGGAGGAGGAGACCTCAGGGGATTCACAATCACATCATTCCCCCACATCCTCCATCAATGCAGACACTCTCACGTCGGTGGGTAGTTGAGCTCAAATAGCAAAGGGGTCGCAATCTGGTGAGCACAGCACAGGTGCGCCCGAGCAGCTGATGGAGACAGTGACAGATGCAGCCACTCACACTTGGAGGACCGTGGGTGGGCACGGTGATGCTGAGCTTCAGGCTGATAACCTGCCTCCAGAGTCATCAACAAGGCGGCAGATGCTGAGGTGAATTTCCAGCAGAGCTTCCAGAGGCTATGTGCATCCGGACACGAACCATGGAGGAGTCCAATCAGGCCATAGGTGCAGCCATGTCTCTGGCATGTGCGTGCATGATATCCTCCATTGAGAGAATGACAACCCTCACGAACAGCCACATCCAGCAAACAATGGAAGTCGGAGATGTGCACAGACTGCATGCCATTGTCACCTCCATGAGTTCTGTGTAGCAATGGCCAGGGGTGCGAGAGGGGTTTGAGATGCCTGGAGTCATCACCAGGTGCTCAGACTCCTCAGATGAGCAGGGAGGGGCAAGTGTGCCCAGAAAGGGTAGAGGAGTGACTGCCTGAAGCACCTCGGAACACATCTCAGGGTGATCCTTGCATAGACAGTGGGTCCTCTTCCCCTATGATGGTGACACCAACAATGACAGAGGCAGCTCCTGTACCTGTGCAGGAAGCCCCCAATATGCCTGGGCCCTCACGACCTCAGGCAACCAAATGACGACTGCACTGGCCATCAAAACCCACAGAGCAGAAAGGTCAGCAGCCTGCCTCCACCTCAGCTGACAGCGCAGGGGAGGCACCATGTAGGAGCACAAGTACATGAGAAAGTCAACTTAGCTGCACTTGGGTTTCATGGGATTACATTATGTAGCTCAAAGCTACTTTGTTGTTTATTTTTCTTTAATGAAATCTGATATGCTACACCACAAAAAGAATCCTTTACTCATTTATCCACTACTGAACCATTAACAGTTCAGTGGCTCTTGTAAAGGGTGCCATGGGAAAGACTACACCACATGACGTCAATGCATTTCCCATGCCGTAGTCTGATGTGATGATGGGTCCAGTGAGATGGTAAGGGCATTCAAGGAAAGGGCAACAGTGCAATAGAAAATTTATTTGATTGCAGTGTAAGGAATACTCATGAGAAAATTGTCTGTAATAGTGAGTTGTGAGCCTCCCTTGCACACATCTCATTACACCTTGCCTGCGTCTCTCAGGGTTTTCATCATATTCCACCTGGTCAGCAGCCCCCTCCAAATCCTCATCCTTGGAAGAGGTATCATGCGCCAGGATGTTCTCACTGTTCAAAGTTTCTACCCTCAGTAGCGCCAGGTTGTGCAGAGCACAGCACTACCACCACAATACGCGAGACCTTTACTGGGGTATATTGAAGGCCTCCACCAGATCTATCAATGCATCTGAACCACATCTTCAGGAGCCCCATGGCATGCTTGATTGTCATTCGAGTAGTCCCATGGCAGCTGTTGTATTTCTTCTCTGCATCTGTGCTGGGATTCTGCACAAGGGTAAGGAGTCATGTCTTCAGTGAGTAGCCCTTGTCACCCAGTATCCATCCTTAAAGGCGCATGGGGACCCAAAAACCTAGGACTGCCTTAGTATGTAGGCATTGTGACAGCTTCCTGGGAACCTTGCAGAGACCTGAAGACTCCATTTGTGGTCATCGCAGACCAGTTGTACATTGAGCAAGTGGCATCCCTTCCTGTTGATGGAGGCTGCTGCCTGGTCTGTGGGAGCCTTGATGGCCACATGCCTGCAGTTAATGATACCCTGCACCTGGGAGAATCCGTCGATGGCCCCGCACCCTATAGCTGTCTCAGCCCAAGTGTCCAGATCGGTGTGAAACCACGTGGTGATCCCTCTTGAACATGGCATTGATGACCATCTTGATCCAGCGATGAGCCGCAGACTGATTTTTCCAGATTTCTCCAGAAGATCTCTTGAATCATCCTGAGGTGTAGAAAATCAACACCATGTGACTTTCACCACCACAGGTAGTGGGTGCCTGCCACCTCCCATTGGGCTCAACTCTTCCTCCTTCATGACGCACAGCTCGGTTACTGCCTCCCTAGAGAGGCACAGTCTTCAGTGACACTGCTGCTCCGACATTTGCAGGAAGCAGAACCTCTGACAATAGACCCTGTCTGATGGGTAGCAACATATGGATACAAAAGGCTGGTTGTGAGACTCTCTATTACCTCCCCGTCCATGCCCCCTTCTAGCCTCATGATCCTGGTGATCCTCTGAGTGCCACAGCCCCACTCCCAGAAGCTGCAGCTCTCTCCCTCTCTGATGCTCCTTCTCTCTGGAGGTCTCAAAGCCTGAATCCCATTGCAAATTGATGCACTCATTTCTCAAGGCTTCTCACCCACTCTTATTCACTACATACAGAGGGTGGCACAGTGGCGCAGTGGTTAGCACCTCAGCCTCACAGCTCCAGCGACCTGGGTTCAATTCTGGGTACTGCCTGTGTGGAGTTTGTAAGCTCTCCCTGTGTCTGTGTGGGTTTTCGCCGGGTGCTCCGGTTTTCTCCCACATGCCAAAGACTTGCAGGTTGACAGGTAAATTGGCCATTATAAATCGCCCCTAGTATAGGTAGGTGGTAGGGAAATATCGGGACAGATGGGGATGTGGTAGGAATATAGGATTAGTATAAATGGGTGGTTGATGGTCGGCACAGACTCGGTGGGCCGAAGGGCCTGTTTCAGTGCTGTATCTCTAAATAAATAAAAAATAAAGAGCAGAAGGTCAAGTTTGGGCCTCCTACCCAAATAAAAGTTTTATATACTAATGCACAGAGTATAAGAAATAAGTTCAGAGAATTCGACACTCAAATGCAGCTTAGGCATGGGGGCCATTATAGAGACATGGCTGCAAGCTTGTCATGATTGGGAGTTAAATATTCCAGATTATAAGGTCTTTTGAAAGGGTATTGAAACAGGATATCATTATAATATTAGTAAGAGAGGATATAGATAAGGCAAAGCAATCAGTGGAGACTCTATAATTAGAATTGAGGAATAAGAAAAGGCTTAAAACTGTAATGCATGTTGTCTACAGGCCTCCGGGTAGCAACAATTAAGTGGTAGAATGTATTGATTCAGGACTTAGAAAGGTTTATACCAAAACTAAAGTTATTTTAACGGGAGGGATTAATGTTCATATAGATTGGGGGAAACAGAGGAGCTCAAGTCAGGAAGGTGATGAATTTCTTGAGTACGTTCAAAATAGTTTTCTGAAGTAATATATTCTCGAACCAACTAGAGGGCAGGCCATTCCAGATTCAGTAATGAGTCCTGCTTAATAATCTAACAATTACGGAATATTTATCTAACAGTGATCATAATATAATCAATTTCAGGTTAGGTTTGAAAAGGAGAAATTTGTCACAGTTATTTAGATTCTAGATTGTGGTATGGCTATCTTTAACAGGGTGAGATAGAGACTGATAACAGCAAATGGGTCAAAACTGTTACTGGGTAAAGCTACAGGTGAAAACTGGGAGGAATTCAAAAGAATTTAGCTTAATCCAGGACAAATATAAACGCTTAAGGAGAAAGAGCTCCACCTAGCAAATAAAACAGCTAAGGTTGACAAAAGAGGTACAAGATAACAAAACTAAAGGAAAGAGGATATAAAAGTTCAAAGAATAGCATAGCTCCAGAGAACTGAGAGAGATATAAAGAACACCAAAGGAAGTCAAAAAAAATACCAAGAGCTACAACAAAGAATATGAAAAGAAACTTGCGATGGACATCAAGATAAACACAAAACGTTTTTAACTATTATATTAGAAGGGAAAGGGCAGTCACGGGCAATGTGAGCCCTCTAAAATACATGCAGGTAATATTGCAAATAAAAATATGGAAATGGCAGACTTGTTGAATAATTAATTTGCATCAGTCTTCACAGTAGAGGAAAAGGATAATATACATGACATTGCAGGGAAACTAATAATGAATCAAGGTCTAGAAGTCACTAAAGTTAACATAAGCAAGCAAACAGTATTAGAAAAAATAATGGCAATAAAGACTGACAAATCCCCAGGATCTGATAGTTTCCACCTCAAGTTTTTATAGGAAGTAGGAGAGGAAATCTTCCAATACTCTCTTGATTCAGGCATTGTCCCTTTTGATTAGAAAATTCCAAATGTATCACTATTATTTAGGAAAAGTATAACCTGTTAGACTAACATTTATTGTGGAAAAATAATTGGAATTTATAATTAAGGACAGAGCAACTGAGCACTTAGAGAAATGTGAGCTAATTGAAAAGATCCAACATGGATTTCTAAAAGGTAAGTCATGTCTAACAAACCTAATTTTGAGGATGTAACTAAATAGTGGACAGGAGGATGTCAATGGATCCACTTTATATCGACGTCCAGAAGGCATTTGATAAGAATCATAGAATCATAAAATCATAAAATGGTTACAGCACAGAAGGAGGCCATTCAGCTCATCGTGTCTGGACCGGCTCGCTACAAGAGCAAATCACTGAGTCCCACTCACCCACCTTTTCCCTATAGCCCTTCAAATAATTTCTCTTCAGATAATTATTCAGTTCTCTTTTGAAGGCCTTGATTGAATCTGTGTCCACTACACTCGAAGGCAGGGCATTCCAGATCCTAATCACTCGCTGCATAAAAAAGTTTTCTCTCATTTCGTCGTTGCTTCTTTTGCCAATCAACTTAAATTGGTGTCCTCTGGTTGTGGATCTTCCTGCCAATGGGAACAGTTTCTCCCTACTGTTATGGACAGGTGAGAGATGATAGGGATTGTTCCTCCTTTTCCACCTCTTGACTGACCAAAGACAGCATTTCTTTTTAAAGGTTTTTTTTAACCTCTGGGTGCTTTAATTATCAAGAACAGACAAATGACAGGTTTTCTCGTAAGTTTAAAAGAAAGATAAATGTTTATTATCCAACACTTGAAATATAGGCAACACACCCACTCCCACACTCATACAGATACACACACACTAATGAAAAGATAGAGATTATAAAGATAATATGTGTTAGGTCTGATGGTTTTAAAGAGTTCTCAAATAGACTTGCTTTTCCCTGGAGTGAAGACTTGAAATGGTGCAGGCCTGTAATCTTTTCCTTAGTTCACTGAAAAAAGACTTGGGAGGTTTAGGAAGACAGACGCCCTGTTGCAGACTGCTCTTGTTATATTCCAGGCAAAGGTCAATGGTGAAGTCCTGGTATGATTTCTCAGGTAGGGAGTTCAAGGCCAAACTCTAGTTGCTGCCTAAATGTAGTTCAAAGCTGGTAATCTTAGGGAGGGTCCTTTCTCTTTGATGACATAAATGAATCTCCTTTGTCTGCCCAGAATATACCTTTATTAAGCTCCTTATCAATTTCTGTCATGTGACCATAGTTTCTCTTTCCTTTGTCCTCATAAATGGTTTCTGATGGTGAGGCCATTGTTAACAATGGAGTCCAGGTGTCATTCATCCTCATCTCACCTTGATAAAGTAGTGCTTTTCACATCCATTCTGTAGAATTTGAGTTTGGAGTCCAAAAGTCTGCGACAGTATTGTCAACACAATCAGTTGGAGAGAAGCAGCCATTACTACTGAAAGGGTTGCTTTTATTTTAATGACTTCTCCAAGACTTGTCTAAACTTGAAAATTAGCAAAGGGTTCTTGTAGTTCTATGTGTATTGGCTGGAAAGAAAAGGTTGCCTGACCTCTGACTCCATTTTGTTTACAAGAAAAGTATCCATTTCAGGTTTACTTCATAAGTTCATTTTATAGTTCATAAATTCAGATTGCATGGGCGTGACACTATCTAATCTGTCCAAACCACTCATGATTTTGAACACCTCTATCAAATTTCCTCTCAATCTTCTCTTCTCCAAGGAGAACAGCCTCAGTTTCTCCAACCTACCTACGTAACTGAAGTCCCTCATCCCTGGAGCCATTCTCGTGAATCTATTCTGCACCATCTCTAATGCCTCAACATCCTTCCTAAAATGTCGTGTATAGAACTGGGCACAATCCTCCATTTGAGGCTGAACCAGTGCTTTATACAGGTTTATCATAACTTCCTTGCTGTTGTACTCTATGCCATTATTCATAAAGCTCAGGATCCCATATGCTTTCTTAACCACTTTCTCAATCTGCCCTGCAACCTTCAATGATATGTGCACATATACCTCCAGAGCCCATTGTTCCTGCACCCACTTTGTAACTGTATCTTGTAATTTATATTGCCTCTCCTCATTCTTCCTACCAAAATGAATTACTTCACACTTTTCAGCATTACATTTCATCTACTGCTTGTCCACCCATTCCACCATAGCCTGTCTATGTTCTCCTGAAGTATATCACTATCCTTCTCACAGTTCTCAATACTTCCAAGTTTTCTGTCATTTGCAAATTTTGAAATTGTGCTCTGTACACCCAAGACTAGGTCACTAATATATATCAAGAAAAGCAGAGCTCCTAACCCCGAGCCCTGGGATCCCCACTATATACCGTCCTCCAGTCTGAAAAACAACTGTTCGCAATTACTTTCTGTTTCTTAAGGTGCCATATAAGACTGTTTGTTAAAATTAAAGCTCATGGAATAGAAAGCAAAATATTGATCTGGATGTGAGATTGGTTTGGCAAGTAGAAGACAGAGAGTAGGGATAATGGGTGTATACTAGAATTGGAAGAAAGTGACTAGTGGTGTCACTCAAACATCTGTGCTGGAGCCACAACTGTTCACTATATTTATTAATGACTTTGATAACATAATATAGAGCCATATATCCAAGTTTGTCAATGATACAAAGTTTGCTGGTACAGTACTTAGTGTAGACAGGAGCATATAATTACAAAGAGACACTGATAGATTAAGTTGGCTGGATTTTACCAGCCCTCTGGAGATGGGCTGGGAAGCAGGAGGGCTGGTAACATGGTGGTGGAATGCATCAGTAAGGGATCCATTGCCTTCCCTTTGCCATCGGATATTACCAGTGGAGGGAACTTCAGCAGCAAGGCAGCCCACCCAGCAGCCAATTATGCCAATTAAGTTCAAATTAATGGCCACTTCCAATACACACTGGCATTTTAGGATCATAGAATGTTTATGGCACAGAAAAAGGCCACTTGGCCCATTGTGTCTGTGTCAGCCAAAAAATGATCCACCAATTCTAATCCCACCTTCCAGCATTTGGTCTGTAGCCCTGCAGATTACAGCACTTGAGGTGCATATCCAGACTCCTTTTGAATGAGCTTGAGACTTTCTGCCTCAACTACCCTTTCAGGCAGTGAGTTCCAGACCCCCATCACACTCGGGGTGAAAAAATTTTTCCTTATCTCCCTTCTAATCTTTCAACCACACACTTTAATTCTATGCCCCCTAGTCATTGACCTCTATGCTAAGGTAAATAGGCCCTTCACATCCACTCTATCCAGGTCCCTCAAAATGTTGTACATTTCAATCAGCTCTCCCCTCAGCCTTCTCTGTTCCAAGGGGAACAACCCCAGCCTATCCAATTTTTCCTCATAGCTGCATTTTTCCAGTCCGAGCAACATCCTCGTAAATCTCCTCTGCACCCTCTCTAGTGCAATTATATCCTTTCTGTAATGAGATGACCAGAACTGCACAGGGTACTCAAGTTGTGGCCTAACCAGTGATTTATACAGTTCCAGCATAACCTCCCTGCTCTTATATTCTATACCTCGGCTTAGAAAGAAAAGGATTCCATATGCCTTCTTAACCACCTTAGCAACATGTCCTGCTACCTTCAGGTTTCTGTGGGCATTCACTCCAAGGTCCCTTACTTCCTCTACACTTCTCAGTTTTTTCTCATTAATCATGTATTCCTTTGCCTTGTTTGCCCTCCCCAAATGCACCACTTCACGCTTCTCCGTGTTGAATTCCATTTGGCACATCTCTGCCCATCAATATCTTCCTGCAGTGTTGGGAGGCGCCGTCACTGCATGAGGAGACCACCAGGCTACGGGGTCACCGCTGGAAGGCACTGGCATGGTAAGAGAATAAACTTACCTTGTCTTCCAGGGTGCCTCCAGAAAATTCTCACGTTCTCAGAAAATTCAGCCCAGTGAGTGAAACTGTGGCAGATGGATATCAATACATGTGTGAATTCATCCATTTTGGACCAGAAAACAATAGATCCGAGAATTATTTATACGGTAAAAAGCTAGTAACAATGAAGGTCCAAAGAGTTTTAGGGGTCCATGTACATAGATCATTAAAATGTAGTAGTCAGGTGCAAAAAAATCAGCAAAAGGCAAATGGAATGTTAACCATTATAACTGGAGAACTAGGATATACAGGGGAGGAAGTTTTGCTACAGATATACAAATACCACATCTGGAATGCTGTGCACAGTTCTGGGCATCACACCTCAGAAAGTATATATTCAAAGAACAAACAAAGAACAGTACAGCACAGGAACAGGCCATTCGGCACTCCAAGCCTGCGCCGATCTTGATGCCTGCCTAAACTAAAACCTTCTGCACTTCCGGGGCCCATATCCCTCTATTCCCTTCCTATTCATATATTTGTCAAGATGTCTCTTAAACGTCGCTATCGTATCTGCTTCCACCACCTCCCCTGGTAGCAAGTTCCAGGCACTCACCACCCTCTGTGTAAAAACCTTGCCTCGCACATCCCCTATAAACTTTGCCCCTTGCACCTTAAGCCTATGTCCCCTAGTAACTGACTCTTCCACCCTGGAAAAAAGCTTCTGACTATCCACTCTGTCCATGCCGCTCATAACTTTGTAAACCTCTATCATGTCGCCCCTCCACCTCCGTCGTTCGAGTGAAAACAATCCGAGTTTTTCCAACCTCTCCTCATAGCTAATGCTCTCCAGACCAGGCAATATCCTGGTAAACCTCCTCTGTACCCTCTCCAAAGCCTCCACGTCCTTCTGGTAGTGTGGCGACCAGAATTGCACGCAATATTGTAAGTGTGACCGAACTAAGGTTCTGTACAGCTGCAACATGACTTGCCAATTTTTATACTCTATGCCCCGACCGATGAAGGCAAGCATGCCGTATGCCTTCTTGACTACCTTATCCACCTGCGTTGCCACTTTCAGTGACCTGTGGACCTTGACGCCCAGATCTCTCTGCCTGTCAATACTCCTAAGGGTTCTGCCATTTACTGTATACCTCCCACCTGCATTAGACCTTCCAAAATGCATTACCTCACATTTGTCCGGATTAAACTCCATCTGCCATTTCTCCGCCCAAGTCTCCAACCGATCTATATCCTGCTGTATCCTCTGACAATCCTCATCATTATCCGCAACTCCACCAACCTTTGTGTCGTCCGCAAACTTACTAATCAGACCAGCTACATTTTCCTCCAAATCATTTATATATACTACAAACAGCAAAGGTCCCAGCACTGATCCCTGCGGGACACCACTAGTCACATCCCTCCATTCAGAAAAACACCCATCCACTGATACCCTCTGTCTTCTATGACCGAGCCAGTTCTGTATCCATCATGCCAGCTCACCTCTGATCCCGTGTGACTTCACCTTTTGTACCAGTCTGCCATGCGGGACCTTGTCAAAGGCTTTACTAAAGTCCATATAGATAACATCCACTGCCCTTCCTTCATCAATCATCTTCATCACTTCCTCAAAAAACTCAATCAAATTAGTAAGACACGACCTTCCCTTCACAAAACCATGCTGTCTCTCGCTAATAAGTTCGTTAGTTTCCAAATGGGAGTAAATCCTGTCCCGAAGAATCCTCTCTAATCGTTTCCCTGCCACTGATGTAAAGCTCACCGGCCTATAATTTCCTGGATTATCCTTGCCACCCTTCTTAAACAAAGGAACAACATTGGCTATTCTCCAGTCCTCTGGGACCTCACCTGTAGCCAACAAGGAGGCAAAGATTTCTGTCAAGGCCCCAGCAATTTCTTCCCTTGCCTCCCTCAGTATTCTAGGGTAGATCCCATCAGGCCCTGGGAACTTATCTACCTTAATGCTTTGCAAGACACCCAACACCTCCTCCTTTTTGATAATGAGATGACTGAGACTATCTGCACTACCTTCCCTAGGCTCATCATCCACCAAGTCCTTCTTTTTGGTGAATACTGATGCAAAGTACTCATTTAGTACCTCACCCATTTCCTCTGGCTCCACACATAGATTCCCATCTCTGTCCTTGAGTGGGCCAACCCTTTCCCTGGTTACCCTCTTGCTCTTTATATATGTATAAAAAGCCTTGGGATTTTCCTTAATCCTGTTTGCCAATGACTTTTCATGACCCCTTTTAGCCCTCCTAATTCCTTGCTTAAGTTCCTTCCTACTGTCTTTATATTCCTCAAGTGCTTCATCTGTTCCTAGCCTTCCAGCCCTTACAAATGCTTCCTTTATCTTTTTGACTCGGCTCACAATATCCCATGTTATCCAAGCTTCCCGAAACTTGCCAAACTTGTCTTTCTTCCTCACAGGAACATGCTGGTCCTGGATTCTAATCAGCTGACGTTTGAAAGACTCCCACATGTCAGATGTTGATTTACCCTCAAACAGCCGCCCCCAATCTAAATTCTTCAGTTCCTGCCTAATATTGTTATAATTAGCCTTCCCCCAATTTAGCACCTTCGCCCGAGGACTACTCTTATCCTTATCCATAAGTACCTTAAAACTTATGGAATTATGGTCACTGCTCCCCCACTGAAACTTCGACCACCTGGCCGGGCTCATTCCCCAATACCAGGCCCCATCCCTAGTTGGACTGTCTACATACTGTTTCAAGAAGCTCTCCTGGATGCTCCTCACAAATTCTGCCCCATCCAAGCCCCTAGCACTAAGTGAGTCCCAGTCAATATTGGGGAAGTTAAAATCACCCACCACCACAACCCTGTTACCTTTACATCTTTCCAAAATCTGTCTACATATCTGCTCCTCTACCTCCCGCTGGCTGTTGGGAGGCCTGTAGTAAACCCCCAACATCGTGACTGCACCCTTCATATTCCTGAGCTCCACCCATATTGCCTCGCTGCATGACCCCTCTGATGTGCCCTCCCGCAGTCCTGCTGTGATATTCTCCTTAACCAGTAATGCAACTCCCCCACCCCTTTTACATCCCCCTCTATCCCACCTGAAGCTTCTAAAGCCTGGAACATTTAGCTGCCAATCCTGCCCTTCCCTCAACCAAGTCTCTGTAATAGCAACAACATCATATTTCCAAGTACTAATCCAAGCTCTAAGTTCATCTGCCTTATCTGTTATACTTCTCGCATTGAAACAAATGCACTTCAGACCACCAGTCCCGCTGTGCTCAGCAACATCTCCCTGCCTGCTCTTCCTCTTAGCCCTACTGGCCTTATTTGCTATGTCCTCCTCATTTATTTCACTAGCTGTCCTACTGCTTTGTTCCCACTCCCCTGCCACACTAGTTTAAACCCTCCCGAGTGACGCGAGCAAACCTTGCAGCCAGGATATTAGTGCCCTTCCAGTTTAGATGCAACTCGTCCTTCTTGTGCAGGTCCCATCTGTCCCTGAAGAGAGCCCAATGGTCCAGATATCTGAAACCCTCCCTTCTACACCAGCTGCTCAGCCATGTGTTTCGCTGCACTATCTTCCTATTTCTAGCCTCACTGGCACATGGCACAGGGAGTAATCCAGAGATTACAACCCTAGAGGTCCTGTTTTTTAACTTACTACCTAACTCCCTAAACTCCCCCTGCAGGACCTCATCACTCTTCCTGCCTATGTCATTGGTACCGATGTGTACCACAACCTCTGGCTGTTCACCCTCCCCCTTCAGAACACCCCCTGTCCATTCAGAGACATCCTTGACCCTGGCACCAGGGAGGCAACATACCATCCTGGAGTCTCTTTCACATCCACAGAAGTGCCTATCTGTGTCCCTGACTATAGAGGCCCCTATAACTATTGCTCTTCTGTGCTTTGTCCCTCCCTGCTGAACAACAGTGCCAGCCGTGGTGCCACTGCTCTGGCTGCTGCTGTTGTTTTCCCCTGATAGGCTATCCCCCCCCAACAGTATCCAAAACGGTATACTTGTTAGAGAGGGGGATAGCCACAGGGGATTCCTGCACTGACTGCCTGCCCCTTCTAGCGGTCACCCATCTATCTGCCTGCACTTTGGGTGTAACCACTTCTCTAAAACTCCTGTCTGTGACGCTTTCCGCCACCTGCATGCTCCTAAGTGCATCCAGTTGCCGCGCCAACCGATCCATGTGATCTGTGAGGAGCTGCAACTGGGTACACTTCCTGCAGATGTAGTCGTCTGGAATGTTGGAAGCGTCACGGACCTCCCACATCTCACAGGTTAAGCACTTCACCCCTCTAACTGTCATTTCTAGCACTAATTAGTTAATTAATATAAAATAAATAAATACTGATTAAATCCTTACTAAATTATGATACACTTAACTATATGGTCCCTAGTGCTAGATTTCTACAATAAATACTAAATGCTCACCTTGGAAGGAGTGCAGAACATAATATTATCAGGGCTCTAAGGGTTAAAATTATGAGCAGTGATTACATGAACTAGGCTTGCATTCCCTGGGATTTACAAAATTTAGGTCATGATTTGATTGATACTTTTTAGGATTTGAAAAGGAATTGATAGATTAGACAGAGAGAAACTTTTTTCCGCAGGTGGGGAGTCTGGGACTAGGGGGCATAACTTGAAAATCAGAGCCAGACCATTCAGAAGAAAAGTTTGGAAACACTTCTTCACAAAAAGGATGATAGAACTGTGGAACTGTCTCCCACTAAAAACAATAGATGTTAGCTCAATTAATAATTTGAAATCCAAGATCAATGGATTTTTGTTAGACAAAGGTATTAAGAGCCAAGGTGAGTGGATGGAGTTAAGCTCTAGATCAGCCACGACCTCATTGAATGATGGAACAGTGTTACGACTGGGGCGGGAGTAATGCACTGTCAATTCAGTCCCACCACTCCACAGGTCACAGCATATTATTAAAGTTTCCCATCTACCAGAAATTAGCCAAATTAAACACTTTATTAAGCCCCAGAATAAAACACACCAAACCAGGTATCTTTAAACAACAACAAATTAACTATTTATTAATAAACAATACTGAGTTAAAACTATGTCTGAATAGACTTTATAACTTCTTATTCCTCCTAACCCTCATGCACACACACATACATTCAAAAACCAATGGTGAAGCAGTTCTAAAATTATGTTTTCAAAATTGGAGCTGTTTCTTCGAAATAATAAAATAACTGGGTTGTAAGTCCTGGCGGGTTATGTTCCCGGTTCGGTGAGGTGTCCCAGAGTCAAATAGTCTGATGCCACTCGAAGTCTCCAGGCGGGTTTGATGAACAGTCTGTAATTGATTAGCATTCACAGCACTTCGGCTGCAGTAGGCATCACACAGATCTTTCAGCAAGGTATATCACAACAGGTCTGTTTAGATTTTGAATTAGCAGTCCATCAGGAGAAACTTTACTGTGTTTCCAGAACTCCCAGAAATACAGACAAAAAAACAGAAAGTCACTCCTGAGGTAGAGACCTCTTACAGACAGGAGTAAAAAGGAATTTTCTACCTCCAACAATGTAAAGATTCCTTTCCAGGGGTCTTTTCCTCTTCAGGCAAAACACAGTCTGTAGGCCAATGTAGATTTTCTGCTGAGAGAGAGAGACAAGTCCTTCCTTCAAAGGAAGCATGCTTTGCTGGTCTGCCAGATCAAATCGGTTCAAGCCAGTCTTTACACACAGTCAAACTGATACAATATGGCATGTGACCTCTCTCTCTCTCTTGCAGTTGCTTATGAACAGGCTTGCAGCTTGCACACGCTGTTCCCAGAGAAAATTAAAACTTCTTTCAGTCTTAAAGGCATACAGACCCCCTTTCATTTTTAAAACAACAAAAAAAAACACTTCCATGACAACAGACTCAAGGGGTTTAATAGCCTACTCCTGCTCCAATGTCCCCTTATACAATGAAAAGAAAATCAGATCTAGTTGGCCAACAAAAGATAATGGATTGTGAGCTCTGTAATAAATCGCAAAAGGAAAATGCCTAACGTATAGTCAAATCTGTATATAAAGTTAAAATAATACTGTGCTGAAGTATTCAAAAAACATTCTCATTGGACAGAGAATAGACAAGAACACTGATTGAATGAGAGTGAGAATGACTTTTTATCGATGCATTTCAAAAGGATTATGCTGAATGAACAAAATAACTATCCATTTTAAAGACATGGGGAACTATCCATTTTAAAGACATGGGGCTGAATTTTGTCCTAAGGGCAAAGGTCACGGCAGCAGCACCGGAAGCGGGTTCCCATTCCATTTGGTAGTTAAGTGGCCGGCCGCACACGATCTCACAGCATCCAGCCAATTAAGGAATGCGTGGAGCGGGGGCTGTCCAATCCCAGGCCCGAGGCAGCAAGTCAGGTGGTGAGATCAGCACCAGCTGACGCTATGGCAGGTGCACCATATTAAAAGGGCTGAAAGCACTGCATATGTTACTGCCTGAACAAAGGACTCCTTTCTGCTGCTGCTGCCTTGATCCATACTGGTTCTGCTGTTGCTGCTGACCTTGACTGAAGAGTCAAACCAACCAAGGGGCTCATTGGAAAGCTACTTCAATAATGGCAGAAGTAAGACCTTGGGTGGACCCACGGTTCAGAGATGCCTTCCTGCAGGTTCTCCTCCAGACGGCAGGGACAGGAGGAGGAGAGAGCCCCACATGACCAAGCAAGCCTAGATAGAGATTGCAGAGGAGATCAGCAGCCATGGGGTCACCCTCAAAAACGGGATCTAAAGCCGCAAGTGTGTCATTCAGTTCCCCAAGGTGAGTACTCCACACCTCTTTTCCCTTTGGGCTTGCATGTGCCAATGTGAGGGAACGTGCTTAGTGGAGAGGGAGTGACCACCCAGTCAGCGGCAAGGGGTCAGGCAGCAACATATCCTGTCAGAGGCATGGCTGCATCTTGGTGAGAGGAGCCCGTCTGTCTTTGGTAATCCCACCAGGTCCCTCGAGACTGGGCATATGCAGGTGGCATTTGTGTGACCCTGTCATGGCCCGCTGGACCCCATACCAGCATAAGTGTTGTGCTTGTCTCCATGGGGAAACTAAGACCGGAATTTTCCGTGGGCGGGAAGCCCCGTCCACCGGCTGAAAAGTCGGTGGTGAGCCCACCTCCGCCAAGCCTGGGGAGCTAGTCTGGGATTTTTCGCTTCCCAGGCCTTTAATTGGTCTTGGGTGTGACTTCTACCTGCTTGAGGGTGGAAGTCCCGCCTAATGGAGCAGCCGGCCAATCAGCGGTCCGGCAGCTCTTAGTCCCAGCAGTACCACTGGGAGTGGTGGCCACTGCTGGGACTACACCCAGCCATCAGAAGAAGATGAAGGACAGCCCCGGAAAAAAGGTATGTTTTTAGGGCCTTACCGGGGCCAATCGGTCAGGCACCGTGGCCAATCGGTCAGGCCCCGGCGAGGCAATGGGGGGGTGGGTCAATTGGGGGGGGATGGGGGGAGTGTTATGCGTTGGGGGTGGTTGGGGCTTCGGGGCGGCCCTCCATGGGGCATAGGGTGCCCAATCAGGAGGGACCACCCCCCAGCCTGCAAGAAGGCCGCCTGGTTACATCAAGGTCTAGAATTTCAAATTCTGCAACAGTCCTTGGAGATGCCAACAGTTACAATTGATCAAGAGAACTGAGCAGTTACTAAATGTAAAAAGTGACAGAGAAATATGTTGACTGTTTTAAAGGCTTGAGATGCATAATACAAAAGCAGGGCACACAACTGAAATCAGATACTCAACCAGTCATACATCCACCAAAGAAAGTGCCTGTTGCAATTTGTGATAATATTCATGAGCTATATAGTATTGAGGAACTTGGCATAGTGATGAAAGTCAAAGATTAAGCCAGTGGACATACGATACAGTGATGCTAGTCAAGCCAAACAGTGATTAAATAAAAATCTGTGTGATTCAGTGGTAGCACTCTTGCCTCCACCTCCCAAAGCTTGTGAGTTCAAGCCCCACTCCAGAGACTAGAGCCTATACTGTAGGCTGACACACCAGTAGAGTGCTGTATTGTTGGAAGTGATTTATTGGGTATAAAGCCCTTTGTGACCATCCTAATGTCATGAAAGTTGCTATACAATGCACACTCTTTTTTGATCTCTTATTTAAATAAAGCTATAGAAAAAGAATATTACTGAATGCAGAGGAGGTAGTGTCACAGTTCTCACATATCAAAATCTTCAGCATGCTCAATGTAAATTATGGCAAGTACATTTGAATGAAGACTAGTCGAAATTGTATGAGTGTAATAGTCCTTTTGGCAGATATACATATACCAGGATGTCTTTTAGAATCACCACAGCTCCAGAAATTCTTCAATAACATAATAGGTCAAATCTTCTTGTAAAAATAACAGTGAGTTCAAGACATATGCCATTATTAATGTACAAGTTAGTCAGCAAGTTCAGGAGTGGAAGAGATACGCTATGGGTTGCAAATCTCCGTAACTTGTTGGTCGATTTTCACTGCTCCAGCATTTGCTTTACACAAACAGCAGCTTCCGATCAACCTCCCCATTATTTTTAAGAACTTGCTGGACTGACACATTAATTGACCATTAAACTCACCGCTGTATTTTAGGGCTTGTATTTAACAGCAAAAGTACCTATTTAACAACGTCATAATAGTTAATGCAATGCCAATCATCCTCTCTAGCCCAGAAAGAAAACAATTTAAACTGTTGAGTCTCATTCCTACTTGAAGTAAATTCTTCTTATAAAGATATAAAAACTTTTAATTTTTTACTTTTGTCTTACTTTTCCTTCTGTCTCTTTTTTTCTCTCTTAATCCAATCTTTTGCTTTCGTTATTTCTCTATCTGTACCTGACTTGACTCTAATTCACCTTATCACCTACTCTGTCATTACTCTGTTTCTTTGTCAATCCTTAAATCTCATTAGTTAAGGAAATATACCGTTTATCCCGTCGTTCACCAAAGTCCGAGATGCCCCACTATCAGCTCGCACTTTAACTCAGCCAATATTTACCCTCCACATTGATCAACGAGACCCCTAACCATGTCTGTCCCACTTTCTGGTTCACTGCTTTAATTCATCACCTTCTTCATACAGAAAGAACAGGATCCCCTCATTCTCTTATTCCAGACTCTGCATTCACCATATCATCTTCCATTACTTCGGCCTTCCACAGCACTACATCTGCAGCAAGTACATTTTTCTCCAGCCTCCACTCTCAATTTCTCAGTGATACCCTTGTTTACTCATTATCATCTCTACTTCCAGCTGTCCTTCCCTTTCACTTTCAATTCCAACAATAGCAATTTATATTTTATAGCACCTTTAATGTAATAAAACTTCCCAAGATGCTTTACAGGAGCATTATAAATCAAACCAAACCACAAAAGGAGACATTAGATCAGATGACCAAAAACTTGGTCAAAGAGGTAGGTTTTTAGGAGTGTCCTAAAGGAGGAAAGCGAGATGGAGAGGCAGAAAGGTGTAGGGAGGGCATTTGAGAGCTTGGGGCCTAGGCAGCAGAGGGGGCAGCCACCAAGGGTTGAGCAATTAAAATCAAGGATGTACAAGAGGCCAGAATTAGAGGAGAGCAGATATCTCAGAGGGTTGTGGGGCTGGAGAAGATTACAGGGATATGGAGGGGCGAGGCCATGGATGGATTTGAAAACAAGGATGAGAATTTTAAAATCAAGGTGTTGCTTGACCGGGTGCAAATGTAGGTTAGTGAACACAGGGCTGATAGGGAATGGGACTTGACCTCAAGTTTACAGAGAGTAGAATGTGGGAACCCAGCAAACATTGTGCTGGAATAGTCAAGTCTCAAGGTAGCAAAGGCATGAATGAGGGTTTTAGCAGCAATGACCTGAGACAGGGTGAAGTCAGGAAATATTGTGGAGATGGAAATAGGTGGTCTTAGTGACGGCATGAATATGAAGTTGGAAGCTCATCTCAAGTTCAAATGTGACACCAACAGATTGGTTTAATCTCAGACTGTTGCCAGGGAGAGGGATGGAGTCGGTAGTTAGGTAACAGAGTTTGGAGCAGGGACCGAGAACAATGGCTTCAATCTTCCCAATATTTAATTGGAGGAAATTTCTGGTCATCCAACTCTGGATGTCAGATAAGAAGTCTGATAATTTAGCAATATTGGAAGAGTCCAAAGAAGTTGTGGGGAGGTAGAGCTGAGTGTTGTCAGCATACATGGGGAAACTAATGCTGTGCCTTCCAATAATGTCACCAAGGAGCAGCATGTAGATAAGAAATAAGAGGGGGTCAAGGATAGATCCTTGGGGCCACCAGAGTTATCAGTGCAGGAGCAGAAAGAGTAGCCATTGCAAGTGATTCTCTGGCTACAATTAGATAGATAAGATTGTAATCAGGTGAGAGCTGTACCATCCTACTGGATGACAGTAGAGAGACGTTGGAGAAGGATGGTGCCGTCCACTGTGTCAAAGGCTGCAGACAGTTCGAGAAGGATGAGGAGGGAAAGTTTACCTTTGTCACAGATACATTGAATGTCATTTGTGACTTTGATAACAGCTGTTTCAGTACTGTGGTGGGGCAGAAACTGATTGGAGGGATTCAAGCATGGAAAGATGGGAATGGATTTGGAAGGCAACAACACATTCAAGGACTTTGGAGAGGAAAGGGAGTTGGGGATAGGACGGTAGTTTGCAAGGGCAGTGGTGTCATGGGTATATTTTGAGGAGAAGGGTGATGACAGCAAATTTAAAGGAGAGGGGGACAACATCTGAAGAGAGAGAACCATTTATAATATCAGCTAACATGGGACCAGAACGAGAAGTTGGGTGAGCAGTGGTTTAGTAGGAATAGGATCGAGGGATCAGAAGGGGGTCTCATAGACAAGATGAGCTCAGAGAGGGCATGAGGGGAGATTGGAAAGAAACTAGAGAAAGATTTGAGTTTGGCCAGGTGGGCTAGTGAAAGGAGAGACAAGGCAGATCGTTGTGATGTTCTCGGGTCTGGTGTGAGATTTAGTCGAGTTTAGTAAGAAATATGATGCAAAGACTGAGACAGAGGCAGCATGCTATTTATTCTGTTTTACTTTCACTTTCTCAATCAGCTCCCTCAGGGCTGGTTCATATGTGCATGGAAGCCACAAGTGAACAATATGTACAATGCAATTCTCAAAACACTACAACCCTCCCTTTCTTAGTAAATGAGAGACATAGGACTGAATTTTACACTGCCCCAGCGGGTCGGATGGTGGCGTGGGGGCAAATGGGGGCAGCATGAAATTGAGCGGGAGGCTCCGGGAGGTCTTCCCGCTCCGCTTCTGCCTCTGGTCAACTTTACGGCGGTCGAGCAGTGGGGGGGAAATGGCCCGCCTGCCCAAGGCCAATCAAAGCCCTTAAGTGGTCACTTATCAGACACTTAAGAGTCCTCGCCCACCTCCATGGGTATCTTACCCATGGCAAGCAGGCGTGCTGGGGATGTGAAAGGCCACCCAGCGATAGCTGCCGGCCTTTCTGAGCCCTGAGGGATGCCATGGCAGTCGGGCACAGGGTGCCCGATTGAGGGCCACCCCCACCTCCCAAACGACCCCCGGGATCCAAGATGCCCCCTCCCCCCAAACGACCACCCTCACCAGGGCACGACCGATCTCCCTGGTGAGGCATGCCCAACTTACCTTCCCTTCTGGCTCCATGTTGTTGGCTGGACTGCAGTCCCAGCAGTGGCCACCGGTCCCGCTGATTGGCCAGCAGCTTACTGAGGCGGACTTCCTCCCTCAAGCGGGTGGACGTTCCGTCTCGGGACAATTAAAGCCCGGGGACCCGTAAAATGTGGGACGGATCCGTGGGCTAGGCGAAAGCGAGCTCGTCACCGACTTTTACATCAGTGGCGAATTCCCGTCTGCCTAAGGTAAAACCCAGCCCGTAGCATGTTTCAATGGTTTGTTTCCAAAAATGTGAACAATAAATTTAAACATAAATAGTTCCCTTCGTAACATAGTCACTTAAGTATGGTGGGTATTTTCTAACACATATAGGATGTCGTCTGACATCAGGTGTGGTCTCATTTAACTCATGTTCTTCATGTGAGATGGCGCTGTTAGGTGCAGATTCAATGCTTGCGAGTGGTGTTTTCAGTGCTTTGAAGAATGATCTGTTTCTTGTGATGATTTGTGAATTGCGCTTAGCAGTGATCATTGATCCTTTGTGTTGGTCACAACAAATGGTTGGATTTCATAATGAGTTATTTCTTTTCTAATATGACCATCACGTTTCACAAGTACTTAACCTCCTGGCTTTAGCAGTGTAGCTCCAAATCTCATGTTTCGCTCCACATTTACTTACATTCAATCCTGTTCTCATCACGTTCGCATGCATGTTGATCATTAGCTCTGCAGGGTAGCTCAGGAAGACGTATGCGCATTGGATGTGAAAAGATGAGTGTAGCTGGAGGTTTTCCAGTAGTCAAGTGAGGAGTCACTCTGTAATTACGAAGAAAGCGATATAGTTCTTGCTTTCATTACTTGTTCTCAGCTGTAGCTGTACATATTACTTCTTTCAAGGTTCGCATAAATCTCCATTCGGGATGTGATTTTCCGATGAGTGAACCTTAGATAGTTCATTGTCACTTCTTATAGTTTGAGGGATTCCAAACAAGGCAATCTGGTCAAGCTTTCTTTGAAGTTGACATAACGAATTCTATGATTGGGAATCTGCTGTAGTCATCAGTGACAACAAGCAGGTGTTCACCTCTGGGCAGATCTGTGAAGTCAAAGCTGACTTCAATCCATGGTCCTGAAGGTAGTTCAGACATCTTGAGTGGATCTTGAAGATTTGATATTGTGGTTACTTGACATGGCAAACGCTGATTGATTTTATGCTCCACTATAGGGTCAATTCCTGGGAACCATACCTTTTCCCTAAGGAGTTGTTTGGTTCTGACTATTCCCTGGTGACCTTCATGTGCTATATCAACAACACATTCCTTCCATGAATGTGGAATGACAATACAGTTGTTGCGTAGTATGAGATCAGATGTGGTTGTAATGGTGAGCTCATTTCAAACATTGTGAAGACCCGGTAGTGTGTAAACAATTTTGTTTGTAATCACTTTCTCGATCACATCTTTCCAGTTTTGTGATTTCATAGTCTTCATACATAATTGCAAAGCATCATCTTGTTTTGTTGCTGCTTTGATGTAAGCTAGTTTTAGTGACTTTGGCAACCTTTTCCTCACTTCTAGAAGGACTGACTGTCTGCAAATGACGTGGCGAAAGACAGTCCGCTGGGTTGAGCTTGCCAGGCTGATACTCAATATGGATGTTGTACTCTTGTAGTTTGAGTATCTAACATTTCATTCGAGTGGGTGGTTTGCTATGTGCATTGTTGAACAAGCTCACTAGTCGTCTAAGATTGGCTATTACTTAAAACTCTCAGCCATATATGTAGAGATGAATGTGTAAGATACCCCATCTAATTGAGAGTGCTTCTCTCTCTGTTTGTGAATAACATTACTCTACAGGTGTTAATGATCTGCTTGCCATCGCAACAATTAATGGGTTACCTGTCTTGTCTTTCTGTATGAGTACTGTAACTAAGCCAGCCAGACTTGCTGATGCATTTCTGCAACTTGCTGTCAAACATCACTTGTTCTGGTGTACCACCTGTTTGTGTGATTTAGTACATTCCCAATTGGTGGTTCTCTTTTGTCAGATCATGGAGGGAGGCAGATAGCAAAGCAAGGTCAGGAATGAAACGACTACAGTATTTGATGAGTCCGAGTAGACTTCAGACTTCTTGCACGTTCATAGGATCTGCAACATTCACAATGGCTTCAACTTTCCATGGATCAGGTGATACTCCTTCACCACTGAACACATGACCAAACAATTCAATTCTGCTTTCATTTCATTTCAAAGCATGTGTCTTTGTTCACAGTGAGGTTGCATTTTCTGAGACGTTGTAGGCATGCATGTAGGTGTGTCTTGAGTTCACTTTCGGTGCGGCCATAGATGAGAATGTCATCACTGATGTTCAGCGTGTCTTCAAATCCTCGAAATGCATATTGAATCAGCTGCTGAGCCGACTCCAAAGTTGAGCCTCTTGTAGCAGAAATGTCCGATGTGAACAGAGAATAGAATAGAACATCTTGATTTTTCTGTAAGCTCAATTTGGTGGTAGCCTGCACTGAGGTCAAGTTTAGCAAAGTATTTAGCACCGTTCACCTTCACTATATCATCGATTGTCAGTGTCAAGTGTCCTTCTTGTTGTATTGCTTTGTTTGATGATTACATATCAATGCAGCTCCTAATCTGGTTCTCATTATTGGGTTTCTTGATGATTTGTATGGGTGAGACCCAAGGGGTAGGCTCATCCCCAACTTTCTCAATAATGTCAAGAGCAAGCAGACATTGAAGACATGAAATGGTATTCGTCACCATTGATGCGCAAATGGGGGCACATTAGGGTCTACATCCAGCTTGCATGTAAAACCTTTCATTTTCCCAATGCCAGTGAAGCAATCAGCATGGAGTTCGAGAATGTTTTTGTTATGTGAAGGAAGCGCGTATGTGACTACAATCATGTGCAGATCTGTTGCTGTGTTGAAACTGATAAGCCTGTCACATTCTCCAGATATGACATGGTTCTCATTATTGGGTTTCTTGATGATTTGTATGGGTGAGACCCAAGGGGTAGGCTCATCCCCAACTTTCTCAATAATGTCAAGAGCAAGCAGACATTGAAGACATGAAATGGTATTCGTCACCATTGATGTGCAAATGGGGGCACATTAGGGTCTAGACATTCTAGTGTCTTAAATGAGAATGGTGTTCCAAAAATCCTGAGAATATTCCACGGTTTGTCACTGTTGTAAGGGAATACTTTTGCATTCTTTAGTTTGCAGAGAATGAGGCAATGCTGAAGCTGATTGAATGTTTTGTTTCCCATGACATTGACAGATTCTTCTGTGTCTATAAGAGCATCCACATCCGAAAAGCCAATGGTCAGTCATTCGTAGCAGTTTGCTGTGTCTGAGAGAGACAACTAAGGTATGTTCAGGGTCATCCGCCTTTACTTTGGCTACATTCTCTCGCCCTTTTGCTGTGGTATATAAACGTGGCACCCTTCTGTTGGTATTGGTTTTAGTAGTTGATTTTGCTGATGAGCAACAAACACAAGCAAAGTGGTTGGGTTTTCCATAGGCTTTACACTATTTGCCAGTAACAGGGCACTCTGTCCTGTGTGGGTAAGCACCGTCACAGTGGAAACATTTTTTGGATAGGTGGCAGCTCTGTTCGTGAGATGGCTGTTGTTGCTTTCAGGTGGTTTCCTGGTATATGAGTGATGAACAGTGTTCACAGGAGTTGAACTTGGAGTGTGGTAGTTACTGTTAGTAGCCTCAACGTCAGTACCTCTGGACTCTGAAAGCTACAATGATCTTGCTAACTCCAACAGCTCTGGCAGCTTTCTGTCTTTCTCGAGTGCTTTTCAGCATAGTTGACTGGAGAGACGAACTTTGATTATTTGTGTTTTGATTTCCCATTAAACATGTTCAACATCATCAAAGTCTCATTTGGTTGCTAGTTGCCTCAATCGCGTGCAATATTGGTCAAATGTTTCATTTGCTTCTTGCTTTGTACATTGTAACTTAATGGTTTCATATATGGAGTTGGATTTTAAATGCTCACCACAGAGATTGGTTCAAAAATGGTGGTCCGCCTGCACGGATCACCCGTCGCAACCTCCCTTCTGCCACACCAACTTTCCGGGGTCCATATACTTTTCTACTTAAGTCAGCAATTCATTTGTATTCTCTCCAATCTAGTAAACGGTATTTGCTACTCATATTGCAGTATCCTATACAGTGGAGAAACCAATT
This sequence comes from Heterodontus francisci, assembly GCF_036365525.1. Taxonomy (NCBI): domain Eukaryota; kingdom Metazoa; phylum Chordata; class Chondrichthyes; order Heterodontiformes; family Heterodontidae; genus Heterodontus; species Heterodontus francisci. The sequence continues at coordinate 105,095,161 of NC_090373.1, read as the reverse complement.
ACAGATTACTTCACTAAACGTCTTTGTTCTGTCTGCAAGTGACTCCCTGGTCACTATTTGACTAACCTCTTTCCCCATTCCCATTCCGATTGCTGTCTTTGATCTCCTATACTCTCCGAATGAAGGTCATGCAAGTTTCTGGAAGAGTATCGTTTCTTTCTGCTATGCACTTTTGTCTGATTATTGACTTCAGCAGGTTTAGAATATCTGCCATTGTCTTTATGGAAGGGGTACTTGTGATGTGTGCTGTGGGTCTTTTAGTGTCGGGGTGGAAGGAAGGCAAGTTGACATTTGGGGTGGAGATCCATTCATCAGAACCCAGTGCTTGGTAGGGGTCTGACCCTGTTTTGACGATCTGTGTTAGACGAAGACGGATGGGAGAAGGCACATGTGGAATATAAACACCACCTGTTTCTGTGCTGTATATACTGTGTAATACCACATTTTTCTCTTCTCAGGACTGATGAAACCACTGTGTTTTCATAGCATTTCTTTTTTATTTTCAAACTGGTTCAATCTTATTGCCTTCTCAACAGCAGCATCAATTGACATTACACAAAACCTTTAAAATCATAATGCTTAAAGAACTTCAGCCACTAGAGGGTGATACTACTTTTATTAAAGATGCCACAAAAACTGCTGGAATTTATTTTTATTTAACACCATACATTCATAAAGCCTATGACTATGAAGAACTTAAAAGCAGCAGACTTTAGCTAGTTCTACAATAAAATCAAAAACATCCTCCACAATAAACTTAAAAATGCCAAATGTGATAATTAATTTCACAATATATTCAGCTCTCAATTTGGGTGGGCCTGGACACGAACCTTCCACGATCACCAGAAGAAGGTAGCTGCTAAGACGAAGACAAGGATCAGCCTGGTCCAGAAAGTGCAGACACAAGCTGGGGAGCATCAGCAACAGTGCTCTGGACATCAGCAATGGTCCTTGAGTACCCCTTAGCCGAGTACTGTGCACCAGTATGAACCAGACGTAGCCACCTCAACTTGTTGATATCTCTGAACGGTGCAAAGCAGTGTATCACTGGAACCCTCAAGTCGACCCCAACACGCTGGCTGCCCATGCTATTGTATATCCATCCATTCGTCACGATATCACAACCCTCCGTGCAGTCCAGCAAATCAAGGAAAATGAATGCCTCCCCATCCACAAGGCCTCAATAACATTCCTTAACACTGCTTGAAGTTATTTTGGACCAATGGGCTTAACTTCAACAAGACAATTTCAGTCGTGATGAAGCTTGGAAAGCTGACTGGAGTTCACAAAATGTCATAAACAAACACCTCATGAAAGACCTGGCTTCGATCTTCTGCAAAGCTTGTGGGCAACCCTAAACCACGTCTACACAAGCCTTGGCAGTTGCGGATACTTGATGCACAAATGGAATATTCAAATTCTCCGGTGTGCAATTGTGATCACACAGAACAGAACATGGAACAGTAACTGACTCAATGCCCAATTCACTATTACAAAGACGGCATCACAGTGATATGCTCCATTACTCCTGGTGCAATTATCTGGCATGATCACCTGAATTACGACTTTAGTTGTTGCTCTACATCTGCATTAGCCATAAGAAAAAGAGAGAAAATGCCAGTGTTAAAGCTTTCAACCACCCAAAATGAAATTTAATAGAATTCTATTATTGGAAATAGAAAGAATGTTGTAGATCCAGTACAACATTGTGATATCAAAAATCCGCATAGTTACTGTTGTGTCCCTTATGCTGTTGTTGCTGTGCAGAGCCTTCACAGAGACACGTAGTAACAGCCTTTGTACTATTTGTACTTCCTTTTGCCTGGCTACCTTTTTAAAATATTTTCATTGCATTTGATACTTACTGTTCTGAATTTCTTTTATTTAAGTAACTTGATTCATTTGAACATATGGTGAACAGTTTGGTTTCGACTTCTCTGTCTCCATCTCTGGGGATAGGTTGTCTACTAATATCCATTATAAGCCCACCGACTCCCACAGCTACCTCGACTACACTTCTTCACACAATGCCTCCTGTAAGGACTCCATTCCATTCTCCCAGTTTTTCCGTCTCCGATGCATTTGCTCTGATGATGCTACCTTCCAAGACGGTGCTTCTGATATGACCTCCTTTTTCCTCAACCAAGGATTTCCCCCCACTGTGGTTGACAGGGCCCTCAACCGTGTCCGGCCCATTCCCCGCACCTCTACCCTCACCCCTTTCCCTCCCTCCCAGAACCGTGACAGGGTTCCCCTTGTCCTCACTTTTCACCCCATCAGCTTCCATATCCAAAGGATCATCCTCCGCCATTTCCGCCACCTCCAGCGTGATGCCACTACCAGTAGCATCTTCCCCTCCCTTCCCCTGTCAGCATTCCGAAGGGATCGTTCACTCCGCGACACCCTGGTCCACTCCTCCATTACCCCACCACCTCGTCCCCGTCCCATGGCACCTTCCCCTGCAATCGCAGGAGGTGTAATACCTGCCCATTTACCTCCTCACTCCTCACTATCCCAGGCCCCAAACACTCCTTTCAGGTGAAGCAGCGATTTACTTGTACTTCTTTCAATGTAGTATACTGTATTCGCTGCTCACAGTGTTGTCTGCTTTACATTGGGGAGACCAAACGCAGACTGGATGACCGCTTTGCGTAACATCTCCGCTCAGTCCGCAAGCAGGACCCTGAGCTTCCGGTTGCTTGCCATTTCAACACTCCCCCCTGCTCTCATGCTCACATCTCTGTCCTGGGATTGCTGCAGTGTTCCAGTGAACATCAACACAAGCTCGAGGAACAGCATCTCATTTACCGATTAGGCACACTACAGCCTGCCGGACTGAACATTGAGTTCAATAATTTCAGAGCATGACAGCCCCCCATTTTACTTTCATTTTTAGTTATTTTTTCGTCCTTTTTTTTTTACATTCTTTTTTACATTTTTTACCATTTTATTTTGCATTTATTTCATTTCATCTTAGTTTGTTCAGTTTGCTTACCCACTGTTTTTTTTCAGGTTTGCACTTGCTGCTGTTCACTATTCAGTGTATTAACACCTAATCTGTACTAATGCTTTGTCTTTCAACACACCATTAACATATTGTTTGCCTTTGCTCCGTGACCTTTTGGTCAGCTATGTGGCCTGGTCCAATCTAGACCTCCTTTGTTATCTCTTGCCCCACCCCCACCTCACTTGCTTATAACCTGTGACCTTTCTAATATTTGTCAGTTCCGAAGAAGGGTCAATGACCCGAAACGTTAACTCTGCCTCTCTTTCCACAGATGCTGCCAGACCTGCTGAGTGGTTCCAGCATTTCTTGTTTTTATTTCAGATTTCCAGCATCCGCAGTATTTTGCTTTTAGTTTGGTTTTGTTATTTTCTAAGTATATAAGAAAATGTGTAGGATCCCACTCTTTGTTTCAACTTGATAGAATGGCACATACACTGATTGTGTTAGCTTGCTCTTTTGTAAAGCTTGCCTTGTATCTATGATGGAATTGCCCACTCTCTAGACAAGAATTCAAGAGGTTAAAGTTCAACTTGTCCACCCACATTCAGAGACAGCTGGGAACTAGGGGTGACTTCTAAATATGTATGTTGCTAAGAGATTTACTTTACATCATTATTTGTTTACATTTCAGAAAACAACTGGGCTGGACACAATTAATCAATAAATTAATAAATCAATGTGTTAACTTTGTGTCCAAACCAGCCACCCTCCTGCAGACAGTTCAGTAATAAAGCCATCAAAACATTTTTTTTTCAGACAGCCACACTGACAAGATTCAGGAAACAACCTCAAGAATGGCTAGGATCAGTATTAAAGGGGATAGAAAGTTCTAGTAAGGCTAAAATATATTAGCAAGTATGAGCAATAAGAAGCAACAAAAGGAGACCAAAGATAAAGAGGAGGGCAAAAAGAGAGTATTAAACTTAATAGCAAAGGTTAACAGAATTACTTTCAGAAAAACAGACATAGGTACAAGGTAATAGCACAGATACATGGTCAAGTTACTAAAGAAATATTTTGCTTCAGTCTTCACAGTGGAGAAGAAAGACATGATACCAGAAGAGGTACAATGAAGACTAGAGGTTAGTGAATCATATGATTTTTCATGGATTAATATATAAGCAAAACAACAAAAGTAACTTGTATTTATATAGCATCTTTAACATAATAAAATGCACCAAAGTGCTTCACAGGAGCATTATAAAGCAAAATTTGACACTCAGCACATAAGGAGATCTTTGGTCAAAGAAGTAGGTTTTAAGGAGCATCTTAAAGGAGAAAAGAGAGATAGAGAGGTGGAGAGATTTAGGGAGGGAATTCCAGAGTCTTGGCAGCTAAAGGAATGACCGCCCTTGGTGGAGCAATGGGGATGCTAAAGAGGCAAGAATTAGAGGAGCACAGAAATCTTGGAGTGTTGTGGGACTGGAGGAGATCACAGAATCACAGAATTGTTACAGTGCAGAAGAAGGCTATTCGGCCCATCATGTCTGCATCTGCTCTCCGAACTAGCAATTCACTTAGTGCCATTCACCCACCTTTTCCCCGTAACCCTGCACGTTCTTCCTTTTCATATAACTGTCTAATTCCCATTTGAATGCTTCAGTTGAATCTGCCTACACAGCACTGGCAGGCAGAGCATTCCAGACCTTAACCACTCGCTGTGTGAAAAGGATTTTCCTTATGTCACTTTTGCTTCTCTTATCCATTACTTTAAATCTGTGCCTTCTCGTTCTCGATCTTTTCACAAGTGGGAACAGTTTCTCCCTATCTAATCTGCACAGACTTTCCTGATTTTGAATACCTCCATCAAATCACCTCTCAGCCTTCTCTTCTCCAAGGAAAACAGTCCCAACTTCTCCAATCTATCTTCATAATGGAAGTTCTTCATCTCTGGAATCATTCTCATGAATCTTTTCTCTCCATACCCTCACGTCTTTCCTAAAGTGTGGTGCCCAGAACTGGATGCAATACTCCATCTGAGGCCGAACTAGTGTCTTATATAAGTTCAACATAACTTCCTTGCTCATGTGCTCTGTGCCCCTATTAATAAAGCCCAGGATACTGTATGCTTTATTAACTGTTCTCTCAACCTGTCCTGCCACATTCAATGACTTATGCACATTTACACCCACGTCCCTCTGCTCCTGCACCCCATTTAGAATTGTATCCTTTATTTTATTTTGATTCTCCATGTTGTTCCTACCAAAATGAATCATTTCACATTTGTCTGCATTGAATTTCATCTGCCACCTATCCACCCATTCCACCAATTTGTCTATGTCATTTTGAAGTTCTACACCATCCTCCACACAGTTCACAATGCTTGCAAGTTTTGTATCATCCGCAAACTTTGAAATTGTGCCCTGTACACTAAGGTCTAGGTCATTAATATATATCAGGAAAAGCAAGGGTCCCAACACTGACCTCTGGGGAATTCCACTACAAACCTTCATCCAGCCCGAAAAACATCCATTAACCACTACTCTTTGTTTCCTGCTACTCAGCCAATTCTGTATCGCTGTTGCTACTGATTACAGAGTTAGGGAAGAGTGAGAACATGGAGGAATTGAAAACAAGGATGAAAATTTTCAAATCGAGGCACTTCTTAACCAGAAGCTAACATCGGTCAGGGAGCACATGAGTGATGGATGAACGGAACCTGACGCAAGGTAGGATACGGGCAGCAGACTTTTGGATGACCTCTAATTTATGGAGAATGTGGAAAACTGGACAGGAGTGCATTGGAATAGTCAAGACTAGAGATAACAAAGACATGGATGAGGGTTTCAGCAGCAGATGAGCTGAGGCACGGCGATGTTACAGAGGTGGAAATAGGCGGGTTTGATGATGGCATGGATATGTGATTGGAAGTTCATCTCAGGTCAAATATGACATCAAGATTGCAAACAGATTGGTTCAACATCAGATGGTTGCCAGGGAGAGGGGTGGAGTTGGTTGCTAGGGAATTGAGTTTGTAGCAGGGACTGAAGACAATGACTTTGATCTTCCTAATATTTAATTGGGAAAAATGTCTGCTCATCCAGAACTTAATGTCTGACAAGCAGTCTGATAATTTGAAGACAGTGGAAGAGTCAAGAGAGGTAGTAGTGAGGTAGAGTTGGGCGTTCTCAGCAAAAAATTATAATGCACTGAAACCAACAAAGATTTAGGCCCAGATGAATCCATCGAGAGTATCAAATGAGATAAGTGAGGAAATTGAATTAGAATTAGAATTAGAACATTACAGCGCAGTACAGGCCCTTCGGCCCTCGATGTTGCGCCGACCTGTGAAACCATCTGACCTACACTATTCCATTTTCATCCATATGTCTATCCAATGACCACTTAAATGCCCTTAAAGTTGGCGAATCTACTACTGCTGCAGGCAGGGCGTTCCACGCCCTGACTACTCTCTGAGTAAAGAAACTACCTGTGACATTTGTCCTATATCTATCAGCCCTCAACTTGAAGCTATGTCCCCTCGTGTTTGCCATCACCATCCGAGGAAAAAGACGCTCACTATCCACCCTATCTAACCCTCTGATTATCTTATATGTCTCTATTAAGTCACCTCTCCTCCTCCTTCTCTCCAACGAAAACAACCTCAAGTCCCTCAGCCTTTCCTCGTAAGACCTTCCCTCCATACCAGGCAACATCCTAGTAAATCTCCTCTGCACCCTTTCCATAGCTTCCACATCCTTCCTATAATGCGGTGACCAGAACTGCACGCAATACTCCAGGTGCGGTCTCACCAGAGTTTTGTACAGCTGCAGCATGACCCCGTGGCTCCGAAACTCGACCCCCCTACTAATAAAAGCTAACACACCATATGCCTTCTTAACAGCCCTATTAACCTGGGTAGCAACCTTCAGGGATTTATGCACCTGGACACCAAGATCTCTCTGTTCATCTACACTACCAAGAATCTTCCCATTAGCCCAGTACTCTGCATTCCTGTTACTCCTTCCAAAGTGAATCACCTCGCACTTTTCCGCATTAAACTCCATTTGCCATCTCTCAGCCCAGCTCTGTAGCCTATCTATGTCCCTCTGTACCCTACAACATCCCTCGGCACTATCCACAACTCCAAAGACCTTCGTGTCATCTGCAAATTTACTAACCCACCCTTCTACACCCTCTTCCAGGTCATTTATAAAAATGACAAACAGCAGTGGCCCCAAAACAGATCCTTGCGGTACACCGCTAGTAACTAAACTCCAAGATGAACATTTGCCATCAACCACCACCCTCTGTCTTCTTTCAGCTAGCCAATTTCTGATCCAAAGCTCTAAATCACCTTCAACCCCATACTTCCGTATTTTCTGCAATAGCCTACCGTGGGGAACCTTATCAAACGCCTTACTGAAATCCATATACACCACATCCACTGCTTTACCCTCATCCACCTGTTTGGTCACCTTCTCGAAAAACTCAATAAGGTTTGTGAGGCACGACCTACCCGTCACAAAACCGTGCTGACTATCGCTAATGAACTTATTCTTTTCAAGATGATTATAAATCCTGTCTCTGATAACCTTTTCCAACATTTTACCCACAACCGAAGTAAGGCTCACAGGTCTATAATTACCAGGGCTGTCTCTACTCCCCTTCTTGAACAAGGGGACAACATTTGCTATCCTCCAGTCTTCCGGCACTATTCCTGTCGACAATGACGACTGAGGATTTATAATCTTCAAAGCTTACTGGATATTGGAGGTGCTAACAAATATTGTGCACTTATTTAAAATAAGGAGGAAGGAAATGTGACTATAGATCAGACAGTTTAATATCAATAGTGCTAGAATACATCAGCAAGATCAGATTAAATGTAGACTCGGAAAAGCATAAACTGATTTGGAAGCGCCAACATAGTTTTGTGAAAGGTAGGTCATGTCTAACTTAACTAATAGAATTCTTTGATGGAGGTAGGATGATCAATGGATTTTCAGAAGGCATTTAATAAGGTACCTCACAAGAAAACGCAATTAAAGTTGAGGTGAAAAAATTTGAGGCAATCTTGTAATGTAACTAGGAAATTAATTGAAAGGTAGAGGTAAAGGGTAGGCAGAAAAGGAACATTTTTGGTTTGGTGGGCAGTGCCAAGGAACAGTACCACAGTCCCACCTTTTCATATTAAATATTTTTAAAACATTGATTTTGAAATATATTATTTAACATATGCAACCTTGTCATATAATTCTATCCAACAATCCTAGAGCATTGTTTTCACCAGCCCACAAAGCACTCAGACCACCATATACTTTACCTAATGAGCGTGATTTAACGACATGGTTAATATTTATCAGCAAGGACATTTCTTGTTGTCACAAAGGCTGCCAGTGAAGATTTGAAGTGCACAGTCGTCGTCCAGTTTGAAAGTGGTTACGAAGAGCCTGACTACAACATGGCCAGTTGAATCCTTGCTGATTGACTGTAGGGTTGGAGATGATATGGTGATGTGTAGGAGTATCTGCTGTATACTTATCGTACCAGTCAGTTGGTAAGGAATGCCAAAAGAATCAGGAAAGGTTGACCATATTGTGTATCCTGTAGAAAGCCAGATAGAACAAATCAAAGTGAATTGGCAACATGTTTTTATCACAAAGTCTATTCACCAATTTTTGTATTGCACCTGAACAATGAAGATGTGAAGGAGCTATGTTGCAGAGGACTATAGGAGAGAAGTAGGATGCAATGTGCCTGATACATGATACATAATAGCACGCAATTGAGTAACCATCAGTTTTATGTGGTAGATGAACATAAAGTGCAGGTATTTGCTCCCTAGACAGTGCCACAAGTTTAGGAATTAGGTTTTATGAGTTTTTACTTCCTCAGCAGTTTTCAGTACATGGCTTTTGTGGGTTAGAAACCAGTCAAGAATGAGCCCAAGTAACAGGATGAACATCATGTTTATGAAGTTAGCTAATTATCATGATAGTGAGTTCGTGAGAGGCATTAACAATGATTCATTCAACAGTCTCTACAAACAAAGTCTAATTAGCTTTCCTAAAGTTCCCTCGAGGTTTCCTTGTATTTTTGATGAGTGGCAGTGGCAGGCCAATATGGATAAATGATGATTGCTGTTGACTGTGTGGAATGTCATTGAGAACAGCGCATGATGCTTATTGTGGGTGACTGATGATTGATGTGACCAAGCAGTTGTCAGGGGAATAGCCTTGACCCCATCTTACTGAGTGGAAGGTACCTTGCTATTTAACATTATGGAACAGGGCAAGGTCATTACTAGATGCTCAACTTTTTAACCAATCGCAATTTTTATTTTTTGGCAAGTACAGGTTTTGAGCCAGGATCTAAAACACTCCCCACTCCACATTCTTTCTTGTTAGTAAATGGCCCAAGACTTGTTCCCAAAGGCTATGATGACATCCTGTGTTTTTGTTATCATGAAAGATAGTGTGGATTTGAGATAGGAAATGTTGAAGAGCTCTATGCTACATTGGTACAGTTCAAATGGAGGTTATTTTAAATTTAATTTTAGTGAGTAAAACAAGCTTGTCATTTTTTCAAAGATCTGGAAGCAGTGGATGAAATTCTGTAGCACGACAGTAAACATGTCAACATCTGGTGGAATGGCCTGGGCATTGTAAAGGTACATATCTATATCAGTGATGCCCTTCTAATGTCATGCTTAAAATGTCTTGCATCAAATATGTCTGGGAGGTCACAAATGCAGCATTGCAAGCATATCCAATATGCAATGAGTTTCTGGCTTCACTGGTCTTTTCCATCAGTCTGTGATGCAGAATGTATGAGGGTGAAGCTGTTAGATCATCTACTGTTATTCAACAAATGTTGCACAGTTTTGTTTTCCCTTTCCAAAAACATCAAGAATCTAAGACAAGAAATAATAATAACAGATAAAATGCAAGTAAATAATATCGGTACCAGCATGAGAGACAGAACTTTCCTTCCTAAATATTAATTTCAATTTGACATTTATGAAGGATCCTTACAGAAATTAATCCTGAAAGTCTGTGGGAGTTAAGTACTCTTTGTCCTGCCCCTTAACAACTGATGTAGATCAAACAATTGACTTTTGTTAATTACATCATCAGTTCTAGAAATGTAACCATTCAATGAGTTCATATTCCAGTTTGCATTTTTGACAGAACTGTCTCTTGATACCATCCACCCACCTACTGCTATACTTGAACAAGTTAGATCTTACCTAACTTGACTCTGTGAAGTACAATTAAAGAATTTTGCAAACAGGGATAGTCAGTCACCCATCATCCTGACTCCTCCTTCTTGCCTAATGGACTGGGAGTTTGAGGATTTTCTTTTAGATCTTGTCATCTGAATCAGAATTAAAAATCCTTCTGCCTCATTTCCTGCCAGAACAATTCAAGTAGGGGTGTTTTATCAAACTCATGACACCAACATCACCAATTGAAGGGCTTTTGGCTGGATCTTTTTTTCTCCAGAAGAGTGGGGCACATGTGCTCAACAATACTATGTACCACACTGGCCTGTAACTTGTTCCTTGCCATGTTGTAGATTCCTCTGATGCATGCCTATTTCAGCAACAGAGAGTCATAAATGTCAACCATCAACATTTCAACCAGCTGGAAGACTTTCTAGGTTTAGTTAAATTTTCTGTCCATTTGTCTTGAATCCATAGGATTGGCTGCTTACCTGTTTTAATCTCCAATATATCTGGTGACCTTTGGGTACTAGATTTGTGAGAAACTTTCTGTGACCAGGGTGGATTCTTGCACCTTATCTCACAATTTTGATTTGGTTTATTCATATTATTATAACTGTTTATTCCTTAATATTTGTTTCAAGAGACCCTAGTCCCCTCTCACATCCCCTTTCAAAATACTGCTTTTTCATTCATTCTTGGGATGCAAGATCATTGGCAAGGCCAGCATTTATTGCCCATCCCTAATTGCCCTTGAGGAGGCGGTGCTGAGCCACCTTCTACAATCGCTGCTGAACTTATGCTGTAGGTGCACCCACAGTGCTGTTAGGAAGGGAGTTCCAGGGTTTTTACTCAATGACGGTGAAGGAATATCAATATAGTTCCAAGTCAGGATGGTGTGTGACTTGGAGGGGAACTTGCAGGAGATGGTGTTCCCACGCATCTGCTGCCCTTGTCCTTCTAGATGGTAGAGATCATGGATTTGGAAGGTCCTATTGAAGGAGCCTTGGTGAGTTGCTGCAGTGCATCTTGCATATGGTACACACTGCTGCCACTGTTGCCAGTGGTGGAGAGAGTGAATGTTTAATGTGGTGGATGGGGTGCTGATCAAGCAGGCTGCTTTGTCTTGGTGTCGAGCTTCTTGAGTGTTGTTGGAGTTGCACTCATCCAAGCAAGTGGAGAAAATTCCAACACACTCCTGACTTGTGCCTTGTAGATTGTGGACAGGCTTTGGAGAGTCAGGAGGTGGGTTACTGACCATGGAATTCCCAGCTTCTGACCTGCTCTTGTAGACAGCCTATTTATATGTCAGGGCCAGCTAAGTTTCTGATCAATGGTAACCCCAGATTGTTGATGGTGGGGCATTCAGCAATGGTCATGCTGTTGAATGTCTAGGGGAGTTGGTTAGATTCTGTCTTGTTGGAGATGGTCATTGCCTGACACTTGTGTGATGTGAATGTCACTTGCCACTTATCAGTCCTAGCATGATCTTGCCACATGCGGGAGCGGACTGCTTCAGTATCTGAGGAGCTGCAAATGATACTGAACACTGTGCAATCAACAGCAAACATCTCCACTTCTGACCTTAGGCCTAGGACACTACCCTGAGGAACTCCTGCAGTGATGTCCTGGGTCTGAAATGATTGACCTCTAACAATCACAGCAATCTTCCTTTGTGCTGGGGATGATTCCAACCACTGGAGAGTTTTCTCCCTGACTCCCATTGACTCCAGTTTTGCTAGGGCTCCTTGATGCAAACTCAATCAAATGCTGCCTTCACATTAAGGGCAGTCACACTCACCTCACCTCTGGAGTTCAGCTCTTTTGTCCATGTTTGAACCAAGGCTGTAATGAGGTCTGGATCTGAGTGACCCTGGCGGAACCCAAACTGAGCGTCAGTGAGCAAGTTATTGCTAAGCAAGTGCCGCTTGATAGCACTGTCAATGACACCTTCCATCACTTTACTGATGATTGAGAGTAGACGAATGGGGCGGTAATTGGCCGGATTAGATTTGTCCTGCTGTTTGTGTACAGGACATACCAGGGCAATTTTCCACATTGCTGGGTAGATGCCAGTGTTGTAGCTGTACTGGAACAGCTTGGCTAAGGGCGCGGCTAGTTCTGGAGCACAAGTCTTCAGTACCATTGCCGGAATGTTGTCAAGGCTCATAACTTTTGCAGTATCCAGTGCCTTCAGCCATTTCTTGATATCATGTGGAATGAATCGAATTGGCCAAAGACTGGCAAGTGTGACGCTGGGGACCTCAGGAGGAGGCTGAGATGGATCATCCACTCGGCACTTCTGGCTGAAGATGGATGCAAATTCTTCAGCCTTGTCTTTTGCATGTGCTGGACTTCCCCATCATTGAGGATTGGAATATTTGCAGAGCATCCTCCTCCTGTTGGTTGTTCAATTGTCCACCACCATTCACAACTGGATGTAGCAGGGCTTCAAAACTTAGATCTGAACTATTGATTATGGGATCGCTTAGCCCTGTTTATTGCATGCTGCTTCTGCTGTTTGGCATGCAAGTAGTCCTGGCTGACATCTCATTTTTAGCTATGCCTGGTGCTGCTCCTGGCATGCCCTCCTGCACTCTTCATTGAACCAGGGTTGATCCCTAGGTTTCATGGTAATGGTAGAGTGGGGACATGTCGAGACAGGAGGTTACAGATTGTGGTTGAGTACAATTCTCCAGTTGCTGATGGCCCACAGCGCCTCATGGATGCCCAGTTTTGAGTTGTTAGACCTGTTTGAAATCTGTCCCATTTAGCACGGTAGTAGTGCCACCCAACACCATGGTGGGTATCTTCAAACTGAAGATAGGACTTTATTTATTTATTTAGAGATACAGCACTGAAACAGGCCCTTTGGCCCACCGAATCTGTGCTGACCAACAACCACCCATTTATACTAATCCTACATTAACCCCATATTCTCGACCACATCCCCACCATTCTCCTATCACCTACCTACACTAGGGGCAATTTACAATGGCCAATTTACATATCAACCAGCAAGTCTTTGGCTGTGGGAGGAAACCGGAGCACCCAGCGGAAACCCACGCAGACACAGGGAGAACTTGCAAACTCCACACAGGCAGTAACCAGAACTGAACCCGGGTCGCTGGAGCTGTGAGGCTGCGATGCTAACCACTGCGCCACTGTGGACTTTGTTCCACAAGGACTGTGAGGTAGTCACTCCTACCAATACGGTCATGGACAGATGCATCTGCAAAAGGTAGATTGGAGAGGACGAGGTCATGTAGGTTTTTCCCTTTTGTTGGTTCCCTCATCACCTGCCACAGACACAGTCTAGCAGCTATGTCCGTTAGGATTCGGCTAGCAGTGGTGCTACCGAGCCACTCTTGATGATGGACATTAAAGTCCCCCACCCAGAGTACATTCTGTGCCCTTGCTACCCTCAGTGCTTCTTTTAATTGGTATTCAACATGGAGAAACACTGATCATCAGCCGAGGGAGGGGCGGCAGGTGGTAATCACCAGGAGGTTTCCTTGCCCATGTTTGACCTGATGTCATGGGACTTCATGAGGTCTGGAGTCAATGTTGAGGACTTTCAAGTTAACTCCTCCCAATTTGCCAGCACATCTGGTGGGTCTGTCCTGCCGGTGGGATGGGCCCCAGGGATAGTGATGGTGGTGTCTGGGACATTGTCTATAAGGTATGATTCAAGCCCCTAGATGTTACTAAAGAGGACTTTGCGGGGTCAACAGGTTTGTTTTTATCGTTTGCTGTTGTCGTCTCCAGTGCATAGGTCAATGCCAGGTGGTCTGTCTGGTTTCATTCCTTTTCTTAGACTTTGTCGCGGTTTGATACAACCGAGTAGCTTGCTAGGCCTTTTCAGAGGTCATTTAAGAGTCAAGAGGTCTGGAGTCACATGTAGGCCAGATCAGGTAAGAACAACATCTTTATTCGTGATTTTACATTTTTTAATTCTAGATTTTATTAATTGAATTCAAATTTCACCAGCTGCTGTGGTGGGATTCAAACCCATGTTCCCAGAGCATTAGCCTGGGCTTCTGGGTTACTAGTCCAGTGGCATTACCACTACGCCACTGCCTCCCCACTTTCCTGAGGAACTCCTGTAGTGATGTCCTCAGGCTGAGATGATTGGGCTCCTTTGTGCTAGGTATGACTCCAACCAGTGGAGAATTTGCCCCCTGATTCCCTTTGACTTCAATTTTACTAGGACTCCTTGATGCTACACTTGGTATAATGCGACCTTGATGTCATGGGCAGTCACTCTCATCTTGCCTCCTAAATTCAGCTCTTTTGTCCATGTTTGGCCCTAGACTGTAATGACATCTGGAGTTGAGTGTCCCTGGCAGAACTCAAACTGAGCATTAGTAAGCACCTGGTGCCCTAACCAAAATATGGGAAACACTTGTCAGGTTTCCCAGGAATCACTGTTGTGTGTCAAAATAGACATCTTCAGTTCAGTGGCTACCCGGCGTTGTATCAGTTCAACGAACACCAATCACATCGTTTCTTCCAGTGACATTTCTAGCAGCTTTACCCTGATAATTACGGTAATTGAAATGTGCCTGTCTATCACGGTAAATACAGTAAGCGCCGAGCTGAACGAACCCGAGTTTGTTGTGAAAGTATGAATTAGGGAAACAGCCTGCACGGTAACTTCAAGGGAACTCCGGATTTTTGAACTTGTCTTCATCTACCTTTTGCAAATCGGCGTGGAATTGAAGTTTGATCTGTGTTCTGAAAAAGGATGCAATTACGGGAAGGAGAAAGACGACATTCCTGAGATGTTGCATTTAAAAGAAAGGTGGACACCCCCTCCACCACCAAAACAAAGTGTGAGTGGATGTTTTCAGTAGCGATCGTGAAAAAAAAGGTTTCGGACCCGGAAGCAGATGCAGGACTAGGTTTGTTTCGACCTGTGCCTATGGGATTGGAGTCAGGAATGGAAGATGAAAGTGTGAGAGATGGGAGAGACATGCTTCCGTCCAGCGAGGATGAAGATGCGGTCGGGAGTAGCCAGGCGATGGAACGTGGCCCGGATGGAATTGGAATGGAGAATGTTGCAGCTGGCCGGCAGGACAATCAGGAGGAACCTTCCAGCTGCCTCGCGCCTGCTCCCGGGCTCGCGCTGTGGCCGCCAGCTACCGAGCATAGGCACAAGCAGCCGGGCTCAGAGCGCTCGCAGCACATTTACTGCACTGTGTACTGTGTGGAAAACGAGAATTACCAGAGCTCGGTGGTGGAAGACGAGACAGGGGAACAAATCAATGATCCCTCTGACTCAGGCCGAGCCACACCGACTGCTTTCAGTCGACAGACGGATCGGGATGCCACCCCGTCCCCGACACTGGCGGTTTTGGGACCTTCCATGAGGGAACCTTTCAGTATCTCCCGGCAGATCGACATTCATTCGTTGGCAACCCCTTATGCCGGAGAGTATAAACATTTTATAATTTTGACCTGTCGAGTTTGCCTGGATGACAAACCTATTCGGCCACTTCCATGTTGCAAAAAGGCTGTGTGCGAAGAGTGTTTGAAAAGATATCTTAGCAATCAGGTAATTCCCATCCGTCACACTTGCCAGAACAGTAACTTTAGGCGTTCCCTTTCGCGCAGACAATGCAAGAAACCATAACCCTACAGGGACTGATAATGAAACCTTAATTGCTACATGAAGTTTTACAGGTCACATGCATAATTCATGGATGGTATCTTATGTTTACATTTAAGTTGTGCTACAACTATCCCTTTTCAAAGCAACTTGTTTGCTATTAACAGAATTTAAAATCGATTGGTGTTGGCCTTGAGCGCACTTTTGCTTTCTAATCCGATATAAATATTTTTGTTTCGGTCGACTTTAGATGGTGTAAATAAATCAGTGCTTCCTTTTTCATAGGTTTGGGAATGTTATGAAATTAGTTCAGTGCAACTGCAATCAACAAAGTTAGTTGGCATTCAGCGGGTGGATTATTTATAAGATTAAATCAAGTTGAGGGAAGTCTGTTCTGTGTCTCCACTCGATTACTGAGATCTGTTCAGGATGAGTGTGTGTTTGCTTTAAAAAAGGCAGTGTAATCTTCGTGGTATTTTCTGTTATATTGCAGATAGTCAACAACAAATTAACACGTTGCACCAACTTTCAGTAAAGTTAGAATTCATTTTTTTCAACTCATTAATACCCGAATTGAACGTGTTCCTTTCTGCAAATAAAGGTGAATTTGGGGCATCCATCTAGGATTAGCACTAGAAACATAAAAGGAAGTCGGGCTTTTTTCAGACAAGGTTGTGATTTAGGATATGGAATACATTTGAGGCCAAATCAGTTTTGAATTTTTTTTAGTGGGAATTAGATAAATAGTTAAATAAATATATTAAAGGGGTATAGGAAGAAGAGCAGAAAAATAGGATTCAAGCAGATAGTTCTAATATGCAACTGGCACTTGCTGAAATTTCTATGATGGTATGATTTTATCATAAACTACTTCTGTGCTTTATAAAATAAATGGAAGTAGGTAACAACATCTCAGTTTCTTAAAATGCTTAGTTCAGTATCCTAAATGTAAAGCATTTTCTTCCAATTCTGCCTGTCAGTTGTGCAACCATATCAAGAGCTCAGTTATGGTGGTCTGAAGATCTGGAAAACCAGACACTAGTCTGCGAGCAAAATGTGAAAGCTTAAACTTGTCTGTTTATATTTACAATAGCTTACTTTTGTTTGATGGTATCCTCTTCCACATTCATCTTCTTTGTTTTTCCTTTTAATCCATGATATTTTACTTGCTTTCTAAAACAATACTTTCAAAGGTAAATGCCAGAAAACATAATCAGCCTATTTGAAATTAATGTAGTTTGCTGTGGTACCCTGAAGATACCTGGCTGTGCATTTGTAGTTAATTGATTCTATATCTGTCAAAAGAATGTTAATCATCTGATTGCCTGGACAGAAACCAGTGGTTGCAGGTTGTACAGTACATTTGATCTGTAGAGGTGGAAATAATAGCACTTCACAAAATAAAACTTGATTTTCTGCAAGACAATTTTAAGCACCTTTATCATAGAATGGTTACAGTGCAGAAGGAGACCATTTGGCCCATCATGTCCATTGCAGCTCTCTGTAAGAGCAACTCACTTAGTCCCACTCCCCTGTCTTTTCGTCACAGTACTGCAAATCATTTCTCTTCAGGTAATTATCCAATTCTCTTTTGAAAACCACCATTGAAGATGCCTCCACCACACTCTCAGGCAGTGCATTGCATGTGCCTCATGATTTTGAACACATCTATCAAATCCACTCTCAACCTTCTCTTTTCTAAGGAGAACAACCCCAGCTTCTCCGTTCTGTTCTCATCACTGAAGTCCCTCATCCCGGGAGCCATTCTCATGAACCTTTTCTGCACCCTCTCCAGTGCCTTCACCTCCTTCCTAAAGTGTGGTGCCCATAAGTGGAGTAAATACTCCAGTTGAGGCCAAACCAGTGCTTTAGAAAGGTTCACCATAACTTCCTTGCTTTTATACTCTTTGCTTCTACTTATAAAGCCAAGGATCCCGTATGCCTTTTTAACCACTTTCTCAACTTGCCCTGCCACCTTCAGTGCTTTGTGCACATAAATCCCCAGGCCCCTCTGCTCCTGCACCCACTTTAGAATTGTATTCTTTATTTTATATTGTCTTTCCTTGTTCTTCCTGCCAAAATGTATCACTTCATGCTTCTTACTAAAATGTAACAATTCGCACTTCAAGTTCCAGTTCAAATTAGGTCTGTATTTCAGCCTCAAAAGTATGTCCAAATTGTTGGCTACAGTTTGAAAATGATGGACCTTTTTTGATTTTTTTTTTGTGTATTATTTATCCTGTCAATTTAATTATTCAGATATAAAGTTCCACATTGGTATCATGTTATTGCCAAAACAAATACTACAATCTGTTTCTCCTTCAGTCCATTAATTGCAAACCTGATATGTATCAAATACAAAATATTAGCTGTGTAATATGCTGAACCAGGAAGTAGTATCCATTTTACGACTATATTTTGTTTCAGTTCATTTGTATGTTCCTTTTTAATCCTTTCAATGATTAGCAGTATTCAAGTAAGAAATAATTGGTCATCAAGGCTCTACCATTACCATCAGGCCAGGGGACCAAGCTTGGTTCAATGAGGAGGGTGGGAGAGCATGCAGGAGTAGCATCAGGCATTCTTAAAATGAGATGTCAACATAGTGAAGCTACAACATAGGACACCAAACATGCTAAACAGTAGAAGCAGCATGCAATAGACTGAGCTAAGCGGTCCCACAACCATCGGATCAGATCAAAGCTCTGCAGTCCTGTCATATCCAGTTGTGAATGGTAGTGGACAGTTAAATAACCAACTGAGGGAGGTGGCTCCACAAATATCCGCATCCTCAGTGATTGGGGGGTGGGGTGGGGTGGGGGGGGGGGTTGTTGGTTGGGGGCCAGCACATCAGTGCAAAAGATAAGGCTGAAGTATTTGCAACCATCTTCGGCCAGAAGTGCCGAGTGAATGATCCATCTCAGCCTCCTCCTGAGGTCTCCAGCATCACAGATGTAGTCTTCAGCCAATCTGATTCACTCCACGTGATATCAAGAAATAGCTGAAGGCACTGGATACAGCAAAGGCTACGAGCCGCAGCAACATCCTGACTAGCGTTGAGGACTTGTGATCCAGGACTAGCCGCACTTATAGCCAAGCTGTTCCAGTACAGCTACAACACTGGCATCTACATGGCAACATGAAAAATTGCCCAGGTATCTCCTGTTCACAAAAAGCAGGACAAATCCAATCCGACCAATTACTGCCCCATCAGACTACTCTCAATCATCAGCAAAGTGATCGAAGATGTCATTAATAATGCTATCATGTGGCACTAACTAAGCAATAACTTGCTCGCCAATGTTCAGTTTGAGTTCTGCCAGGACCACTTGGCTCCAGATCGCATTACAGCCTTGTTTGAAGCAAGGCTAAAAGAGCTGAATTCCAAAGGCGAGGTGAGAGTGACTGCCCTTGACACCAAAGGAGCATTTGACCAAGTATGGCATCGGGGAGCCCAAGCAAAATTGAAGTCTGAGAATCCATGTGGAAAACTCTTCACTGCTTGGAGTTATACTTAGCACAAAGGTAGATGGTTGTGGTTGTTGGAGGTCAATCATCTCAGTCCTAGGACATCACTGCAGGAGATCCTCCGGGTAGTGTCCTCGGCTCAGCCGTCTTCAGATGCTTCATCATGACTTTCCCTCCATCATAAGGTCAGAAGTGGGGATGTTCACTGATGATTGCACAATGTTCAGCACCATTCACACTCTTTAGGTATTGAAGTAGTCTGCCCGCATGCAGCAAGATCTAGACAACATTCAAGCTTGGGCTGATAAGTGGCAAGTAGCATTCGTGCCACACAAGTGCCAGGCAATGACCATCTCCAACAAGAGAGAGTCTGACCACCTCCCCTTCACATTCAATGGCATTACCATCGGTGAATCCCCCATTATCGGCATTCTGGAGGGGGTTGCCATTAACTAGAAACTAAACTGAACCAGCCATATAAATACTTTGGCTACAAGAGCAAGTCAGAGGCTGGGAATTCTCCAACATCGGCAAAATCGGCAGCAAGCAGAACAAAACTTACTCCAAAATTCTGTTCGAGCTGCTCAACAAGCACCTGCACATATCTCCAGACAGGATGTACATCGTGTTCCAAGACCTGGATGCTGCTAATGTTGGCTGGAATAGCACCACATTCTGATCCACAGCATTCCTAAATGATCACTGTGATAAAAAGTGAGTAGCAAAGCTCCTGACTCACCAAAGCCTGTCCACCATCTACAAGACACAAGTCAGGGGTGTGATGGAATATGTCTCAGTTGCCTGGATGAGTGGAGCTCCAATAACACTCAAAAATCTCAACGTTATTGAGGACAAAGCAACCTGCTTGATCGGCACCCCATCCACCACCTTAAACATCTACTTCCATCACCAGCGCACAGTAGCAGCATTGTGTACCATCTACAAGATGCACTGCAACAGCTCGCCATGCCTCCTTCAACAGCATCTTCCAAATCCTTGACCTCTCCCACCATAAGAACAAGGGCAGCAGACTCATGGGAACACCACCACCTGCAAGTTCCCCTCTAAGTCACACACCATCCTGACTTGAAACTATATCACTGTTCCTTCACTGTCACTGGGTCAACATCCTGGAACTCCCTCCCTAACAGCACTGTGGGTGTACCTACAGTACATGGACTGCAGCGGTACGTGAAGTTGGCTCACCACCACCTTCTCGAGCAATAAGGGATGGGCAATAAATGCTGACCTTGCTAGCAATGCTCACATCCCATAAAATGATTTTTTTTTTTTTAAAAGCACTACCCCACAAAATTCAAAATAATTTTTTGAAGAGGATGTTGTGTAGTGCAAAATTCTGGTTATTGTCCAGTCAGCGAAATATATTGTTGGGAAAAGTTGACAATTGTAAAAAAAAGTTGTCAGACAGGCTGGATGGTGCATTGGGTTAGACCATGTCCATGCCCTCTGAGATCTGGATTCAAATCCAGTTAGTGTCCTCTGTCTTCTGGCTGTAAGAATACTACATAAAGTGCATTTGAAAAGATCTAATCCAGTGCCTAGTGCATTTGAACTTGATGGCACAAAACTGCACTTAAGCTGGCAAACATACTCAAAAGTTGGAGGCATTCTTCTAAGTTTGGAGTTGTAACATTTTTGTCAGAGTTTTATTCTGAAGTAGATCACCATGGCATACCTGATGTAAGAGTAATGTTAATGTTTTTATTTTATTTTATTTTATTTAGAGATACAGCACTGAAACAGGCCCTTCGGCCCACCGAGTCTGTGCAACTAACAACATTTATACTAATCCTACATTAATCCCATATTCCCTACCACATCCCCACCATTCGCCTACCACCTACCTACACTAGGGGCAATTTACAATGACCAATTTACCTATCAACCTGCAAGTCTTTGGCTGTGGGAGGAAACCGGAGCACCCAACGGAAACCCACGCGGTCACAAGGAGAACTTGCAAACTCCTCACAGGCAGTACCCAGAACTGAACCCGGGTCGCTGGAGCTGAGACTGCAGTGCTAACCACTGTGCCGCCCAACTGCCAGAAATGGAAAAGTAAAATTTTTTGCCCTTTTAATCCAAAGCTGATAGCAGACCTGAGAGGCTATATTTATAAGAAAAAACTGAACAGATTGGGTCTTTTTTTTTCTAGAAAAGAGAAGGCTGAGGGGTGACCTCATAGAGGCCTTTAAAATTACGGAAGTGTTTGATAAAGTAGACCTAGAGATGATGTTTCCACCTGTAGGGAGTCCAAAAGAAGGTTCATAAATATAGATAATAACTAATAAATCCAATAAGGAATTCGGGAGACACCGCTTTACCCAAAGTGTGGTATGAATATGGAACTCACTGCCACAAGGAGGTGAAGTTGGGGCTAATAGCATAGGTACATTTAAGGGGAAGCTAGAAAAGCACATGAGGGCAAAAGCAAGAGAAGAATGTACTGATAAGATTAGATGAAGTAAAGTGGGAGAAGGCTTGTATAGAGAATAAATAGCAGCACGGACCAGTTGTGCCAAATGGCCTGTTTGTGTGCTGTAAATTCACCTTCATGTGTGCAAAATACACAGATCTTTGTTAAATTACATCATTAGTACACAGAAGAATGGTTATCGGTGGAAAATTACAAGTTGATAACATAGGACTGCATTTTATTCTTGAAACAGGGGTCCTGGCAGTGGGCCAGAAGGCAGGGGGAGACCCCGTCTCAGCCCTCCTTCGGACCCTCAAAGCCATTTCATGGTGGGCAGGCAAAGAACTGCCTGACATTAAAGATGCCTTCCCTTTAAAGGACAAGCTCCCGACCAATTGGAAGCACCAAAGAAGAAGGAGACCCTGGGAAAGGTGAGTGGGTTGGTTTTGCGGGGCCATTCTGGCAGGTGGTGGGGACGGGGGGGGGGTGTTGTGGGGGGGGAGCGATTGCTGCCGAGGTGGCCTTCTGGGGTCCCTGGATTGCCCCCGAAGGAGGGCACCCCCCCCCCACCACTAGGAGGCAGCGTCTCTCAACGGTGGCGCGCCCCTTCCTCAAAATGGAGGTAGGATGAGTCTCAATTGGCATGTGGCAGGAAGGCTGCCCTCGGCTCTCCCCACCCCAGACAAAATGGCAAAAGGTCTGGTCAATATCAGGACTCCCCACCTCTATGCCCACCTCCAAGAATTTTATTCTGCCCATAGTTTTCCAACTTCTCTGAATAATCGTGTTTGTTCTTTTAAAAAAAAATTATGTCCCTAAATTGGCAACTAATTTGTTACTGTGCTACCAAGTGGCTGTGATATACAGGCAAAGATCTGAATCTTATCTGAGGCTGACATACCAAGCTGAAGGCACTCTGTATTAAATTTCATTAGCTGTTGGAGCATGAAACAGATCCCATCATACCAGTGTTCAAATGTATATATATTTGGAGTCCACTTCACTGATATCCAATTTTTGAAGGGACTCTATTTTCCACCAACTTTAAAAGAAGACTCTGGAATTTGAGAGTGAATCATTATTTATATAAAGTTAAAGAGTAAAGTATTCAAGTTAGCAATTATGGGTTATGCTTTTCTCTTACCTAATTTGTGAAAAAACTTATGAATATAAAGTGGGGAAACCTGCTTGATGATGATGCTGATTTTTTTCTGAAATGTTCAAAGACAGAGGAGCATATCTAACTCTTCTGTCTGCCTCCATTTGATTTTTTTTTAGGAGGAGGGCCTGAATTTATAATTTAGATTCCAGATAAGTGATCTGTAGCTCTCATGAAATTATGTCTACAAAAATTTATATGACCTCAAAACCTTCACAATTGAACACTAGCTAATAAGTTAGTAACTGATGTGCTGCTCCAAAATTCCCAACTACATTTAGAAGGTCTGTAACATCAGGACTTTGAATTTTTCTCAAGATTGAAACTTTGCCTCAGCCTCCTTGACATGGTCATAGCAGAACTCCAGAATGTGTCACCTGTAGTCTAGTGATGTTTAATTTAAAATTTAGTAGTAAATGATTTCAGACACCTACTAATTTCACATCAGTTCTCTTTTTACGGTGGTGATCATGTAGCACCAAGTCATTACACTGCCTCACTCATATTCTCCAATTAGACAAAGTAGACCATTGCACATATTTACTTAAACCCACACATAGAACTTTGACCCATGACTGCTGGGGATATTTCTGTTCCAAAAAAAAGGTTGAGGGAACAGTCAGATACTTTGTAATATTAGAAACATAAAGGCAATCCAGCAGAACACCTGAGTTCTTCATAATCTTTAATTTTAATGTGTAAAAAATAGGATGCAGTTACATGCGACAAGTGTGAAGCTGAAGTGGTGTGTGACTGCATGATCTAAGTGGTTTTGCACTGACACAAAATGATGAATTAGAACTGGTTTAGCTATAGTTATGCTCTGCATCTTGTATCCATGCAATGCAACAACAGCATCAACTTGCATTTATATAGCACCTTTTAATATAGAAATTTGTTTCAAAGTGCTTCAGAGGCATAATCAGAAATCAATGGACATCAAGTCAGAGAAGGAGATATTGGGAGGAGTGACCTAATGTTTAGTTAAAGAGTTGGGTTTTAAGAAAAATCTTAACAGAGGAGAGAGAGATTGAGTGGTATAGGGGCTTAAGAGAGGAATTCCAGTGTGTGAGGCCTAGGCGGTTGAAGGCATGGTCATCAATGTTGGATCAAAGGGAAGAGATAGTACACGCAAAGTTTCAAAAATCCTTACTAATAACTGTAAGTTTATTCTTTCTTGCAATTTGATGTTTGTATGGCCTTTTGAAATTGTAAAAAAAAAGTAATTTATAACTCACCATCAATGCAAAGATAGCTTTGAACTTCTTTCTCTAGCCCACAAAGTGCAATGCAGTAGTAGCATGATTGTAAATATATTGCGGTCTATATATTTCGGGTACTGATCGACCTCCTAAGCCTCCAATATTGCTGGCAGGAAGCGCACACTCATTACGAGAAAGAAGCATGCCACCTGCCATATTGGTAAAGGCCAAATAATCACTGTGCAGTGTTCATGTAAATAAGGGGCCTAATGGTTGTTTGAGACCACCCTCTTTCCCCCCTCCCCCACTGCAGGGTGATTTTCCCTGAGTTATCCAGTCCCAACTACACCCAGGAAAACCAGATCTACCTGCTTCCTAACCAGCAGTCTTTGACGCATGAAATATACTTAGCTGACTGTGGAGCCAGGAGGAGCTTGTGCCAACCATGCATTCAAAGAATGTAGGAGCTGAGAATGGATCCGCAAAATAGATTGGATCCTTGGTGTCAGATTATATTTGTGGGCCAAATAATTGAGCCTGTCT
This sequence comes from Heterodontus francisci, assembly GCF_036365525.1. Lineage (NCBI taxonomy): Eukaryota > Metazoa > Chordata > Chondrichthyes > Heterodontiformes > Heterodontidae > Heterodontus > Heterodontus francisci. Next base: position 105,070,569 of record NC_090373.1, on the reverse strand, counting down.
GACTGGTTCCCAATGCAAAACAATAGGCCGAGACTTTGCTGGAGCAGGGCATTTCATGGCCTGTCCTTTTAATTAGACTTGTTTGTGGGCAAAGGATGTGAAAACCAACACAAAGTTGCTGGAAGTGTGAGTTAACAAAGGCATGGTAAGGGCAACAAGGCATCTGGGACCTTGGTGAACAATGAGACCGTGTATCTCCTTAATCATTGAGATTAAAGGATTTGAGAAATAAACAGAGGAAGGACTTGGAAGGAGGGTGAATTAGACTGGGTGAATTCAGGTACAACAAGAAAAATAAAGGGATGGAAAAAGAATAGATTGAGAAAAACAAAAGAGACAAAGGAAAAGTAATAAAAATAATTTAAACATTTAAAATTTGACACATTTTAAATTCCAAGGGTTCAAGAATGAGAATCCACATTTATAATTATTCACTTTCTGTGCCAGAAAGACTGATTAGCAATAATTAACAATTATCATATCGTTAAGGGTACTTATCCCAATATTTACTATCCTTAACTTTCTGTGGTGAGTTTAATGGGCAGTTATATTGTATTAGCAAAATATTAATCATGCAAATAGATGTAAATGGGTATGATATAGTTGGGATTACAGAGACATGGCTGCAAGGTGACCAGGGATGGGAAATGAACATCCAGGGATATTCAGTATTTAGGCAGGACAGACAAAAAGCAAAAGGCGGTGGAGTTGCATTGCTGGTTAAAGAGGAAAGTAACGCAATAGTGAGGAAAGATATTAGTTCTAACAACGTGGAATCTGGATGGGTAGAGCTGAGAAACTCTAAGAGGCAAAAAAACATGAGTGGGGGTTGTATATGGACCCCGAAACTGTAGTGGTGATGTTGGGAATGGCATTAAACAGGAAATTAGAGATGCATACGATAAAGGAACATCTGTAATTATGGGTGAGTTTGATCTGCATATAGATTGGGCAAATCAAATTAGTCACAATACTGTGGAGGAGGAATTCTTGGAGTGTATACGGGATGGACCAATACGTTGAGGAACCAACTAGAGAACAGGTCTCCTAGACTGGGTATTGTGTAATAAGAGAGGAATAATTGACCATCTTGTGGTGCGAGACCCCTTGGGGACGAGCGACCACAATATGATAGAATTCTTCATCAAGATGGAGAGTGACGTAGTTGATTCTGAGACAAGGGTCCTGAATCTTAGTAAAGGAAACTACGAAGGTATGAAGCGTGAGTTGGCCATGACGGGTTGGGAAACGTTACACAAAGGGATGATGGTGGAGAGGCAATGGCAAACATTTAAAGAGCGCGTGGATGAACTACAACAATTGTTTATCCCTGTCTGGCGCAAAAGTAAAACGGGAAAGGTAGCCAAACCATGGCTTACAAGAGAAATTAGAGATAGCATTAGATCCAAGGAAGAGGCATATAAATTTGCCAGGAAAAACAACAGACCTGAGGATTGGGAGCAGTTTAGAATTCAGCAAAGGAGGATCAAGGGATTGATTAAGAAGGGGAAAATAGAGTACAAGAGCAAGCTTGTGGGGAACATAAAAACTGACTGTAAAGGTTTCTATAGGTATGTGAAGAGAAAAAGATTGGTGAAGACAAATGTAGGTCCATTACAGTCAGAAATAGGGGAATTTATTATGGGGAATAAAGAAATGGCTGACCAATTAAATGCATACTTTGGTTCTGTCTTCACAAAGGAGGACACAAATATCATATCAGAAATGTTGGGGAACACAGGGCTTAGTGAGAGAGAGGAACTGATAGAAATCAGTATTAGTAAAGAAATGGTGTTGGGGAAATTGATGGGATTGAAGGCCGATAAATCCCCAGGGCTGATGGTCTGCATCTAGAGTACTTAAGGAAGTGTCCCTAGAAATAGTGGATGCATTGCTGGTCATCTTCCAAGATTCTATAGACTCTGGAACAGTTCCTACAGATTGGAGGGTAGCTAATGTAACCCCACTATTTAAAAAAGAAGGTAGAGAGAAAGCAGGGAATTAGAGACCAGTCAGCCTGACGTCGGTAGTGGGGAACATTCTAGAGTCCATTATCAAAGATTTTATAGCAGAGCACTTAGTGAACAGTGGTAGAATCGGACAGAGTCAGTATGGATTTACGAAAGGGAAATCATGCTTGACAAATCTACTAGAATTCATCGAGCATGTAACTAGTAGAGTTGATGAGGGGGAGCCAGTGGATGTGGTTTATTTGGACTTTCAGAAGACAAAGTCCCACATAAGAGTATGTAAAATTAAAGCGCATGGGATTGGGGGTAGTGTATTGCGATGGGTAGAAAATTAATTGGCGGGCAGGAAACAAAGAGTAGGGATAAATGGGTCTTTTTCCGAATGGCAGGCAGTGACGAGTGAGTTACCGCAGAGATGGGTGCTAGGACCCCAGCTATTCACAATATACAATAATGATTTAGATGAGGGAACTAAATGTAATATCTCCAAATTTGCAGATGACACAAAACTGGGTGGGACGGTGAGTTGTGAGGAGGATGCAGAGAGGCTTCAGGGTTATTTGGGCAAGTTGAGTGAGTGGGCTAATGCATAGCAGATGCAGTATAATGTGGATAAATGTGAGGTTATCCCTTTGGTAGCAAAAACAGGAAGGCAGACTATTATCTGGCTATAAACAAAGAGGGGAATATGCAGCGAGACCTGGGTGTTCTCGTACACCAGTCACTGAAGGTAAGCATGCAGGTGCAACAGGTGGTAAAAAAGGCAAATGGTATGTTGGCCTTCTTAGCGAGAGGATTTGAGTACAGGAGCAGGGATGTCTTGCTGCAATTATACAGGGCCTTGGTGAGGCCACACCTGGAATATTGTGTGCAGTTTTGGTCTCCTTATCTGAGGAAGGATGTTCTTGCTATAGAGGGAGTGCAGCGAAGGTTTACCAGACTGATTCCTGGGATGGCAGGACTGACGTATGAGGAGAGATTGAGTCAGTTAGGATTATATTCGCTCGAGTTCAGAAGAGTGAGGGGGGGATCTCATAGTAACCTATAAAATTCTAACAGGACTTGACAGGGTCGATGTAGGAAGGATGTTCCCAATGGTGGGAGAGTTCAGAACCAGGGGTCATAGTCGAAGGATACAGGGTAAAACTTTCAGTACTGAGATGAGGAGAAATTTCTTCACCCAGAGAGTGGTGAGTCTGTGGAATTTGCTACCACAGAAAGCAGTTGAGGCCAGAACATTGTGTGTTTTCAAGAAGGAGTTAGATATTGCTCTTGGGTCTAAAGGGTTCAAAGGAATGGGGCGAAAGCCGGAACAGGCTACTGAGTTGGATGATTAGCCATGATCATAATGAATGGTGGAGCAGGCTCGAAGGGCTGAATGGCCTACTCCTATTTTCTATGTAAATGCAGTAATTTCATAAAATTCACACAGAGCTTAAGGGTGAGACACTGTTTTTCGGAATTCACAGTGCAACTCTTCCTCACCACAAGTTGCTGACCAACTTGCACATGAATAACGAGGCGTGTCATTCACATTTTTTTCTGCAGTATCTAGGCCAGTGACTACATGTAAGGACTAACCATGCAGGGAACATTTACATTTCTATTTCTGTCATTCTTGTATTCCTAATTCCTACTTTTTAATCACTCCAGAATGGCTCAGTTGGTTAAAGAATTGAGTAGCTGAGTTATACAAACCAAGAATCTCTCGGGTTCAATCCATGATTTGTGTTGAGTTAGCTAATTTCAGTCAAAATGATGGTAGAGATGCTACAACTGGACACACCATCCCAGATTAGACAGAGGAAAGGTTGGTCAGGGTTTCTGATCCTAATTGCTTTCTAGTGGGCCCCTTACCTACTGAAAATATTGTCAAGAAAACCTGCTATGCCAAAGGAGGATTTTTTAATTCATTGATTTGAAACCTACATTAAACTTTTAATGAAACAAAAAGAACTGGAATCCTGTATTTAACCTTTTTTAAAAAAAAAGGCTGGCAGCCAAAATGGCCACCACAATTTGCATTTGAACACCTTGCACACTCCAAGGCATCAAAGGAGACACATATCTGATGAACTTGTACCCAAAACAATGGCTTGCTCTGTTGATTGAACTACCTGAGATTGCTTTCATTAGCAAGACATTCAAAGCCATCCTGGGACATGAAGGAGAGAGATTGAAGTTCCTAAACTTGAATCTCATTATAAGGCACCTGAGAATACACAGAGGCAGTCATGTGACCATCTGTCCATGATGTGAAAGGTCACTCGTGAAAACTCACGCTCTCTCTCTCTCTCTCACGCTCTCTCTCTCTCTCACGCTCTCTCTCACGCTCTCTCTCTCACGCTCTCTCTCTTTCTCTCTCTCTTTCTCTCACGCTCTCTCTCACGCTCTCTCTCTCTCTCTCTCGCACTCTCTCTCGCACTCTCTCTCTCTCTCTCGCACTCTCTCTCTCTCTCTCGCACTCTCTCTCTCTCTCTCGCACTCTCTCTCTCTCTCTCGCACTCTCTCTCTCTCTCGCACTCTCTCTCTCTCTCGCACTCTCTCTCTCTCTCTCGCACTCTCTCTCTCTCTCTCGCACTCTCTCTCTCTCTCTC